>NC_082672.1:99358088-99967379 GCF_025265405.1 Mesoplodon densirostris
GAGGCTAATATTCACTATCGGATTCTGTGCTAAGGAAACGAAATGTCCTTCTCCTGTGGAAAGTCTGTCTTCCATCATTTGTGCCGGCCCTGTTTCTGTGTGCTGGGCAAGGAACACTGCATACAGTGAAGACAGAACCAAGAGATCTACCCCAGGGATTGAGCTCAGGGTAGGCACTGGCTCTGTCTGTCCTGTCCGTGATCCATCATTCATCATGGTTGTGACTCTTGGACAGTCACTTATCTCTCTAAATTTCCACACCCTCCACCATAACATATGGGTTACAGCCCCCACTTTGCCCTCCCCTTCACCCCCAACAGGGCTGGGTGTCAGACATGATAATGGATATTCTCCATGAGCTGTAAAGCATTGTTCCCATGAAAAAGCTGAAGAGTAAGCTTGAATCCCCCTTTACTTGGAGCCGTCAAATCCCTTCTCTCCCTCCAACAGCTACAAAATATCCAGCTTCTTCTTGCCATCATTCAGGATTGAACACTTATAGAGCATTTGTGAAGCACCAGTCCTTTATTTTTCAAACATTTTACCTGTATTCAATCATTTTGGGCCACATGACATAATGCTAAATGTAGGCCATGTTAACATTTCTACATCTCAGAACAGGGAACTGAGGCAAAGAGGGATCTACATATCTTTCCCAAGTACATGCTTCTTCTAAACGGGATTTGAATCCAGTCCATCAGTCATGGTCCCAATGGTTTGCTGAGTTTCTAGACATTCTCAGTTAAATAAAGATATTTGCCCACAAAACCTGTCTGTTGGGTGTTTTCACTGCATACCAAACTGCAAGATCTTCCTAAGTCCAACTTTGATTCAGGAGGCTCTGCTGGGCCGCTGGTGAGGAAAGGGACCAAAGGATTGAACTGTGAATAAATTATTGCTCATTTCCCCATGGTCTTCTGCCAGCAAGACGTCAATAGTTGTCTCTATTGTAATGCATTTCCCAGGATGCTGCTCCCAGATTGTGAGAAGAAGAAACACTCATCAGAGGTCAAGAATATCAACCCCAGGCTGGCTGAAAAAGATCCGCATCCGGCCACATTTTAGGATGCACCCTATAAATGACCCAGCTGAAGGTACTGTGGAAAATGTCTCGTTCGGTTCACTCAAGAATAATTATTCTAGTTGATTCAGTGCCTCATATTTAAGAAAAAGCTATGAAATATTAAGCAGTATTCTTCTTTTATTCCATGTGTTCAAATTGAAACTTACTAAGCCAGCTGGTACTGTTTTAACCATGGAAGTAAACATGCATTTATTTATTTATTTATTTATTTATTTATTTTTTGAATTTTATTTTTTTTATTAGTTTCTGCTTTATAACAAAGTGAATCAGTCATACATATACATCTGTTCCCACATCCCTTCCCTCATGCATCTCCCTCCCTCCCACCCTCCCCATCCCACCCCTCCAGGCGGTCACAAAGCACCGAGCTGTTCTCCCTGTGCTCTGCAGCATGCATTTAAAATTCAACATTTGGTTCATGTTTAAGAGGGAAGATGGTCTCTAGTTATGGTTTAGACATTAGCTGATTTTTGAACGTCAGCAACAACACATCCCTCCCTGAAACCATGTTTTGAGATTTCTTTAAATTATTAGACATTATTTAGAACAGGAATATATTGACATAAAACATGTACATGCAATACAGAAAATTCCTGTATCCTATCACTCCAGTTTCCGCTATTAATAATATATAGCATAGGTGAAGTACATCTGTTACAATTAGTGAAACAATGTAAGTATATTTTTACTAATGAAAAGTCCATAGTTCACCTCAGAGTCACACCTTGTGTTGTTATATTCAATGATATTTGAAATATGTACAATATTATTTGTCACCATTATGGTGCCATACAGAAATGTGTACACGAATGTTCATAGTCGCATTATTCTTAGTAGCCAAAAGATAGAAACAATCCAAAGTCCATGAGGTGATGAATGGATAAATAAAATGTGATATATACACAGAATGGAATAATTTTCAACCATAAAAAGGAATTAAAGATTGACTTATGCTACAAAATGAATGATCCAAATAACATAAAAAGTATATTATTGTTAGTGAAATAAGGCAGGCGCAGAAAGACAAATATTATATGATTCCACTTGTATGAGGTACCTAGTGTAGGCAAACTCACAGACACCGGAAGTAGAAATTACCAAGGTCAGGAGGCAGGAGTAAGGTGGATTATGATTTAATGGGTACAGAGGTTACGTTGAAATGATGAAAAAGATTAAGATGTAGATTGTGTTGATGGGTACACAGCATTGTGAAAGTAAGAAATGCTAGTGAACTGTATACTTCAAAATTATGAAAAGCATAAATATGTATATTTCATCACAATAAAATAAGTCAAAAATCCACCAGAATGGGCGATGAATGAAGAAACAACATATTTGATTAGAAGGAAGCTGAAAGAGTCTTGTAACATTTCAAGAAGAAGGGGGATTTGGAGGAACTTTGAAATGGGCAGAGGGGCCGTGGGACTCTATACTGAAACATAGTGCAATGTTAGTGTTTAAGCTTTTTCAGACTGACACTTTCAAATTGATTAGGTTCCCTACAGCTAGAAAGCTAAAGGTTCTCTTCCTCATTTCTGAAATGTTCCTCCCCTTTGCCTTCCTCCACCCACCAGGGAGGTTTGTCCAACAGCACCTCAGTCCACACTCAGTAACCACCTGCCTCCATACACTCCCACCCTGTGTCCACATTAACGAGGCTCTCTGAGTAATTCCTGAGCAGCATCACCAGTGTCCTGACACTTACTCTGTGTCCTCCTAGAGCCCCCTGAGGACCTGTTGGAGAAACTGCCCCATGTGAGGACAATCAAAGGGGCTCCTGCTACCTCCAGGGTAAGCTCCCCTTATTTATCAGAGATTAAAAGTTTGCTTCATTTCTTTCTTTTCCAATTGATTTCAGATCTGAAGATCTACAATGTTCAAGACAGCTGATGTATACAATTTTGCTTGGTTGGAGGAATGCTGAGTGAAGGTCTTTCCCAACAGATAACTCATTCAAAAGGCCATTTAAAAAATGGCAACACCAGTTAGAAACTGTAGAGTCAGACACACTTTCCTCAGCAGAAAATTTCCCTCCTTGAAATAGACTTTTGTATTTGCTCCTCAAAGTGGACCTGAGAGATCTTCCAGGCAAAGCTCCAGCCTTTCCCACAGCTGTCTTCTCTGGTTTCTTTTGGGGCCATTGACTAAACAACCGTTTCCCATTTGGTTTTCTGAGGACAAAAAAAGAGATGAAATACCTGTGTCCACAGAGCACAGGATGCTGAGATCCTTACACTGTTTTCTCTTCTCTAATCACAGGTGGATTGGACAGCAAACAAAAACGGTATGTATTCAGAGTTCACCCCTGTGCTGAGGAACAATCTAGATGATGAAGAAGGTGGGACTCTCTTGCTGGCTTTGCTTGGAGAGACACCCTGATTCAGGGTCCCTCCAGGGATGAGGGCTGGGGGTGTAGAGCTAGAGAGTGATTTCCCAGTAAAGAGCCATGCCCAAGTTCTATGGTCTTGGAAGTAACTGCATCATTTAGATGATGTGGGTTTGTGTGTATCAGGGTTGGGGTGGGGTCCATGTGTCTATGTGGTTGGGGTCTATGTGGTGTGATTGTGAACCTGCATGCATGAGCGTGTGTGTGTTTCCTGAGGAGATATTTCCCTCTTACACAGCACAATTCACCTGTCAACAAAGCTCATCACCACTGCACACTGTCTGTACACTACCTTGTTCTTCCCTCAACACAGCTGTTGCCCAGATTTGGTTACTATTCCTTTTCCTCAGAAGGAGATGGTGCAGAGATAAATGTTCTAAGCTCTTGACCTCCTAAGTGGAAAAGCCTAACTGAGAACCCAGGGGTGGGTCCCAATGTGGGTGCTCTGGATCCCTGACCTGCACTTACCACTCAGCCAAGGGATCCTCAGTCATGGAGCAAGGGAGTCCCTGCATCCGTATCCTTGGCTGGAAGTCCTCGCATCTCCAAAGGTCCAGACCTTGCCCATCAGGTGGCATTAGTGGTCACAGAATCCAGGGCAGCTATGGGTGGGCTTATCAGTTGACTTTGGCACAGTCATTAATGTGAAATTCACCTCAGGACCTGCATTCTCCTGGTCAGCTCACAGATTCTGAGAGGTGTGAGACCCCATGTATACAGTACAGGTCATATCTGTCAGTGCTGGTGTCATTGCTTAAACAAGGCCAAAAGCAGATAAGAATCAGGGAGCTATTTTATTGTATTGGATAACATTACCATAAGCCGTAGAATTGGTCAGTTCCTTTAGCCCACACCCAAGGACTCAAAGTGGAACCTGACTGTTAGCCTGTACACTTCTCCTGCACAGCTGGGTTAGAGACAGGCTGTGCTCAGTCCGGGCTCCCTCTTCATAACGAAGTGTCCCACTTATGGAACAGCTCCCTAGAGTATGGACAGCCCCTGACTCAGTGGGCATACGTACATTGTATAGAAAACAAAGACTGGGAGAAAAATATGATACGATTGATAGTGGCTGTATCTAAATGGTAGGACTTCAGTTTGGTCAAATCTTGTGTATTTGATTTTCTTTAAGACAAGTGATTAGTGAATAAATATAGCATATTTTGTCTAGGATTGAATTCAGTCCTTTAATGGAGGTTGCTGTTAATCAAGTATAAAATATCATACAACAGAAGACATGATAAATGCAGTAGCTGGCATTGTGGATGCTGGGGAAAGAGTGATCTGGGAAAAATCAAGCGACAGTGGCAATTTAGCAGGAGCTCCAAAGAGGCAGGATGGGGCAAGGGTCTGTGTCACTGAAACAGAGCATGCATTTTAGTGTTTACCATTTTTTAGATCGACCCTTCCCTTCTGATGAGATTCCCCTTAGCTAGAAAGCCAAAGCTCTGTTTTCACTTCCTTCCTCTTGTCCTTTGCCTTCCTTCATCCCCCAAAGAGGATGGCCCAACACCAGCTCAGCCCACACTTACTAACCTCCCACATCCATACACACCACCCCATGTCCTCATCGAGAGGAAAGCCCCTGAGTAATTCCTGAGCCGCATCACCAGTGTCCTGACAGTTACTCTGTGTCCCTCCAGCTCTCCCTGAGGATGTGGCGGATGACCTGCACCGTGATAGGACAGAGGAAAAGCCTCCGTGGATCCCCACGGTAAGCTGGATTTTTTCTGGTCTGAGATAGAAATATTGCTTTATTTCTCTTTCAATAGAATTAAGTTATGAATATTTGAGGGTATTCCTTCCAGATACATACAATTCCCTTGGTTGGGAGAATGTGGAGTGAGAGTCTATGACCAACTCATGATGCCTGATTCCACAGGACATTACAATTGACAGCATCCATTACAGCCTGTAGAGTACGGAGCTCTCTCTCCTGCATCGATTTTTCTTCTAGGAAAATAATTCTGTAATTTCCAACCTAAATGGACTTGGAAGTTCCATCCTCCCAGCCAAGTTCTTGCCTTTCAGCCTGAGTAGGTTTGCTCTGATAACCCTTGCTGGGTTCCCTGGACCACTGTTTCTTATCAGGTTTTCTACTGTCAGCAAATGAACAAAAGACCTGAGCATCACTGTGATCTTATCCTCATAGTGTTTTCTCTTCTGTAATTGCAGGTGGCCTTCCCAGAAGGTGAAAACGGTATGTATTCTGGAATCAGTCACTTGGGGAGGAAGAACTTTGAAGATGAGAAAGTGGGACATTCTTGCTGGTTTTAGTGTAGAGGGCAAACTGATTCCAAATTTGTGCTGGGAATGAGAGTAGGGGTCCTGGTGATAGAAAGTGATTGACAAGTAATGTGACCAATTACTATAGTCCCACGAAGAAGCTGTATTACGGTTAGGTGGTGTAGGTTTGTGTGCATGAGACTGGGTGTGTCGGTATGTGAAATGAGTGGTATGATTCTGTGTGTGTATGTGAACTTTTTGTGTTGTGTTTCCCTTGATTTATGTTCCCCTAAACATCACTGTTACTGGTGCCATCTTTCTAGAAAATATTCCCATCACCACTGCATCATGAATGGGTATGGATATAAAAGTAAATAAACTGTACACTTTCAATGTGTGCATTGATTTTATACCAAGTGAGCCTCATTTAACCTGGAAAACAAATCCTATCACCACCCAGGCAAATGTTTACTGGATTCTTTTTTTTTTTTTTTCGGCTGTGTTGTGTCTTCGTTGCCCTGTGCGGCCTTCTCATTTCGGTGGCTTCTGTTGTTCCAGAGTGCGGGCTCTAGGTGCATGGGCTTCAATAGTTGTGGCACCTGGGCTCAGTAGTTGTGACTTGCGGGCTCTAGAGCACAGGCTTAGTAGTTGTGGTGCACGGACTTAGTTGCTCCATGGCTGGATTCTTAATGAACAAAACTGGGTTTCAGCATGCCTACTACTGGGTCAATTACAACTTCATTTAATAAGAAATCTCATCTCTTAGTAGGTCTCATAGCATTCTGAATGGTTATGATACATCTCTCTGCCACTTCCCTCATTTTAACTGTTTCCTATTAGAGCCTCGGGATGAGTCCTCCCCCCTTACCTGAAGCACCTAGTGCTAGGCAGGCCTCCTTCCTTTTGCAGGGAGCCCATGCTTGTACCCACATGCCACACCCAGTTCTGGAGGAATCCGAGAAAGAAGGAGCCTCCAGGAGTAGATGGAGGAAATTCACTCCACCTTTCTCCTTTGAGGCTAATATTCACTATCAGATTCTGTGCTAAGGAAAGGAAATGTCCTTCTCCTGCGGAAAGTCTGTCTTCCATCACTTGTGCCGGCCCTGTTTCTGTGTGCTGGGCAAGGAACACTGCATACAGTGAAGACAGAACCAAGAGATCTACCCCAGGGATTGAGCTCAGGGTAGGCACTGGCTCTGTCTGTCCTGTCCGTGATCCATCATTCATCATGGTTGTGACTCTTGGACAGTCACTTATCTCTCTAAATTTCCACACCCTCCACCATAACATATGGGTTACAGCCCCCACTTTGCCCTCCCCTTCACCCCCAACAGGGCTGGGTGTCAGACATGATAATGGATATTCTCCATGAGCTGTAAAGCATTGTTCCCATGAAAAAGCTGAAGAGTAAGCTTGAATCCCCCTTTACTTGGAGCCGTCAAATCCCTTCTCTCCCTCCAACAGCTACAAAATATCCAGCTTCTTCTTGCCATCATTCAGGATTGAACACTTATAGAGCATTTGTGAAGCACCAGTCCTTTATTTTTCAAACATTTTACCTGTATTCAATCATTTTGGGCCACATGACATAATGCTAAATGTAGGCCATGTTAACATTTCTACATCTCAGAACAGGGAACTGAGGCAAAGAGGGATCTACATATCTTTCCCAAGTACATGCTTCTTCTAAACGGGATTTGAATCCAGTCCATCAGTCATGGTCCCAATGGTTTGCTGAGTTTCTAGACATTCTCAGTTAAATAAAGATATTTGCCCACAAAACCTGTCTGTTGGGTGTTTTCACTGCATACCAAACTGCAAGATCTTCCTAAGTCCAACTTTGATTCAGGAGGCTCTGCTGGGCCGCTGGTGAGGAAAGGGACCAAAGGATTGAACTGTGAATAAATTATTGCTCATTTCCCCATGGTCTTCTGCCAGCAAGAAGTCAATAGTTGTCTCTATTGTAATGCATTTCCCAGGATGCTGCTCCCAGATTGTGAGAAGAAGAAACACTCATCAGAGGTCAAGAATATCAACCCCAGGCTGGCTGAAAAAGATCCGCATCCGGCCACATTTTAGGATGCACCCTATAAATGACCCAGCTGAAGGTACTGTGGAAAATGTCTCGTTCGGTTCACTCAAGAATAATTATTCTAGTTGATTCAGTGCCTCATATTGAAGAAAAAGCTATGAAATATTAAGCAGTATTCTTCTTTTATTCCATGTGTTCAAATTGAAACTTACTAAGCCAGCTGGTACTGTTTTAACCATGGAAGTAAACATGCATTTATTTATTTATTTATTTATTTATTTATTTTTTGAATTTTATTTTTTTTATTAGTTTCTGCTTTATAACAAAGTGAATCAGTCATACATATACATCTGTTCCCACATCCCTTCCCTCATGCATCTCCCTCCCTCCCACCCTCCCCATCCCACCCCTCCAGGCGGTCACAAAGCACCGAGCTGTTCTCCCTGTGCTCTGCAGCATGCATTTAAAATTCAACATTTGGTTCATGTTTAAGAGGGAAGATGGTCTCTAGTTATGGTTTAGACATTAGCTGATTTTTGAACGTCAGCAACAACACATCCCTCCCTGAAACCATGTTTTGAGATTTCTTTAAATTATTAGACATTATTTAGAACAGGAATATATTGACATAAAACATGTACATGCAATACAGAAAATTCCTGTATCCTATCACTCCAGTTTCCGCTATTAATAATATATAGCATAGGTGAAGTACATCTGTTACAATTAGTGAAACAATGTAAGTATATTTTTACTAATGAAAAGTCCATAGTTCACCTCAGAGTCACACCTTGTGTTGTTATATTCAATGATATTTGAAATATGTACAATATTATTTGTCACCATTATGGTGCCATACAGAAATGTGTACACGAATGTTCATAGTCGCATTATTCTTAGTAGCCAAAAGATAGAAACAATCCAAAGTCCATGAGGTGATGAATGGATAAATAAAATGTGATATATACACAGAATGGAATAATTTTCAACCATAAAAAGGAATTAAAGATTGACTTATGCTACAAAATGAATGATCCAAATAACATAAAAAGTATATTATTGTTAGTGAAATAAGGCAGGCGCAGAAAGACAAATATTATATGATTCCACTTGTATGAGGTACCTAGTGTAGGCAAACTCACAGACACCGGAAGTAGAAATTACCAAGGTCAGGAGGCAGGAGTAAGGTGGATTATGATTTAATGGGTACAGAGGTTACGTTGAAATGATGAAAAAGATTAAGATGTAGATTGTGTTGATGGGTACACAGCATTGTGAAAGTAAGAAATGCTAGTGAACTGTATACTTCAAAATTATGAAAAGCATAAATATGTATATTTCATCACAATAAAATAAGTCAAAAATCCACCAGAATGGGCGATGAATGAAGAAACAACATATTTGATTAGAAGGAAGCTGAAAGAGTCTTGTAACATTTCAAGAAGAAGGGGGATTTGGAGGGACTTTGAAATGGGCAGAGGGGCCGTGGGACTCTATACTGAAACATAGTGCAATGTTAGTGTTTAAGCTTTTTCAGACTGACACTTTCAAATTGATTAGGTTCCCTACAGCTAGAAAGCTAAAGGTTCTCTTCCTCATTTCTGAAATGTTCCTCCCCTTTGCCTTCCTCCACCCACCAGGGAGGTTTGTCCAACAGCACCTCAGTCCACACTCAGTAACCACCTGCCTCCATACACTCCCACCCTGTGTCCACATTAACGAGGCTCTCTGAGTAATTCCTGAGCAGCATCACCAGTGTCCTGACACTTACTCTGTGTCCTCCTAGAGCCCCCTGAGGACCTGTTGGAGAAACTGCCCCATGTGAGGACAATCAAAGGGGCTCCTGCTACATCCAGGGTAAGCTCCCCTTATTTATCAGAGATTAAAAGTTTGCTTCATTTCTTTCTTTTCCAATTGATTTCAGATCTGAAGATCTACAATGTTCAAGACAGCTGATGTATACAATTTTGCTTGGTTGGAGGAATGCTGAGTGAAGGTCTTTCCCAACAGATAACTCATTCAAAAGGCCATTTAAAAAATGGCAACACCAGTTAGAAACTGTAGAGTCAGACACACTTTCCTCAGCAGAAAATTTCCCTCCTTGAAATAGACTTTTGTATTTGCTCCTCAAAGTGGACCTGAGAGATCTTCCAGGCAAAGCTCCAGCCTTTCCCACAGCTGTCTTCTCTGGTTTCTTTTGGGGCCATTGACTCAACAACCGTTTCCCATTTGGTTTTCTGAGGACAAAAAAAGAGATGAAATACCTGTGTCCACAGAGCACAGGATACTGAGATCCTTACACTGTTTTCTCTTCTCTAATCACAGGTGGATTGGACAGCAAACAAAAACGGTATGTATTCAGAGTTCACCCCTGTGCTGAGGAACAATCTAGATGATGAAGAAGGTGGGACTCTCTTGCTGGCTTTGCTTGGAGAGACACCCTGATTCAGGGTCCCTCCAGGGATGAGGGCTGGGGTTGTAGAGCTAGAGAGTGATTTCCCAGTAAAGAGCCATGCCCAAGTTCTATGGTCTTGGAAGTAACTGCATCATTTAGATGATGTGGGTTTGTGTGTATCAGGGTTGGGGTGGGGTCAATGTGTGAGCCTATGTGGTGTGATTGTGAACCTGCATGCGTGAGCGTGTGTGTGTTTCCTGAGGAGATATTTCCCTCTTACACAGCACAATTCACCTGTCAACAAAGCTCATCACCACTGCACACTGTCTGTACACTACCTTGTTCTTCCCTCAACACAGCTGTTGCACAGATTTGGTTACTATTCCTTTTCCTCAGAAGGAGATGGTGCAGAGATAAATGTTCTAAGCTCTTGACCTCCTAAGTGGAAAAGCGAAACTGAGAACCCAGGGGTGGGTCCCAATGTGGGTGCTCTGGATCCCTGACCTGCACTTACCACTCAGTCAAGGGATCCTCAGTCATGGAGCAAGGGAGTCCCTGCATCCGTATCCTTGGCTGGAAGTCATCGCATCTCCAAAGGTCCAGACCTTGCCCATCAGGTGGCATTAGTGGTCACAGAATCCAGGGCAGCTATGGGTGGGCTTATCAGTTGACTTTGGCACAGTCATTAATGTGAAATTCACCTCAGGACCTGCATTCTCCTGGTCAGCTCACAGATTCTGAGAGGTGTGAGACCCCATGTATACAGTACAGGTCATATCTGTCAGTGCTGGTGTCATTGCTTAAACAAGGCCAAAAGCAGATAAGAATCAGGGAGCTATTTTATTGTATTGGATAACATTACCATAAGCCGTAGAATTGGTCAGTTCCTTTAGCCCACACCCAAGGACTCAAAGTGGAACCTGACTGTTAGCCTGTACACTTCTCCTGCACAGCTGGGTTAGAGACAGGCTGTGCTCAGTCCGGGCTCCCTCTTCATAACGAAGTGTCCCACTTCTGGAACAGCTCCCTAGAGTATGGACAGCCCCTGACTCAGTGGGCATACGTACATTGTATAGAAAACAAAGACTGGGAGAAAAATATGATACGATTGATAGTGGCTGTATCTAAATGGTAGGACTTCAGTTTGGTCAAATCTTGTGTATTTGATTTTCTTTAAGACAAGTGATTAGTGAATAAATATAGCATATTTTGTCTAGGATTGAATTCAGTCCTTTAATGGAGGTTGCTGTTAATCAAGTATAAAATATCATACAACAGAAGACATGATAAATGCAGTAGCTGGCATTGTGGATGCTGGGGAAAGAGTGATCTGGGAAAAATCAAGCGACAGTGGCAATTTAGCAGGAGCTCCAAAGAGGCAGGATGGGGCATGGGTCTGTGTCATGGAAACAGAGCATGCATTTTAGTGTTTACCATTTTTTAGATCGACCCTTCCCTTCTGATGAGATTCCCCTTAGCTAGAAAGCCAAAGCTCTGTTTTCACTTCCTTCCTCTTGTCCTTTGCCTTCCTTCATCCCCCAAAGAGGATGGCCCAACACCAGCTCAGCCCACACTTACTAACCTCCCACATCCATACACACCACCCCATGTCCTCATCGAGAGGAAAGCCCCTGAGTAATTCCTGAGCCGCATCACCAGTGTCCTGACAGTTACTCTGTGTCCCTCCAGCTCTCCCTGAGGATGTGGCGGATGACCTGCACCGTGATAGGACAGAGGAAAAGCCTCCGTGGATCCCCACGGTAAGCTGGATTTTTTCTGGTCTGAGATAGAAATATTGCTTTATTTCTCTTTCAATAGAATTAAGTTATGAATGTTTGAGGGTATTCCTTCCAGATACATACAATTCCCTTGGTTGGGAGAATGTGGAGTGAGAGTCTATGACCAACTCATGATGCCTGATTCCACAGGACATTACAATTGACAGCATCCATTACAGCCTGTAGAGTACAGAGCTCTCTCTCCTGCATCGATTTTTCTTCTAGGAAAATAATTCTGTACTTTCCAACCTAAATGGACTTGGAAGTTCCATCCTCCCAGCCAAGTTCTTGCCTTTCAGCCTGAGTAGGTTTGCTCTGATAACCCTTGCTGGGTTCCCTGGACCACTGTTTCTTATCAGGTTTTCTACTGTCAGCAAATGAACAAAAGACCTGAGCATCACTGTGATCTTATCCTCATAGTGTTTTCTCTTCTGTAATTGCAGGTGGCCTTCCCAGAAGGTGAAAACGGTATGTATTCTGGAATCAGTCACTTGGGGAGGAAGAACTTTGAAGATGAGAAAGTGGGACATTCTTGCTGGTTTTAGTGTAGAGGGCAAACTGATTCCAAATTTGTGCTGGGAATGAGAGTAGGGGTCCTGGTGATAGAAAGTGATTTACAAGTAATGTGACCAATTACTATAGTCCCACGAAGAAGCTGTATTACGGTTAGGTGGTGTAGGTTTGTGTGCATGAGACCTGGTGTGTCTGTATGTGAAATGAGTGGTATGATTCTGTGTGTGTATGTGAACTTTTTGTGTTGTGTTTCCCTTGATTTATGTTCCCCTAAACATCACTGTTACTGGTGCCAACTTTCTAGAAAATATTCCCATCACCACTGCATCATGAATGGGTATGGATATAAAAGTAAATAAACTGTACACTTTCAATGTGTGCATTGATTTTATACCAAGTGAGCCTCATTTAACCTGGAAAACAAATCCTATCACCACCAAGGCAAATGTTTACTGGATTCTTTTTTTTTTTCTTTTGGCTGTGTTGTGTCTTCGTTGCCCTGTGCGGCCTTCTCATTTCGGTGGCTTCTGTTGTTCCAGAGCGCGGGCTCTAGGTGCATGGGCTTCAATAGTTGTGGCACCTGGGCTCAGTAGTTGTGACTTGCGGGCTCTAGAGCACAGGCTTAGTAGTTGTGGTGCACGGACTTAGTTGCTCCATGGCTGGATTCTTAATGAACAAAACTGGGTTTCAGCATGCCTACTACTGGGTCAAATACAACTTCATTTAATAAGAAATCTCATCTCTTAGTAGGTCTCATAGCATTCTGAATGGTTATGATACATCTCTCTGCCACTTCCCTCATTCTAACTGTTTCCTATTAGAGCCTCGGGATGAGTCCTCCCCCCTTACCTGAAGCACCTAGTGCTAGGCAGGCCTCCTTCCTTTTGCAGGGAGCCCATGCTTGTACCCACATGCCACACCCAGTTCTGGAGGAATCCGAGAAAGAAGGAGCCTCCAGGAGTAGATGGAGGAACTTCACTCCACCTTTCTCCTTTGAGGCTAATATTCACTATCAGATTCTGTGCTAAGGAAAGGAAATGTCCTTCTCCTGCGGAAAGTCTGTCTTCCATCACTTGTGCCGGCCCTGTTTCTGTGTGCTGGGCAAGGAACACTGCATACAGTGAAGACAGAACCAAGAGATCTACCCCAGGGATTGAGCTCAGGGTAGGCACTGGCTCTGTCTGTCCTGTCCGTGATCCATCATTCATCATGGTTGTGACTCTTGGACAGTCACTTATCTCTCTAAATTTCCACACCCTCCACCATAACATATGGGTTACAGCCCCCACTTTGCCCTCCCCTTCACCCCCAACAGGGCTGGGTGTCAGACATGATAATGGATATTCTCCATGAGCTGTAAAGCATTGTTCCCATGAAAAAGCTGAAGAGTAAGCTTGAATCCCCCTTTACTTGGAGCCGTCAAATCCCTTCTCTCCCTCCAACAGCTACAAAATATCCAGCTTCTTCTTGCCATCATTCAGGATTGAACACTTATAGTGCATTTGTGAAGCACCAGTCCTTTATTTTTCAAACATTTTACCTGTATTCAATCATTTTTGGCCACATGACATAATGCTAAATGTAGGCCATGTTAACATTTCTACATCTCAGAACAGGGAACTGAGGCAAAGAGGGATCTACATATCTTTCCCAAGTACATGCTTCTTCTAAACGGGATTTGAATCCAGTCCATCAGTCATGGTCCCAATGGTTTGCTGAGTTTCTAGACATTCTCAGTTAAATAAAGATATTTGCCCACAAAACCTGTCTGTTGGGTGTTTTCACTGCATACCAAACTGCAAGATCTTCCTAAGTCCAACTTTGATTCAGGAGGCTCTGCTGGGCCGCTGGTGAGGAAAGGGACCAAAGGATTGAACTGTGAATAAATTATTGCTAATTTCCCCATGGTCTTCTGCCAGCAAGATGTCAATAGTTGTCTCTATTGTAATGCATTTCCCAGGATGCTGCTCCCAGATTGTGAGAAGAAGAAACACTCATCAGAGGTCAAGAATATCAACCCCAGGCTGGCTGAAAAAGATCCGCATCCGGCCACATTTTAGGATGCACCCTATAAATGACCCAGCTGAAGGTACTGTGGAAAATGTCTCATTCGGTTCACTCAAGAATAATTATTCTAGTTGATTCAGTGCCTCATATTTAAGAAAAAGCTATGAAATATTAAGCAGTATTCTTCTTTTATTCCATGTGTTCAAATTGAAACTTACTAAGCCAGCTGGTACTGTTTTAACCATGGAAGTAAACATGCATTTATTTATTTATTTATGTGTTTATTTTTTGAATTTTATTTTTTTATTAGTTTCTGTTTTATAACAAAGTGAATCAGTCATACATATACATCTGTTCCCACATCCCTTCCCTCATGCATCTCCCTCCCTCCCACCCTCCCCATCCCACCCCTCCAGGCGGTCACAAAGCACCGAGCTGTTCTCCCTGTGCTCTGCAGCATGCATTTAAAATTCAACATTTGGTTCATGTTTAAGAGGGAAGATGGTCTCTAGTTATGGTTTAGACATTAGCTGATTTTTGAACGTCAGCAACAACACATCCCTCCCTGAAACCATGTTTTGAGATTTCTTTAAATTATTAGACATTATTTAGAACAGGAATATATTGACATAAAACATGTACATGCAATACAGAAAATTCCTGTATTCTATCACTCCAGTTTCCGCTATTAATAATATATAGCATAGGTGAAGTACATCTGTTACAATTAGTGAAACAATGTAAGTATATTTTTACTAATGAAAAGTCCATAGTTCACCTCAGAGTCACACCTTGTGTTGTCATATTCAATGATATTTGAAATATGTACAATATTATTTGTCACCATTATGGTGCCATACAGAAATGTGTACACGAATGTTCATAGTCGCATTATTCTTAGTAGCCAAAAGATAGAAACAATCCAAAGTCCATGAGGTGATGAATGGATAAATAAAATGTGATATATACACAGAATGGAATAATTTTCAAACATAAAAAGGAATTAAAGATTGACTTATGCTACAAAATGAATGATCCAAATAATATAAACAGTATATTATTGTTAGTAAAATAAGGCAGGCGCAGAAAGACAAATATTATATGATTCCACTTGTATGAGGTACCTAGTGTAGGCAAACTCACAGACACCGGAAGTAGAAATTACCAAGGTCAGGAGGCAGGAGTAAGGTGGATTATGATTTAATGGGTACAGAGGTTACGTTGAAATGATGAAAAAGATTAAGATGTAGATTGTGTTGATGGGTACACAGCATTGTGAAAGTAAGAAATGCTAGTGAACTGTATACTTCAAAATTATGAAAAGCATAAATATGTATATTTCATCACAATAAAATAAGTCAAAAATCCAACAGAATGGACGATGAATGAAGGAACAACATATTTGATTAGAAGGAAGCTGAAAGAGTCTTGTAACATTTCAAGAAGAAGGGGGGGCTTCCCTGGTGGCGCAGTGGTTGAGAGTCCGCCTGCCGATGCAGGGGACACGGGTTCGTGCCCCGATCCCGGAAGATCCCACATGCCGCGGAGCGGCTGGGCCCGCGAGCCATGGCCGCGGAGCCTGTGTGTCCGGAGCCTGTGCTCCGCAACGGGAGAGGCCACAGCAGTGAGAGGCCCGCGTACAGCAAAAAAAAAAAAAAAAAAAAAAAAAAAAAAAAAAAAAAAAGAAGAAGGGGGATTTGGAGGGACTTTGAAATGGGCAGAGGGGCCGTGGGACTCTATACTGAAACATAGTGCAATGTTAGTGTTTAAGCTTTTTCAGACTGACACTTTCAAATTGATTAGGTTCCCTACAGCTAGAAAGCTAAAGGTTCTCTTCCTCATTTCTGAAATGTTCCTCCCCTTTGCCTTCCTCCACCCACCAGGGAGGTTTGTCCAACAGCACCTCAGTCCACACTCAGTAACCACCTGCCTCCATACACTCCCACCCTGTGTCCACATTAACGAGGCTCTCTGAGTAATTCCTGAGCAGCATCACCAGTGTCCTGACACTTACTCTGTGTCCTCCTAGAGCCCCCTGAGGACCTGTTGGAGAAACTGCCCCATGTGAGGACAATCAAAGGGGCTCCTGCTACATCCAGGGTAAGCTCCCCTTATTTATCAGAGATTAAAAGTTTGCTTCATTTCTTTCTTTTCCAATTGATTTCAGATCTGAAGATCTACAATGTTCAAGACAGCTGATGTATACAATTTTGCTTGGTTGGATGAATGCTGAGTGAAGGTCTTTCCCAACAGATAACTCATTCAAAAGGCCATTTAAAAAATGGCAACACCAGTTAGAAACTGTAGAGTCAGACACACTTTCCTCAGCAGAAAATTTCCCTCCTTGAAATAGACTTTTGTATTTGCTCCTCAAAGTGGACCTGAGAGATCTTCCAGGCAAAGCTCCAGCCTTTCCCACAGCTGTCTTCTCTGGTTTCTTTTGGGGCCATTGACTAAACAACCGTTTCCCATTTGGTTTTCTGAGGACAAAAAAAGAGATGAAATACCTGTGTCCACAGAGCACAGGATGCTGAGATCCTTACACTGTTTTCTCTTCTCTAATCACAGGTGGATTGGACAGCAAACAAAAACGGTATGTATTCAGAGTTCACCCCTGTGCTGAGGAACAATCTAAATGATGAAGAAGGTGGGACTCTCTTGCTGGCTTTGCTTGGAGAGACACCCTGATTCAGGGTCCCTACAGGGATGAGGGCTGGGGGTGTAGAGCTAGAGAGTGATTTCCCAGTAAAGAGCCATGCCCAAGTTCTATGGTCTTGGAAGTAACTGCATCATTTAGATGATGTGGGTTTGTGTGTATCAGGGTTGGGGTGGGGTCCATGTGTCTATGTGGTTGGGGTCTATGTGGTGTGATTGTGAACCTGCATGCGTGAGCGTGTGTGTGTTTCCTGAGGAGATATTTCCCTCTTACACAGCACAATTCACCTGTCAACAAAGCTCATCACCACTGCACACTGTCTGTACACTACCTTGTTCTTCCCTCAACACAGCTGTTGCCCAGATTTGGTTACTATTCCTTTTCCTCAGAAGGAGATGGTGCAGAGATAAATGTTCTAAGCTCTTGACCTCCTAAGTGGAAAAGCCAAACTGAGAACCCAGGGGTGGTCCCAATGTGGGTGCTCTGGATCCCTGACCTGCACTTACCACTCAGCCAAGGGATCCTCAGTCATGGAGCAAGGGAGTCCCTGCATCCGTATCCTTGGCTGGAAGTCCTCGCATCTCCAAAGGTCCAGACCTTGCCCATCAGGTGGCATTAGTGGTCACAGAATCCAGGGCAGCTATGGGTGGGCTTATCAGTTGACTTTGGCACAGTCATTAATGTGAAATTCACCTCAGGACCTGCATTCTCCTGGTCAGCTCACAGATTCTGAGAGGTGTGAGACCCCATGTATACAGTACAGGTCATATCTGTCAGTGCTGGTGTCATTGCTTAAACAAGGCCAAAAGCAGATAAGAATCAGGGAGCTATTTTATTGTATTGGATAACATTACCATAAGCCGTAGAATTGGTCAGTTCCTTTAGCCCACACCCAAGGACTCAAAGTGGAACCTGACTGTTAGCCTGTACACTTCTCCTGCACAGCTGGGTTAGAGACAGGCTGTGCTCAGTCCGGGCTCCCTCTTCATAACGAAGTGTCCCACTTATGGAACAGCTCCCTAGAGTATGGACAGCCCCTGACTCAGTGGGCATACGTACATTGTATAGAAAACAAAGACTGGGAGAAAAATATGATAGGATTGATAGTGGCTGTATCTAAATGGTAGGACTTCAGTTTTGTCAAATCTTGTGTATTTGATTTTCTTTAAGACAAGTGATTAGTGAATAAATATAGCATATTTTGTCTAGGATTGAATTCAGTCCTTTAATGGAGGTTGCTGTTAATCAAGTATAAAATATCATACCACAGAAGACATGATAAATGCAGTAGCTGGCATTGTGGATGCTGGGGAAAGAGTGATCTGGGAAAAATCAAGCGACAGTGGCAATTTAGCAGGAGCTCAAAAGAGGCAGGATGGGTCATGGGTCTGTGTCACTGAAACAGAGCATGCATTTTAGTGTTTACCATTTTTTAGATCGACCCTTCCCTTCTGATGAGATTCCCCTTAGCTAGAAAGCCAAAGCTCTGTTTTCACTTCCTTCCTCTTGTCCTTTGCCTTCCTTCATCCCCCAAAGAGGATGGCCCAACACCAGCTCAGCCCACACTTACTAACCTCCCACATCCATACACACCACCCCATGTCCTCATCGAGAGGAAAGCCCCTGAGTAATTCCTGAGCCGCATCACCAGTGTCCTGACAGTTACTCTGTGTCCCTCCAGCTCTCCCTGAGGATGTGGCGGATGACCTGCACCGTGATAGGACAGAGGAAAAGCCTCCGTGGATCCCCACGGTAAGCTGGATTTTTTCTGGTCTGAGATAGAAATATTGCTTTATTTCTCTTTCAATAGAATTAAGTTATGAATATTTGAGGGTATTCCTTCCAGATACATACAATTCCCTTGGTTGGGAGAATGTGGAGTGAGAGTCTATGACCAACTCATGATGCCTGATTCCACAGGACATTACAATTGACAGCATCCATTACAGCCTGTAGAGTACGGAGCTCTCTCTCCTGCATCGATTTTTCTTCTAGGAAAATAATTCTGTAATTTCCAACCTAAATGGACTTGGAAGTTCCATCCTCCCAGCCAAGTTCTTGCCTTTCAGCCTGAGTAGGTTTGCTCTGATAACCCTTGCTGGGTTCCCTGGACCACTGTTTCTTATCAGGTTTTCTACTGTCAGCAAATGAACAAAAGACCTGAGCATCACTGTGATCTTATCCTCATAGTGTTTTCTCTTCTGTAATTGCAGGTGGCCTTCCCAGAAGGTGAAAACGGTATGTATTCTGGAATCAGTCACTTGGGGAGGAAGAACTTTGAAGATGAGAAAGTGGGACATTCTTGCTGGTTTTAGTGTAGAGGGCAAACTGATTCCAAATTTGTGCTGGGAAGGAGAGTAGGGGTCCTGGTGATAGAAAGTGATTTACAAGTAATGTGACCAATTACTATAGTCCCACGAAGAAGCTGTATTACGGTTAGGTGGTGTAGGTTTGTGTGCATGAGACTGGGTGTGTCGGTATGTGAAATGAGTGGTATGATTCTGTGTGTGTATGTGAACTTTTTGTGTTGTGTTTCCCTTGATTTATGTTCCCCTAAACATCACTGTTACTGGTGCCAACTTTCTAGAAAATATTCCCATCACCACTGCATCATGAATGGGTATGGATATAAAAGTAAATAAACTTTACACTTTCAATGTGTGCATTGATTTTATACCAAGTGAGCCTCATTTAACCTGGAAAACAAATCCTATCACCACCCAGGCAAATGTTTACTGGATTCTTTTTTTTTTTCTTTCGGCTGTGTTGTGTCTTCGTTGCCCTGTGCGGCCTTCTCATTTCGGTGGCTTCTGTTGTTCCAGAGCGCGGGCTCTATGTGCATGGGCTTCAATAGTTGTGGCACCTGGGCTCAGTAGTTGTGACTTGCGGGCTCTAGAGCACAGGCTTAGTAGTTGTGGTGCACAGACTTAGTTTCTCCATGGCTGGATTCTTAATGAACAAAACTGGGTTTCAGCATGCCTACTACTGGGTCAATTACAACTTCATTTAATAAGAAATCTCATCTCTTAGTAGGTCTCATAGCATTCTGAATGGTTATGATACATCTCTCTGCCACTTCCCTCATTCTAACTGTTTCCTATTAGAGCCTCGGGATGAGTCCTCCCCCCTTACCTGAAGCACCTAGTGCTAGGCAGGCCTCCTTCCTTTTGCAGGGAGCCCATGCTTGTACCCACATGCCACACCCAGTTCTGGAGGAATCCGAGAAAGAAGGAGCCTCCAGGAGTAGATGGAGGAACTTCACTCCACCTTTCTCCTTTGAGGCTAATATTCACTATCAGATTCTGTGCTAAGGAAAGGAAATGTCCTTCTCCTGCGGAAAGTCTGTCTTCCATCACTTGTGCCGGCCCTGTTTCTGTGTGCTGGGCAAGGAACACTGCATACAGTGAAGACAGAACCAAGAGATCTACCCCAGGGATTGAGCTCAGGGTAGGCACTGGCTCTGTCTGTCCTGTCCGTGATCCATCATTCATCATGGTTGTGACTCTTGGACAGTCACTTATCTCTCTAAATTTCCACACCCTCCACCATAACATATGGGTTACAGCCCCCACTTTGCCCTCCCCTTCACCCCCAACAGGGCTGGGTGTCAGACATGGTAATGGATATTCTCCATGAGCTGTAAAGCATTGTTCCCATGAAAAAGCTGAAGAGTAAGCTTGAATCCCCCTTTACTTGGAGCCGTCAAATCCCTTCTCTCCCTCCAACAGCTACAAAATATCCAGCTTCTTCTTGCCATCATTCAGGATTGAACACTTATAGAGCATTTGTGAAGCACCAGTCCTTTATTTTTCAAACATTTTACCTGTATTCAATCATTTTTGGCCACATGACATAATGCTAAATGTAGGCCATGTTAACATTTCTACATCTCAGAACAGGGAACTGAGGCAAAGAGGGATCTACATATCTTTCCCAAGTACATGCTTCTTCTAAACGGGATTTGAATCCAGTCCATCAGTCATGGTCCCAATAGTTTGCTGAGTTTCTAGACATTCTCAGTTAAATAAAGATATTTGCCCACAAAACCTGTCTGTTGGGTGTTTTTACTGCATACCAAACTGCAAGATCTTCCTAAGTCCAACTTTGATTCAGGAGGCTCTGCTGGGCCGCTGGTGAGGAAAGGGACCAAAGGATTGAACTGTGAATAAATTATTGCTCATTTCCCCATGGTCTTCTGCCAGCAAGATGTCAATAGTTGTCTCTATTGTAATGCATTTCCCAGGATGCTGCTCCCAGATTGTGAGAAGGAGAAACACTCATCAGAGGTCAAGAATATCAACCCCAGGCTGGCTGAAAAAGATCCGCATCCGGCCACATTTTAGGATGCACCCTATAAATGACCCAGCTGAAGGTACTGTGGAAAATGTCTCGTTCGGTTCACTCAAGAATAATTATTCTAGTTGATTCAGTGCCTCATATTTAAGAAAAAGCTATGAAATATTAAGCAGTATTCTTCTTTTATTCCATGTGTTCAAATTGAAACTTACTAAGCCAGCTGGTACTGTTTTAACCATGGAAGTAAACATGCATTTATTTATTTATTTATTTATTTATTGAATTTTATTTTTTTATTAGTTTCTGCTTTATAACAAAGTGAATCAGTCATACATATACATCTGTTCCCACATCCCTTCCCTCATGCATCTCCCTCCCTCCCACCCTCCCCATCCCACCCCTCCAGGCGGTCACAAAGCACCGAGCTGTTCTCCCTGTGCTCTGCAGCATGCATTTAAAATTCAACATTTGGTTCATGTTTAAGAGGGAAGATGGTCTCTAGTTATGGTTTAGACATTAGCTGATTTTTGAACGTCAGCAACAACACATCCCTCCCTGAAACCATGTTTTGAGATTTCTTTAAATTATTAGACATTATTTAGAACAGGAATATATTGACATAAAACATGTACATGCAATACAGAAAATTCCTGTATCCTATCACTCCAGTTTCAGCTATTAATAATATATAGCATAGGTGAAGTACATTTGTTACAATTAGTGAAACAATGTAAGTATATTTTTACTAATGAAAAGTCCATAGTTCACCTCAGAGTCACACCTTGTGTTGTTATATTCAATGATATTTGAAATATGTACAATATTATTTGTCACCATTATGGTGCCATACAGAAATGTGTACACTAATGTTCATAGTCGCATTATTCTTAGTAGCCAAAAGATAGAAACAATCCAAAGTCCATGAGGTGATGAATGGATAAATATAATGTGATATATACACAGAATGGAATAATTTTCAACCATAAAAAGGAATTAAAGATTGACGTATGCTACAAAATGAATGATCCAAATAACATAAAAAATATATTATTGTTAGTGAAATAAGGCAGGCGCAGAAAGACAAATATTATATGATTCCACTTGTATGAGGTACCTAGTGTAGGCAAACTCACAGACACCAGAAGTAGAAATTACCAAGTTCAGGAGGCAGGAGTAAGGTGGATTATGATTTAATGGGTACAGAGGTTACGTTGAAATGATGAAAAAGTTTAAGATGTAGATTGTGTTGATGGGTACACAGCATTGTGAAAGTAAGAAATGCTAGTGAACTGTATACTTCAAAATTATGAAAAGCATAAATATGTATATTTCATCACAATAAAATAAGTCAAAAATCCAACAGAATGGACGATGAATGAAGGAACAACATATTTGATTAGAAGGAAGCTGAAAGAGTCTTGTAACATTTCAAGAAGAAGGGGGATTTGGAGGGACTTTGAAATGGGCAGAGGGGCCGTGGGACTCTATACTGAAACATAGTGCAATGTTAGTGTTTAAGCTTTTTCAGACTGACACTTTCAAATTGATTAGGTTCCCTACAGCTAGAAAGCTAAAGGTTCTCTTCCTCATTTCTGAAATGTTCCTCCCCTTTGCCTTCCTCCACCGACCAGGGAGGTTTGTCCAACAGCACCTCAGTCCACACTCAGTAACCACCTGCCTCCATACACTCCCACCCTGTGTCCACATTAACGAGGCTCTCTGAGTAATTCCTGAGCAGCATCACCAGTGTCCTGACACTTACTCTGTGTCCTCCTAGAGCCCCCTGAGGACCTGTTGGAGAAACTGCCCCATGTGAGGACAATCAAAGGGGCTCCTGCTACATCCAGGGTAAGCTCCCCTTATTTATCAGAGATTAAAAGTTTGCTTCATTTCTTTCTTTTCCAATTGATTTCAGATCTGAAGATCTACAATGTTCAAGACAGCTGATGTATACAATTTTGCCTGGTTGGATGAATGCTGAGTGAAGGTCTTTCCCAACAGATAACTCATTCAAAAGGCCATTTAAAAAATGGCAACACCAGTTAGAAACTGTAGAGTCAGACACACTTTCCTCAGCAGAAAATTTCCCTCCTTGAAATAGACTTTTGTATTTGCTCCTCAAAGTGGACCTGAGAGATCTTCCAGGCAAAGCTCCAGCCTTTCCCACAGCTGTCTTCTCTGGTTTCTTTTGGGGCCATTGACTCAACAACCGTTTCCCATTTGGTTTTCTGAGGACAAAAAAAAGAGATGAAATACCTGTGTCCACAGAGCACAGGATGCTGAGATCCTTACACTGTTTTCTCTTCTCTAATCACAGGTGGATTGGACAGCAAACAAAAACGGTATGTATTCAGAGTTCACCCCTGTGCTGAGGAACAATCTAGATGATGAAGAAGGTGGGACTCTCTTGCTGGCTTTGCTTGGAGAGACACCCTGATTCAGGGTCCCTACAGGGATGAGGGCTGGGGGTGTAGAGCTAGAGAGTGATTTCCCAGTAAAGAGCCATGCCCAAGTTCTATGGTCTTGGAAGTAACTGCATCATTTAGATGATGTGGGTTTGTGTGTATCAGGGTTGGGGTGGGGTCCATGTGTCTATGTGGTTGGGGTCTATGTGGTGTGATTGTGAACCTGCATGCGTGAGCGTGTGTGTGTTTCCTGAGGAGATATTTCCCTCTTACACAGCACAATTCACCTGTCAACAAAGCTCATCACCACTGCACACTGTCTGTACACTACCTTGTTCTTCCCTCAACACAGCTGTTGCCCAGATTTGGTTACTATTCCTTTTCCTCAGAAGGAGATGGTGCAGAGATAAATGTTCTACGCTCTTGACCTCCTAAGTGGAAAAGCCAAACTGAGAACCCAGGGGTGGTCCCAATGTGGGTGCTCTGGATCCCTGACCTGCACTTACCACTCAGCCAAGGGATACTCAGTCATGGAGCAAGGGAGTCCCTGCATCCGTATCCTTGGCTGGAAGTCCTCGCATCTCCAAAGGTCCAGACCTTGCCCATCAGGTGGCATTAGTGGTCACAGAATCCAGGGCAGCTATGGGTGGGCTTATCAGTTGACTTTGGCACAGTCATTAATGTGAAATTCACCTCAGGACCTGCATTCTCCTGGTCAGCTCACAGATTCTGAGAGGTGTGAGACCCCATGTATACAGTACAGGTCATATCTGTCAGTGCTGGTGTCATTGCTTAAACAAGGCCAAAAGCAGATAAGAATCAGGGAGCTATTTTATTGTATTGGATAACATTACCATAAGCCGTAGAATTGGTCAGTTCCTTTAGCCCACACCCAAGGACTCAAAGTGGAACCTGACTGTTAGCCTGTACACTTCTCCTGCACAGCTGGGTTAGAGACAGGCTGTGCTCAGTCCGGGCCCCCTCTTCATAACGAAGTGTCCCACTTATGGAACAGCTCCCTAGAGTATGGACAGCCCCTGACTCAGTGGGCATACGTACATTGTATAGAAAACAAAGACTGGGAGAAAAATATGATACGATTGATAGTGGCTGTATCTAAATGGTAGGACTTCAGTTTGGTCAAATCTTGTGTATTTGATTTTCTTTAAGACAAGTGATTAGTGAATAAATATAGCATATTTTGTCTAGGATTGAATTCAGTCCTTTAATGGAGGTTGCTGTTAATCAAGTATAAAATATCATACAACAGAAGACATGATAAATGCAGTAGCTGGCATTGTGGATGCTGGGGAAAGAGTGATCTGGGAAAAATCAAGCGACAGTGGCAATTTAGCAGGAGCTCAAAAGAGGCAGGATGGGTCATGGGTCTGTGTCACTGAAACAGAGCATGCATTTTAGTGTTTACCATTTTTTAGATCGACCCTTCCCTTCTGATGAGATTCCCCTTAGCTAGAAAGCCAAAGCTCTGTTTTCACTTCCTTCCTCTTGTCCTTTGCCTTCCTTCATCCCCCAAAGAGGATGGCCCAACACCAGCTCAGCCCACACTTACTAACCTCCCACATCCATACACACCACCCCATGTCCTCATCGAGAGGAAAGCCCCTGAGTAATTCCTGAGCCGCATCACCAGTGTCCTGACAGTTACTCTGTGTCCCTCCAGCTCTCCCTGAGGATGTGGCGGATGACCTGCACCGTGATAGGACAGAGGAAAAGCCTCCGTGGATCCCCACGGTAAGCTGGATTTTTTCTGGTCTGAGATAGAAATATTGCTTTATTTCTCTTTCAGTAGAATTAAGTTATGAATATTTGAGGGTATTCCTTCCAGATACATACAATTCCCTTGGTTGGGAGAATGTGGAGTGAGAGTCTATGACCAACTCATGATGCCTGATTCCACAGGACATTACAATTGACAGCATCCATTACAGCCTGTAGAGTACAGAGCTCTCTCTCCTGCATCGATTTTTCTTCTAGGAAAATAATTCTGTAATTTCCAACCTAAATGGACTTGGAAGTTCCATCCTCCCAGCCAAGTTCTTGCCTTTCAGCCTGAGTAGGTTTGCTCTGATAACCCTTGCTGGGTTCCCTGGACCACTGTTTCTTATCAGGTTTTCTACTGTCAGCAAATGAACAAAAGACCTGAGCATCACTGTGATCTTATCCTCATAGTGTTTTCTCTTCTGTAATTGCAGGTGGCCTTCCCAGAAGGTGAAAACGGTATGTATTCTGGAATCAGTCACTTGGGGAGGAAGAACTTTGAAGATGAGAAAGTGGGACATTCTTGCTGGTTTTAGTGTAGAGGGCAAACTGATTCCAAATTTGTGCTGGGAATGAGAGTAGGGGTCCTGGTGATAGAAAGTGATTTACAAGTAACGTGAACAATTACTCTAGTCCCACGAAGAAGCTGTATTACGGTTAGGTGGTGTAGGTTTGTGTGCATGAGACTGGGTGTGTCGGTATGTGAAATGAGTGGTATGATTCTGTGTGTGTATGTGAACTTTTTGTGTTGTGTTTCCCTTGATTTATGTTCCCCTAAACATCACTGTTACTGGTGCCAACTTTCTAGAAAATATTCCCATCACCACTGCATCATGAATGGGTATGGATATAAAAGTAAATAAACTGTACACTTTCAATGTGTGCATTGATTTTATACCAAGTGAGCCTCATTTAACCTGGAAAACAAATCCTATCACCACCCAGGCAAATGTTTACTGGATTCTTTTTTATTTTCTTTCGGCTGTGTTGTGTCTTCGTTGCCCTGTGCGGCCTTCTCATTTCGGTGGCTTCTGTTGTTCCAGAGCGCGGGCTCTAGGTGCATGGGCTTCAATAGTTGTGGCACCTGGGCTCAGTAGTTGTGACTTGCGGGCTCTAGAGCACAGGCTTAGTAGTTGTGGTGCACGGACTTAGTTGCTCCATGGCTGGATTCTTAATGAACAAAACTGGGTTTCAGCATGCCTACTACTGGGTCAATTACAACTTCATTTAATAAGAAATCTCATCTCTTAGTAGGTCTCATAGCATTCTGAATGGTTATGATACATCTCTCTGCCACTTCCCTCATTCTAACTGTTTCCTATTAGAGCCTCGGGATGAGTCCTCCCCCCTTACCTGAAGCACCTAGTGCTAGGCAGGCCTCCTTCCTTTTGCAGGGAGCCCATGCTTGTACCCACATGCCACACCCAGTTCTGGAGGAATCCGAGAAAGAAGGAGCCTCCAGGAGTAGATGGAGGAACTTCACTCCACCTTTCTCCTTTGAGGCTAATATTCACTATCAGATTCTGTGCTAAGGAAAGGAAATGTCCTTCTCCTGCGGAAAGTCTGTCTTCCATCACTTGTGCCGGCCCTGTTTCTGTGTGCTGGGCAAGGAACACTGCATACAGTGAAGACAGAACCAAGAGATCTACCCCAGGGATTGAGCTCAGGGTAGGCACTGGCTCTGTCTGTCCTGTCCGTGATCCATCATTCATCATGGTTGTGACTCTTGGACAGTCACTTATCTCTCTAAATTTCCACACCCTCCACCATAACATATGGGTTACAGCCCCCACTTTGCCCTCCCCTTCACCCCCAACAGGGCTGGGTGTCAGACATGGTAATGGATATTCTCCATGAGCTGTAAAGCATTGTTCCCATGAAAAAGCTGAAGAGTAAGCTTGAATCCCCCTTTACTTGGAGCCGTCAAATCCCTTCTCTCCCTCAAACAGCTACAAAATATCCAGCTTCTTCTTGCCATCATTCAGGATTGAACACTTATAGAGCATTTGTGAAGCACCAGTCCTTTATTTTTCAAACATTTTACCTGTATTCAATCATTTTTGGCCACATGACATAATGCTAAATGTAGGCCATGTTAACATTTCTACATCTCAGAACAGGGAACTGAGGCAAAGAGGGATCTACATATCTTTCCCAAGTACATGCTTCTTCTAAACGGGATTTGAATCCAGTCCATCAGTCATGGTCCCAATGGTTTGCTGAGTTTCTAGACATTCTCAGTTAAATAAAGATATTTGCCCACAAAACCTGTCTGTTGGGTGTTTTCACTGCATACCAAACTGCAAGATCTTCCTAAGTCCAACTTTGATTCAGGAGGCTCTGCTGGGCCGCTGGTGAGGAAAGGGACCAAAGGATTGAACTGTGAATAAATTATTGCTCATTTCCCCATGGTCTTCTGCCAGCAAGATGTCAATAGTTGTCTCTATTGTAATGCATTTCCCAGGATGCTGCTCCCAGATTGTGAGAAGAAGAAACACTCATCAGAGGTCAAGAATATCAACCCCAGGCTGGCTGAAAAAGATCCGCATCCGGCCACATTTTAGGATGCACCCTATAAATGACCCAGCTGAAGGTACTGTGGAAAATGTCTCGTTCGGTTCACTCAAGAATAATTATTCTAGTTGATTCAGTGCCTCATATTTAACAAAAAGCTATGAAATATTAAGCAGTATTCTTCTTTTATTCCATGTGTTCAAATTGAAACTTACTAAGCCAGCTGGTACTGTTTTAACCATGGAAGTAAACATGCATTTATTTATTTATTTATTTATTTATTTATTGAATTTTATTTTTTTATTAGTTTCTGCTTTATAACAAAGTGAATCAGTCATACATATACATCTGTTCCCACATCCCTTCCCTCATGCATCTCCCTCCCTCCCACCCTCCCCATCCCACCCCTCCAGGCGGTCACAAAGCACCGAGCTGTTCTCCCTGTGCTCTGCAGCATGCATTTAAAATTCAACATTTGGTTCATGTTTAAGAGGGAAGATGGTCTCTAGTTATGGTTTAGACATTAGCTGATTTTTGAACGTCAGCAACAACACATCCCTCCCTGAAACCATGTTTTGAGATTTCTTTAAATTATTAGACATTATTTAGAACAGGAATATATTGACATAAAACATGTACATGCAATACAGAAAATTCCTGTATCCTATCACTCCAGTTTCAGCTATTAATAATATATAGCATAGGTGAAGTACATTTGTTACAATTAGTGAAACAATGTAAGTATATTTTTACTAATGAAAAGTCCATAGTTCACCTCAGAGTCACACCTTGTGTTGTTATATTCAATGATATTTGAAATATGTACAATATTATTTGTCACCATTATGGTGCCATACAGAAATGTGTACACTAATGTTCATAGTCGCATTATTCTTAGTAGCCAAAAGATAGAAACAATCCAAAGTCCATGAGGTGATGAATGGATAAATATAATGTGATATATACACAGAATGGAATAATTTTCAACCATAAAAAGGAATTAAAGATTGACGTATGCTACAAAATGAATGATCCAAATAATATAAAAAATATATTATTGTTAGTGAAATAAGGCAGGCGCAGAAAGACAAATATTATATGATTCCACTTGTATGAGGTACCTAGTGTAGGCAAACTCACAGACACCAGAAGTAGAAATTACCAAGTTCAGGAGGCAGGAGTAAGGTGGATTATGATTTAATGGGTACAGAGGTTACGTTGAAATGATGAAAAAGTTTAAGATGTAGATTGTGTTGATGGGTACACAGCATTGTGAAAGTAAGAAATGCTAGTGAACTGTATACTTCAAAATTATGAAAAGCATAAATATGTATATTTCATCACAATAAAATAAGTCAAAAATCCAACAGAATGGACGATGAATGAAGGAACAACATATTTGATTAGAAGGAAGCTGAAAGAGTCTTGTAACATTTCAAGAAGAAGGGGGATTTGGAGGGACTTTGAAATGGGCAGAGGGGCCGTGGGACTCTATACTGAAACATAGTGCAATGTTAGTGTTTAAGCTTTTTCAGACTGACACTTTCAAATTGATTAGGTTCCCTACAGCTAGAAAGCTAAAGGTTCTCTTCCTCATTTCTGAAATGTTCCTCCCCTTTGCCTTCCTCCACCCACCAGGGAGGTTTGTCCAACAGCACCTCAGTCCACACTCAGTAACCACCTGCCTCCATACACTCCCACCCTGTGTCCACATTAACGAGGCTCTCTGAGTAATTCCTGAGCAGCATCACCAGTGTCCTGACACTTACTCTGTGTCCTCCTAGAGCCCCCTGAGGACCTGTTGGAGAAACTGCCCCATGTGAGGACAATCAAAGGGGCTCCTGCTACATCCAGGGTAAGCTCCCCTTATTTATCAGAGATTAAAAGTTTGCTTCATTTCTTTCTTTTCCAATTGATTTCAGATCTGAAGATCTACAATGTTCAAGACAGCTGATGTATACAATTTTGCCTGGTTGGATGAAGGCTGAGTGAAGGTCTTTCCCAACAGATAACTCATTCAAAAGGCCATTTAAAAAATGGCAACACCAGTTAGAAACTGTAGAGTCAGACACACTTTCCTCAGCAGAAAATTTCCCTCCTTGAAATAGACTTTTGTATTTGCTCCTCAAAGTGGACCTGAGAGATCTTCCAGGCAAAGCTCCAGCCTTTCCCACAGCTGTCTTCTCTGGTTTCTTTTGGGGCCATTGACTCAACAACCGTTTCCCATTTGGTTTTCTGAGGACAAAAAAAGAGATGAAATACCTGTGTCCACAGAGCACAGGATGCTGAGATCCTTACACTGTTTTCTCTTCTCTAATCACAGGTGGATTGGACAGCAAACAAAAACGGTATGTATTCAGAGTTCACCCCTGTGCTGAGGAACAATCTAGATGATGAAGAAGGTGGGACTCTCTTGCTGGCTTTGCTTGGAGAGACACCCTGATTCAGGGTCCCTCCAGGGATGAGGGCTGGGGGTGTAGAGCTAGAGAGTGATTTCCCAGTAAAGAGCCATGCCCAAGTTCTATGGTCTTGGAAGTAACTGCATCATTTAGATGATGTGGGTTTGTGTGTATCAGGGATGGGGTGGGGTCCATGTGTCTATGTGGTTGGGGTCTATGTGGTGTGATTGTGAACCTGCATGCGTGAGCGTGTGTGTGTTTCCTGAGGAGATATTTCCCTCTTACACAGCACAATTCACCTGTCAACAAAGCTCATCACCACTGCACACTGTCTGTACACTACCTTGTTCTTCCCTCAACACAGCTGTTGCCCAGATTTGGTTACTATTCCTTTTCCTCAGAAGGAGATGGTGCAGAGATAAATGTTCTAAGCTCTTGACCTCCTAAGTGGAAAAGCCAAACTGAGAACCCAGGGGTGGGTCCCAATGTGGGTGCTCTGGATCCCTGACCTGCACTTACCACTCAGCCAAGGAATCCTCAGTCATGGAGCAAGGGAGTCCCTGCATCCGTATCCTTGGCTGGAAGTCCTCGCATCTCCAAAGGTCCAGACCTTGCCCATCAGGTGGCATTAGTGGTCACAGAATCCAGGGCAGCTATGGGTGGGCTTATCAGTTGACTTTGGCACAGTCATTAATGTGAAATTCACCTCAGGACCTGCATTCTCCTGGTCAGCTCACAGATTCTGAGAGGTGTGAGACCCCATGTATACAGTACAGGTCATATCTGTCAGTGCTGGTGTCATTGCTTAAACAAGGCCAAAAGCAGATAAGAATCAGGGAGCTATTTTATTGTATTGGATAACATTACCATAAGCCGTAGAATTGGTCAGTTCCTTTAGCCCACACCCAAGGACTCAAAGTGGAACCTGACTGTTAGCCTGTACACTTCTCCTGCACAGCTGGGTTAGAGACAGGCTGTGCTCAGTCCGGGCTCCCTCTTCATAACGAAGTGTCCCACTTATGGAACAGCTCCCTAGAGTATGGACAGCCCCTGACTCAGTGGGCATACGTACATTGTATAGAAAACAAAGACTGGGAGAAAAATATGATACGATTGATAGTGGCTGTATCTAAATGGTAGGACTTCAGTTTGGTCAAATCTTGTGTATTTGATTTTCTTTAAGACAAGTGATTAGTGAATAAATATAGCATATTTTGTCTAGGATTGAATTCAGTCCTTTAATGGAGGTTGCTGTTAATCAAGTATAAAATATCATACAACAGAAGACATGATAAATGCAGTAGCTGGCATTGTGGATGCTGGGGAAAGAGTGATCTGGGAAAAATCAAGCGACAGTGGCAATTTAGCAGGAGCTCCAAAGAGGCAGGATGGGGCAAGGGTCTGTGTCACTGAAACAGAGCATGCATTTTAGTGTTTACCATTTTTTAGATCGACCCTTCCCTTCTGATGAGATTCCCCTTAGCTAGAAAGCCAAAGCTCTGTTTTCACTTCCTTCCTCTTGTCCTTTGCCTTCCTTCATCCCCCAAAGAGGATGGCCCAACACCAGCTCAGCCCACACTTACTAACCTCCCACATCCATACACACCACCCCATGTCCTCATCGAGAGGAAAGCCCCTGAGTAATTCCTGAGCCGCATCACCAGTGTCCTGACAGTTACTCTGTGTCCCTCCAGCTCTCCCTGAGGATGTGGCGGATGACCTGCACCGTGATAGGACAGAGGAAAAGCCTCCGTGGATCCCCACGGTAAGCTGGATTTTTTCTGGTCTGAGATAGAAATATTGCTTTATTTCTCTTTCAATAGAATTAAGTTATGAGTATTTGAGGGTATTCCTTCCAGATACATACAATTCCCTTGGTTGGGAGAATGTGGAGTGAGAGTCTATGACCAACTCATGATGCCTGATTCCACAGGACATTACAATTGACAGCATCCATTACAGCCTGTAGAGTACGGAGCTCTCTCTCCTGCATCGATTTTTCTTCTAGGAAAACAATTCTGTAATTTCCAACCTAAATGGACTTGGAAGTTCCATCCTCCCAGCCAAGTTCTTGCCTTTCAGCCTGAGTAGGTTTGCTCTGATAACCCTTGCTGGGTTCCCTGGACCACTGTTTCTTATCAGGTTTTCTACTGTCAGCAAATGAACAAAAGACCTGAGCATCACTGTGATCTTATCCTCATAGTGTTTTCTCTTCTGTAATTGCAGGTGGCCTTCCGAGAAGGTGAAAACGGTATGTATTCTGGAATCAGTCACTTGGGGAGGAAGAACTTTGAAGATGAGAAAGTGGGACATTCTTGCTGGTTTTAGTGTAGAGGGCAAACTGATTCCAAATTTGTGCTGGGAATGAGAGTAGGGGTCCTGGTGATAGAAAGTGATTTACAAGTAACGTGACCAATTACTATAGTCCCACGAAGAAGCTGTATTACGGTTAGGTGGTGTAGGTTTGTGTGCATGAGACTGGGTATGTCTGTATGTGAAATGAGTGGTATGATTCTGTGTGTGTATGTGAACTTTTTGTGTTGTGTTTCCCTTGATTTATGTTCCCCTAAACATCACTGTTACTGGTGCCAACTTTCTAGAAAATATTCCCATCACCACTGCATCATGAATGGGTATGGATATAAAAGTAAATAAACTGTACACTTTCAATGTGTGCATTGATTTTATACCAAGTGAGCCTCATTTAACCTGGAAAACAAATCCTATCACCACCCAGGCAAATGTTTACTGGATTCTTTTTTCTTTTCTTTTGGCTGTGTTGTGTCTTCGTTGCCCTGTGCGGCCTTCTCATTTCGGTGGCTTCTGTTGTTCCAGAGCGCGGGCTCTAGGTGCATGGGCTTCAATAGTTGTGGCACCTGGGCTCAGTAGTTGTGACTTGCGGGCTCTAGAGCACAGGCTTAGTAGTTGTGGTGCACGGACTTAGTTGCTCCATGGCTGGATTCTTAATGAACAAAACTGGGTTTCAGCATGCCTACTACTGGGTCAATTACAACTTCATTTAATAAGAAATCTCATCTCTTAGTAGGTCTCATAGCATTCTGAATGGTTATGATACATCTCTCTGCCACTTCCCTCATTCTAACTGTTTCCTATTAGAGCCTCGGGATGAGTCCTCCCCCCTTACCTGAAGCACCTAGTGCTAGGCAGGCCTCCTTCCTTTTGCAGGGAGCCCATGCTTGTACCCACATGCCACACCCAGTTCTGGAGGAATCCGAGAAAGAAGGAGCCTCCAGGAGTAGATGGAGGAAATTCACTCCACCTTTCTCCTTTGAGGCTAATATTCACTATCAGATTCTGTGCTAAGGAAAGGAAATGTCCTTCTCCTGCGGAAAGTCTGTCTTCCATCACTTGTGCCGGCCCTGTTTCTGTGTGCTGGGCAAGGAACACTGCATACAGTGAAGACAGAACCAAGAGATCTACCCCAGGGATTGAGCTCAGGGTAGGCACTGGCTCTGTCTGTCCTGTCCGTGATCCATCATTCGTCATGGTTGTGACACTTGGACAGTCACTTATCTCTCTAAATTTCCACACCCTCCACCATAACATATGGGTTACAGCCCCCACTTTGCCCTCCCCTTCACCCCCAACAGGGCTGGGTGTCAGACATGATAATGGATATTCTCCATGAGCTGTAAAGCATTGTTCCCATGAAAAAGCTGAAGAGTAAGCTTGAATCCCCCTTTACTTGGAGCCGTCAAATCCCTTCTCTCCCTCCAACAGCTACAAAATATCCAGCTTCTTCTTGCCATCATTCAGGATTGAACACTTATAGAGCATTTGTGAAGCACCGGTCCTTTATTTTTCAAACATTTTACCTGTATTCAATCATTTTTGGCCCCATGACATAATGCTAAATGTAGGCCATGTTAACATTTCTACATCTCAGAACAGGGAACTGAGGCAAAGAGGGATCTACATATCTTTCCGAAGTACATGCTTCTTCTAAACGGGATTTGAATCCAGTCCATCAGTCATGGTCCCAATGGTTTGCTGAGTTTCTAGACATTCTCAGTTAAATAAAGATATTTGCCCACAAAACCTGTCTGTTGGGTGTTTTCACTGCATACCAAACTGCAAGATCTTCCTAAGTCCAACTTTGATTCAGGAGGCTCTGCTGGGCCGCTGGTGAGGAAAGGGACCAAAGGATTGAACTGTGAATAAATTATTGCTCATTTCCCCATGGTCTTCTGCCAGCAAGATGTCAATAGTTGTCTCTATTGTAATGCATTTCCCAGGATGCTGCTCCCAGATTGTGAGAAGAAGAAACACTCATCAGAGGTCAAGAATATCAACCCCAGGCTGGCTGAAAAAGATCCGCATCCGGCCACATTTTAGGATGCACCCTATAAATGACCCAGCTGAAGGTACTGTGGAAAATGTCTCGTTCGGTTCACTCAAGAATAATTATTCTAGTTGATTCAGTGCCTCATATTGAAGAAAAAGCTATGAAATATTAAGCAGTATTCTTCTTTTATTCCATGTGTTCAAATTGAAACTTACTAAGCCAGCTGGTACTGTTTTAATCATGGAAGTAAACATGCATTTATTTATTTATTTATTTATTTATTATTTTTTGAATTTTATTTTTTTATTAGTTTCTGCTTTATAACAAAGTGAATCAGTCATACATATACATCTGTTCCCACATCCCTTCCCTCATGCATCTCCCTCCCTCCCACCCTCCCCATCCCACCCCTCCAGGCGGTCACAAAGCACCGAGCTGTTCTCCCTGTGCTCTGCAGCATGCATTTAAAATTCAACATTTGGTTCATGTTTAAGAGGGAAGATGGTCTCTAGTTATGGTTTAGACATTAGCTGATTTTTGAACGTCAGCAACAACACATCCCTCCCTGAAACCATGTTTTGAGATTTCTTTAAATTATTAGACATTATTTAGAACAGGAATATATTGACATAAAACATGTACATGCAATACAGAAAATTCCTGTATCCTATCACTCCAGTTTCCGCTATTAATAATATATAGCATAGGTGAAGTACATTTGTTACAATTAGTGAAACAATGTAAGTATATTTTTACTAATGAAAAGTCCATAGTTCACCTCAGAGTCACACCTTGTGTTGTTATATTCAATGATATTTGAAATATGTACAATATTATTTGTCACCATTATGGTGCCATACAGAAATGTGTACACGAATGTTCATAGTCGCATTATTCTTAGTAGCCAAAAGATAGAAACAATCCAAAGTCCATGAGGTGATGAATGGATAAATAAAATGTGATATATACACAGAATGGAATAATTTTCAACCATAAAAAGGAATTAAAGATTGACGTATGCTACAAAATGAATGATCCAAATAATATAAAAAATATATTATTGTTAGTGAAATAAGGCAGGCGCAGAAAGACAAATATTATATGATTCCACTTGTATGAGGTACCTAGTGTAGGCAAACTCACAGACACCGGAAGTAGAAATTACCAAGGTCAGGAGGCAGGAGTAAGGTGGATTATGATTTAATGGGTACAGAGGTTACATGGAAATGATGAAAAAGATTAAGATGTAGATTGTGTTGATGGGTACACAGCATTGTGAAAGTAAGAAATGCTAGTGAACTGTATACTTCAAAATTATGAAAAGCATAAATATGTATATTTCATCACAATAAAATAAGTCAAAAATCCAACAGAATGGACGATGAATGAAGGAACAACATATTTGATTAGAAGGAAGCTGAAAGAGTCTTGTAACATTTCAAGAAGAAGGGGGATTTGGAGGGACTTTGAAATGGGCAGAGGGGCCGTGGGACTCTATACTGAAACATAGTGCAATGTTAGTGTTTAAGCTTTTTCAGACTGACACTTTCAAATTGATTAGGTTCCCTACAGCTAGAAAGCTAAAGGTTCTCTTCCTCATTTCTGAAATGTTCCTCCCCTTTGCCTTCCTCCACCCACCAGGGAGGTTTGTCCAACAGCACCTCAGTCCACACTCAGTAACCACCTGCCTCCATACACTCCCACCCTGTGTCCACATTAACGAGGCTCTCTGAGTAATTCCTGAGCAGCATCACCAGTGTCCTGACACTTACTCTGTGTCCTCCTAGAGCCCCCTGAGGACCTGTTGGAGAAACTGCCCCATGTGAGGACAATCAAAGGGGCTCCTGCTACCTCCAGGGTAAGCTCCCCTTATTTATCAGAGATTAAAAGTTTGCTTCATTTCTTTCTTTTCCAATTGATTTCAGATCTGAAGATCTACAATGTTCAAGACAGCTGATGTGTACAATTTTGCTTGGTTGGATGAATGCTGAGTGAAGGTCTTTCCCAACAGATAACTCATTCAAAAGGCCATTTAAAAAATGGCAACACCAGTTAGAAACTGTAGAGTCAGACACACTTTCCTCAGCAGAAAATTTCCCTCCTTGAAATAGACTTTTGTATTTGCTCCTCAAAGTGGACCTGAGAGATCTTCCAGGCAAAGCTCCAGCCTTTCCCACAGCTGTCTTCTCTGGTTTCTTTTGGGGCCATTGACTCAACAACCGTTTCCCATTTGGTTTTCTGAGGACAAAAAAAGAGATGAAATACCTGTGTCCACAGAGCACAGGATGCTGAGATCCTTACACTGTTTTCTCTTCTCTAATCACAGGTGGATTGGACAGCAAACAAAAACGGTATGTATTCAGAGTTCACCTCTGTGCTGAGGAACAATCTAGATGATGAAGAAGGTGGGACTCTCTTGCTGGCTTTGCTTGGAGAGACACCCTGATTCAGGGTCCCTACAGGGATGAGGGCTGGGGGTGTAGAGCTAGAGAGTGATTTCCCAGTAAAGAGCCATGCCCAAGTTCTATGGTCTTGGAAGTAACTGCATCATTTAGATGATGTGGGTTTGTGTGTATCAGGGTTGGGGTGGGGTCCATGTGTCTATGTGGTTGGGGTCTATGTGGTGTGATTGTGAACCTGCATGCGTGAGCGTGTGTGTGTTTCCTGAGGAGATATTTCCCTCTTACACAGCACAATTCACCTGTCAACAAAGCTCATCACCACTGCACACTGTCTGTACACTACCTTGTTCTTCCCTCAACACAGCTGTTGCCCAGATTTGGTTACTATTCCTTTTCCTCAGAAGGAGATGGTGCAGAGATAAATGTTCTCAGCTCTTGACCTCCTAAGTGGAAAAGCCAAACTGAGAACCCAGGGGTGGGTCCCAATGTGGGTGCTCTGGATCCCTGACCTGCACTTACCACTCAGCCAAGGGATCCTCAGTCATGGAGCAAGGGAGTCCCTGCATCCGTATCCTTGGCTGGAAGTCCTCGCATCTCCAAAGGTCCAGATCTTGCCCATCAGGTGGCATTAGTGGTCACAGAATCCAGGGCAGCTATGGGTGGGCTTATCAGTTGACTTTGGCACAGTCATTAATGTGAAATTCACCTCAGGACCTGCATTCTCCTGGTCAGCTCACAGATTCTGAGAGGTGTGAGACCCCATGTATACAGTACAGGTCATATCTGTCAGTGCTGGTGTCATTGCTTAAACAAGGCCAAAAGCAGATAAGAATCAGGGAGCTATTTTACTGTATTGGATAACATTACCATAAGCCGTAGAATTGGTCAGTTCCTTTAGCCCACACCCAAGGACTCAAAGTGGAACCTGACTGTTAGCCTGTACACTTCTCCTGCACAGCTGGGTTAGAGACAGGCTGTGCTCAGTCCGGGCTCCCTCTTCATAACGAAGTGTCCCACTTATGGAACAGCTCCCTAGAGTATGGACAGCCCCTGACTCAGTGGGCATACGTACATTGTATAGAAAACAAAGACTGGGAGAAAAATATGATACGATTGATAGTGGCTGTATCTAAATGGTAGGACTTCAGTTTTGTCAAAACTTGTGTATTTGATTTTCTTTAAGACAAGTGATTAGTGAATAAATATAGCATATTTTGTCTAGGATTGAATTCAGTCCTTTAATGGAGGTTGCTGTTAATCAAGTATAAAATATCATACAACAGAAGACATGATAAATGCAGTAGCTGGCATTGTGGATGCTGGGGGAAGAGTGATCTGGGAAAAATCAAGCGACAGTGGCAATTTAGCAGGAGCTCCAAAGAGGCAGGATGGGTCATGGGTCTGTGTCATTGAAACAGAGCATGCATTTTAGTGTTTACCATTTTTTAGATCGACCCTTCCCTTCTGATGAGATCCCCCGTAGCTAGAAAGCCAAAGCTCTGTTTTCACTTCCTTCCTCTTGTCCTTTGCCTTCCTTCATCCCCCAAAGAGGATGGCCCAACACCAGCTCAGCCCACACTTACTAACCTCCCACATCCATACACACCACCCCATGTCCTCATCGAGAGGAAAGCCCCTGAGTAATTCCTGAGCCGCATCACCAGTGTCCTGACAGTTACTCTGTGTCCCTCCAGCTCTCCCTGAGGATGTGGCGGATGACCTGCACCGTGATAGGACAGAGGAAAAGCCTCCGTGGATCCCCACGGTAAGCTGGATTTTTTCTGGTCTGAGATAGAAATATTGCTTTCTTTCTCTTTCAATAGAATTAAGTTATGAATGTTTGAGGGTATTCCTTCCAGATACATACAATTCCCTTGGTTGGGAGAATGTGGAGTGAGAGTCTATGACCAACTCATGATGCCTGATTCCACAGGACATTACAATTGACAGCATCCATTACAGCCTGTAGAGTACGGAGCTCTCTCTCCTGCATCGATTTTTCTTCTAGGAAAATAATTCTGTAATTTCCAACCTAAATGGACTTGGAAGTTCCATCCTCCCAGCCAAGTTCTTGCCTTTCAGCCTGAGTAGGTTTGCTCTGATAACCCTTGCTGGGTTCCCTGGACCACTGTTTCTTATCAGGTTTTCTACTGTCAGCAAATGAACAAAATACCTGAGCATCACTGTGATCTTATCCTCATAGTGTTTTCTCTTCTGTAATTGCAGGTGGCCTTCCCAGAAGGTGAAAACGGTATGTATTCTGGAATCAGTCACTTGGGGAGGAAGAACTTTGAAGATGAGAAAGTGGGACATTCTTGCTGGTTTTAGTGTAGAGGGCAAACTGATTCCAAATTTGTGCTGGGAATGAGAGTAGGGGTCCTGGTGATAGAAAATGATTTACAAGTAAAGTGACCAATTACTATAGTCCCACGAAGAAGCTGTATTACGGTTAGGTGGTGTAGGTTTGTGTGCATGAGACTGGGTATGTCTGTATGTGAAATGAGTGGTATGATTCTGTGTGTGTATGTGAACTTTTTGTGTTGTGTTTCCCTTGATTTATGTTCCCCTAAACATCACTGTTACTGGTGCCAACTTTCTAGAAAATATTCCCATCACCACTGCATCATGAATGGGTATGGATATAAAAGTAAATAAACTGTACACTTTCAATGTGTGCATTGATTTTATACCAAGTGAGCCTCATTTAACCTGGAAAACAAATCCTATCACCACCCAGGCAAATGTTTACTGGATTCTTTTTTTTTTCTTTTGGCTGTGTTGTGTCTTCGTTGCCCTGTGCGGCCTTCTCATTTCGGTGGCTTCTGTTGTTCCAGAGCGCGGGCTCTAGGTGCATGGGCTTCCATAGTTGTGGCACCTGGGCTCAGTAGTTGTGACTTGCGGGCTCTAGAGCACAGGCTTAGTAGTTGTGGTGCACGGACTTAGTTGCTGCATGGCTGGATTCTTAATGAACAAAACTGGGTTTCAGCATGCCTACTACTGGGTCAATTACAACTTCATTTAATAAGAAATCTCATCTCTTAGTAGGTCTCATAGCATTCTGAATGGTTATGATACATCTCTCTGCCACTTCCCTCATTCTAACTGTTTCCTATTAGAGCCTCGGGATGAGTCCTCCCCCCTTACCTGAAGCACCTAGTGCTAGGCAGGCCTCCTACCTTTTGCAGGGAGCCCATGCTTGTACCCACATGCCACACCCAGTTCTGGAGGAATCCGAGAAAGAAGGAGCCTCCAGGAGTAGATGGAGGAAATTCACTCCACCTTTCTCCTTTGAGGCTAATATTCACTATCAGATTCTGTGCTAAGGAAAGGAAATGTCCGTATCCTGTGGAAAGTCTGTCTTCCATCACTTGTGCCGGCCCTGTTTCTGTGTGCTGGGCAAGGAACACTGCATACAGTGAAGACAGAACCAAGAGATCTACCCCAGGGATTGAGCTCAGGGTAGGCACTGGCTCTGTCTGTCCTGTCCGTGATCCATCATTCATCATGGTTGTGACTCTTGGACAGTCACTTATCTCTCTAAATTTCCACACCCTCCACCATAACATATGGGTTACAGCCCCCACTTTGCCCTCCCCTTCACCCCCAACAGGGCTGGGTGTCAGACATGGTAATGGATATTCTCCATGAGCTGTAAAGCATTGTTCCCATGAAAAAGCTGAAGAGTAAGCTTGAATCCCCCTTTACTTGGAGCCGTCAAATCCCTTCTCTCCCTCCAACAGCTACAAAATATCCAGCTTCTTCTTGCCATCATTCAGGATTGAACACTTATAGAGCATTTGTGAAGCACCAGTCCTTTATTTTTCAAACATTTTACCTGTATTCAATCATTTTTGGCCACATGACATAATGCTAAATGTAGGCCATGTTAACATTTCTACATCTCAGAACAGGGAACTGAGGCAAAGAGGGATCTACATATCTTTCCCAAGTACATGCTTCTTCTAAACGGGATTTGAATCCAGTCCATCAGTCATGGTCCCAATGGTTTGCTGAGTTTCTAGACATTCTCAGTTAAATAAAGATATTTGCCCACAAAACCTGTCTGTTGGGTGTTTTCACTGCATACCAAACTGCAAGATCTTCCTAAGTCCAACTTTGATTCAGGAGGCTCTGCTGGGCCGCTGGTGAGGAAAGGGACCAAAGGATTGAACTGTGAATAAATTATTGCTCATTTCCCCATGGTCTTCTGCCAGCAAGACGTCAATAGTTGTCTCTATTGTAATGCATTTCCCAGGATGCTGCTCCCAGATTGTGAGAAGAAGAAACACTCATCAGAGGTCAAGAATATCAACCCCAGGCTGGCTGAAAAAGATCCGCATCCGGCCACATTTTAGGATGCACCCTATAAATGACCCAGCTGAAGGTACTGTGGAAAATGTCTCATTCGGTTCACTCAAGAATAATTATTCTAGTTGATTCAGTGCCTCATACTTAAGAAAAAGCTATGAAATATTAAGCAGTATTCTTCTTTTATTCCATGTGTTCAAATTGAAACTTACTAAGCCAGCTGGTACTGTTTTAACCAGGGAAGTAAACATGCATTTATTTATTTATTTATTTATTTATTTATTTATTTATTATTTTTTGAATTTTATTTTTTTATTAGTTTCTGCTTTATAACAAAGTGAATCAGTCATACATATACATCTGTTCCCACATCCCTTCCCTCATGCATCTCCCTCCCTCCCACCCTCCCCATCCCACCCCTCCAGGCGGTCACAAAGCACCGAGCTGTTCTCCCTGTGCTCTGCAGCATGCATTTAAAATTCAACATTTGGTTCATGTTTAAGAGGGAAGATGGTCTCTAGTTATGGTTTAGACATTAGCTGATTTTTGAACGTCAGCAACAACACATCCCTCCCTGAAACCATGTTTTGAGATTTCTTTAAATTATTAGACATTATTTAGAACAGGAATATATTGACATAAAACATGTACATGCAATACAGAAAATTCCTGTATCCTATCACTCCAGTTTCAGCTATTAATAATATATAGCATAGGTGAAGTACATTTGTTACAATTAGTGAAACAATGTAAGTATATTTTTACTAATGAAAAGTCCATAGTTCACCTCAGAGTCACACCTTGTGTTGTTATATTCAATGATATTTGAAATATGTACAATATTATTTGTCACCATTATGGTGCCATACAGAAATGTGTACACGAATGTTCATAGTCGCATTATTCTTAGTAGCCAAAAGATAGAAACAATCCAAAGTCCATGAGGTGATGAATGGATAAATAAAATGTGATATATACACAGAATGGAATAATTTTCAACCATGAAAAGGAATTAAAGATTGACTTATGCTACAAAATGAATGATCCAAATAATATAAAAAATATATTATTGTTAGTGAAATAAGGCAGGCGCAGAAAGACAAATATTATATGATTCCACTTGTATGAGGTACCTAGTGTAGGCAAACTCACAGACACCGGAAGTAGAAATTACCAAGGTCAGGAGGCAGGAGTAAGGTGGATTATGATTTAATGGGTACAGAGGTTACGTGGAAATGATGAAAAAGATTAAGATGTAGATTGTGTTGATGGTACACAGCATTGTGAAAGTAAGAAATGCTAGGGAACTGTATACTTCAAAATTATGAAAAGCATAAATATGTATATTTCATCACAATAAAATAAGTCAAAAATCCAACAGAATGGACGATGAATGAAGGAACAACATATTTGATTAGAAGGAAGCTGAAAGAGTCTTGTAACATTTCAAGAAGAAGGGGGATTTGGAGGGACTTTGAAATGGGCAGAGGGGCCGTGGGACTCTATACTGAAACATAGTGCAATGTTAGTGTTTAAGCTTTTTCAGACTGACACTTTCAAATTGATTAGGTTCCCTACAGCTAGAAAGCTAAAGGTTCTCTTCCTCATTTCTGAAATGTTCCTCCCCTTTGCCTTCCTCCACCCACCAGGGAGGTTTGTCCAACAGCACCTCAGTCCACACTCAGTAACCACCTGCCTCCATACACTCCCACCCTGTGTCCACATTAACGAGGCTCTCTGAGTAATTCCTGAGCAGCATCACCAGTGTCCTGACACTTACTCTGTGTCCTCCTAGAGCCCCCTGAGGACCTGTTGGAGAAACTGCCCCATGTGAGGACAATCAAAGGGGCTCCTGCTACCTCCAGGGTAAGCTCCCCTTATTTATCAGAGATTAAAAGTTTGCTTCATTTCTTTCTTTTCCAATTGATTTCAGATCTGAAGATCTACAATGTTCAAGACAGCTGATGTATACAATTTTGCTTGGTTGGATGAATGCTGAGTGAAGGTCTTTCCCAACAGATAACTCATTCAAAAGGCCATTTAAAAAATGGCAACACCAGTTAGAAACTGTAGAGTCAGGAACACTTTCCTCAGCAGAAAATTTCCCTCCTTGAAAGAGACTTTTGTATTTGCTCCTCAAAGTGGACCTGAGAGATCTTCCAGGCAAAGCTCCAGCCTTTCCCACAGCTGTCTTCTCTGGTTTCTTTTGGGGCCATTGACTCAACAACCGTTTCCCATTTGGTTTTCTGAGGACAAAAAAAAGAGATGAAATACCTGTGTCCACAGAGCACAGGATGCTGAGATCCTTACACTGTTTTCTCTTCTCTAATCACAGGTGGATTGGACAGCAAACAAAAACGGTATGTATTCAGAGTTCACCTCTGTGCTGAGGAACAATCTAGATGATGAAGAAGGTGGGACTCTCTTGCTGGCTTTGCTTGGAGAGACACCCTGATTCAGGGTCCCTACAGGGATGAGGGCTGGGGGTGTAGAGCTAGAGAGTGATTTCCCAGTAAAGAGCCATGCCCAAGTTCTATGGTCTTGGAAGTAACTGCATCATTTAGATGATGTGGGTTTGTGTGTATCAGGGTTGGGGTGGGGTCCATGTGTCTATGTGGTTGGGGTCTATGTGGTGTGATTGTGAACCTGCATGCGTGAGCGTGTGTGTGTTTCCTGAGGAGATATTTCCCTCTTACACAGCACAATTCACCTGTCAACAAAGCTCATCACCACTGCACACTGTCTGTACACTACCTTGTTCTTCCCTCAACACAGCTGTTGCCCAGATTTGGTTAATATTCCTTTTCCTCAGAAGGAGATGGTGCAGAGATAAATGTTCTCAGCTCTTGACCTCCTAAGTGGAAAAGCCAAACTGAGAACCCAGGGGTGGGTCCCAATGTGGGTGCTCTGGATCCCTGACCTGCACTTACCACTCAGCCAAGGGATCCTCAGTCATGGAGCAAGGGAGTCCCTGCATCCGTATCCTTGGCTGGAAGTCCTCGCATCTCCAAAGGTCCAGACCTTGCCCATCAGGTGGCATTAGTGGTCACAGAATCCAGGGCAGCTATGGGTGGGCTTATCAGTTGACTTTGGCACAGTCATTAATGTGAAATTCACCTCAGGACCTGCATTCTCCTGGTCAGCTCACAGATTCTGAGAGGTGTGAGACCCCATGTATACAGTACAGGTCATATCTGTCAGTGCTGGTGTCATTGCTTAAACAAGGCCAAAAGCAGATAAGAATCAGGGAGCTATTTTATTGTATTGGATAACATTACCATAAGCCGTAGAATTGGTCAGTTCCTTTAGCCCACACCCAAGGACTCAAAGTGGAACCTGACTGTTAGCCTGTACACTTCTCCTGCACAGCTGGGTTAGAGACAGGCTGTGCTCAGTCCGGGCTCCCTCTTCATAACGAAGTGTCCCACTTATGGAACAGCTCCCTAGAGTATGGACAGCCCCTGACTCAGTGGGCATACGTACATTGTATAGAAAACAAAGACTGGGAGAAAAATATGATACGATTGATAGTGGCTGTATCTAAATGGTAGGACTTCAGTTTGGTCAAATCTTGTGTATTTGATTTTCTTTAAGACAAGTGATTAGTGAATAAATATAGCATATTTTGTCTAGGATTGAATTCAGTCCTTTAATGGAGGTTGCTGTTAATCAAGTATAAAATATCATACAACAGAAGACATGATAAATGCAGTAGCTGGCATTGTGGATGCTGGGGAAAGAGTGATCTGGGAAAAATCAAGCGACAGTGGCAATTTAGCAGGAGCTCCAAAGGGGCAGGATGGGTCATGGGTCTGTGTCATTGAAACAGAGCATGCATTTTAGTGTTTACCATTTTTTAGATCGACCCTTCCCTTCTGATGAGATTCCCCTTAGCTAGAAAGCCAAAGCTCTGTTTTCACTTCCTTCCTCTTGTCCTTTGCCTTCCTTCATCCCCCAAAGAGGATGGCCCAACACCAGCTCAGCCCACACTTACTAACCTCCCACATCCATACACACCACCCCCTGTCCTCATCGAGAGGAAAGCCACTGAGTAATTCCTGAGCCGCATCACCAGTGTCCTGACAGTTACTCTGTGTCCCTCCAGCTCTCCCTGAGGATGTGGCGGATGACCTGCACCGTGATAGGACAGAGGAAAAGCCTCCGTGGATCCCCACGGTAAGCTGGATTTTTTCTGGTCTGAGATAGAAATATTGCTTTATTTCTCTTTCAATAGAATTAAGTTATGAGTATTTGAGGGTATTCCTTCCAGATACATACAATTCCCTTGGTTGGGAGAATGTGGAGTGAGAGTCTATGACCAACTCATGATGCCTGATTCCACAGGACATTACAATTGACAGCATCCATTACAGCCTGTAGAGGACGGAGCTCTCTCTCCTGCATCGATTTTTCTTCTAGGAAAATAATTCTGTAATTTCCAACCTAAATGGACTTGGAAGTTCCATCCTCCCAGCCAAGTTCTTGCCTTTCAGCCTGAGTAGGTTTGCTCTGATAACCCTTGCTGGGTTCCCTGGACCACTGTTTCTTATCAGGTTTTCTACTGTCAGCAAATGAACAAAAGACCTGAGCATCACTGTGATCTTATCCTCATAGTGTTTTCTCTTCTGTAATTGCAGGTGGCCTTCCCAGAAGGTGAAAACGGTATGTATTCTGGAATCAGTCACTTGGGGAGGAAGAACTTTGAAGATGAGAAAGTGGGACATTCTTGCTGGTTTTAGTGTAGAGGGCAAACTGATTCCAAATTTGTGCTGGGAATGAGAGTAGGGGTCCTTGTGATAGAAAATGATTTACAAGTAACGTGACCAATTACTATAGTCCCACGAAGAAGCTGTATTACGGTTAGGTGGTGTAGGTTTGTGTGCATGAGACTGGGTATGTCTGTATGTGAAATGAGTGGTATGATTCTGTGTGTGTATGTGAACTTTTTGTGTTGTGTTTCCCTTGATTTATGTTCCCCTAAACATCACTGTTACTGGTGCCAACTTTCTAGAAAATATTCCCATCACCACTACATCATGAATGGGTATGGATATAAAAGTAAATAAACTGTACACTTTCAATGTGTGCATTGATTTTATACCAAGTGAGCCTCATTTAACCTGGAAAACAAATCCTATCACCACCCAGGCAAATGTTTACTGGATTCTTTTTTTTTTCTTTTCTTTTGGCTGTGTTGTGTCTTCGTTGCCCTGTGCGGCCTTCTCATTTCGGTGGCTTCTGTTGTTCCAGAGCGCAGGCTCTAGGTGCATGGGCTTCCATAGTTGTGGCACCTGGGCTCAGTAGTTGTGACTTGCGGGCTCTAGAGCACAGGCTTAGTAGTTGTGGTGCACGGACTTAGTTGCTCCATGGCTGGATTCTTAATGAACAAAACTGGGTTTCAGCATGCCTACTACTGGGTCAATTACAACTTCATTTAATAAGAAATCTCATCTCTTAGTAGGTCTCATAGCATTCTGAATGGTTATGATACATCTCTCTGCCACTTCCCTCATTTTAACTGTTTCCTATTAGAGCCTCGGGATGAGTCCTCCCCCCTTACCTGAAGCACCTAGTGCTAGGCAGGCCTCCTTCCTTTTGCAGGGAGCCCATGCTTGTACCCACATGCCACACCCAGTTCTGGAGGAATCCGAGAAAGAAGGAGCCTCCAGGAGTAGATGGAGGAAATTCACTCCACCTTTCTCCTTTGAGGCTAATATTCACTATCAGATTCTGTGCTAAGGAAAGGAAATGTCCTTCTCCTGCGGAAAGTCTGTCTTCCATCACTTGTGCCGGCCCTGTTTCTGTGTGCTGGGCAAGGAACACTGCATACAGTGAAGACAGAACCAAGAGATCTACCCCAGGGATTGAGCTCAGGGTAGGCACTGGCTCTGTCTGTCCTGTCCGTGATCCATCATTCATCATGGTTGTGACTCTTGGACAGTCACTTATCTCTCTAAATTTCCACACCCTCCACCATAACATATGGGTTACAGCCCCCACTTTGCCCTCCCCTTCACCCCCAACAGGGCTGGGTGTCAGACATGATAATGGATATTCTCCATGAGCTGTAAAGCATTGTTCCCATGAAAAAGCTGAAGAGTAAGCTTGAATCCCCCTTTACTTGGAGCCGTCAAATCCCTTCTCTCCCTCCAACAGCTACAAAATATCCAGCTTCTTCTTGCCATCATTCAGGATTGAACACTTATAGAGCATTTGTGAAGCACCGGTCCTTTATTTTTCAAACATTTTACCTGTATTCAATCATTTTTGGCCCCATGACATAATGCTAAATGTAGGCCATGTTAACATTTCTACATCTCAGAACAGGGAACTGAGGCAAAGAGGGATCTACATATCTTTCCCAAGTACATGCTTCTTCTAAACGGGATTTGAATCCAGTCCATCAGTCATGGTCCCAATGGTTTGCTGAGTTTCTAGACATTCTCAGTTAAATAAAGATATTTGCCCACAAAACCTGTCTGTTGGGTGTTTTCACTGCATACCAAACTGCAAGATCTTCCTAAGTCCAACTTTGATTCAGGAGGCTCTGCTGGGCCGCTGGTGAGGAAAGGGACCAAAGGATTGAACTGTGAATAAATTATTGCTCATTTCCCCATGGTCTTCTGCCAGCAAGATGTCAATAGTTGTCTCTATTGTAATGCATTTCCCAGGATGCTGCTCCCAGATTGTGAGAAGAAGAAACACTCATCAGAGGTCAAGAATATCAACCCCAGGCTGGCTGAAAAAGATCCGCATCCGGCCACATTTTAGGATGCACCCTATAAATGACCCAGCTGAAGGTACTGTGGAAAATGTCTCGTTCGGTTCACTCAAGAATAATTATTCTAGTTGATTCAGTGCCTCGTATTTAAGAAAAAGCTATGAAATATTAAGCAGTATTCTTCTTTTATTCCATGTGTTCAAATTGAAACTTACTAAGCCAGCTGGTACTGTTTTAACCATGGAAGTAAACATGCATTTATTTATTTGTTTATTTATTTATTTATTTATTTATTGAATTTTATTTTTTTTATTAGTTTCTGCTTTATATCAAAGTGAATCAGTCATACATATACATCTGTTCCCACATCCCTTCCCTCATGCATCTCCCTCCCTCCCACCCTCCCCATCCCACCCCTCCAGGGGGTCACAAAACACCGAGCTGTTCTCGCTTTGCTCTGCAGCATGCATTTAAAATTCAACATTTGGTTCATGTTTAAGAGGGAAGATGGTCTCTAGTTATGGTTTAGACATTAGCTGATTTTTGAACGTCAGCAACAACACATCCCTCCCTGAAACCATGTTTTGAGATTTCTTTAAATTATTAGACATTATTTAGAACAGGAATATATTGACATAAAACATGTACATGCAATACAGAAAATTCCTGTATCCTATCACTCCAGTTTCCGCTATTAATAATATATAGCATAGGTGAAGTACATTTGTTACAATTAGTGAAACAATGTAAGTATATTTTTACTAATGAAAAGTCCATAGTTCACAACAGAGTCACACCTTGTGTTGTTATATTCAATGATATTTGAAATATGTACAATATTATTTGTCACCATTATGGTGCCATACAGAAATGTGTACACGAATGTTCATAGTCGCATTATTCTTAGTAGCCAAAAGATAGAAACAATCCAAAGTCCATGAGGTGATGAATGGATAAATAAAATGTGATATATACACAGAATGGAATAATTTTCAACCATAAAAAGGAATTAAAGATTGACTTATGCTACAAAATGAATGATCCAAATAATATAAAAAATATATTATTGTTAGTGAAATAAGGCAGGCGCAGAAAGACAAATATTATATGATTCCACTTGTATGAGGTACCTAGTGTAGGCAAACTCACAGACACCGGAAGTAGAAATTACCAAGGTCAGGAGGCAGGAGTAAGGTGGATTATGATTTAATGGGTACAGAGGTTACGTGGAAATGATGAAAAAGATTAAGATGTAGATTGTGTTGATGGGTACACAGCATTGTGAAAGTAAGAAATGCTAGTGAACTGTATACTTCAAAATTATGAAAAGCATAAATATGTATATTTCATCACAATAAAATAAGTCAAAAATCCAACAGAATGGACGATGAATGAAGGAACAACATATTTGATTAGAAGGAAGCTGAAAGAGTCTTGTAACATTTCAAGAAGAAGGGGGATTTGGAGGGACTTTGAAATGGGCAGAGGGGCCGTGGGACTCTATACTGAAACATAGTGCAATGTTAGTGTTTAAGCTTTTTCAGACTGACACTTTCAAATTGATTAGGTTCCCTACAGCTAGAAAGCTAAAGGTTCTCTTCCTCATTTCTGAAATGTTCCTCCCCTTTGCCTTCCTCCACCCACCAGGGAGGTTTGTCCAACAGCACCTCAGTCCACACTCAGTAACCACCTGCCTCCATACACTCCCACCCTGTGTCCACATTAACGAGGCTCTCTGAGTAATTCCTGAGCAGCATCACCAGTGTCCTGACACTTACTCTGTGTCCTCCTAGAGCCCCCTGAGGACCTGTTGGAGAAACTGCCCCATGTGAGGACAATCAAAGTGGCTCCTGCTACCTCCAGGGTAAGCTCCCCTTATTTATCAGAGATTAAAAGTTTGCTTCATTTCTTTCTTTTCCAATTGATTTCAGATCTGAAGATCTACAATGTTCAAGACAGCTGATGTATACAATTTTGCTTGGTTGGATGAATGCTGAGTGAAGGTCTTTCCCAACAGATAACTCATTCAAAAGGCCATTTAAAAAATGGCAACACCAGTTAGAAACTGTAGAGTCAGACACACTCTCCTCAGCAGAAAATTTCCCTCCTTGAAATAGACTTTTGTATTTGCTCCTCAAAGTGGACCTGAGAGATCTTCCAGGCAAAGCTCCAGCCTTTCCCACAGCTGTCTTCTCTGGTTTCTTTTGGGGCCATTGACTCAACAACCGTTTCCCATTTGGTTTTCTGAGGACAAAAAAAGAGATGAAATACCTGTGTCCACAGAGCACAGGATGCTGAGATCCTTACACTGTTTTCTCTTCTCTAATCACAGGTGGATTGGACAGCAAACAAAAACGGTATGTATTCAGAGTTCACCCCTGTGCTGAGGAACAATCTAGATGATGAAGAAGGTGGGACTCTCTTGCTGGCTTTGCTTGGAAAGACACCCTGATTCAGGGTCCCTACAGGGATGAGGGCTGGGGGTGTAGAGCTAGAGAGTGATTTCCCAGTAAAGAGCCATGCCCAAGTTCTATGGTCTTGGAAGTAACTGCATCATTTAGATGATGTGGGTTTGTGTGTATCAGGGTTGGGGTGGGGTCCATGTGTCTATGTGGTTGGGGTATATGTGGTGTGATTGTGAACCTGCATGCGTGAGTGTGTGTGTGTTTCCTGAGGAGATATTTCCCTCTTACACAGCACAATTCACCTGTCAACAAAGCTCATCACCACTGCACACTGTCTGTACACTACCTTGTTCTTCCCTCAACACAGCTGTTGCCCAGATTTGGTTAATATTCCTTTTCCTCAGAAGGAGATGGTGCAGAGATAAATGTTCTCAGCTCTTGACCTCCTAAGTGGAAAAGCCAAACTGAGAACCCAGGGGTGGGTCCCAATGTGGGTGCTCTGGATCCCTGACCTGCACTTACCACTCAGCCAAGGGATCCTCAGTCATGGAGCAAGGGAGTCCCTGCATCCGTATCCTTGGCTGGAAGTCCTCGCATCTCCAAAGGTCCAGACCTTGCCCATCAGGTGGCATTAGTGGTCACAGAATCCAGGGCAGCTATGGGTGGGCTTATCAGTTGACTTTGGCACAGTCATTAATGTGAAATTCACCTCAGGACCTGCATTCTCCTGGTCAGCTCACAGATTCTGAGAGGTGTGAGACCCCATGTATACAGTACAGGTCATATCTGTCAGTGCTGGTGTCATTGCTTAAACAAGGCCAAAAGCAGATAAGAATCAGGGAGCTATTTTATTGTATTGGATAACATTACCATAAGCCGTAGAATTGGTCAGTTCCTTTAGCCCACACCCAAGGACTCAAAGTGGAACCTGACTGTTAGCCTGTACACTTCTCCTGCACAGCTGGGTTAGAGACAGGCTGTGCTCAGTCCGGCTCCCTCTTCATAACGAAGTGTGCCACTTATGGAACAGCTCCCTAGAGTATGGACAGCCCCTGACTCAGTGGGCATACGTACATTGTATAGAAAACAAAGACTGGGAGAAAAATATGATACGATTGATAGTGGCTGTATCTAAATGGTAGGACTTCAGTTTGGTCAAATCTTGTGTATTTGATTTTCTTTAAGACAAGTGATTAGTGAATAAATATAGCATATTTTGTCTAGGATTGAATTCAGTCCTTTAATGGAGGTTGCTGTTAATCAAGTATAAAATATCATACAACAGAAGACATGATAAATGCAGTAGCTGGCATTGTGGATGCTGGGGAAAGAGTGATCTGGGAAAAATCAAGCGACAGTGGCAATTTAGCAGGAGCTCCAAAGAGGCAGGATGGGTCATGGGTCTGTGTCACTGAAACAGAGCATGCATTTTAGTGTTTACCATTTTTTAGATCGACCCTTCCCTTCTGATGAGATTCCCCTTAGCTAGAAAGCCAAAGCTCTGTTTTCACTTCCTTCCTCTTGTCCTTTGCCTTCCTTCATCCCCCAAAGAGGATGGCCCAACACCAGCTCAGCCCACACTTACTAACCTCCCACATCCATACACACCACCCCATGTCCTCATCGAGAGGAAAGCCCCTGAGTAATTCCTGAGCCGCATCACCAGTGTCCTGACAGTTACTCTGTGTCCCTCCAGCTCTCCCTGAGGATGTGGCGGATGACTTGCACTGTGATAGGATAGAGGAAAAGCCTCCGTGGATCCCCACGGTAAGCTGGATTTTTTCTGGTCTGAGATAGAAATATTGCTTTCTTTCTCTTTCAATAGAATTAAGTTATGAATATTTGAGGGTATTCCTTCCAGATACATACAATTCCCTTGGTTGGGAGAATGTGGAGTGAGAGTCTATGACCAACTCATGATGCCTGATTCCACAGGACATTACAATTGACAGCATCCATTACAGCCTGTAGAGTACGGAGCTCTCTCTCCTGCATCGATTTTTCTTCTAGGAAAATAATTCTGTAATTTCCAACCTAAATGGACTTGGAAGTTCCATCCTCCCAGCCAAGTTCTTGCCTTTCAGCCTGAGTAGGTTTGCTCTGATAACCCTTGCTGGGTTCCCTGGACCACTGTTTCTTATCAGGTTTTCTACTGTCAGCAAATGAACAAAAGACCTGAGCATCACTGTGATCTTATCCTCATAGTGTTTTCTCTTCTGTAATTGCAGGTGGCCTTCCCAGAAGGTGAAGACGGTATGTATTCTGGAATCAGTCACTTGGGGAGGAAGAACTTTGAAGATGAGAAAGTGGGACATTCTTGCTGGTTTTAGTGTAGAGGGCAAACTGATTCCAAATTTGTGCTGGGAATGAGAGTAGGGGTCCTGGTGATAGAAAGTGATTTACAAGTAACGTGACCAATTACTATAGTCCCACGAAGAAGCTGTATTACGGTTAGGTGGTGTAGGTTTGTGTGCATGAGACTGGGTATGTCTGTATGTGAAATGAGTGGTATGATTCTGTGTGTGTATGTGAACTTTTTGTGTTGTGTTTCCCTTGATTTATGTTCCCCTAAACATCACTGTTACTGGTGCCAACTTTCTAGAAAATATTCCCATCACCACTGCATCATGAATGGGTATGGATATAAAAGTAAATAAACTGTACACTTTCAATGTGTGCATTGATTTTATACCAAGTGAGCCTCATTTAACCTGGAAAACAAATCCTATCACCACCCAGGCAAATGTTTACTGGATTCTTTTTTTTTCCTTTTGGCTGTGTTGTGTCTTCATTGCCCTGTGCGGCCTTCTCATTTCGGTGGCTTCTGTTGTTCCAGAGCGCGGGCTCTAGGTGCATGGGCTTCCATAGTTGTGGCACCTGGGCTCAGTAGTTGTGACTTGCGGGCTCTAGAGCACAGGCTTAGTAGTTGTGGTGCACGGACTTAGTTGCTCCATGGCTGGATTCTTAATGAACAAAACTGAGTTTCAGCATGCCTACTACTGGGTCAATTACAACTTCATTTAATAAGAAATCTCATCTCTTAGTAGGTCTCATAGCATTCTGAATGGTTATGATACATCTCTCTGCCACTTCCCTCATTCTAACTGTTTCCTATTAGAGCCTCGGGATGAGTCCTCCCCCCTTACCTGAAGCACCTAGTGCTAGGCAGGCCTCCTTCCTTTTGCAGGGAGCCCATGCTTGTACCCACATGCCACACCCAGTTCTGGAGGAATCCGAGAAAGAAGGAGCCTCCAGGAGTAGATGGAGGAAATTCACTCCACCTTTCTCCTTTGAGGCTAATATTCACTATCAGATTCTGTGCTAAGGAAAGGAAATGTCCTTCTCCTGCGGAAAGTCTGTCTTCCATCACTTGTGCCGGCCCTGTTTCTGTGTGCTGGGCAAGGAACACTGCATACAGTGAAGACAGAACCAAGAGATCTACCCCAGGGATTGAGCTCAGGGTAGGCACTGGCTCTGTCTGTCCTGTCCGTGATCCATCATTCATCATGGTTGTGACTCTTGGACAGTCACTTATCTCTCTAAATTTCCACACCCTCCACCATAACATATGGGTTACAGCCCCCACTTTGCCCTCCCCTTCACCCCCAACAGGGCTGGGTGTCAGACATGATAATGGATATTCTCCATGAGCTGTAAAGCATTGTTCCCATGAAAAAGCTGAAGAGTAAGCTTGAATCCCCCTTTACTTGGAGCCGTCAAATCCCTTCTCTCCCTCCAACAGCTACAAAATATCCAGCTTCTTCTTGCCATCATTCAGGATTGAACACTTATAGAGCATTTGTGAAGCACCAGTCCTTTATTTTTCAAACATTTTACCTGTATTCAATCATTTTTGGCCACATGACATAATGCTAAATGTAGGCCATGTTAACATTTCTACATCTCAGAACAGGGAACTGAGGCAAAGAGGGATCTACATATCTTTCCCAAGTACATGCTTCTTCTAAACGGGATTTGAATCCAGTCCATCAGTCATGGTCCCAATGGTTTGCTGAGTTTCTAGACATTCTCAGTTAAATAAAGATATTTGCCCACAAAACCTGTCTGTTGGGTGTTTTCACTGCATACCAAACTGCAAGATCTTCCTAAGTCCAACTTTGATTCAGGAGGCTCTGCTGGGCCGCTGGTGAGGAAAGGGACCAAAGGATTGAACTGTGAATAAATTATTGCTAATTTCCCCATGGTCTTCTGCCAGCAAGATGTCAATAGTTGTCTCTATTGTAATGCATTTCCCAGGATGCTGCTCCCAGATTGTGAGAAGAAGAAACACTCATCAGAGGTCAAGAATATCAACCCCAGGCTGGCTGAAAAAGATCCGCATCCGGCCACATTTTAGGATGCACCCTATAAATGACCCAGCTGAAGGTACTGTGGAAAACGTCTCATTCGGTTCACTCAAGAATAATTATTCTAGTTGATTCAGTGCCTCATATTTAAGAAAAAGCTATGAAATATTAAGCAGTATTCTTCTTTTATTCCATGTGTTCAAATTGAAACTTACTAAGCCAGCTGGTACTGTTTTAACCATGGAAGTAAACATGCATTTATTTATTTATTTATTTATTTTTGAATTTTATTTTTTTATTAGTTTCTGCTTTATAACAAAGTGAATCAGTCATACATATACATCTGTTCCCACATCCCTTCCCTCATGCATCTCCCTCCCTCCCACCCTCCCCATCCCACCCCTTCAGGCGGTCACAAAACACCGAGCTGTTCTCCCTGTGCTCTGCAGCATGCATTTAAAATTCAACATTTGGTTCATGTTTAAGAGGGAAGATGGTCTCTATTTATGGTTTAGACATTAGCTGATTTTTGAACGTCAGCAACAACACATCCCTCCCTGAAACCATGTTTTGAGATTTCTTTAAATTATTAGACATTATTTAGAACAGGAATATATTGACATAAAACATGTACATGCAATACAGAAAATTCCTGTATCCTATCACTCCAGTTTCCGCTATTAATAATATATAGCATAGGTGAAGTACATTTGTTACAATTAGTGAAACAATGTAAGTATATTTTTACTAATGAAAAGTCCATAGTTCACCTCAGAGTCACACCTTGTGTTGTTATATTCAATGATATTTGAAATATGTACAATATTATTTGTCACCATTATGGTGCCATACAGAAATGTGTACACGAATGTTCATAGTCGCATTATTCTTAGTAGCCAAAAGATAGAAACAATCCAAAGTCCATGAGGTGATGAATGGATAAATAAAATGTGATATATACACAGAATGGAATAATTTTCAACTATAAAAAGGAATTAAAGATTGACTTATGCTACAAAATGAATGATCCAAATAATATAAAAAATATATTATTGTTAGTGAAATAAGGCAGGCGCAGAAAGACAAATATTATATGATTCCACTTGTATGAGGTACCTAGTGTAGGCAAACTCACAGACACCGGAAGTAGAAATTACCAAGGTCAGGAGGCAGGAGTAAGGTGGATTATGATTTAATGGGTACAGAGGTTACGTGGAAATGATGAAAAAGATTAAGATGTAGATTGTGTTGATGGGTACACAGCATTGTGAAAGTAAGAAATGCTAGTGAACTGTATACTTCAAAATTATGAAAAGCATAAATATGTATATTTCATCACAATAAAATAAGTCAAAAATCCAACAGAATGGACGATGAATGAAGGAACAACATATTTGATTAGAAGGAAGCTGAAAGAGTCTTGTAACATTTCAAGAAGAAGGGGGATTTGGAGGGACTTTGAAATGGGCAGAGGGGCCGTGGGACTCTATACTGAAACATAGTGCAATGTTAGTGTTTAAGCTTTTTCAGACTGACACTTTCAAATTGATTAGGTTCCCTACAGCTAGAAAGCTAAAGGTTCTCTTCCTCATTTCTGAAATGTTCCTCCCCTTTGCCTTCCTCCACCCACCAGGGAGGTTTGTCCAACAGCACCTCAGTCCACACTCAGTAACCACCTGCCTCCATACACTCCCACCCTGTGTCCACATTAACGAGGCTCTCTGAGTAATTCCTGAGCAGCATCACCAGTGTCCTGACACTTACTCTGTGTCCTCCTAGAGCCCCCTGAGGACCTGTTGGAGAAACTGCCCCATGTGAGGACAATCAAAGGGGCTCCTGCTACCTCCAGGGTAAGCTCCCCTTATTTATCAGAGATTAAAAGTTTGCTTCATTTCTTTCTTTTCCAATTGATTTCAGATCTGAAGATCTACAATGTTCAAGAGAGCTGATGTATACAATTTTGCTTGGTTGGATGAATGCTGAGTGAAGGTCTTTCCCAACAGATAACTCATTCAAAAGGCCATTTAAAAAATGGCAACACCAGTTAGAAACTGTAGAGTCAGACACACTTTCCTCAGCAGAAAATTTCCCTCCTTGAAATAGACTTTTGTATTTGCTCCTCAAAGTGGACCTGAGAGATCTTCCAGGCAAAGCTCCAGCCTTTCCCACAGCTGTCTTCTCTGGTTTCTTTTGGGGCCATTGACTCAACAACCGTTTCCCATTTGGTTTTCTGAGGACAAAAAAAGAGATGAAATACCTGTGTCCACAGAGCACAGGATGCTGAGATCCTTACACTGTTTTCTCTTCTCTAATCACAGGTGGATTGGACAGCAAACAAAAACGGTATGTATTCAGAGTTCACCTCTGTGCTGAGGAACAATCTAGATGATGAAGAAGGTGGGACTCTCTTGCTGGCTTTGCTTGGAGAGACACCCTGATTCAGGGTCCCTACAGGGATGAGGGCTGGGAGTGTAGAGCTAGAGAGTGATTTCCCAGTAAAGAGCCATGCCCAAGTTCTATGGTTTTGGAAGTAACTGCATCATTTAGATGATGTGGGTTTGTGTGTATCAGGGTTGGGGTGGGGTCCATGTGTCTATGTGGTTGGGGTCTATGTGGTGTGATTGTGAACCTGCATGCGTGAGCGTGTGTGTGTTTCCTGAGGAGATATTTCCCTCTTACACAGCACAATTCACCTGTCAACAAAGCTCATCACCACTGCACACTGTCTGTACAATACCTTGTTCTTCCCTCAACACAGCTGTTGCCCAGATTTGGTTAATATTCCTTTTCCTCAGAAGGAGATGGTGCAGAGATAAATGTTCTCAGCTCTTGACCTCCTAAGTGGAAAAGCCAAACTGAGAACCCAGGGGTGGGTCCCAATGTGGGTGCTCTGGATCCCTGACCTGCACTTACCACTCAGCCAAGGGATCCTCAGTCATGGAGCAAGGGAGTCCCTGCATCCGTATCCTTGGCTGGAAGTCCTCGCATCTCCAAAGGTCCAGACCTTGCCCATCAGGTGGCATTAGTGGTCACAGAATCCAGGGCAGCTATGGGTGGGCTTATCAGTTGACTTTGGCACAGTCATTAATGTGAAATTCACCTCAGGACCTGCATTCTCCTGGTCAGCTCACAGATTCTGAGAGGTGTGAGACCCCATGTACACAGTACAGGTCATATCTGTCAGTGCTGGTGTCATTGCTTAAACAAGGCCAAAAGCAGATAAGAATCAGGGAGCTATTTTATTGTATTGGATAACATTACCATAAGCCGTAGAATTGGTCAGTTCCTTTAGCCCACACCCAAGGACTCAAAGTGGAACCTGACTGTTAGCCTGTACACTTCTCCTGCACAGCTGGGTTAGAGACAGGCTGTGCTCAGTCCGGGCTCCCTCTTCATAACGAAGTGTCCCACTTCTGGAACAGCTCCCTAGAGTATGGACAGCCCCTGACTCAGTGGGCATACGTACATTGTATAGAAAACAAAGACTGGGAGAAAAATATGATACGATTGATAGTGGCTGTATCTAAATGGTAGGACTTCAGTTTGGTCAAATCTTGTGTATTTGATTTTCTTTAAGACAAGTGATTAGTGAATAAATATAGCATATTTTGTCTAGGATTGAATTCAGTCCTTTAATGGAGGTTGCTGTTAATCAAGTATAAAATATCATACAACAGAAGACATGATAAATGCAGTAGCTGGCATTGTGGATGCTGGGGAAAGAGTGATCTGGGAAAAATCAAGCGACAGTGGCAATTTAGCAGGAGCTCCAAAGAGGCAGGATGGGTCATGGGTCTGTGTCATTGAAACAGAGCATGCATTTTAGTGTTTACCATTTTTTAGATCGACCCTTCCCTTCTGATGAGATCCCCCGTAGCTAGAAAGCCAAAGCTCTGTTTTCACTTCCTTCCTCTTGTCCTTTGCCTTCCTTCATCCCCCAAAGAGGATGGCCCAACACCAGCTCAGCCCACACTTACTAACCTCCCACATCCATACACACCACCCCATGTCCTCATCGAGAGGAAAGCCCCTGAGTAATTCCTGAGCCGCATCACCAGTGTCCTGACAGTTACTCTGTGTCCCTCCAGCTCTCCCTGAGGATGTGGCGGATGACCTGCACCGTGACAGGACAGAGGAAAAGCCTCCGTGGATCCCCACGGTAAGCTGGATTTTTTCTGGTCTGAGATAGAAATATTGCTTTCTTTCTCTTTCAATAGAATTAAGTTATGAATATTTGAGGGTATTCCTTCCAGATACATACAATTCCCTTGGTTGGGAGAATGTGGAGTGAGAGTCTATGACCAACTCATGATGCCTGATTCCACAGGACATTACAATTGACAGCATCCATTACAGCCTGTAGAGTACGGAGCTCTCTCTCCTGCATCGATTTTTCTTCTAGGAAAATAATTCTGTAATTTCCAACCTAAATGGACTTGGAAGTTCCATCCTCCCAGCCAAGTTCTTGCCTTTCAGCCTGAGTAGGTTTGCTCTGATAACCCTTGCTGGGTTCCCTGGACCACTGTTTCTTATCAGGTTTTCTACTGTCAGCAAATGAACAAAAGACCTGAGCATCACTGTGATCTTATCCTCATAGTGTTTTCTCTTCTGTAATTGCAGGTGGCCTTCCCAGAAGGTGAAAACGGTATGTATTCTGGAATCAGTCACTTGGGGAGGAAGAACTTTGAAGATGAGAAAGTGGGACATTCTTGCTGGTTTTAGTGTAGAGGGCAAACTGATTCCAAATTTGTGCTGGGAATGAGAGTAGGGGTCCTGGTGATAGAAAATGATTTACAAGTAACGTGACCAATTACTATAGTCCCACGAAGAAGCTGTATTACGGTTAGGTGGTGTAGGTTTGTGTGCATGAGACTGGGTATGTCTGTATGTGAAATGAGTGGTATGATTCTGTGTGTGTATGTGAACTTTTTGTGTTGTGTTTCCCTTGATTTATGTTCCCCTGAACATCACTGTTACTGGTGCCAACTTTCTAGAAAATATTCCCATCACCACTGCATCATGAATGGGTATGGATATAAAAGTAAATAAACTGTACACTTTCAATGTGTGCATTGATTTTATACCAAGTGAGCCTCATTTAACCTGGAAAACAAATCCTATCACCACCCAGGCAAATGTTTACTGGATTCTTTTTTTTTTTCTTTTGGCTGTGTTGTGTCTTCGTTGCCCTGTGCGGCCTTCTCATTTCGGTGGCTTCTGTTGTTCCAGAGCGCGGCCTCTAGGTGCATGGGCTTCCATAGTTGTGGCACCTGGGCTCAGTAGTTGTGACTTGCGGGCTCTAGAGCACAGGCTTAGTAGTTGTGGTGCACGGACTTAGTTGCTCCATGGCTGGATTCTTAATGAACAAAACTGGGTTTCAGCATGCCTACTACTGGGTCAATTACAACTTCATTTAATAAGAAATCTCATCTCTTAGTAGGTCTCATAGCATTCTGAATGGTTATGATACATCTCTCTGCCACTTCCCTCATTTTAACTGTTTCCTATTAGAGCCTCGGGATGAGTCCTCCCCCCTTACCTGAAGCACCTAGTGCTAGGCAGGCCTCCTTCCTTTTGCAGGGAGCCCATGCTTGTACCCACATGCCACACCCAGTTCTGGAGGAATCCGAGAAAGAAGGAGCCTCCAGGAGTAGATGGAGGAAATTCACTCCACCTTTCTCCTTTGAGGCTAATATTCACTATCAGATTCTGTGCTAAGGAAAGGAAATGTCCGTATCCTGTGGAAAGTCTGTCTTCCATCACTTGTGCCGGCCCTGTTTCTGTGTGCTGGGCAAGGAACACTGCATACAGTGAAGACAGAACCAAGAGATCTACCCCAGGGATTGAGCTCAGGGTAGGCACTGGCTCTGTCTGTCCTGTCCGTGATCCATCATTCATCATGGTTGTGACTCTTGGACAGTCACTTATCTCTCTAAATTTCCACACCCTCCACCATAACATATGGGTTACAGCCCCCACTTTGCCCTCCCCTTCACCCCCAACAGGGCTGGGTGTCAGACATGATAATGGATATTCTCCATGAGCTGTAAAGCATTGTTCCCATGAAAAAGCTGAAGAGTAAGCTTGAATCCCCCTTTACTTGGAGCCGTCAAATCCCTTCTCTCCCTCCAACAGCTACAAAATATCCAGCTTCTTCTTGCCATCATTCAGGATTGAACACTTATAGAGCATTTGTGAAGCACCAGTCCTTTATTTTTCAAACATTTTACCTGTATTCAATCATTTTTGGCCACATGACATAATGCTAAATGTAGGCCATGTTAACATTTCTACATCTCAGAACAGGGAACTGAGGCAAAGAGGGATCTACATATCTTTCCCAAGTACATGCTTCTTCTAAACGGGATTTGAATCCAGTCCATCAGTCATGGTCCCAATGGTTTGCTGAGTTTCTAGACATTCTCAGTTAAATAAAGATATTTGCCCACAAAACCTGTCTGTTGGGTGTTTTCACTGCATACCAAACTGCAAGATCTTCCTAAGTCCAACTTTGATTCAGGAGGCTCTGCTGGGCCGCTGGTGAGGAAAGGGACCAAAGGATTGAACTGTGAATAAATTATTGCTAATTTCCCCATGGTCTTCTGCCAGCAAGATGTCAATAGTTGTCTCTATTGTAATGCATTTCCCAGGATGCTGCTCCCAGATTGTGAGAAGAAGAAACACTCATCAGAGGTCAAGAATATCAACCCCAGGCTGGCTGAAAAAGATCCGCATCCGGCCACATTTTAGGATGCACCCTATAAATGACCCAGCTGAAGGTACTGTGGAAAATGTCTCATTCGGTTCACTCAAGAATAATTATTCTAGTTGATTCAGTGCCTCATATTTAAGAAAAAGCTATGAAATATTAAGCAGTATTCTTCTTTTATTCCATGTGTTCAAATTGAAACTTACTAAGCCAGCTGGTACTGTTTTAACCATGGAAGTAAACATGCATTTATTTATTTATTTATTTATTTTTGAATTTTATTTTTTTATTAGTTTCTGCTTTATTACAAAGTGAATCAGTCATACATATACATCTGTTCCCACATCCCTTCCCTCATGCATCTCCCTCCCTCCCACCCTCCCCATCCCACCCCTTCAGGCGGTCACAAAACACCGAGCTGTTCTCCCTGTGCTCTGCAGCATGCATTTAAAATTCAACATTTGGTTCATGTTTAAGAGGGAAGATGGTCTCTATTTATGGTTTAGACATTAGCTGATTTTTGAACGTCAGCAACAACACATCCCTCCCTGAAACCATGTTTTGAGATTTCTTTAAATTATTAGACATTATTTAGAACAGGAATATATTGACATAAAACATGTACATGCAATACAGAAAATTCCTGTATCCTATCACTCCAGTTTCCGCTATTAATAATATATAGCATAGGTGAAGTACATTTGTTACAATTAGTGAAACAATGTAAGTATATTTTTACTAATGAAAAGTCCATAGTTCACCTCAGAGTCACACCTTGTGTTGTTATATTCAATGATATTTGAAATATGTACAATATTATTTGTCACCATTATGGTGCCATACAGAAATGTGTACACGAATGTTCATAGTCGCATTATTCTTAGTAGCCAAAAGATAGAAACAATCCAAAGTCCATGAGGTGATGAATGGATAAATAAAATGTGATATATACACAGAATGGAATAATTTTCAACCATAAAAAGGAATTAAAGATTGACTTATGCTACAAAATGAATGATCCAAATAATATAAAAAATATATTATTGTTAGTGAAATAAGGCAGGCGCAGAAAGACAAATATTATATGATTCCACTTGTATGAGGTACCTAGTGTAGGCAAACTCACAGACACCGGAAGTAGAAATTACCAAGGTCAGGAGGCAGGAGTAAGGTGGATGATGATTTAATGGGTACAGAGGTTACGTGGAAATGATGAAAAAGATTAAGATGTAGATTGTGTTGATGGGTACACAGCATTGTGAAAGTAAGAAATGCTAGTGAACTGTATACTTCAAAATTATGAAAAGCATAAATATGTATATTTCATCACAATAAAATAAGTCAAAAATCCAACAGAATGGACGATGAATGAAGGAACAACATATTTGATTAGAAGGAAGCTGAAAGAGTCTTGTAACATTTCAAGAAGAAGGGGCATTTGGAGGGACTTTGAAATGGGCAGAGGGGCCGTGGGACTCTATACTGAAACATAGTGCAATGTTAGTGTTTAAGCTTTTTCAGACTGACACTTTCAAATTGATTAGGTTCCCTACAGCTAGAAAGCTAAAGGTTCTCTTCCTCATTTCTGAAATGTTCCTCCCCTTTGCCTTCCTCCACCCACCAGGGAGGTTTGTCCAACAGCACCTCAGTCCACACTCAGTAACCACCTGCCTCCATACACTCCCACCCTGTGTCCACATTAACGAGGCTCTCTGAGTAATTCCTGAGCAGCATCACCAGTGTCCTGACACTTACTCTGTGTCCTCCTAGAGCCCCCTGAGGACCTGTTGGAGAAACTGCCCCATGTGAGGACAATCAAAGGGGCTCCTGCTACCTCCAGGGTAAGCTCCCCTTATTTATCAGAGATTAAAAGTTTGCTTCATTTCTTTCTTTTCCAATTGATTTCAGATCTGAATATCTACAATGTTCAAGAGAGCTGATGTATACAATTTTGCTTGGTTGGATGAATGCTGAGTGAAGGTCTTTCCCAACAGATAACTCATTCAAAAGGCCATTTAAAAAATGGCAACACCAGTTAGAAACTGTAGAGTCAGACACACTTTCCTCAGCAGAAAATTTCCCTCCTTGAAATAGACTTTTGTATTTGCTCCTCAAAGTGGACCTGAGAGATCTTCCAGGCAAAGCTCCAGCCTTTCCCACAGCTGTCTTCTCTGGTTTCTTTTGGGGCCATTGACTCAACAACCGTTTCCCATTTGGTTTTCTGAGGACAAAAAAAGAGATGAAATACCTGTGTCCACAGAGCACAGGATGCTGAGATCCTTACACTGTTTTCTCTTCTCTAATCACAGGTGGATTGGACAGCAAACAAAAACGGTATGTATTCAGAGTTCACCTCTGTGCTGAGGAACAATCTAGATGATGAAGAAGGTGGGACTCTCTTGCTGGCTTTGCTTGGAGAGACACCCTGATTCAGGGTCCCTACAGGGATGAGGGCTGGGAGTGTAGAGCTAGAGAGTGATTTCCCAGTAAAGAGCCATGCCCAAGTTCTATGGTTTTGGAAGTAACTGCATCATTTAGATGATGTGGGTTTGTGTGTATCAGGGTTGGGGTGGGGTCCATGTGTCTATGTGGTTGGGGTCTATGTGGTGTGATTGTGAACCTGCATGCGTGAGCGTGTGTGTGTTTCCTGAGGAGATATTTCCCTCTTACACAGCACAATTCACCTGTCAACAAAGCTCATCACCACTGCACACTGTCTGTACACTACCTTGTTCTTCCCTCAACACAGCTGTTGCCCAGATTTGGTTAATATTCCTTTTCCTCAGAAGGAGATGGTGCAGAGATAAATGTTCTCAGCTCTTGACCTCCTAAGTGGAAAAGCCAAACTGAGAACCCAGGGGTGGGTCCCAATGTGGGTGCTCTGGATCCCTGACCTGCACTTACCACTCAGCCAAGGGATCCTCAGTCATGGAGCAAGGGAGTCCCTGCATCCGTATCCTTGGCTGGAAGTCCTCGCATCTCCAAAGGTCCAGACCTTGCCCATCAGGTGGCATTAGTGGTCACAGAATCCAGGGCAGCTATGGGTGGGCTTATCAGTTGACTTTGGCACAGTCATTAATGTGAAATTCACCTCAGGACCTGCATTCTCCTGGTCAGCTCACAGATTCTGAGAGGTGTGAGACCCCATGTACACAGTACAGGTCATATCTGTCAGTGCTGGTGTCATTGCTTAAACAAGGCCAAAAGCAGATAAGAATCAGGGAGCTATTTTATTGTATTGGATAACATTACCATAAGCCGTAGAATTGGTCAGTTCCTTTATCCCACACCCAAGGACTCAAAGTGGAACCTGACTGTTAGCCTGTACACTTCTCCTGCACAGCTGGGTTAGAGACAGGCTGTGCTCAGTCCGGGCTCCCTCTTCATAACGAAGTGTCCCACTTCTGGAACAGCTCCCTAGAGTATGGACAGCCCCTGACTCAGTGGGCATACGTACATTGTATAGAAAACAAAGACTGGGAGAAAAATATGATACGATTGATAGTGGCTGTATCTAAATGGTAGGACTTCAGTTTGGTCAAATCTTGTGTATTTGATTTTCTTTAAGACAAGTGATTAGTGAATAAATATAGCATATTTTGTCTAGGATTGAATTCAGTCCTTTAATGGAGGTTGCTGTTAATCAAGTATAAAATATCATACAACAGAAGACATGATAAATGCAGTAGCTGGCATTGTGGATGCTGGGGAAAGAGTGATCTGGGAAAAATCAAGCGACAGTGGCAATTTAGCAGGAGCTCCAAAGAGGCAGGATGGGTCATGGGTCTGTGTCATTGAAACAGAGCATGCATTTTAGTGTTTACCATTTTTTAGATCGACCCTTCCCTTCTGATGAGATCCCCCGTAGCTAGAAAGCCAAAGCTCTGTTTTCACTTCCTTCCTCTTGTCCTTTGCCTTCCTTCATCCCCCAAAGAGGATGGCCCAACACCAGCTCAGCCCACACTTACTAACCTCCCACATCCATACACACCACCCCATGTCCTCATCGAGAGGAAAGCCCCTGAGTAATTCCTGAGCCGCATCACCAGTGTCCTGACAGTTACTCTGTGTCCCTCCAGCTCTCCCTGAGGATGTGGCGGATGACCTGCACCGTGACAGGACAGAGGAAAAGCCTCCGTGGATCCCCACGGTAAGCTGGATTTTTTCTGGTCTGAGATAGAAATATTGCTTTCTTTCTCTTTCAATAGAATTAAGTTATGAATATTTGAGGGTATTCCTTCCAGATACATACAATTCCCTTGGTTGGGAGAATGTGGAGTGAGAGTCTATGACCAACTCATGATGCCTGATTCCACAGGACATTACAATTGACAGCATCCATTACAGCCTGTAGAGTACGGAGCTCTCTCTCCTGCATCGATTTTTCTTCTAGGAAAATAATTCTGTAATTTCCAACCTAAATGGACTTGGAAGTTCCATCCTCCCAGCCAAGTTCTTGCCTTTCAGCCTGAGTAGGTTTGCTCTGATAACCCTTGCTGGGTTCCCTGGACCACTGTTTCTTATCAGGTTTTCTACTGTCAGCAAATGAACAAAAGACCTGAGCATCACTGTGATCTTATCCTCATAGTGTTTTCTCTTCTGTAATTGCAGGTGGCCTTCCCAGAAGGTGAAAACGGTATGTATTCTGGAATCAGTCACTTGGGGAGGAAGAACTTTGAAGATGAGAAAGTGGGACATTCTTGCTGGTTTTAGTGTAGAGGGCAAACTGATTCCAAATTTGTGCTGGGAATGAGAGTAGGGGTCCTGGTGATAGAAAATGATTTACAAGTAACGTGACCAATTACTATAGTCCCACGAAGAAGCTGTATTACGGTTAGGTGGTGTAGGTTTGTGTGCATGAGACTGGGTATGTCTGTATGTGAAATGAGTGGTATGATTCTGTGTGTGTATGTGAACTTTTTGTGTTGTGTTTCCCTTGATTTATGTTCCCCTGAACATCACTGTTACTGGTGCCAACTTTCTAGAAAATATTCCCATCACCACTGCATCATGAATGGGTATGGATATAAAAGTAAATAAACTGTACACTTTCAATGTGTGCATTGATTTTATACCAAGTGAGCCTCATTTAACCTGGAAAACAAATCCTATCACCACCCAGGCAAATGTTTACTGGATTCTTTTTTTTTTTCTTTTGGCTGTGTTGTGTCTTCGTTGCCCTGTGCGGCCTTCTCATTTCGGTGGCTTCTGTTGTTCCAGAGCGCGGCCTCTAGGTGCATGGGCTTCCATAGTTGTGGCACCTGGGCTCAGTAGTTGTGACTTGCGGGCTCTAGAGCACAGGCTTAGTAGTTGTGGTGCACGGACTTAGTTGCTCCATGGCTGGATTCTTAATGAACAAAACTGGGTTTCAGCATGCCTACTACTGGGTCAATTACAACTTCATTTAATAAGAAATCTCATCTCTTAGTAGGTCTCATAGCATTCTGAATGGTTATGATACATCTCTCTGCCACTTCCCTCATTTTAACTGTTTCCTATTAGAGCCTCGGGATGAGTCCTCCCCCCTTACCTGAAGCACCTAGTGCTAGGCAGGCCTCCTTCCTTTTGCAGGGAGCCCATGCTTGTACCCACATGCCACACCCAGTTCTGGAGGAATCCGAGAAAGAAGGAGCCTCCAGGAGTAGATGGAGGAAATTCACTCCACCTTTCTCCTTTGAGGCTAATATTCACTATCAGATTCTGTGCTAAGGAAAGGAAATGTCCGTATCCTGTGGAAAGTCTGTCTTCCATCACTTGTGCCGGCCCTGTTTCTGTGTGCTGGGCAAGGAACACTGCATACAGTGAAGACAGAACCAAGAGATCTACCCCAGGGATTGAGCTCAGGGTAGGCACTGGCTCTGTCTGTCCTGTCCGTGATCCATCATTCATCATGGTTGTGACTCTTGGACAGTCACTTATCTCTCTAAATTTCCACACCCTCCACCATAACATATGGGTTACAGCCCCCACTTTGCCCTCCCCTTCACCCCCAACAGGGCTGGGTGTCAGACATGATAATGGATATTCTCCATGAGCTGTAAAGCATTGTTCCCATGAAAAAGCTGAAGAGTAAGCTTGAATCCCCCTTTACTTGGAGCCGTCAAATCCCTTCTCTCCCTCCAACAGCTACAAAATATCCAGCTTCTTCTTGCCATCATTCAGGATTGAACACTTATAGAGCATTTGTGAAGCACCAGTCCTTTATTTTTCAAACATTTTACCTGTATTCAATCATTTTTGGCCACATGACATAATGCTAAATGTAGGCCATGTTAACATTTCTACATCTCAGAACAGGGAACTGAGGCAAAGAGGGATCTACATATCTTTCCCAAGTACATGCTTCTTCTAAACGGGATTTGAATCCAGTCCATCAGTCATGGTCCCAATGGTTTGCTGAGTTTCTAGACATTCTCAGTTAAATAAAGATATTTGCCCACAAAACCTGTCTGTTGGGTGTTTTCACTGCATACCAAACTGCAAGATCTTCCTAAGTCCAACTTTGATTCAGGAGGCTCTGCTGGGCCGCTGGTGAGGAAAGGGACCAAAGGATTGAACTGTGAATAAATTATTGCTAATTTCCCCATGGTCTTCTGCCAGCAAGATGTCAATAGTTGTCTCTATTGTAATGCATTTCCCAGGATGCTGCTCCCAGATTGTGAGAAGAAGAAACACTCATCAGAGGTCAAGAATATCAACCCCAGGCTGGCTGAAAAAGATCCGCATCCGGCCACATTTTAGGATGCACCCTATAAATGACCCAGCTGAAGGTACTGTGGAAAATGTCTCATTCGGTTCACTCAAGAATAATTATTCTAGTTGATTCAGTGCCTCATATTTAAGAAAAAGCTATGAAATATTAAGCAGTATTCTTCTTTTATTCCATGTGTTCAAATTGAAACTTACTAAGCCAGCTGGTACTGTTTTAACCATGGAAGTAAACATGCATTTATTTATTTATTTATTTATTTTTGAATTTTATTTTTTTATTAGTTTCTGCTTTATTACAAAGTGAATCAGTCATACATATACATCTGTTCCCACATCCCTTCCCTCATGCATCTCCCTCCCTCCCACCCTCCCCATCCCACCCCTTCAGGCGGTCACAAAACACCGAGCTGTTCTCCCTGTGCTCTGCAGCATGCATTTAAAATTCAACATTTGGTTCATGTTTAAGAGGGAAGATGGTCTCTATTTATGGTTTAGACATTAGCTGATTTTTGAACGTCAGCAACAACACATCCCTCCCTGAAACCATGTTTTGAGATTTCTTTAAATTATTAGACATTATTTAGAACAGGAATATATTGACATAAAACATGTACATGCAATACAGAAAATTCCTGTATCCTATCACTCCAGTTTCCGCTATTAATAATATATAGCATAGGTGAAGTACATTTGTTACAATTAGTGAAACAATGTAAGTATATTTTTACTAATGAAAAGTCCATAGTTCACCTCAGAGTCACACCTTGTGTTGTTATATTCAATGATATTTGAAATATGTACAATATTATTTGTCACCATTATGGTGCCATACAGAAATGTGTACACGAATGTTCATAGTCGCATTATTCTTAGTAGCCAAAAGATAGAAACAATCCAAAGTCCATGAGGTGATGAATGGATAAATAAAATGTGATATATACACAGAATGGAATAATTTTCAACCATAAAAAGGAATTAAAGATTGACTTATGCTACAAAATGAATGATCCAAATAATATAAAAAATATATTATTGTTAGTGAAATAAGGCAGGCGCAGAAAGACAAATATTATATGATTCCACTTGTATGAGGTACCTAGTGTAGGCAAACTCACAGACACCGGAAGTAGAAATTACCAAGGTCAGGAGGCAGGAGTAAGGTGGATGATGATTTAATGGGTACAGAGGTTACGTGGAAATGATGAAAAAGATTAAGATGTAGATTGTGTTGATGGGTACACAGCATTGTGAAAGTAAGAAATGCTAGTGAACTGTATACTTCAAAATTATGAAAAGCATAAATATGTATATTTCATCACAATAAAATAAGTCAAAAATCCAACAGAATGGACGATGAATGAAGGAACAACATATTTGATTAGAAGGAAGCTGAAAGAGTCTTGTAACATTTCAAGAAGAAGGGGCATTTGGAGGGACTTTGAAATGGGCAGAGGGGCCGTGGGACTCTATACTGAAACATAGTGCAATGTTAGTGTTTAAGCTTTTTCAAACTGACACTTTCAAATTGATTAGGTTCCCTACAGCTAGAAAGCTAAAGGTTCTCTTCCTCATTTCTGAAATGTTCCTCCCCTTTGCCTTCCTCCACCCACCAGGGAGGTTTGTCCAACAGCACCTCAGTCCACACTCAGTAACCACCTGCCTCCATACACTCCCACCCTGTGTCCACATTAACGAGGCTCTCTGAGTAATTCCTGAGCAGCATCACCAGTGTCCTGACACTTACTCTGTGTCCTCCTAGAGCCCCCTGAGGACCTGTTGGAGAAACTGCCCCATGTGAGGACAATCAAAGGGGCTCCTGCTACCTCCAGGGTAAGCTCCCCTTATTTATCAGAGATTAAAAGTTTGCTTCATTTCTTTCTTTTCCAATTGATTTCAGATCTGAAGATCTACAATGTTCAAGAGAGCTGATGTATACAATTTTGCTTGGTTGGATGAATGCTGAGTGAAGGTCTTTCCCAACAGATAACTCATTCAAAAGGCCATTTAAAAAATGGCAACACCAGTTAGAAACTGTAGAGTCAGACACACTTTCCTCAGCAGAAAATTTCCCTCCTTGAAATAGACTTTTGTATTTGCTCCTCAAAGTGGACCTGAGAGATCTTCCAGGCAAAGCTCCAGCCTTTCCCACAGCTGTCTTCTCTGGTTTCTTTTGGGGCCATTGACTCAACAACCGTTTCCCATTTGGTTTTCTGAGGACAAAAAAAGAGATGAAATACCTGTGTCCACAGAGCACAGGATGCTGAGATCCTTACACTGTTTTCTCTTCTCTAATCACAGGTGGATTGGACAGCAAACAAAAACGGTATGTATTCAGAGTTCACCTCTGTGCTGAGGAACAATCTAGATGATGAAGAAGGTGGGACTCTCTTGCTGGCTTTGCTTGGAGAGACACCCTGATTCAGGGTCCCTACAGGGATGAGGGCTGGGAGTGTAGAGCTAGAGAGTGATTTCCCAGTAAAGAGCCATGCCCAAGTTCTATGGTTTTGGAAGTAACTGCATCATTTAGATGATGTGGGTTTGTGTGTATCAGGGTTGGGGTGGGGTCCATGTGTCTATGTGGTTGGGGTCTATGTGGTGTGATTGTGAACCTGCATGCGTGAGCGTGTGTGTGTTTCCTGAGGAGATATTTCCCTCTTACACAGCACAATTCACCTGTCAACAAAGCTCATCACCACTGCACACTGTCTGTACACTACCTTGTTCTTCCCTCAACACAGCTGTTGCCCAGATTTGGTTAATATTCCTTTTCCTCAGAAGGAGATGGTGCAGAGATAAATGTTCTCAGCTCTTGACCTCCTAAGTGGAAAAGCCAAACTGAGAACCCAGGGGTGGGTCCCAATGTGGGTGCTCTGGATCCCTGACCTGCACTTACCACTCAGCCAAGGGATCCTCAGTCATGGAGCAAGGGAGTCCCTGCATCCGTATCCTTGGCTGGAAGTCCTCGCATCTCCAAAGGTCCAGACCTTGCCCATCAGGTGGCATTAGTGGTCACAGAATCCAGGGCAGCTATGGGTGGGCTTATCAGTTGACTTTGGCACAGTCATTAATGTGAAATTCACCTCAGGACCTGCATTCTCCTGGTCAGCTCACAGATTCTGAGAGGTGTGAGACCGCATGTATACAGTACAGGTCATATCTGTCAGTGCTGGTGTCATTGCTTAAACAAGGCCAAAAGCAGATAAGAATCAGGGAGCTATTTTATTGTATTGGATAACATTACCATAAGCCGTAGAATTGGTCAGTTCCTTTAGCCCACACCCAAGGACTCAAAGTGGAACCTGACTGTTAGCCTGTACACTTCTCCTGCACAGCTGGGTTAGAGACAGGCTGTGCTCAGTCCGGGCTCCCTCTTCATAACGAAGTGTCCCACTTATGGAACAGCTCCCTAGAGTATGGACAGCCCCTGACTCAGTGGGCATACGTACATTGTATAGAAAACAAAGACTGGGAGAAAAATATGATACGATTGATAGTGGCTGTATCTAAATGGTAGGACTTCAGTTTGGTCAAATCTTGTGTATTTGATTTTCTTTAAGACAAGTGATTAGTGAATAAATATAGCATATTTTGTCTAGGATTGAATTCAGTCCTTTAATGGAGGTTGCTGTTAATCAAGTATAAAATATCATACAACAGAAGACATGATAAATGCAGTAGCTGGCATTGTGGATGCTGGGGAAAGAGTGATCTGGGAAAAATCAAGCGACAGTGGCAATTTAGCAGGAGCTCCAAAGAGGCAGGATGGGTCATGGGTCTGTGTCATTGAAACAGAGCATGCATTTTAGTGTTTACCATTTTTTAGATCGACCCTTCCCTTCTGATGAGATCCCCCGTAGCTAGAAAGCCAAAGCTCTGTTTTCACTTCCTTCCTCTTGTCCTTTGCCTTCCTTCATCCCCCAAAGAGGATGGCCCAACACCAGCTCAGCCCACACTTACTAACCTCCCACATCCATACACACCACCCCATGTCCTCATCGAGAGGAAAGCCCCTGAGTAATTCCTGAGCCGCATCACCAGTGTCCTGACAGTTACTCTGTGTCCCTCCAGCTCTCCCTGAGGATGTGGCGGATGACCTGCACCGTGACAGGACAGAGGAAAAGCCTCCGTGGATCCCCACGGTAAGCTGGATTTTTTCTGGTCTGAGATAGAAATATTGCTTTATTTCTCTTTCAATAGAATTAAGTTATGAATATTTGAGGGTATTCCTTCCAGATACATACTATTCCCTTGGTTGGGAGAATGTGGAGTGAGAGTCTATGACCAACTCATGATGCCTGATTCCACAGGACATTACAATTGACAGCATCCATTACAGCCTGTAGAGTACGGAGCTCTCTCTCCTGCATCGATTTTTCTTCTAGGAAAATAATTCTGTAATTTCCAACCTAAATGGACTTGGAAGTTCCATCCTCCCAGCCAAGTTCTTGCCTTTCAGCCTGAGTAGGTTTGCTCTGATAACCCTTGCTGGGTTCCCTGGACCACTGTTTCTTATCAGGTTTTCTACTGTCAGCAAATGAACAAAAGACCTGAGCATCACTGTGATCTTATCCTCATAGTGTTTTCTCTTCTGTAATTGCAGGTGGCCTTCCCAGAAGGTGAAAACGGTATGTATTCTGGAATCAGTCACTTGGGGAGGAAGAACTTTGAAGATGAGAAAGTGGGACATTCTTGCTGGTTTTAGTGTAGAGGGCAAACTGATTCCAAATTTGTGCTGGGAATGAGAGTAGGGGTCCTGGTGATAGAAAATGATTTACAAGTAACGTGACCAATTACTATAGTCCCACGAAGAAGCTGTATTACGGTTAGGTGGTGTAGGTTTGTGTGCATGAGACTGGGTATGTCTGTATGTGAAATGAGTGGTATGATTCTGTGTGTGTATGTGAACTTTTTGTGTTGTGTTTCCCTTGATTTATGTTCCCCTGAACATCACTGTTACTGGTGCCAACTTTCTAGAAAATATTCCCATCACCACTGCATCATGAATGGGTATGGATATAAAAGTAAATAAACTGTACACTTTCAATGTGTGCATTGATTTTATACCAAGTGAGCCTCATTTAACCTGGAAAACAAATCCTATCACCACCCAGGCAAATGTTTACTGGATTCTTTTTTTTTTTCTTTTGGCTGTGTTGTGTCTTCGTTGCCCTGTGCGGCCTTCTCATTTCGGTGGCTTCTGTTGTTCCAGAGCGCGGCCTCTAGGTGCATGGGCTTCCATAGTTGTGGCACCTGGGCTCAGTAGTTGTGACTTGCGGGCTCTAGAGCACAGGCTTAGTAGTTGTGGTGCACGGACTTAGTTGCTCCATGGCTGGATTCTTAATGAACAAAACTGGGTTTCAGCATGCCTACTACTGGGTCAATTACAACTTCATTTAATAAGAAATCTCATCTCTTAGTAGGTCTCATAGCATTCTGAATGGTTATGATACATCTCTCTGCCACTTCCCTCATTTTAACTGTTTCCTATTAGAGCCTCGGGATGAGTCCTCCCCCCTTACCTGAAGCACCTAGTGCTAGGCAGGCCTCCTTCCTTTTGCAGGGAGCCCATGCTTGTACCCACATGCCACACCCAGTTCTGGAGGAATCCGAGAAAGAAGGAGCCTCCAGGAGTAGATGGAGGAAATTCACTCCACCTTTCTCCTTTGAGGCTAATATTCACTATCAGATTCTGTGCTAAGGAAAGGAAATGTCCGTATCCTGTGGAAAGTCTGTCTTCCATCACTTGTGCCGGCCCTGTTTCTGTGTGCTGGGCAAGGAACACTGCATACAGTGAAGACAGAACCAAGAGATCTACCCCAGGGATTGAGCTCAGGGTAGGCACTGGCTCTGTCTGTCCTGTCCGTGATCCATCATTCATCATGGTTGTGACTCTTGGACAGTCACTTATCTCTCTAAATTTCCACACCCTCCACCATAACATATGGGTTACAGCCCCCACTTTGCCCTCCCCTTCACCCCCAACAGGGCTGGGTGTCAGACATGATAATGGATATTCTCCATGAGCTGTAAAGCATTGTTCCCATGAAAAAGCTGAAGAGTAAGCTTGAATCCCCCTTTACTTGGAGCCGTCAAATCCCTTCTCTCCCTCCAACAGCTACAAAATATCCAGCTTCTTCTTGCCATCATTCAGGATTGAACACTTATAGAGCATTTGTGAAGCACCAGTCCTTTATTTTTCAAACATTTTACCTGTATTCAATCATTTTTGGCCACATGACATAATGCTAAATGTAGGCCATGTTAACATTTCTACATCTCAGAACAGGGAACTGAGGCAAAGAGGGATCTACATATCTTTCCCAAGTACATGCTTCTTCTAAACGGGATTTGAATCCAGTCCATCAGTCATGGTCCCAATGGTTTGCTGAGTTTCTAGACATTCTCAGTTAAATAAAGATATTTGCCCACAAAACCTGTCTGTTGGGTGTTTTCACTGCATACCAAACTGCAAGATCTTCCTAAGTCCAACTTTGATTCAGGAGGCTCTGCTGGGCCGCTGGTGAGGAAAGGGACCAAAGGATTGAACTGTGAATAAATTATTGCTAATTTCCCCATGGTCTTCTGCCAGCAAGATGTCAATAGTTGTCTCTATTGTAATGCATTTCCCAGGATGCTGCTCCCAGATTGTGAGAAGAAGAAACACTCATCAGAGGTCAAGAATATCAACCCCAGGCTGGCTGAAAAAGATCCGCATCCGGCCACATTTTAGGATGCACCCTATAAATGACCCAGCTGAAGGTACTGTGGAAAATGTCTCATTCGGTTCACTCAAGAATAATTATTCTAGTTGATTCAGTGCCTCATATTTAAGAAAAAGCTATGAAATATTAAGCAGTATTCTTCTTTTATTCCATGTGTTCAAATTGAAACTTACTAAGCCAGCTGGTACTGTTTTAACCATGGAAGTAAACATGCATTTATTTATTTATTTATTTATTTTTGTATTTTATTTTTTTATTAGTTTCTGCTTTATTACAAAGTGAATCAGTCATACATATACATCTGTTCCCACATCCCTTCCCTCATGCATCTCCCTCCCTCCCACCCTCCCCATCCCACCCCTTCAGGCGGTCACAAAACACCGAGCTGTTCTCCCTGTGCTCTGCAGCATGCATTTAAAATTAAACATTTGGTTCATGTTTAAGAGGGAAGATGGTCTCTATTTATGGTTTAGACATTAGCTGATTTTTGAACGTCAGCAACAACACATCCCTCCCTGAAACCATGTTTTGAGATTTCTTTAAATTATTAGACATTATTTAGAACAGGAATATATTGACATAAAACATGTACATGCAATACAGAAAATTCCTGTATCCTATCACTCCAGTTTCCGCTATTAATAATATATAGCATAGGTGAAGTACATTTGTTACAATTAGTGAAACAATGTAAGTATATTTTTACTAATGAAAAGTCCATAGTTCACCTCAGAGTCACACCTTGTGTTGTTATATTCAATGATATTTGAAATATGTACAATATTATTTGTCACCATTATGGTGCCATACAGAAATGTGTACACGAATGTTCATAGTCGCATTATTCTTAGTAGCCAAAAGATAGAAACAATCCAAAGTCCATGAGGTGATGAATGGATAAATAAAATGTGATATATACACAGAATGGAATAATTTTCAACCATAAAAAGGAATTAAAGATTGACTTATGCTACAAAATGAATGATCCAAATAATATAAAAAATATATTATTGTTAGTGAAATAAGGCAGGCGCAGAAAGACAAATATTATATGATTCCACTTGTATGAGGTACCTAGTGTAGGCAAACTCACAGACACCGGAAGTAGAAATTACCAAGGTCAGGAGGCAGGAGTAAGGTGGATTATGATTTAATGGGTACAGAGGTTACGTGGAAATGATGAAAAAGATTAAGATGTAGATTGTGTTGATGGGTACACAGCATTGTGAAAGTAAGAAATGCTAGTGAACTGTATACTTCAAAATTATGAAAAGCATAAATATGTATATTTCATCACAATAAAATAAGTCAAAAATCCAACAGAATGGACGATGAATGAAGGAACAACATATTTGATTAGAAGGAAGCTGAAAGAGTCTTGTAACATTTCAAGAAGAAGGGGGATTTGGAGGGACTTTGAAATGGGCAGAGGGGCCGTGGGACTCTATACTGAAACATAGTGCAATGTTAGTGTTTAAGCTTTTTCAGACTGACACTTTCAAATTGATTAGGTTCCCTACAGCTAGAAAGCTAAAGGTTCTCTTCCTCATTTCTGAAATGTTCCTCCCCTTTGCCTTCCTCCACCCACCAGGGAGGTTTGTCCAACAGCACCTCAGTCCACACTCAGTAACCACCTGCCTCCATACACTCCCACCCTGTGTCCACATTAACGAGGCTCTCTGAGTAATTCCTGAGCAGCATCACCAGTGTCCTGACACTTACTCTGTGTCCTCCTAGAGCCCCCTGAGGACCTGTTGGAGAAACTGCCCCATGTGAGGACAATCAAAGGGGCTCCTGCTACCTCCAGGGTAAGCTCCCCTTATTTATCAGAGATTAAAAGTTTGCTTCATTTCTTTCTTTTCCAATTGATTTCAGATCTGAAGATCTACAATGTTCAAGAGAGCTGATGTATACAATTTTGCTTGGTTGGATGAATGCTGAGTGAAGGTCTTTCCCAACAGATAACTCATTCAAAAGGCCATTTAAAAAATGGCAACACCAGTTAGAAACTGTAGAGTCAGACACACTTTCCTCAGCAGAAAATTTCCCTCCTTGAAATAGACTTTTGTATTTGCTCCTCAAAGTGGACCTGAGAGATCTTCCAGGCAAAGCTCCAGCCTTTCCCACAGCTGTCTTCTCTGGTTTCTTTTGGGGCCATTGACTCAACAACCGTTTCCCATTTGGTTTTCTGAGGACAAAAAAAGAGATGAAATACCTGTGTCCACAGAGCACAGGATGCTGAGATCCTTACACTGTTTTCTCTTCTCTAATCACAGGTGGATTGGACAGCAAACAAAAACGGTATGTATTCAGAGTTCACCTCTGTGCTGAGGAACAATCTAGATGATGAAGAAGGTGGGACTCTCTTGCTGGCTTTGCTTGGAGAGACACCCTGATTCAGGGTCCCTACAGGGATGAGGGCTGGGGGTGTAGAGCTAGAGAGTGATTTCCCAGTAAAGAGCCATGCCCAAGTTCTATGGTTTTGGAAGTAACTGCATCATTTAGATGATGTGGGTTTGTGTGTATCAGGGTTGGGGTGGGGTCCATGTGTCTATGTGGTTGGGGTCTATGTGGTGTGATTGTGAACCTGCATGCGTGAGCGTGTGTGTGTTTCCTGAGGAGATATTTCCCTCTTACACAGCACAATTCACCTGTCAACAAAGCTCATCACCACTGCACACTGTCTGTACACTACCTTGTTCTTCCCTCAACACAGCTGTTGCCCAGATTTGGTTAATATTCCTTTTCCTCAGAAGGAGATGGTGCAGAGATAAATGTTCTCAGCTCTTGACCTCCTAAGTGGAAAAGCCAAACTGAGAACCCAGGGGTGGGTCCCAATGTGGGTGCTCTGGATCCCTGACCTGCACTTACCACTCAGCCAAGGGATCCTCAGTCATGGAGCAAGGGAGTCCCTGCATCCGTATCCTTGGCTGGAAGTCCTCGCATCTCCAAAGGTCCAGACCTTGCCCATCAGGTGGCATTAGTGGTCACAGAATCCAGGGCAGCTATGGGTGGGCTTATCAGTTGACTTTGGCACAGTCATTAATGTGAAATTCACCTCAGGACCTGCATTCTCCTGGTCAGCTCACAGATTCTGAGAGGTGTGAGACCCCATGTATACAGTACAGGTCATATCTGTCAGTGCTGGTGTCATTGCTTAAACAAGGCCAAAAGCAGATAAGAATCAGGGAGCTATTTTATTGTATTGGATAACATTACCATAAGCCGTAGAATTGGTCAGTTCCTTTAGCCCACACCCAAGGACTCAAAGTGGAACCTGACTGTTAGCCTGTACACTTCTCCTGCACAGCTGGGTTAGAGACAGGCTGTGCTCAGTCCGGGCTCCCTCTTCATAACGAAGTGTCCCACTTATGGAACAGCTCCCTAGAGTATGGACAGCCCCTGACTCAGTGGGCATACGTACATTGTATAGAAAACAAAGACTGGGAGAAAAATATGATACGATTGATAGTGGCTGTATCTAAATGGTAGGACTTCAGTTTGGTCAAATCTTGTGTATTTGATTTTCTTTAAGACAAGTGATTAGTGAATAAATATAGCATATTTTGTCTAGGATTGAATTCAGTCCTTTAATGGAGGTTGCTGTTAATCAAGTATAAAATATCATACAACAGAAGACATGATAAATGCAGTAGCTGGCATTGTGGATGCTGGGGAAAGAGTGATCTGGGAAAAATCAAGCGACAGTGGCAATTTAGCAGGAGCTCCAAAGAGGCAGGATGGGTCATGGGTCTGTGTCATTGAAACAGAGCATGCATTTTAGTGTTTACCATTTTTTAGATCGACCCTTCCCTTCTGATGAGATCCCCCGTAGCTAGAAAGCCAAAGCTCTGTTTTCACTTCCTTCCTCTTGTCCTTTGCCTTCCTTCATCCCCCAAAGAGGATGGCCCAACACCAGCTCAGCCCACACTTACTAACCTCCCACATCCATACACACCACCCCATGTCCTCATCGAGAGGAAAGCCCCTGAGTAATTCCTGAGCCGCATCACCAGTGTCCTGACAGTTACTCTGTGTCCCTCCAGCTCTCCCTGAGGATGTGGCGGATGACCTGCACCGTGACAGGACAGAGGAAAAGCCTCCGTGGATCCCCACGGTAAGCTGGATTTTTTCTGGTCTGAGATAGAAATATTGCTTTATTTCTCTTTCAATAGAATTAAGTTATGAATATTTGAGGGTATTCCTTCCAGATACATACAATTCCCTTGGTTGGGAGAATGTGGAGTGAGAGTCTATGACCAACTCATGATGCCTGATTCCACAGGACATTACAATTGACAGCATCCATTACAGCCTGTAGAGTACGGAGCTCTCTCTCCTGCATCGATTTTTCTTCTAGGAAAATAATTCTGTAATTTCCAACCTAAATGGACTTGGAAGTTCCATCCTCCCAGCCAAGTTCTTGCCTTTCAGCCTGAGTAGGTTTGCTCTGATAACCCTTGCTGGGTTCCCTGGACCACTGTTTCTTATCAGGTTTTCTACTGTCAGCAAATGAACAAAAGACCTGAGCATCACTGTGATCTTATCCTCACAGTGTTTTCTCTTCTGTAATTGCAGGTGGCCTTCCCAGAAGGTGAAAACGGTATGTATTCTGGAATCAGTCACTTGGGGAGGAAGAACTTTGAAGATGAGAAAGTGGGACATTCTTGCTGGTTTTAGTGTAGAGGGCAAACTGATTCCAAATTTGTGCTGGGAATGAGAGTAGGGGTCCTGGTGATAGAAAATGATTTACAAGTAACGTGACCAATTACTATAGTCCCACGAAGAAGCTGTATTACGGTTAGGTGGTGTAGGTTTGTGTGCATGAGACTGGGTATGTCTGTATGTGAAATGAGTGGTATGATTCTGTGTGTGTATGTGAACTTTTTGTGTTGTGTTTCCCTTGATTTATGTTCCCCTGAACATCACTGTTACTGGTGCCAACTTTCTAGAAAATATTCCCATCACCACTGCATCATGAATGGGTATGGATATAAAAGTAAATAAACTGTACACTTTCAATGTGTGCATTGATTTTATACCAAGTGAGCCTCATTTAACCTGGAAAACAAATCCTATCACCACCCAGGCAAATGTTTACTGGATTCTTTTTTTTTTTCTTTTGGCTGTGTTGTGTCTTCGTTGCCCTGTGCGGCCTTCTCATTTCGGTGGCTTCTGTTGTTCCAGAGCGCGGCCTCTAGGTGCATGGGCTTCCATAGTTGTGGCACCTGGGCTCAGTAGTTGTGACTTGCGGGCTCTAGAGCACAGGCTTAGTAGTTGTGGTGCACGGACTTAGTTGCTCCATGGCTGGATTCTTAATGAACAAAACTGGGTTTCAGCATGCCTACTACTGGGTCAATTACAACTTCATTTAATAAGAAATCTCATCTCTTAGTAGGTCTCATAGCATTCTGAATGGTTATGATACATCTCTCTGCCACTTCCCTCATTTTAACTGTTTCCTATTAGAGCCTCGGGATGAGTCCTCGCCCCTTACCTGAAGCACCTAGTGCTAGGCAGGCCTCCTTCCTTTTGCAGGGAGCCCATGCTTGTACCCACATGCCACACCCAGTTCTGGAGGAATCCGAGAAAGAAGGAGCCTCCAGGAGTAGATGGAGGAAATTCACTCCACCTTTCTCCTTTGAGGCTAATATTCACTATCAGATTCTGTGCTAAGGAAAGGAAATGTCCGTATCCTGTGGAAAGTCTGTCTTCCATCACTTGTGCCGGCCCTGTTTCTGTGTGCTGGGCAAGGAAAACTGCATACAGTGAAGACAGAACCAAGAGATCTACCCCAGGGATTGAGCTCAGGGTAGGCACTGGCTCTGTCTGTCCTGTCCGTGATCCATCATTCATCATGGTTGTGACTCTTGGACAGTCACTTATCTCTCTAAATTTCCACACCCTCCACCATAACATATGGGTTACAGCCCCCACTTTGCCCTCCCCTTCACCCCCAACAGGGCTGGGTGTCAGACATGATAATGGATATTCTCCATGAGCTGTAAAGCATTGTTCCCATGAAAAAGCTGAAGAGTAAGCTTGAATCCCCCTTTACTTGGAGCCGTCAAATCCCTTCTCTCCCTCCAACAGCTACAAAATATCCAGCTTCTTCTTGCCATCATTCAGGATTGAACACTTATAGAGCATTTGTGAAGCACCAGTCCTTTATTTTTCAAACATTTTACCTGTATTCAATCATTTTTGGCCACATGACATAATGCTAAATGTAGGCCATGTTAACATTTCTACATCTCAGAACAGGGAACTGAGGCAAAGAGGGATCTACATATCTTTCCCAAGTACATGCTTCTTCTAAACGGGATTTGAATCCAGTCCATCAGTCATGGTCCCAATGGTTTGCTGAGTTTCTAGACATTCTCAGTTAAATAAAGATATTTGCCCACAAAACCTGTCTGTTGGGTGTTTTCACTGCATACCAAACTGCAAGATCTTCCTAAGTCCAACTTTGATTCAGGAGGCTCTGCTGGGCCGCTGGTGAGGAAAGGGACCAAAGGATTGAACTGTGAATAAATTATTGCTAATTTCCCCATGGTCTTCTGCCAGCAAGATGTCAATAGTTGTCTCTATTGTAATGCATTTCCCAGGATGCTGCTCCCAGATTGTGAGAAGAAGAAACACTCATCAGAGGTCAAGAATATCAACCCCAGGCTGGCTGAAAAAGATCCGCATCCGGCCACATTTTAGGATGCACCCTATAAATGACCCAGCTGAAGGTACTGTGGAAAATGTCTCATTCGGTTCACTCAAGAATAATTATTCTAGTTGATTCAGTGCCTCATATTTAAGAAAAAGCTATGAAATATTAAGCAGTATTCTTCTTTTATTCCATGTGTTCAAATTGAAACTTACTAAGCCAGCTGGTACTGTTTTAACCAGGGAAGTAAACATGCATTTATTTATTTATTTATTTATTTATTGAATTTTATTTTTTTTATTAGTTTCTGCTTTATAACAAAGTGAATCAGTCATACATATACATCTGTTCCCACATACCTTCCCTCATGCATCTCCCTCCCTCCCACCCTCCCCATCCCACCCCTCCAGGCGGTCACAAAGCACCGAGCTGTTCTCCCTGTGCTCTGCAGCATGCATTTAAAATTCAACATTTGGTTCATGTTTAAGAGGGAAGATGGTCTCTAGTTATGGTTTAGACATTAGCTGATTTTTGAACGTCAGCAACAACACATCCCTCCCTGAAACCATGTTTTGAGATTTCTTTAAATTATTAGACATTATTTAGAACAGGAATATATTGACATAAAACATGTACATGCAATACAGAAAATTCCTGTATCCTATCACTCCAGTTTCAGCTATTAATAATATATAGCATAGGTGAAGTACATTTGTTACAATTAGTGAAACAATGTAAGTATATTTTTACTAATGAAAAGTCCATAGTTCACCTCAGAGTCACACCTTGTGTTGTTATATTCAATGATATTTGAAATATGTACAATATTATTTGTCACCATTATGGTGCCATACAGAAATGTGTACACGAATGTTCATAGTCGCATTATTCTTAGTAGACAAAAGATAGAAACAATCCAAAGTCCATGAGGTGATGAATGGATAAATAAAATGTGATATATACACAGAATGGAATAATTTTCAACCATAAAAAGGAATTAAAGATTGACTTATGCTACAAAATGAATGATCCAAATAATATAAAAAATATATTATTGTTAGTGAAATAAGGCAGGCGCAGAAAGACAAATATTATATGATTCCACTTGTATGAGGTACCTAGTGTAGGCAAACTCACAGACACCAGAAGTAGAAATTACCAAGTTCAGGAGGCAGGAGTAAGGTGGATTATGATTTAATGGGTACAGAGGTTACGTTGAAATGATGAAAAAGTTTAAGATGTAGATTGTGTTGATGGGTACACAGCATTGTGAAAGTAAGAAATGCTAGTGAACTGTATACTTCAAAATTATGAAAAGCATAAATATGTATATTTCATCACAATAAAATAAGTCAAAAATCCAACAGAATGGACGATGAATGAAGGAACAACATATTTGATTAGAAGGAAGCTGAAAGAGTCTTGTAACATTTCAAGAAGAAGGGGGATTTGGAGGGACTTTGAAATGGGCAGAGGGGCCGTGGGACTCTATACTGAAACATAGTGCAATGTTAGTGTTTAAGCTTTTTCAGACTGACACTTTCAAATTGATTAGGTTCCCTACAGCTAGAAAGCTAAAGGTTCTCTTCCTCATTTCTGAAATGTTCCTCCCCTTTGCCTTCCTCCACCCACCAGGGAGGTTTGTCCAACAGCACCTCAGTCCACACTCAGTAACCACCTGCCTCCATACACTCCCACCCTGTGTCCACATTAACGAGGCTCTCTGAGTAATTCCTGAGCAGCATCACCAGTGTCCTGACACTTACTCTGTGTCCTCCTAGAGCCCCCTGAGGACCTGTTGGAGAAACTGCCCCATGTGAGGACAATCAAAGGGGCTCCTGCTACCTCCAGGGTAAGCTCCCCTTATTTATCAGAGATTAAAAGTTTGCTTCATTTCTTTCTTTTCCAATTGATTTCAGATCTGAAGATCTACAATGTTCAAGACAGCTGATGTATACAATTTTGCTTGGTTGGATGAATGCTGAGTGAAGGTCTTTCCCAACAGATAACTCATTCAAAAGGCCATTTAAAAAATGGCAACACCAGTTAGAAACTGTAGAGTCAGACACACTTTCCTCAGCAGAAAATTTCCCTCCTTGAAATAGACATTTGTATTTGCTCCTCAAAGTGGACCTGAGAGATCTTCCAGGCAAAGCTCCAGCCTTTCCCACAGCTGTCTTCTCTGGTTTCTTTTGGGGCCATTGACTCAACAACCGTTTCCCATTTGGTTTTCTGAGGACAAAAAAAGAGATGAAATACCTGTGTCCACAGAGCACAGGATGCTGAGATCCTTACACTGTTTTCTCTTCTCTAATCACAGGTGGATTGGACAGCAAACAAAAACGGTATGTATTCAGAGTTCACCTCTGTGCTGAGGAACAATCTAGATGATGAAGAAGGTGGGACTCTCTTGCTGGCTTTGCTTGGAGAGACACCCTGATTCAGGGTCCCTACAGGGATGAGGGCTGGGGGTGTAGAGCTAGAGAGTGATTTCCCAGTAAAGAGCCATGCCCAAGTTCTATGGTTTTGGAAGTAACTGCATCATTTAGATGATGTGGGTTTGTGTGTATCAGGGTTGGGGTGGGGTCCATGTGTCTATGTGGTTGGGGTCTATGTGGTGTGATTGTGAACCTGCATGCGTGAGCGTGTGTGTGTTTCCTGAGGAGATATTTCCCTCTTACACAGCACAATTCACCTGTCAACAAAGCTCATCACCACTGCACACTGTCTGTACACTACCTTGTTCTTCCCTCAACACAGCTGTTGCCCAGATTTGGTTAATATTCCTTTTCCTCAGAAGGAGATGGTGCAGAGATAAATGTTCTCAGCTCTTGACCTCCTAAGTGGAAAAGCCAAACTGAGAACCCAGGGGTGGGTCCCAATGTGGGTGCTCTGGATCCCTGACCTGCACTTACCACTCAGCCAAGGGATCCTCAGTCATGGAGCAAGGGAGTCCCTGCATCCGTATCCTTGGCTGGAAGTCCTCGCATCTCCAAAGGTCCAGACCTTGCCCATCAGGTGGCATTAGTGGTCACAGAATCCAGGGCAGCTATGGGTGGGCTTATCAGTTGACTTTGGCACAGTCATTAATGTGAAATTCACCTCAGGACCTGCATTCTCCTGGTCAGCTCACAGATTCTGAGAGGTGTGAGACCCCATGTACACAGTACAGGTCATATCTGTCAGTGCTGGTGTCATTGCTTAAACAAGGCCAAAAGCAGATAAGAATCAGGGAGCTATTTTATTGTATTGGATAACATTACCATAAGCCGTAGAATTGGTCAGTTCCTTTAGCCCACACCCAAGGACTCAAAGTGGAACCTGACTGTTAGCCTGTACACTTCTCCTGCACAGCTGGGTTAGAGACAGGCTGTGCTCAGTCCGGGCTCCCTCTTCATAACGAAGTGTCCCACTTCTGGAACAGCTCCCTAGAGTATGGACAGCCCCTGACTCAGTGGGCATACGTACATTGTATAGAAAACAAAGACTGGGAGAAAAATATGATACGATTGATAGTGGCTGTATCTAAATGGTAGGACTTCAGTTTGGTCAAATCTTGTGTATTTGATTTTCTTTAAGACAAGTGATTAGTGAATAAATATAGCATATTTTGTCTAGGATTGAATTCAGTCCTTTAATGGAGGTTGCTGTTAATCAAGTATAAAATATCATACAACAGAAGACATGATAAATGCAGTAGCTGGCATTGTGGATGCTGGGGAAAGAGTGATCTGGGAAAAATCAAGCGACAGTGGCAATTTAGCAGGAGCTCCAAAGAGGCAGGATGGGTCATGGGTCTGTGTCATTGAAACAGAGCATGCATTTTAGTGTTTACCATTTTTTAGATCGACCCTTCCCTTCTGATGAGATCCCCCGTAGCTAGAAAGCCAAAGCTCTGTTTTCACTTCCTTCCTCTTGTCCTTTGCCTTCCTTCATCCCCCAAAGAGGATGGCCCAACACCAGCTCAGCCCACACTTACTAACCTCCCACATCCATACACACCACCCCATGTCCTCATCGAGAGGAAAGCCCCTGAGTAATTCCTGAGCCGCATCACCAGTGTCCTGACAGTTACTCTGTGTCCCTCCAGCTCTCCCTGAGGATGTGGCGGACGACCTGCACCGTGACAGGACAGAGGAAAAGCCTCCGTGGATCCCCACGGTAAGCTGGATTTTTTCTGGTCTGAGATAGAAATATTGCTTTCTTTCTCTTTCAATAGAATTAAGTTATGAATATTTGAGGGTATTCCTTCCAGATACATACAATTCCCTTGGTTGGGAGAATGTGGAGTGAGAGTCTATGACCAACTCATGATGCCTGATTCCACAGGACATTACAATTGACAGCATCCATTACAGCCTGTAGAGTACGGAGCTCTCTCTCCTGCATCGATTTTTCTTCTAGGAAAATAATTCTGTAATTTCCAACCTAAATGGACTTGGAAGTTCCATCCTCCCAGCCAAGTTCTTGCCTTTCAGCCTGAGTAGGTTTGCTCTGATAACCCTTGCTGGGTTCCCTGGACCACTGTTTCTTATCAGGTTTTCTACTGTCAGCAAATGAACAGAAGACCTGAGCATCACTGTGATCTTATCCTCATAGTGTTTTCTCTTCTGTAATTGCAGGTGGCCTTCCCAGAAGGTGAAAATGGTATGTATTCTGGAATCAGTCACTTGGGGAGGAAGAACTTTGAAGATGAGAAAGTGGGACATTCTTGCTGGTTTTAGTGTAGAGGGCAAACTGATTCCAAATTTGTGCTGGGAATGAGAGTAGGGGTCCTGGTGATAGAAAATGATTTACAAGTAACGTGACCAATTACTATAGTCCCACGAAGAAGCTGTATTACGGTTAGGTGGTGTAGGCTTGTGTGCATGAGACTGGGTATGTCTGTATGTGAAATGAGTGGTATGATTCTGTGTGTGTATGTGAACTTTTTGTGTTGTGTTTCCCTTGATTTATGTTCCCCTAAACATCACTGTTACTGGTGCCAACTTTCTAGAAAATATTCCCATCACCACTGCATCATGAATGGGTATGGATATAAAAGTAAATAAACTGTACACTTTCAATGTGTGCATTGATTTTATACCAAGTGAGCCTCATTTAACCTGGAAAACAAATCCTATCACCACCCAGGCAAATGTTTACTGGATTCTTTTTTTTTTTCTTTTGGCTGTGTTGTGTCTTCGTTGCCCTGTGCGGCCTTCTCATTTCGGTGGCTTCTGTTGTTCCAGAGCGCGGGCTCTAGGTGCATGGGCTTCCATAGTTGTGGCACCTGGGCTCAGTAGTTGTGACTTGCGGGCTCTAGAGCACAGGCTTAGTAGTTGTGGTGCACGGACTTAGTTGCTCCATGGCTGGATTCTTAATGAACAAAACTGGGTTTCAGCATGCCTACTACTGGGTCAATTACAACTTCATTTAATAAGAAATCTCATCTCTTAGTAGGTCTCATAGCATTCTGAATGGTTATGATACATCTCTCTGCCACTTCCCTCATTTTAACTGTTTCCTATTAGAGCCTCGGGATGAGTCCTCCCCCCTTACCTGAAGCACCTAGTGCTAGGCAGGCCTCCTTCCTTTTGCAGGGAGCCCATGCTTGTACCCACATGCCACACCCAGTTCTGGAGGAATCCGAGAAAGAAGGAGCCTCCAGGAGTAGATGGAGGAAATTCACTCCACCTTTCTCCTTTGAGGCTAATATTCACTATCAGATTCTGTGCTAAGGAAAGGAAATGTCCGTATCCTGTGGAAAGTCTGTCTTCCATCACTTGTGCCGGCCCTGTTTCTGTGTGCTGGGCAAGGAACACTGCATACAGTGAAGACAGAACCAAGAGATCTACCCCAGGGATTGAGCTCAGGGTAGGCACTGGCTCTGTCTGTCCTGTCCGTGATCCATCATTCATCATGGTTGTGACTCTTGGACAGTCACTTATCTCTCTAAATTTCCACACCCTCCACCATAACATATGGGTTACAGCCCCCACTTTGCCCTCCCCTTCACCCCCAACAGGGCTGGGTGTCAGACATGATAATGGATATTCTCCATGAGCTGTAAAGCATTGTTCCCATGAAAAAGCTGAAGAGTAAGCTTGAATCCCCCTTTACTTGGAGCCGTCAAATCCCTTCTCTCCCTCCAACAGCTACAAAATATCCAGCTTCTTCTTGCCATCATTCAGGATTGAACACTTATAGAGCATTTGTGAAGCACCAGTCCTTTATTTTTCAAACATTTTACCTGTATTCAATCATTTTTGGCCCCATGACATAATGCTAAATGTAGGCCATGTTAACATTTCTACATCTCAGAACAGGGAACTGAGGCAAAGAGGGATCTACATATCTTTCCCAAGTACATGCTTCTTCTAAACGGGATTTGAATCCAGTCCATCAGTCATGGTCCCAATGGTTTGCTGAGTTTCTAGACATTCTCAGTTAAATAAAGATATTTGCCCACAAAACCTGTCTGTTGGGTGTTTTCACTGCATACCAAACTGCAAGATCTTCCTAAGTCCAACTTTGATTCAGGAGGCTCTGCTGGGCCGCTGGTGAGGAAAGGGACCAAAGGATTGAACTGTGAATAAATTATTGCTAATTTCCCAATGGTCTTCTGCCAGCAAGATGTCAATAGTTGTCTCTATTGTAATGCATTTCCCAGGATGCTGCTCCCAGATTGTGAGAAGAAGAAACACTCATCAGAGGTCAAGAATATCAACCCCAGGCTGGCTGAAAAAGATCCGCATCCGGCCACATTTTAGGATGCACCCTATAAATGACCCAGCTGAAGGTACTGTGGAAAATGTCTCATTCGGTTCACTCAAGAATAATTATTCTAGTTGATTCAGTGCCTCATATTTAAGAAAAAGCTATGAAATATTAAGCAGTATTCTTCTTTTATTCCATGTGTTCAAATTGAAACTTACTAAGCCAGCTGGTACTGTTTTAACCAGGGAAGTAAACATGCATTTATTTATTTATTTATTTATTTATTGAATTTTATTTTTTTTATTAGTTTCTGCTTTATAACAAAGTGAATCAGTCATACATATACATCTGTTCCCACATCCCTTCCCTCATGCATCTCCCTCCCTCCCACCCTCCCCATCCCACCCCTCCAGGCGGTCACAAAGCACCGAGCTGTTCTCCCTGTGCTCTGCAGCATGCATTTAAAATTCAACATTTGGTTCATGTTTAAGAGGGAAGATGGTCTCTAGTTATGGTTTAGACATTAGCTGATTTTTGAACGTCAGCAACAACACATCCCTCCCTGAAACCATGTTTTGAGATTTCTTTAAATTATTAGACATTATTTAGAACAGGAATATATTGACATAAAACATGTACATGCAATACAGAAAATTCCTGTATCCTATCACTCCAGTTTCAGCTATTAATAATATATAGCATAGGTGAAGTACATTTGTTACAATTAGTGAAACAATGTAAGTATATTTTTACTAATGAAAAGTCCATAGTTCACCTCAGAGTCACACCTTGTGTTGTTATATTCAATGATATTTGAAATATGTACAATATTATTTGTCACCATTATGGTGCCATACAGAAATGTGTACACGAATGTTCATAGTCGCATTATTCTTAGTAGCCAAAAGATAGAAACAATCCAAAGTCCATGAGGTGATGAATGGATAAATATAATGTGATATATACACAGAATGGAATAATTTTCAACCATAAAAAGGAATTAAAGATTGACGTATGCTACAAAATGAATGATCCAAATAATATAAAAAATATATTATTGTTAGTGAAATAAGGCAGGCGCAGAAAGACAAATATTATATGATTCCACTTGTATGAGGTACCTAGTGTAGGCAAACTCACAGACACCAGAAGTAGAAATTACCAAGTTCAGGAGGCAGGAGTAAGGTGGATTATGATTTAATGGGTACAGAGGTTACGTTGAAATGATGAAAAAGTTTAAGATGTAGATTGTGTTGATGGGTACACAGCATTGTGAAAGTAAGAAATGCTAGTGAACTGTATACTTCAAAATTATGAAAAGCATAAATATGTATATTTCATCACAATAAAATAAGTCAAAAATCCAACAGAATGGACGATGAATGAAGGAACAACATATTTGATTAGAAGGAAGCTGAAAGAGTCTTGTAACATTTCAAGAAGAAGGGGGATTTGGAGGGACTTTGAAATGGGCAGAGGGGCCGTGGGACTCTATACTGAAACATAGTGCAATGTTAGTGTTTAAGCTTTTTCAGACTGACACTTTCAAATTGATTAGGTTCCCTACAGCTAGAAAGCTAAAGGTTCTCTTCCTCATTTCTGAAATGTTCCTCCCCTTTGCCTTCCTCCACCCACCAGGGAGGTTTGTCCAACAGCACCTCAGTCCACACTCAGTAACCACCTGCCTCCATACACTCCCACCCTGTGTCCACATTAACGAGGCTCTCTGAGTAATTCCTGAGCAGCATCACCAGTGTCCTGACACTTACTCTGTGTCCTCCTAGAGCCCCCTGAGGACCTGTTGGAGAAACTGCCCCATGTGAGGACAATCAAAGGGGCTCCTGCTACCTCCAGGGTAAGCTCCCCTTATTTATCAGAGATTAAAAGTTTGCTTCATTTCTTTCTTTTCCAATTGATTTCAGATCTGAATATCTACAATGTTCAAGAGAGCTGATGTATACAATTTTGCTTGGTTGGATGAATGCTGAGTGAAGGTCTTTCCCAACAGATAACTCATTCAAAAGGCCATTTAAAAAATGGCAACACCAGTTAGAAACTGTAGAGTCAGACACACTTTCCTCAGCAGAAAATTTCCCTCCTTGAAATAGACTTTTGTATTTGCTCCTCAAAGTGGACCTGAGAGATCTTCCAGGCAAAGCTCCAGCCTTTCCCACAGCTGTCTTCTCTGGTTTCTTTTGGGGCCATTGACTCAACAACCGTTTCCCATTTGGTTTTCTGAGGACAAAAAAAGAGATGAAATACCTGTGTCCACAGAGCACAGGATGCTGAGATCCTTACACTGTTTTCTCTTCTCTAATCACAGGTGGATTGGACAGCAAACAAAAACGGTATGTATTCAGAGTTCACCTCTGTGCTGAGGAACAATCTAGATGATGAAGAAGGTGGGACTCTCTTGCTGGCTTTGCTTGGAGAGACACCCTGATTCAGGGTCCCTACAGGGATGAGGGCTGGGGGTGTAGAGCTAGAGAGTGATTTCCCAGTAAAGAGCCATGCCCAAGTTCTATGGTTTTGGAAGTAACTGCATCATTTAGATGATGTGGGTTTGTGTGTATCAGGGTTGGGGTGGGGTCCATGTGTCTATGTGGTTGGGGTCTATGTGGTGTGATTGTGAACCTGCATGCGTGAGCGTGTGTGTGTTTCCTGAGGAGATATTTCCCTCTTACACAGCACAATTCACCTGTCAACAAAGCTCATCACCACTGCACACTGTCTGTACACTACCTTGTTCTTCCCTCAACACAGCTGTTGCCCAGATTTGGTTAATATTCCTTTTCCTCAGAAGGAGATGGTGCAGAGATAAATGTTCTCAGCTCTTGACCTCCTAAGTGGAAAAGCCAAACTGAGAACCCAGGGGTGGGTCCCAATGTGGGTGCTCTGGATCCCTGACCTGCACTTACCACTCAGCCAAGGGATCCTCAGTCATGGAGCAAGGGAGTCCCTGCATCCGTATCCTTGGCTGGAAGTCCTCGCATCTCCAAAGGTCCAGACCTTGCCCATCAGGTGGCATTAGTGGTCACAGAATCCAGGGCAGCTATGGGTGGGCTTATCAGTTGACTTTGGCACAGTCATTAATGTGAAATTCACCTCAGGACCTGCATTCTCCTGGTCAGCTCACAGATTCTGAGAGGTGTGAGACCCCATGTACACAGTACAGGTCATATCTGTCAGTGCTGGTGTCATTGCTTAAACAAGGCCAAAAGCAGATAAGAATCAGGGAGCTATTTTATTGTATTGGATAACATTACCATAAGCCGTAGAATTGGTCAGTTCCTTTAGCCCACACCCAAGGACTCAAAGTGGAACCTGACTGTTAGCCTGTACACTTCTCCTGCACAGCTGGGTTAGAGACAGGCTGTGCTCAGTCCGGGCTCCCTCTTCATAACGAAGTGTCCCACTTCTGGAACAGCTCCCTAGAGTATGGACAGCCCCTGACTCAGTGGGCATACGTACATTGTATAGAAAACAAAGACTGGGAGAAAAATATGATACGATTGATAGTGGCTGTATCTAAATGGTAGGACTTCAGTTTGGTCAAATCTTGTGTATTTGATTTTCTTTAAGACAAGTGATTAGTGAATAAATATAGCATATTTTGTCTAGGATTGAATTCAGTCCTTTAATGGAGGTTGCTGTTAATCAAGTATAAAATATCATACAACAGAAGACATGATAAATGCAGTAGCTGGCATTGTGGATGCTGGGGAAAGAGTGATCTGGGAAAAATCAAGCGACAGTGGCAATTTAGCAGGAGCTCCAAAGAGGCAGGATGGGTCATGGGTCTGTGTCATTGAAACAGAGCATGCATTTTAGTGTTTACCATTTTTTAGATCGACCCTTCCCTTCTGATGAGATCCCCCGTAGCTAGAAAGCCAAAGCTCTGTTTTCACTTCCTTCCTCTTGTCCTTTGCCTTCCTTCATCCCCCAAAGAGGATGGCCCAACACCAGCTCAGCCCACACTTACTAACCTCCCACATCCATACACACCACCCCATGTCCTCATCGAGAGGAAAGCCCCTGAGTAATTCCTGAGCCGCATCACCAGTGTCCTGACAGTTACTCTGTGTCCCTCCAGCTCTCCCTGAGGATGTGGCGGACGACCTGCACCATGACAGGACAGAGGAAAAGCCTCCGTGGATCCCCACGGTAAGCTGGATTTTTTCTGGTCTGAGATAGAAATATTGCTTTCTTTCTCTTTCAATAGAATTAAGTTATGAATATTTGAGGGTATTCCTTCCAGATACATACAATTCCCTTGGTTGGGAGAATGTGGAGTGAGAGTCTATGACCAACTCATGATGCCTGATTCCACAGGACATTACAATTGACAGCATCCATTACAGCCTGTAGAGTACGGAGCTCTCTCTCCTGCATCGATTTTTCTTCTAGGAAAATAATTCTGTAATTTCCAACCTAAATGGACTTGGAAGTTCCATCCTCCCAGCCAAGTTCTTGCCTTTCAGCCTGAGTAGGTTTGCTCTGATAACCCTTGCTGGGTTCCCTGGACCACTGTTTCTTATCAGGTTTTCTGCTGTCAGCAAATGAACAGAAGACCTGAGCATCACTGTGATCTTATCCTCATAGTGTTTTCTCTTCTGTAATTGCAGGTGGCCTTCCCAGAAGGTGAAAACGGTATGTATTCTGGAATCAGTCACTTGGGGAGGAAGAACTTTGAAGATGAGAAAGTGGGACATTCTTGCTGGTTTTAGTGTAGAGGGCAAACTGATTCCAAATTTGTGCTGGGAATGAGAGTAGGGGTCCTGGTGATAGAAAATGATTTACAAGTAACGTGACCAATTACTATAGTCCCACGAAGAAGCTGTATTACGGTTAGGTGGTGTAGGCTTGTGTGCATGAGACTGGGTATGTCTGTATGTGAAATGAGTGGTATGATTCTGTGTGTGTATGTGAACTTTTTGTGTTGTGTTTCCCTTGATTTATGTTCCCCTAAACATCACTGTTACTGGTGCCAACTTTCTAGAAAATATTCCCATCACCACTGCATCATGAATGGGTATGGATATAAAAGTAAATAAACTGTACACTTTCAATGTGTGCATTGATTTTATACCAAGTGAGCCTCATTTAACCTGGAAAACAAATCCTATCACCACCCAGGCAAATGTTTACTGGATTCTTTTTTTTTTTTCTTTTGGCTGTGTTGTGTCTTCGTTGCCCTGTGCGGCCTTCTCATTTCGGTGGCTTCTGTTGTTCCAGAGCGCGGGCTCTAGGTGCATGGGCTTCCATAGTTGTGGCACCTGGGCTCAGTAGTTGTGACTTGCGGGCTCTAGAGCACAGGCTTAGTAGTTGTGGTGCACGGACTTAGTTGCTCCATGGCTGGATTCTTAATGAACAAAACTGGGTTTCAGCATGCCTACTACTGGGTCAATTACAACTTCATTTAATAAGAAATCTCATCTCTTAGTAGGTCTCATAGCATTCTGAATGGTTATGATACATCTCTCTGCCACTTCCCTCATTTTAACTGTTTCCTATTAGAGCCTCGGGATGAGTCCTCCCCCCTTACCTGAAGCACCTAGTGCTAGGCAGGCCTCCTTCCTTTTGCAGGGAGCCCATGCTTGTACCCACATGCCACACCCAGTTCTGGAGGAATCCGAGAAAGAAGGAGCCTCCAGGAGTAGATGGAGGAAATTCACTCCACCTTTCTCCTTTGAGGCTAATATTCACTATCAGATTCTGTGCTAAGGAAAGGAAATGTCCGTATCCTGTGGAAAGTCTGTCTTCCATCACTTGTGCCGGCCCTGTTTCTGTGTGCTGGGCAAGGAACACTGCATACAGTGAAGACAGAACCAAGAGATCTACCCCAGGGATTGAGCTCAGGGTAGGCACTGGCTCTGTCTGTCCTGTCCGTGATCCATCATTCATCATGGTTGTGACTCTTGGACAGTCACTTATCTCTCTAAATTTCCACACCCTCCACCATAACATATGGGTTACAGCCCCCACTTTGCCCTCCCCTTCACCCCCAACAGGGCTGGGTGTCAGACATGATAATGGATATTCTCCATGAGCTGTAAAGCATTGTTCCCATGAAAAAGCTGAAGAGTAAGCTTGAATCCCCCTTTACTTGGAGCCGTCAAATCCCTTCTCTCCCTCCAACAGCTACAAAATATCCAGCTTCTTCTTGCCATCATTCAGGATTGAACACTTATAGAGCATTTGTGAAGCACCAGTCCTTTATTTTTCAAACATTTTACCTGTATTCAATCATTTTTGGCCACATGACATAATGCTAAATGTAGGCCATGTTAACATTTCTACATCTCAGAACAGGGAACTGAGGCAAAGAGGGATCTACATATCTTTCCCAAGTACATGCTTCTTCTAAACGGGATTTGAATCCAGTCCATCAGTCATGGTCCCAATGGTTTGCTGAGTTTCTAGACATTCTCAGTTAAATAAAGATATTTGCCCACAAAACCTGTCTGTTGGGTGTTTTCACTGCATACCAAACTGCAAGATCTTCCTAAGTCCAACTTTGATTCAGGAGGCTCTGCTGGGCCGCTGGTGAGGAAAGGGACCAAAGGATTGAACTGTGAATAAATTATTGCTAATTTCCCCATGGTCTTCTGCCAGCAAGATGTCAATAGTTGTCTCTATTGTAATGCATTTCCCAGGATGCTGCTCCCAGATTGTGAGAAGAAGAAACACTCATCAGAGGTCAAGAATATCAACCCCAGGCTGGCTGAAAAAGATCCGCATCCGGCCACATTTTAGGATGCACCCTATAAATGACCCAGCTGAAGGTACTGTGGAAAATGTCTCATTCGGTTCACTCAAGAATAATTATTCTAGTTGATTCAGTGCCTCATATTTAAGAAAAAGCTATGAAACATTAAGCAGTATTCTTCTTTTATTCCATGTGTTCAAATTGAAACTTACTAAGCCAGCTGGTACTGTTTTAACCAGGGAAGTAAACATGCATTTATTTATTTATTTATTTATTTATTGAATTTTATTTTTTTTATTAGTTTCTGCTTTATAACAAAGTGAATCAGTCATACATATACATCTGTTCCCACATCCCTTCCCTCATGCATCTCCCTCCCTCCCACCCTCCCCATCCCACCCCTCCAGGCGGTCACAAAGCACCGAGCTGTTCTCCCTGTGCTCTGCAGCATGCATTTAAAATTCAACATTTGGTTCATGTTTAAGAGGGAAGATGGTCTCTAGTTATGGTTTAGACATTAGCTGATTTTTGAACGTCAGCAACAACACATCCCTCCCTGAAACCATGTTTTGAGATTTCTTTAAATTATTAGACATTATTTAGAACAGGAATATATTGACATAAAACATGTACATGCAATACAGAAAATTCCTGTATCCTATCACTCCAGTTTCAGCTATTAATAATATATAGCATAGGTGAAGTACATTTGTTACAATTAGTGAAACAATGTAAGTATATTTTTACTAATGAAAAGTCCATAGTTCACCTCAGAGTCACACCTTGTGTTGTTATATTCAATGATATTTGAAATATGTACAATATTATTTGTCACCATTATGGTGCCATACAGAAATGTGTACACGAATGTTCATAGTCGCATTATTCTTAGTAGCCAAAAGATAGAAACAATCCAAAGTCCATGAGGTGATGAATGGATAAATAAAATGTGATATATACACAGAATGGAATAATTTTCAACCATAAAAAGGAATTAAAGATTGACGTATGCTACAAAATGAATGATCCAAATAACATAAAAAATATATTATTGTTAGTGAAATAAGGCAGGCGCAGAAAGACAAATATTATATGATTCCACTTGTATGAGGTACCTAGTGTAGGCAAACTCACAGACACCAGAAGTAGAAATTACCAAGTTCAGGAGGCAGGAGTAAGGTGGATTATGATTTAATGGGTACAGAGGTTACGTTGAAATGATGAAAAAGTTTAAGATGTAGATTGTGTTGATGGGTACACAGCATTGTGAAAGTAAGAAATGCTAGTGAACTGTATACTTCAAAATTATGAAAAGCATAAATATGTATATTTCATCACAATAAAATAAGTCAAAAATCCAACAGAATGGACGATGAATGAAGGAACAACATATTTGATTAGAAGGAAGCTGAAAGAGTCTTGTAACATTTCAAGAAGAAGGGGGATTTGGAGGGACTTTGAAATGGGCAGAGGGGCCGTGGGACTCTATACTGAAACATAGTGCAATGTTAGTGTTTAAGCTTTTTCAGACTGACACTTTCAAATTGATTAGGTTCCCTACAGCTAGAAAGCTAAAGGTTCTCTTCCTCATTTCTGAAATGTTCCTCCCCTTTGCCTTCCTCCACCCACCAGGGAGGTTTGTCCAACAGCACCTCAGTCCACACTCAGTAACCACCTGCCTCCATACACTCCCACCCTGTGTCCACATTAACGAGGCTCTCTGAGTAATTCCTGAGCAGCATCACCAGTGTCCTGACACTTACTCTGTGTCCTCCTAGAGCCCCCTGAGGACCTGTTGGAGAAACTGCCCCATGTGAGGACAATCAAAGGGGCTCCTGCTACCTCCAGGGTAAGCTCCCCTTATTTATCAGAGATTAAAAGTTTGCTTCATTTCTTTCTTTTCCAATTGATTTCAGATCTGAAGATCTACAATGTTCAAGAGAGCTGATGTATACAATTTTGCTTGGTTGGATGAATGCTGAGTGAAGGTCTTTCCCAACAGATAACTCATTCAAAAGGCCATTTAAAAAATGGCAACACCAGTTAGAAACTGTAGAGTCAGACACACTTTCCTCAGCAGAAAATTTCCCTCCTTGAAATAGACTTTTGTATTTGCTCCTCAAAGTGGACCTGAGAGATCTTCCAGGCAAAGCTCCAGCCTTTCCCACAGCTGTCTTCTCTGGTTTCTTTTGGGGCCATTGACTCAACAACCGTTTCCCATTTGGTTTTCTGAGGACAAAAAAAGAGATGAAATACCTGTGTCCACAGAGCACAGGATGCTGAGATCCTTACACTGTTTTCTCTTCTCTAATCACAGGTGGATTGGACAGCAAACAAAAACGGTATGTATTCAGAGTTCACCTCTGTGCTGAGGAACAATCTAGATGATGAAGAAGGTGGGACTCTCTTGCTGGCTTTGCTTGGAGAGACACCCTGATTCAGGGTCCCTACAGGGATGAGGGCTGGGGGTGTAGAGCTAGAGAGTGATTTCCCAGTAAAGAGCCATGCCCAAGTTCTATGGTTTTGGAAGTAACTGCATCATTTAGATGATGTGGGTTTGTGTGTATCAGGGTTGGGGTGGGGTCCATGTGTCTATGTGGTTGGGGTCTATGTGGTGTGATTGTGAACCTGCATGCGTGAGCGTGTGTGTGTTTCCTGAGGAGATATTTCCCTCTTACACAGCACAATTCACCTGTCAACAAAGCTCATCACCACTGCACACTGTCTGTACACTACCTTGTTCTTCCCTCAACACAGCTGTTGCCCAGATTTGGTTACTATTCCTTTTCCTCAGAAGGAGATGGTGCAGAGATAAATGTTCTCAGCTCTTGACCTCCTAAGTGGAAAAGCCAAACTGAGAACCCAGGGGTGGGTCCCAATGTGGGTGCTCTGGATCCCTGACCTGCACTTACCACTCAGCCAAGGGATCCTCAGTCATGGAGCAAGGGAGTCCCTGCATCCGTATCCTTGGCTGGAAGTCCTCGCATCTCCAAAGGTCCAGACCTTGCCCATCAGGTGGCATTAGTGGTCACAGAATCCAGGGCAGCTATGGGTGGGCTTATCAGTTGACTTTGGCACAGTCATTAATGTGAAATTCACCTCAGGACCTGCATTCTCCTGGTCAGCTCACAGATTCTGAGAGGTGTGAGACCCCATGTACACAGTACAGGTCATATCTGTCAGTGCTGGTGTCATTGCTTAAACAAGGCCAAAAGCAGATAAGAATCAGGGAGCTATTTTATTGTATTGGATAACATTACCATAAGCCGTAGAATTGGTCAGTTCCTTTAGCCCACACCCAAGGACTCAAAGTGGAACCTGACTGTTAGCCTGTACACTTCTCCTGCACAGCTGGGTTAGAGACAGGCTGTGCTCAGTCCGGGCTCCCTCTTCATAACGAAGTGTCCCACTTCTGGAACAGCTCCCTAGAGTATGGACAGCCCCTGACTCAGTGGGCATACGTACATTGTATAGAAAACAAAGACTGGGAGAAAAATATGATACGATTGATAGTGGCTGTATCTAAATGGTAGGACTTCAGTTTGGTCAAATCTTGTGTATTTGATTTTCTTTAAGACAAGTGATTAGTGAATAAATATAGCATATTTTGTCTAGGATTGAATTCAGTCCTTTAATGGAGGTTGCTGTTAATCAAGTATAAAATATCATACAACAGAAGACATGATAAATGCAGTAGCTGGCATTGTGGATGCTGGGGAAAGAGTGATCTGGGAAAAATCAAGCGACAGTGGCAATTTAGCAGGAGCTCCAAAGAGGCAGGATGGGTCATGGGTCTGTGTCATTGAAACAGAGCATGCATTTTAGTGTTTACCATTTTTTAGATCGACCCTTCCCTTCTGATGAGATCCCCCGTAGCTAGAAAGCCAAAGCTCTGTTTTCACTTCCTTCCTCTTGTCCTTTGCCTTCCTTCATCCCCCAAAGAGGATGGCCCAACACCAGCTCAGCCCACACTTACTAACCTCCCACATCCATACACACCACCCCATGTCCTCATCGAGAGGAAAGCCCCTGAGTAATTCCTGAGCCGCATCACCAGTGTCCTGACAGTTACTCTGTGTCCCTCCAGCTCTCCCTGAGGATGTGGCGGATGACCTGCACCGTGATAGGACAGAGGAAAAGCCTCCGTGGATCCCCACGGTAAGCTGGATTTTTTCTGGTCTGAGATAGAAATATTGCTTTATTTCTCTTTCAATAGAATTAAGTTATGAATGTTTGAGGGTATTCCTTCCAGATACATACAATTCCCTTGGTTGGGAGAATGTGGAGTGAGAGTCTATGACCAACTCATGATGCCTGATTCCACAGGACATTACAATTGACAGCATCCATTACAGCCTGTAGAGTACGGAGCTCTCTCTCCTGCATCGATTTTTCTTCTAGGAAAATAATTCTGTACTTTCCAACCTAAATGGACTTGGAAGTTCCATCCTCCCAGCCAAGTTCTTGCCTTTCAGCCTGAGTAGGTTTGCTCTGATAACCCTTGCTGGGTTCCCTGGACCACTGTTTCTTATCAGGTTTTCTACTGTCAGCAAATGAACAAAAGACCTGAGCATCACTGTGATCTTATCCTCATAGTGTTTTCTCTTCTGTAATTGCAGGTGGCCTTCCCAGAAGGTGAAAACGGTATGTATTCTGGAATCAGTCACTTGGGGAGGAAGAACTTTGAAGATGAGAAAGTGGGACATTCTTGCTGGTTTTAGTGTAGAGGGCAAACTGATTCCAAATTTGTGCTGGGAATGAGAGTAGGGGTCCTGGTGATAGAAAGTGATTTACAAGTAACGTGACCAATTACTATAGTCCCACGAAGAAGCTGTATTACGGTTAGGTGGTGTAGGTTTGTGTGCATGAGACCTGGTGTGTCTGTATGTGAAATGAGTGGTATGATTCTGTGTGTGTATGTGAACTTTTTGTGTTGTGTTTCCCTTGATTTATGTTCCCCTAAACATCACTGTTACTGGTGCCAACTTTCTAGAAAATATTCCCATCACCACTGCATCATGAATGGGTATGGATATAAAAGTAAATAAACTGTACACTTTCAATGTGTGCATTGATTTTATACCAAGTGAGCCTCATTTAACCTGGAAAACAAATCCTATCACCACCCAGGCAAATGTTTACTGGATTCTTTTTTTTTTTTTTCTTTTGGCTGTGTTGTGTCTTCGTTGCCCTGTGCGGCCTTCTCATTTCAGTGTCTTCTGTTGTTCCAGAGCGCGGGCTCTAGGTGCATGGGCTTCAATAGTTGTGGCACCTGGGCTCAGTAGTTGTGACTTGCGGGCTCTAGAGCACAGGCTTAGTAGTTGTGGTGCACGGACTTAGTTGCTCCATGGCTAGATTCTTAATGAACAAAACTGGGTTTCAGCATGCCTACTACTGGGTCAATTACAACTTCATTTAATAAGAAATCTCATCTCTTAGTAGGTCTCATAGCATTCTGAATGGTTCTGATACATCTCTCTGCCACTTCCCTCATTCTAACTGTTTCCTATTAGAGCCTCGGGATGAGTCCTCCCCCCTTACCTGAAGCACCTAGTGCTAGGCAGGCCTCCTTCCTTTTGCAGGGAGCCCATGCTTGTACCCACATGCCACACCCAGTTCTGGAGGAATCCGAGAAAGAAGGAGCCTCCAGGAGTAGATGGAGGAAATTCACTCCACCTTTCTCCTTTGAGGCTAATATTCACTATCAGATTCTGTGCTAAGGAAAGGAAATGTCCTTCTCCTGCGGAAAGTCTGTCTTCCATCACTTGTGCCGGCCCTGTTTCTGTGTGCTGGGCAAGGAACACTGCATACAGTGAAGACAGAACCAAGAGATCTACCCCAGGGATTGAGCTCAGGGTAGGCACTGGCTCTGTCTGTCCTGTCCGTGATCCATCATTCATCATGGTTGTGACTCTTGGACAGTCACTTATCTCTCTAAATTTCCACACCCTCCACCATAACATATGGGTTACAGCCCCCACTTTGCCCTCCCCTTCACCCCCAACAGGGCTGGGTGTCAGACATGGTAATGGATATTCTCCATGAGCTGTAAAGCATTGTTCCCATGAAAAAGCTGAAGAGTAAGCTTGAATCCCCCTTTACTTGGAGCCGTCAAATCCCTTCTCTCCCTCCAACAGCTACAAAATATCCAGCTTCTTCTTGCCATCATTCAGGATTGAACACTTATAGAGCATTTGTGAAGCACCAGTCCTTTATTTTTCAAACATTTTACCTGTATTCAATCATTTTTGGCCCCATGACATAATGCTAAATGTAGGCCATGTTAACATTTCTACATCTCAGAACAGGGAACTGAGGCAAAGAGGGATCTACATATCTTTCCCAATTACATGCTTCTTCTAAACGGGATTTGAATCCAGTCCATCAGTCATGGTCCCAATGGTTTGCTGAGTTTCTAGACATTCTCAGTTAAATAAAGATATTTGCCCACAAAACCTGTCTGTTGGGTGTTTTCACTGCATACCAAACTGCAAGATCTTCCTAAGTCCAACTTTGATTCAGGAGGCTCTGCTGGGCCGCTGGTGAGGAAAGGGACCAAAGGATTGAACTGTGAATAAATTATTGCTCATTTCCCCATGGTCTTCTGCCAGCAAGACGTCAATAGTTGTCTCTATTGTAATGCATTTCCCAGGATGCTGCTCCCAGATTGTGAGAAGAAGAAACACTCATCAGAGGTCAAGAATATCAACCCCAGGCTGGCTGAAAAAGATCCGCATCCGGCCACATTTTAGGATGCACCCTATAAATGACCCAGCTGAAGGTTCTGTGGAAAATGTCTCGTTCGGTTCACTCAAGAATAATTATTCTAGTTGATTCAGTGCCTCATATTTAAGAAAAAGCTATGAAATATTAAGCAGTATTCTTCTTTTATTCCATGTGTTCAAATTGAAACTTACTAAGCCAGCTGGTACTGTTTTAACCATGGAAGTAAACATGCATTTATTTATTTATTTATTTATTTATTTATTTTTTGAATTTTATTTTTTTATTAGTTTCTGCTTTATAACAAAGTGAATCAGTCATACATATACATCTGTTCCCACATCCCTTCCCTCATGCATCTCCCTCCCTCCCACCCTCCCCATCCCACCCCTCCAGGCGGTCACAAAGCACCGAGCTGTTCTCCCTGTGCTCTGCAGCATGCATTTAAAATTCAACATTTGGTTCATGTTTAAGAGGGAAGATGGTCTCTAGTTATGGTTTAGACATTAGCTGATTTTTGAACGTCAGCAACAACACATCCCTCCCTGAAACCATGTTTTGAGATTTCTTTAAATTATTAGACATTATTTAGAACAGGAATATATTGACATAAAACATGTACATTCAATACAGAAAATTCCTGTATCCTATCACTCCAGTTTCCGCTATTAATAATATATAGCATAGGTGAAGTACATCTGTTACAATTAGTGAAACAATGTAAGTATATTTTTACTAATGAAAAGTCCATAGTTCACCTCAGAGTCACACCTTGTGTTGTTATATTCAATGATATTTGAAATATGTACAATATTATTTGTCACCATTATGGTGCCATACAGAAATGTGTACACGAATGTTCATAGTCGCATTATTCTTAGTAGCCAAAAGATAGAAACAATCCAAAGTCCATGAGGTGATGAATGGATAAATAAAATGTGATATATACACAGAATGGAATAATTTTCAACCATAAAAAGGAATTAAAGATTGACTTATGCTACAAAATGAATGATCCAAATAACATAAAAAGTATATTATTGTTAGTGAAATAAGGCAGGCGCAGAAAGACAAATATTATATGATTCCACTTGTATGAGGTACCTAGTGTAGGCAAACTCACAGACACCGGAAGTAGAAATTACCAAGGTCAGGAGGCAGGAGTAAGGTGGATTATGATTTAATGGGTACAGAGGTTACGTTGAAATGATGAAAAAGATTAAGATGTAGATTGTGTTGATGGGTACACAGCATTGTGAAAGTAAGAAATGCTAGTGAACTGTATACTTCAAAATTATGAAAAGCATAAATATGTATATTTCATCACAATAAAATAAGTCAAAAATCCACCAGAATGGGCGATGAATGAAGAAACAACATATTTGATTAGAAGGAAGCTGAAAGAGTCTTGTAACATTTCAAGAAGAAGGGGGATTTGGAGGGACTTTGAAATGGGCAGAGGGGCCGTGGGACTCTATACTGAAACATAGTGCAATGTTAGTGTTTAAGCTTTTTCAGACTGACACTTTCAAATTGATTAGGTTCCCTACAGCTAGAAAGCTAAAGGTTCTCTTCCTCATTTCTGAAATGTTCCTCCCCTTTGCCTTCCTCCACCCACCAGGGAGGTTTGTCCAACAGCACCTCAGTCCACACTCAGTAACCACCTGCCTCCATACACTCCCACCCTGTGTCCACATTAACGAGGCTCTCTGAGTAATTCCTGAGCAGCATCACCAGTGTCCTGACACTTACTCTGTGTCCTCCTAGAGCCCCCTGAGGACCTGTTGGAGAAACTGCCCCATGTGAGGACAATCAAAGGGGCTCCTGCTACCTCCAGGGTAAGCTCCCCTTATTTATCAGAGATTAAAAGTTTGCTTCATTTCTTTCTTTTCCAATTGATTTCAGATCTGAAGATCTACAATGTTCAAGAGAGCTGATGTATACAATTTTGCTTGGTTGGATGAATGCTGAGTGAAGGTCTTTCCCAACAGATAACTCATTCAAAAGGCCATTTAAAAAATGGCAACACCAGTTAGAAACTGTAGAGTCAGACACACTTTCCTCAGCAGAAAATTTCCCTCCTTGAAATAGACTTTTGTATTTGCTCCTCAAAGTGGACCTGAGAGATCTTCCAGGCAAAGCTCCAGCCTTTCCCACAGCTGTCTTCTCTGGTTTCTTTTGGGGCCATTGACTAAACAACCGTTTCCCATTTGGTTTTCTGAGGACAAAAAAAGAGATGAAATACCTGTGTCCACAGAGCACAGGATGCTGAGATCCTTACACTGTTTTCTCTTCTCTAATCACAGGTGGATTGGACAGCAAACAAAAACGGTATGTATTCAGAGTTCACCCCTGTGCTGAGGAACAATCTAGATGATGAAGAAGGTGGGACTCTCTTGCTGGCTTTGCTTGGAGAGACACCCTGATTCAGGGTCCCTCCAGGGATGAGGGCTGGGGGTGTAGAGCTAGAGAGTGATTTCCCAGTAAAGAGCCATGCCCAAGTTCTATGGTCTTGGAAGTAACTGCATCATTTAGATGATGTGGGTTTGTGTGTATCAGGGTTGGGGTGGGGTCCATGTGTCTATGTGGTTGGGGTCTATGTGGTGTGATTGTGAACCTGCATGCGTGAGCGTGTGTGTGTTTCCTGAGGAGATATTTCCCTCTTACACAGCACAATTCACCTGTCAACAAAGCTCATCACCACTGCACACTGTCTGTACACTACCTTGTTCTTCCCTCAACACAGCTGTTGCCCAGATTTGGTTACTATTCCTTTTCCTCAGAAGGAGATGGTGCAGAGATAAATGTTCTAAGCTCTTGACCTCCTAAGTGGAAAAGCCTAACTGAGAACCCAGGGGTGGGTCCCAATGTGGGTGCTCTGGATCCCTGACCTGCACTTACCACTCAGCCAAGGGATCCTCAGTCATGGAGCAAGGGAGTCCCTGCATCCGTATCCTTGGCTGGAAGTCCTCGCATCTCCAAAGGTCCAGACCTTGCCCATCAGGTGGCATTAGTGGTCACAGAATCCAGGGCAGCTATGGGTGGGCTTATCAGTTGACTTTGGCACAGTCATTAATGTGAAATTCACCTCAGGACCTGCATTCTCCTGGTCAGCTCACAGATTCTGAGAGGTGTGAGACCCCATGTATACAGTACAGGTCATATCTGTCAGTGCTGGTGTCATTGCTTAAACAAGGCCAAAAGCAGATAAGAATCAGGGAGCTATTTTATTGTATTGGATAACATTACCATAAGCCGTAGAATTGGTCAGTTCCTTTAGCCCACACCCAAGGACTCAAAGTGGAACCTGACTGTTAGCCTGTACACTTCTCCTGCACAGCTGGGTTAGAGACAGGCTGTGCTCAGTCCGGGCTCCCTCTTCATAACGAAGTGTCCCACTTATGGAACAGCTCCCTAGAGTATGGACAGCCCCTGACTCAGTGGGCATACGTACATTGTATAGAAAACAAAGACTGGGAGAAAAATATGATACGATTGATAGTGGCTGTATCTAAATGGTAGGACTTCAGTTTGGTCAAATCTTGTGTATTTGATTTTCTTTAAGACAAGTGATTAGTGAATAAATATAGCATATTTTGTCTAGGATTGAATTCAGTCCTTTAATGGAGGTTGCTGTTAATCAAGTATAAAATATCATACAACAGAAGACATGATAAATGCAGTAGCTGGCATTGTGGATGCTGGGGAAAGAGTGATCTGGGAAAAATCAAGTGACAGTGGCAATTTAGCAGGAGCTCCAAAGAGGCAGGATGGGGCAAGGGTCTGTGTCACTGAAACAGAGCATGCATTTTAGTGTTTACCATTTTTTAGATCGACCCTTCCCTTCTGATGAGATTCCCCTTAGCTAGAAAGCCAAAGCTCTGTTTTCACTTCCTTCCTCTTGTCCTTTGCCTTCCTTCATCCCCCAAAGAGGATGGCCCAACACCAGCTCAGCCCACACTTACTAACCTCCCACATCCATACACACCACCCCATGTCCTCATCGAGAGGAAAGACCCTGAGTAATTCCTGAGCCGCATCACCAGTGTCCTGACAGTTACTCTGTGTCCCTCCAGCTCTCCCTGAGGATGTGGCGGATGACCTGCACCGTGATAGGACAGAGGAAAAGCCTCCGTGGATCCCCACGGTAAGCTGGATTTTTTCTGGTCTGAGATAGAAATATTGCTTTATTTCTCTTTCAATAGAATTAAGTTATGAATATTTGAGGGTATTCCTTCCAGATACATACTATTCCCTTGGTTGGGAGAATGTGGAGTGAGAGTCTATGACCAACTCATGATGCCTGATTCCACAGGACATTACAATTGACAGCATCCATTACAGCCTGTAGAGTACGGAGCTCTCTCTCCTGCATCGATTTTTCTTCTAGGAAAATAATTCTGTAATTTCCAACCTAAATGGACTTGGAAGTTCCATCCTCCCAGCCAAGTTCTTGCCTTTCAGCCTGAGTAGGTTTGCTCTGATAACCCTTGCTGGGTTCCCTGGACCACTGTTTCTTATCAGGTTTTCTACTGTCAGCAAATGAACAAAAGACCTGAGCATCACTGTGATCTTATCCTCATAGTGTTTTCTCTTCTGTAATTGCAGGTGGCCTTCCCAGAAGGTGAAAACGGTATGTATTCTGGAATCAGTCACTTGGGGAGGAAGAACTTTGAAGATGAGAAAGTGGGACATTCTTGCTGGTTTTAGTGTAGAGGGCAAACTGATTCCAAATTTGTGCTGGGAATGAGAGTAGGGGTCCTGGTGATAGAAAGTGATTTACAAGTAATGTGACCAATTACTATAGTCCCACGAAGAAGCTGTATTACGGTTAGGTGGTGTAGGTTTGTGTGCATGAGACTGGGTGTGTCGGTATGTGAAATGAGTGGTATGATTCTGTGTGTGTATGTGAACTTTTTGTGTTGTGTTTCCCTTGATTTATGTTCCCCTAAACATCACTGTTACTGGTGCCAACTTTCTAGAAAATATTCCCATCACCACTGCATCATGAATGGGTATGGATATAAAAGTAAATAAACTGTACACTTTCAATGTGTGCATTGATTTTATACCAAGTGAGCCTCATTTAACCTGGAAAACAAATCCTATCACCACCCAGGCAAATGTTTACTGGATTCTTTTTTTTTTTTTTTCGGCTGTGTTGTGTCTTCGTTGCCCTGTGCGGCCTTCTCATTTCGGTGGCTTCTGTTGTTCCAGAGTGCGGGCTCTAGGTGCATGGGCTTCAATAGTTGTGGCACGTGGGCTGAGTAGTTGTGACTTGCGGGCTCTAGAGCACAGGCTTAGTAGTTGTGGTGCACGGACTTAGTTGCTCCATGGCTGGATTCTTAATGAACAAAACTGGGTTTCAGCATGCCTACTACTGGGTCAATTACAACTTCATTTAATAAGAAATCTCATCTCTTAGTAGGTCTCATAGCATTCTGAATGGTTCTGATACATCTCTCTGCCACTTCCCTCATTCTAACTGTTTCCTATTAGAGCCTCGGGATGAGTCCTCCCCGCTTACCTGAAGCACCTAGTGCTAGGCAGGCCTCCTTCCTTTTGCAGGGAGCCCATGCTTGTACCCACATGCCACACCCAGTTCTGGAGGAGTCCGAGAAAGAAGGAGCCTCCAGGAGTAGATGGAGGAAATTCACTCCACCTTTCTCCTTTGAGGCTAATATTCACTATCAGATTCTGGGCTAAGGAAACGAAATGTCCTTCTCCTGTGGAAAGTCTGTCTTCCATCACTTGTGCCGGCCCTGTTTCTGTGTGCTGGGCAAGGAACACTGCATACAGTGAAGACAGAACCAAGAGATCTACCCCAGGGATTGAGCTCAGGGTAGGCACTGGCTCTGTCTGTCCTGTCCGTGATCCATCATTCATCATGGTTGTGACTCTTGGACAGTCACTTATCTCTCTAAATTTCCACACCCTCCACCATAACATATGGGTTACAGCCCCCACTTTGCCCTCCCCTTCACCCCCAACAGGGCTGGGTGTCAGACATGATAATGGATATTCTCCATGAGCTGTAAAGCATTGTTCCCATGAAAAAGCTGAAGAGTAAGCTTGAATCCCCCTTTACTTGGAGCCGTCAAATCCCTTCTCTCCCTCCAACAGCTACAAAATATCCAGCTTCTTCTTGCCATCATTCAGGATTGAACACTTATAGAGCATTTGTGAAGCACCAGTCCTTTATTTTTCAAACATTTTACCTGTATTCAATCATTTTTGGCCACATGACATAATGCTAAATGTAGGCCATGTTAACATTTCTACATCTCAGAACAGGGAACTGAGGCAAAGAGGGATCTACATATCTTTCCCAAGTACATGCTTCTTCTAAACGGGATTTGAATCCAGTCCATCAGTCATGGTCCCAATGGTTTGCTGAGTTTCTAGACATTCTCAGTTAAATAAAGATATTTGCCCACAAAACCTGTCTGTTGGGTGTTTTCACTGCATACCAAACTGCAAGATCTTCCTAAGTCCAACTTTGATTCAGGAGGCTCTGCTGGGCCGCTGGTGAGGAAAGGGACCAAAGGATTGAACTGTGAATAAATTATTGCTCATTTCCCCATGGTCTTCTGCCAGCAAGACGTCAATAGTTGTCTCTATTGTAATGCATTTCCCAGGATGCTGCTCCCAGATTGTGAGAAGAAGAAACACTCATCAGAGGTCAAGAATATCAACCCCAGGCTGGCTGAAAAAGATCCGCATCCGGCCACATTTTAGGATGCACCCTATAAATGACCCAGCTGAAGGTACTGTGGAAAATGTCTCGTTCGGTTCACTCAAGAATAATTATTCTAGTTGATTCAGTGCCTCATATTTAAGAAAAAGCTATGAAATATTAAGCAGTATTCTTCTTTTATTCCATGTGTTCAAATTGAAACTTACTAAGCCAGCTGGTACTGTTTTAACCATGGAAGTAAACATGCATTTATTTATTTATTTATTTATTTATTTATTTTTTGAATTTTATTTTTTTTATTAGTTTCTGCTTTATAACAAAGTGAATCAGTCATACATATACATCTGTTCCCACATCCCTTCCCTCATGCATCTCCCTCCCTCCCACCCTCCCCATCCCACCCCTCCAGGCGGTCACAAAGCACCGAGCTGTTCTCCCTGTGCTCTGCAGCATGCATTTAAAATTCAACATTTGGTTCATGTTTAAGAGGGAAGATGGTCTCTAGTTATGGTTTAGACATTAGCTGATTTTTGAACGTCAGCAACAACACATCCCTCCCTGAAACCATGTTTTGAGATTTCTTTAAGTTATTAGACATTATTTAGAACAGGAATATATTGACATAAAACATGTACATGCAATACAGAAAATTCCTGTATCCTATCACTCCAGTTTCCGCTATTAATAATATATAGCATAGGTGAAGTACATCTGTTACAATTAGTGAAACAATGTAAGTATATTTTTACTAATGAAAAGTCCATAGTTCACCTCAGAGTCACACCTTGTGTTGTTATATTCAATGATATTTGAAATATGTACAATATTATTTGTCACCATTATGGTGCCATACAGAAATGTGTACACGAATGTTCATAGTCGCATTATTCTTAGTAGCCAAAAGATAGAAACAATCCAAAGTCCATGAGGTGATGAATGGATAAATAAAATGTGATATATACACAGAATGGAATAATTTTCAACCATAAAAAGGAATTAAAGATTGACTTATGCTACAAAATGAATGATCCAAATAACATAAAAAGTATATTATTGTTAGTGAAATAAGGCAGGCGCAGAAAGACAAATATTATATGATTCCACTTGTATGAGGTACCTAGTGTAGGCAAACTCACAGACACCGGAAGTAGAAATTACCAAGGTCAGGAGGCAGGAGTAAGGTGGATTATGATTTAATGGGTACAGAGGTTACGTTGAAATGATGAAAAAGATTAAGATGTAGATTGTGTTGATGGGTACACAGCATTGTGAAAGTAAGAAATGCTAGTGAACTGTATACTTCAAAATTATGAAAAGCATAAATATGTATATTTCATCACAATAAAATAAGTCAAAAATCCACCAGAATGGGCGATGAATGAAGAAACAACATATTTGATTAGAAGGAAGCTGAAAGAGTCTTGTAACATTTCAAGAAGAAGGGGGATTTGGAGGGACTTTGAAATGGGCAGAGGGGCCGTGGGACTCTATACTGAAACATAGTGCAATGTTAGTGTTTAAGCTTTTTCAGACTGACACTTTCAAATTGATTAGGTTCCCTACAGCTAGAAAGCTAAAGGTTCTCTTCCTCATTTCTGAAATGTTCCTCCCCTTTGCCTTCCTCCACCCACCAGGGAGGTTTGTCCAACAGCACCTCAGTCCACACTCAGTAACCACCTGCCTCCATACACTCCCACCCTGTGTCCACATTAACGAGGCTCTCTGAGTAATTCCTGAGCAGCATCACCAGTGTCCTGACACTTACTCTGTGTCCTCCTAGAGCCCCCTGAGGACCTGTTGGAGAAACTGCCCCATGTGAGGACAATCAAAGGGGCTCCTGCTACATCCAGGGTAAGCTCCCCTTATTTATCAGAGATTAAAAGTTTGCTTCATTTCTTTCTTTTCCAATTGATTTCAGATCTGAAGATCTACAATGTTCAAGACAGCTGATGTATACAATTTTGCTTGGTTGGAGGAATGCTGAGTGAAGGTCTTTCCCAACAGATAACTCATTCAAAAGGCCATTTAAAAAATGGCAACACCAGTTAGAAACTGTAGAGTCAGACACACTTTCCTCAGCAGAAAATTTCCCTCCTTGAAATAGACTTTTGTATTTGCTCCTCAAAGTGGACCTGAGAGATCTTCCAGGCAAAGCTCCAGCCTTTCCCACAGCTGTCTTCTCTGGTTTCTTTTGGGGCCATTGACTAAACAACCGTTTCCCATTTGGTTTTCTGAGGACAAAAAAAGAGATGAAATACCTGTGTCCACAGAGCACAGGATGCTGAGATCCTTACACTGTTTTCTCTTCTCTAATCACAGGTGGATTGGACAGCAAACAAAAACGGTATGTATTCAGAGTTCACCCCTGTGCTGAGGAACAATCTAGATGATGAAGAAGGTGGGACTCTCTTGCTGGCTTTGCTTGGAGAGACACCCTGATTCAGGGTCCCTCCAGGGATGAGGGCTGGGGGTGTAGAGCTAGAGAGTGATTTCCCAGTAAAGAGCCATGCCCAAGTTCTATGGTCTTGGAAGTAACTGCATCATTTAGATGATGTGGGTTTGTGTGTATCAGGGTTGGGGTGGGGTCCATGTGTCTATGTGGTTGGGGTCTATGTGGTGTGATTGTGAACCTGCATGCGTGAGCGTGTGTGTGTTTCCTGAGGAGATATTTCCCTCTTACACAGCACAATTCACCTGTCAACAAAGCTCATCACCACTGCACACTGTCTGTACACTACCTTGTTCTTCCCTCAACACAGCTGTTGCCCAGATTTGGTTACTATTCCTTTTCCTCAGAAGGAGATGGTGCAGAGATAAATGTTCTAAGCTCTTGACCTCCTAAGTGGAAAAGCCTAACTGAGAACCCAGGGGTGGGTCCCAATGTGGGTGCTCTGGATCCCTGACCTGCACTTACCACTCAGCTAAGGGATCCTCAGTCATGGAGCAAGGGAGTCCCTGCATCCGTATCCTTGGCTGGAAGTCCTCGCATCTCCAAAGGTCCAGACCTTGCCCATCAGGTGGCATTAGTGGTCACAGAATCCAGGGCAGCTATGGGTGGGCTTATCAGTTGACTTTGGCACAGTCATTAATGTGAAATTCACCTCAGGACCTGCATTCTCCTGGTCAGCTCACAGATTCTGAGAGGTGTGAGACCCCATGTATACAGTACAGGTCATATCTGTCAGTGCTGGTGTCATTGCTTAAACAAGGCCAAAAGCAGATAAGAATCAGGGAGCTATTTTATTGTATTGGATAACATTACCATAAGCCGTAGAATTGGTCAGTTCCTTTAGCCCACACCCAAGGACTCAAAGTGGAACCTGACTGTTAGCCTGTACACTTCTCCTGCACAGCTGGGTTAGAGACAGGCTGTGCTCAGTCCGGGCTCCCTCTTCATAACGAAGTGTCCCACTTCTGGAACAGCTCCCTAGAGTATGGACAGCCCCTGACTCAGTGGGCATACGTACATTGTATAGAAAACAAAGACTGGGAGAAAAATATGATACGATTGATAGTGGCTGTATCTAAATGGTAGGACTTCAGTTTGGTCAAATCTTGTGTATTTGATTTTCTTTAAGACAAGTGATTAGTGAATAAATATAGCATATTTTGTCTAGGATTGAATTCAGTCCTTTAATGGAGGTTGCTGTTAATCAAGTATAAAATATCATACAACAGAAGACATGATAAATGCAGTAGCTGGCATTGTGGATGCTGGGGAAAGAGTGATCTGGGAAAAATCAAGCGACAGTGGCAATTTAGCAGGAGCTCCAAAGAGGCAGGATGGGGCAAGGGTCTGTGTCACTGAAACAGAGCATGCATTTTAGTGTTTACCATTTTTTAGATCGACCCTTCCCTTCTGATGAGATTCCCCTTAGCTAGAAAGCCAAAGCTCTGTTTTCACTTCCTTCCTCTTGTCCTTTGCCTTCCTTCATCCCCCAAAGAGGATGGCCCAACACCAGCTCAGCCCACACTTACTAACCTCCCACATCCATACACACCACCCCATGTCCTCATCGAGAGGAAAGCCCCTGAGTAATTCCTGAGCCGCATCACCAGTGTCCTGACAGTTACTCTGTGTCCCTCCAGCTCTCCCTGAGGATGTGGCGGATGACCTGCACCGTGATAGGACAGAGGAAAAGCCTCCGTGGATCCCCACGGTAAGCTGGATTTTTTCTGGTCTGAGATAGAAATATTGCTTTATTTCTCTTTCAATAGAATTAAGTTATGAATATTTGAGGGTATTCCTTCCAGATACATACAATTCCCTTGGTTGGGAGAATGTGGAGTGAGAGTCTATGACCAACTCATGATGCCTGATTCCACAGGACATTACAATTGACAGCATCCATTACAGCCTGTAGAGTACGGAGCTCTCTCTCCTGCATCGATTTTTCTTCTAGGAAAATAATTCTGTAATTTCCAACCTAAATGGACTTGGAAGTTCCATCCTCCCAGCCAAGTTCTTGCCTTTCAGCCTGAGTAGGTTTGCTCTGATAACCCTTGCTGGGTTCCCTGGACCACTGTTTCTTATCAGGTTTTCTACTGTCAGCAAATGAACAAAAGACCTGAGCATCACTGTGATCTTATCCTCATAGTGTTTTCTCTTCTGTAATTGCAGGTGGCCTTCCCAGAAGGTGAAAACGGTATGTATTCTGGAATCAGTCACTTGGGGAGGAAGAACTTTGAAGATGAGAAAGTGGGACATTCTTGCTGGTTTTAGTGTAGAGGGCAAACTGATTCCAAATTTGTGCTGGGAATGAGAGTAGGGGTCCTGGTGATAGAAAGTGATTTACAAGTAATGTGACCAATTACTATAGTCCCACGAAGAAGCTGTATTACGTTTAGGTGGTGTAGGTTTGTGTGCATGAGACTGGGTGTGTCGGTATGTGAAATGAGTGGTATGATTCTGTGTGTGTATGTGAACTTTTTGTGTTGTGTTTCCCTTGATTTATGTTCCCCTAAACATCACTGTTACTGGTGCCAACTTTCTAGAAAATATTCCCATCACCACTGCATCATGAATGGGTATGGATATAAAAGTAAATAAACTGTACACTTTCAATGTGTGCATTGATTTTATACCAAGTGAGCCTCATTTAACCTGGAAAACAAATCCTATCACCACCCAGGCAAATGTTTACTGGATTCTTTTTTTTTTTTTTTCGGCTGTGTTGTGTCTTCGTTGCCCTGTGCGGCCTTCTCATTTCGGTGGCTTCTGTTGTTCCAGAGTGCGGGCTCTAGGTGCATGGGCTTCAATAGTTGTGGCACCTGGGCTCAGTAGTTGTGACTTGCGGGCTCTAGAGCACAGGCTTAGTAGTTGTGGTGCACGGACTTAGTTGCTCCATGGCTGGATTCTTAATGAACAAAACTGGGTTTCAGCATGCCTACTACTGGGTCAATTACAACTTCATTTAATAAGAAATCTCATCTCTTAGTAGGTCTCATAGCATTCTGAATGGTTATGATACATCTCTCTGCCACTTCCCTCATTTTAACTGTTTCCTATTAGAGCCTCGGGATGAGTCCTCCCCCCTTACCTGAAGCACCTAGTGCTAGGCAGGCCTCCTTCCTTTTGCAGGGAGCCCATGCTTGTACCCACATGCCACACCCAGTTCTGGAGGAATCCGAGAAAGAAGGAGCCTCCAGGAGTAGATGGAGGAAATTCACTCCACCTTTCTCCTTTGAGGCTAATATTCACTATCAGATTCTGTGCTAAGGAAAGGAAATGTCCTTCTCCTGCGGAAAGTCTGTCTTCCATCACTTGTGCCGGCCCTGTTTCTGTGTGCTGGGCAAGGAACACTGCATACAGTGAAGACAGAACCAAGAGATCTACCCCAGGGATTGAGCTCAGGGTAGGCACTGGCTCTGTCTGTCCTGTCCGTGATCCATCATTCATCATGGTTGTGACTCTTGGACAGTCACTTATCTCTCTAAATTTCCACACCCTCCACCATAACATATGGGTTACAGCCCCCACTTTGCCCTCCCCTTCACCCCCAACAGGGCTGGGTGTCAGACATGATAATGGATATTCTCCATGAGCTGTAAAGCATTGTTCCCATGAAAAAGCTGAAGAGTAAGCTTGAATCCCCCTTTACTTGGAGCCGTCAAATCCCTTCTCTCCCTCCAACAGCTACAAAATATCCAGCTTCTTCTTGCCATCATTCAGGATTGAACACTTATAGAGCATTTGTGAAGCACCAGTCCTTTATTTTTCAAACATTTTACCTGTATTCAATCATTTTTGGCCACATGACATAATGCTAAATGTAGGCCATGTTAACATTTCTACATCTCAGAACAGGGAACTGAGGCAAAGAGGGATCTACATATCTTTCCCAAGTACATGCTTCTTCTAAACGGGATTTGAATCCAGTCCATCAGTCATGGTCCCAATGGTTTGCTGAGTTTCTAGACATTCTCAGTTAAATAAAGATATTTGCCCACAAAACCTGTCTGTTGGGTGTTTTCACTGCATACCAAACTGCAAGATCTTCCTAAGTCCAACTTTGATTCAGGAGGCTCTGCTGGGCCGCTGGTGAGGAAAGGGACCAAAGGATTGAACTGTGAATAAATTATTGCTAATTTCCCCATGGTCTTCTGCCAGCAAGATGTCAATAGTTGTCTCTATTGTAATGCATTTCCCAGGATGCTGCTCCCAGATTGTGAGAAGAAGAAACACTCATCAGAGGTCAAGAATATCAACCCCAGGCTGGCTGAAAAAGATCCGCATCCGGCCACATTTTAGGATGCACCCTATAAATGACCCAGCTGAAGGTACTGTGGAAAATGTCTCGTTCGGTTCACTCAAGAATAATTATTCTAGTTGATTCAGTGCCTCATATTTAAGAAAAAGCTATGAAATATTAAGCAGTATTCTTCTTTTATTCCATGTGTTCAAATTGAAACTTACTAAGCCAGCTGGTACTGTTTTAACCATGGAAGTAAACATGCATTTATTTATTTATTTATTTATTTATTTATTTTTTGAATTTTATTTTTTTTATTAGTTTCTGCTTTATAACAAAGTGAATCAGTCATACATATACATCTGTTCCCACATCCCTTCCCTCATGCATCTCCCTCCCTCCCACCCTCCCCATCCCACCCCTCCAGGCGGTCACAAAGCACCGAGCTGTTCTCCCTGTGCTCTGCAGCATGCATTTAAAATTCAACATTTGGTTCATGTTTAAGAGGGAAGATGGTCTCTAGTTATGGTTTAGACATTAGCTGATTTTTGAACGTCAGCAACAACACATCCCTCCCTGAAACCATGTTTTGAGATTTCTTTAAATTATTAGACATTATTTAGAACAGGAATATATTGACATAAAACATGTACATGCAATACAGAAAATTCCTGTATCCTATCACTCCAGTTTCAGCTATTAATAATATATAGCATAGGTGAAGTACATCTGTTACAATTAGTGAAACAATGTAAGTATATTTTTACTAATGAAAAGTCCATAGTTCACCTCAGAGTCACACCTTGTGTTGTTATATTCAATGATATTTGAAATATGTACAATATTATTTGTCACCATTATGGTGCCATACAGAAATGTGTACACGAATGTTCATAGTCGCATTATTCTTAGTAGCCAAAAGATAGAAACAATCCAAAGTCCATGAGGTGATGAATGGATAAATAAAATGTGATATATACACAGAATGGAATAATTTTCAACCATAAAAAGGAATTAAAGATTGACTTATGCTACAAAATGAATGATCCAAATAACATAAAAAGTATATTATTGTTAGTGAAATAAGGCAGGCGCAGAAAGACAAATATTATATGATTCCACTTGTATGAGGTACCTAGTGTAGGCAAACTCACAGACACCGGAAGTAGAAATTACCAAGGTCAGGAGGCAGGAGTAAGGTGGATTATGATTTAATGGGTACAGAGGTTACGTTGAAATGATGAAAAAGATTAAGATGTAGATTGTGTTGATGGGTACACAGCATTGTGAAAGTAAGAAATGCTAGTGAACTGTATACTTCAAAATTATGAAAAGCATAAATATGTATATTTCATCACAATAAAATAAGTCAAAAATCCACCAGAATGGGCGATGAATGAAGAAACAACATATTTGATTAGAAGGAAGCTGAAAGAGTCTTGTAACATTTCAAGAAGAAGGGGGATTTGGAGGGACTTTGAAATGGGCAGAGGGGCCGTGGGACTCTATACTGAAACATAGTGCAATGTTAGTGTTTAAGCTTTTTCAGACTGACACTTTCAAATTGATTAGGTTCCCTACAGCTAGAAAGCTAAAGGTTCTCTTCCTCATTTCTGAAATGTTCCTCCCCTTTGCCTTCCTCCACCCACCAGGGAGGTTTGTCCAACAGCACCTCAGTCCACACTCAGTAACCACCTGCCTCCATACACTCCCACCCTGTGTCCACATTAACGAGGCTCTCTGAGTAATTCCTGAGCAGCATCACCAGTGTCCTGACACTTACTCTGTGTCCTCCTAGAGCCCCCTGAGGACCTGTTGGAGAAACTGCCCCATGTGAGGACAATCAAAGGGGCTCCTGCTACATCCAGGGTAAGCTCCCCTTATTTATCAGAGATTAAAAGTTTGCTTCATTTCTTTCTTTTCCAATTGATTTCAGATCTGAAGATCTACAATGTTCAAGACAGCTGATGTATACAATTTTGCTTGGTTGGAGGAATGCTGAGTGAAGGTCTTTCCCAACAGATAACTCATTCAAAAGGCCATTTAAAAAATGGCAACACCAGTTAGAAACTGTAGAGTCAGACACACTTTCCTCAGCAGAAAATTTCCCTCCTTGAAATAGACTTTTGTATTTGCTCCTCAAAGTGGACCTGAGAGATCTTCCAGGCAAAGCTCCAGCCTTTCCCACAGCTGTCTTCTCTGGTTTCTTTTGGGGCCATTGACTCAACAACCGTTTCCCATTTGGTTTTCTGAGGACAAAAAAAGAGATGAAATACCTGTGTCCACAGAGCACAGGATACTGAGATCCTTACACTGTTTTCTCTTCTCTAATCACAGGTGGATTGGACAGCAAACAAAAACGGTATGTATTCAGAGTTCACCCCTGTGCTGAGGAACAATCTAGATGATGAAGAAGGTGGGACTCTCTTGCTGGCTTTGCTTGGAGAGACACCCTGATTCAGGGTCCCTCCAGGGATGAGGGCTGGGGTTGTAGAGCTAGAGAGTGATTTCCCAGTAAAGAGCCATGCCCAAGTTCTATGGTCTTGGAAGTAACTGCATCATTTAGATGATGTGGGTTTGTGTGTATCAGGGTTGGGGTGGGGTCAATGTGTGAGCCTATGTGGTGTGATTGTGAACCTGCATGCGTGAGCGTGTGTGTGTTTCCTGAGGAGATATTTCCCTCTTACACAGCACAATTCACCTGTCAACAAAGCTCATCACCACTGCACACTGTCTGTACACTACCTTGTTCTTCCCTCAACACAGCTGTTGCCCAGATTTGGTTACTATTCCTTTTCCTCAGAAGGAGATGGTGCAGAGATAAATGTTCTAAGCTCTTGACCTCCTAAGTGGAAAAGCGAAACTGAGAACCCAGGGGTGGGTCCCAATGTGGGTGCTCTGGATCCCTGACCTGCACTTACCACTCAGTCAAGGGATCCTCAGTCATGGAGCAAGGGAGTCCCTGCATCCGTATCCTTGGCTGGAAGTCATCGCATCTCCAAAGGTCCAGACCTTGCCCATCAGGTGGCATTAGTGGTCACAGAATCCAGGGCAGCTATGGGTGGGCTTATCAGTTGACTTTGGCACAGTCATTAATGTGAAATTCACCTCAGGACCTGCATTCTCCTGGTCAGCTCACAGATTCTGAGAGGTGTGAGACCGCATGTATACAGTACAGGTCATATCTGTCAGTGCTGGTGTCATTGCTTAAACAAGGCCAAAAGCAGATAAGAATCAGGGAGCTATTTTATTGTATTGGATAACATTACCATAAGCCGTAGAATTGGTCAGTTCCTTTAGCCCACACCCAAGGACTCAAAGTGGAACCTGACTGTTAGCCTGTACACTTCTCCTGCACAGCTGGGTTAGAGACAGGCTGTGCTCAGTCCGGGCTCCCTCTTCATAACGAAGTGTCCCACTTATGGAACAGCTCCCTAGAGTATGGACAGCCCCTGACTCAGTGGGCATACGTACATTGTATAGAAAACAAAGACTGGGAGAAAAATATGATACGATTGATAGTGGCTGTATCTAAATGGTAGGACTTCAGTTTGGTCAAATCTTGTGTATTTGATTTTCTTTAAGACAAGTGATTAGTGAATAAATATAGCATATTTTGTCTAGGATTGAATTCAGTCCTTTAATGGAGGTTGCTGTTAATCAAGTATAAAATATCATACAACAGAAGACATGATAAATGCAGTAGCTGGCATTGTGGATGCTGGGGAAAGAGTGATCTGGGAAAAATCAAGCGACAGTGGCAATTTAGCAGGAGCTCCAAAGAGGCAGGATGGGTCATGGGTCTGTGTCATTGAAACAGAGCATGCATTTTAGTGTTTACCATTTTTTAGATCGACCCTTCCCTTCTGATGAGATTCCCCTTAGCTAGAAAGCCAAAGCTCTGTTTTCACTTCCTTCCTCTTGTCCTTTGCCTTCCTTCATCCCCCAAAGAGGATGGCCCAACACCAGCTCAGCCCACACTTACTAACCTCCCACATCCATACACACCACCCCATGTCCTCATCGAGAGGAAAGCCCCTGAGTAATTCCTGAGCCGCATCACCAGTGTCCTGACAGTTACTCTGTGTCCCTCCAGCTCTCCCTGAGGATGTGGCGGATGACCTGCACCGTGATAGGACAGAGGAAAAGCCTCCGTGGATCCCCACGGTAAGCTGGATTTTTTCTGGTCTGAGATAGAAATATTGCTTTATTTCTCTTTCAATAGAATTAAGTTATGAATGTTTGAGGGTATTCCTTCCAGATACATACAATTCCCTTGGTTGGGAGAATGTGGAGTGAGAGTCTATGACCAACTCATGATGCCTGATTCCACAGGACATTACAATTGACAGCATCCATTACAGCCTGTAGAGTACGGAGCTCTCTCTCCTGCATCGATTTTTCTTCTAGGAAAATAATTCTGTACTTTCCAACCTAAATGGACTTGGAAGTTCCATCCTCCCAGCCAAGTTCTTGCCTTTCAGCCTGAGTAGGTTTGCTCTGATAACCCTTGCTGGGTTCCCTGGACCACTGTTTCTTATCAGGTTTTCTACTGTCAGCAAATGAACAAAAGACCTGAGCATCACTGTGATCTTATCCTCATAGTGTTTTCTCTTCTGTAATTGCAGGTGGCCTTCCCAGAAGGTGAAAACGGTATGTATTCTGGAATCAGTCACTTGGGGAGGAAGAACTTTGAAGATGAGAAAGTGGGACATTCTTGCTGGTTTTAGTGTAGAGGGCAAACTGATTCCAAATTTGTGCTGGGAATGAGAGTAGGGGTCCTGGTGATAGAAAGTGATTTACAAGTAATGTGACCAATTACTATAGTCCCACGAAGAAGCTGTATTACGGTTAGGTGGTGTAGGTTTGTGTGCATGAGACCTGGTGTGTCTGTATGTGAAATGAGTGGTATGATTCTGTGTGTGTATGTGAACTTTTTGTGTTGTGTTTCCCTTGATTTATGTTCCCCTAAACATCACTGTTACTGGTGCCAACTTTCTAGAAAATATTCCCATCACCACTGCATCATGAATGGGTATGGATATAAAAGTAAATAAACTGTACACTTTCAATGTGTGCATTGATTTTATACCAAGTGAGCCTCATTTAACCTGGAAAACAAATCCTATCACCACCAAGGCAAATGTTTACTGGATTCTTTTTTTTTTTCTTTTGGCTGTGTTGTGTCTTCGTTGCCCTGTGCGGCCTTCTCATTTCGGTGGCTTCTGTTGTTCCAGAGCGCGGGCTCTAGGTGCATGGGCTTCAATAGTTGTGGCACCTGGGCTCAGTAGTTGTGACTTGCGGGCTCTAGAGCACAGGCTTAGTAGTTGTGGTGCACGGACTTAGTTGCTCCATGGCTGGATTCTTAATGAACAAAACTGGGTTTCAGCATGCCTACTACTGGGTCAATTACAACTTTATTTAATAAGAAATCTCATCTCTTAGTAGGTCTCATAGCATTCTGAATGGTTCTGATACATCTCTCTGCCACTTCCCTCATTTTAACTGTTTCCTATTAGAGCCTCGGGATGAGTCCTCCCCCCTTACCTGAAGCACCTAGTGCTAGGCAGGCCTCCTTCCTTTTGCAGGGAGCCCATGCTTGTACCCACATGCCACACCCAGTTCTGGAGGAATCCGAGAAAGAAGGAGCCTCCAGGAGTAGATGGAGGAAATTCACTCCACCTTTCTCCTTTGAGGCTAATATTCACTATCAGATTCTGTGCTAAGGAAAGGAAATGTCCTTCTCCTGCGGAAAGTCTGTCTTCCATCACTTGTGCCGGCCCTGTTTCTGTGTGCTGGGCAAGGAACACTGCATACAGTGAAGACAGAACCAAGAGATCTACCCCAGGGATTGAGCTCAGGGTAGGCACTGGCTCTGTCTGTCCTGTCCGTGATCCATCATTCATCATGGTTGTGACTCTTGGACAGTCACTTATCTCTCTAAATTTCCACACCCTCCACCATAACATATGGGTTACAGCCCCCACTTTGCCCTCCCCTTCACCCCCAACAGGGCTGGGTGTCAGACATGGTAATGGATATTCTCCATGAGCTGTAAAGCATTGTTCCCATGAAAAAGCTGAAGAGTAAGCTTGAATCCCCCTTTACTTGGAGCCGTCAAATCCCTTCTCTCCCTCCAACAGCTACAAAATATCCAGCTTCTTCTTGCCATCATTCAGGATTGAACACTTATAGAGCATTTGTGAAGCACCAGTCCTTTATTTTTCAAACATTTTACCTGTATTCAATCATTTTTGGCCACATGACATAATGCTAAATGTAGGCCATGTTAACATTTCTACATCTCAGAACAGGGAACTGAGGCAAAGAGGGATCTACATATCTTTCCCAAGTACATGCTTCTTCTAAACGGGATTTGAATCCAGTCCATCAGTCATGGTCCCAATGGTTTGCTGAGTTTCTAGACATTCTCAGTTAAATAAAGATATTTGCCCACAAAACCTGTCTGTTGGGTGTTTTCACTGCATACCAAACTGCAAGATCTTCCTAAGTCCAACTTTGATTCAGGAGGCTCTGCTGGGCCGCTGGTGAGGAAAGGGACCAAAGGATTGAACTGTGAATAAATTATTGCTCATTTCCCCATGGTCTTCTGCCAGCAAGACGTCAATAGTTGTCTCTATTGTAATGCATTTCCCAGGATGCTGCTCCCAGATTGTGAGAAGAAGAAACACTCATCAGAGGTCAAGAATATCAACCCCAGGCTGGCTGAAAAAGATCCGCATCCGGCCACATTTTAGGATGCACCCTATAAATGACCCAGCTGAAGGTACTGTGGAAAATGTCTCGTTCGGTTCACTCAAGAATAATTATTCTAGTTGATTCAGTGCCTCATATTGAAGAAAAAGCTATGAAATATTAAGCAGTATTCTTCTTTTATTCCATGTGTTCAAATTGAAACTTACTAAGCCAGCTGGTACTGTTTTAACCATGGAAGTAAACATGCATTTATTTATTTATTTATTTATTTATTGAATTTTATTTTTTATTAGTTTCTGCTTTATAACAAAGTGAATCAGTCATACATATACATCTGTTCCCACATCCCTTCCCTCATGCATCTCCCTCCCTCCCACCCTCCCCATCCCACCCCTCCAGGCGGTCACAAAGCACCGAGCTGTTCTCCCTGTGCTCTGCAGCATGCATTTAAAATTCAACATTTGGTTCATGTTTAAGAGGGAAGATGGTCTCTAGTTATGGTTTAGACATTAGCTGATTTTTGAACGTCAGCAACAACACATCCCTCCCTGAAACCATGTTTTGAGATTTCTTTAAATTATTAGACATTATTTAGAACAGGAATATATTGACATAAAACATGTACATGCAATACAGAAAATTCCTGTATCCTATCACTCCAGTTTCAGCTATTAATAATATATAGCATAGGTGAAGTACATTTGTTACAATTAGTGAAACAATGTAAGTATATTTTTACTAATGAAAAGTCCATAGTTCACCTCAGAGTCACACCTTGTGTTGTTATATTCAATGATATTTGAAATATGTACAATATTATTTGTCACCATTATGGTGCCATACAGAAATGTGTACACGAATGTTCATAGTCGCATTATTCTTAGTAGCCAAAAGATAGAAACAATCCAAAGTCCATGAGGTGATGAATGGATAAATAAAATGTGATATATACACAGAATGGAATAATTTTCAACCATAAAAAGGAATTAAAGATTGACTTATGCTACAAAATGAATGATCCAAATAATATAAACAGTATATTATTGTTAGTAAAATAAGGCAGGCGCAGAAAGACAAATATTATATGATTCCACTTGTATGAGGTACCTAGTGTAGGCAAACTCACAGACACCGGAAGTAGAAATTACCAAGGTCAGGAGGCAGGAGTAAGGTGGATTATGATTTAATGGGTACAGAGGTTACGTTGAAATGATGAAAAAGATTAAGATGTAGATTGTGTTGATGGGTACACAGCATTGTGAAAGTAAGAAATGCTAGTGAACTGTATACTTCAAAATTATGAAAAGCATAAATATGTATATTTCATCACAATAAAATAAGTCAAAAATCCAACAGAATGGACGATGAATGAAGAAACAACATATTTGATTAGAAGGAAGCTCAAAGAGTCTTGTAACATTTCAAGAAGAAGGGAGATTTGGAGGGACTTTGAAATGGGCAGAGGGGCCGTGGGACTCTATACTGAAACATAGTGCAATGTTAGTGTTTAAGCTTTTTCAGACTGACACTTTCAAATTGATTAGGTTCCCTACAGCTAGAAAGCTAAAGGTTCTCTTCCTCATTTCTGAAATGTTCCTCCCCTTTGCCTTCCTCCACCCACCAGGGAGGTTTGTCCAACAGCACCTCAGTCCACACTCAGTAACCACCTGCCTCCATACACTCCCACCCTGTGTCCACATTAACGAGGCTCTCTGAGTAATTCCTGAGCAGCATCACCAGTGTCCTGACACTTACTCTGTGTCCTCCTAGAGCCCCCTGAGGACCTGTTGGAGAAACTGCCCCATGTGAGGACAATCAAAGGGGCTCCTGCTACATCCAGGGTAAGCTCCCCTTATTTATCAGAGATTAAAAGTTTGCTTCATTTCTTTCTTTTCCAATTGATTTCAGATCTGAAGATCTACAATGTTCAAGACAGCTGATGTATACAATTTTGCTTGGTTGGATGAATGCTGAGTGAAGGTCTTTCCCAACAGATAACTCATTCAAAAGGCCATTTAAAAAATGGCAACACCAGTTAGAAACTGTAGAGTCAGACACACTTTCCTCAGCAGAAAATTTCCCTCCTTGAAATAGACTTTTGTATTTGCTCCTCAAAGTGGACCTGAGAGATCTTCCAGGCAAAGCTCCAGCCTTTCCCACAGCTGTCTTCTCTGGTTTCTTTTGGGGCCATTGACTCAACAACCGTTTCCCATTTGGTTTTCTGAGGACAAAAAAAAGAGATGAAATACCTGTGTCCACAGAGCACAGGATGCTGAGATCCTTACACTGTTTTCTCTTCTCTAATAACAGGTGGATTGGACAGCAAACAAAAACGGTATGTACTCAGAGTTCACCCCTGTGCTGAGGAACAATCTAGATGATGAAGAAGGTGGGACTCTCTTGCTGGCTTTGCTTGGAGAGACACCCTGATTCAGGGTCCCTACAGGGATGAGGGCTGGGGGTGTAGAGCTAGAGAGTGATTTCCCAGTAAAGAGCCATGCCCAAGTTCTATGGTCTTGGAAGTAACTGCATCATTTAGATGATGTGGGTTTGTGTGTATCAGGGATGGGGTGGGGTCCATGTGTCTATGTGGTTGGGGTCTATGTGGTGTGATTGTAAACCTGCATGCGTGAGCGTGTGTGTGTTTCCTGAGGAGATATTTCCCTCTTACACAGCACAATTCACCTGTCAACAAAGCTCATCACCACTGCACACTGTCTGTACACTACCTTGTTCTTCCCTCAACACAGCTGTTGCCCAGATTTGGTTACTATTCCTTTTCCTCAGAAGGAGATGGTGCAGAGATAAATGTTCTAAGCTCTTGACTTCCTAAGTGGAAAAGCCAAACTGAGAACCCAGGGGTGGTCCCAATGTGGGTGCTCTGGATCCCTGACCTGCACTTACCACTCAGCCAAGGGATCCTCAGTCATGGAGCAAGGGAGTCCCTGCATCCGTATCCTTGGCTGGAAGTCCTCGCATCTCCAAAGGTCCAGACCTTGCCCATCAGGTGGCATTAGTGGTCACAGAATCCAGGGCAGCTATGGGTGGGCTTATCAGTTGACTTTGGCACAGTCATTAATGTGAAATTCACCTCAGGACCTGCATTCTCCTGGTCAGCTCACAGATTCTGAGAGGTGTGAGACCCCATGTATACAGTACAGGTCATATCTGTCAGTGCTGGTGTCATTGCTTAAACAAGGCCAAAAGCAGATAAGAATCAGGGAGCTATTTTATTGTATTGGATAACATTACCATAAGCCGTAGAATTGGTCAGTTCCTTTAGCCCACACCCAAGGACTCAAAGTGGAACCTGACTGTTAGCCTGTACACTTCTCCTGCACAGCTGGGTTAGAGACAGGCTGTGCTCAGTCCGGGCTCCCTCTTCATAACGAAGTGTCCCACTTCTGGAACAGCTCCCTAGAGTATGGACAGCCCCTGACTCAGTGGGCATACGTACATTGTATAGAAAACAAAGACTGGGAGAAAAATATGATACGATTGATAGTGGCTGTATCTAAATGGTAGGACTTCAGTTTGGTCAAATCTTGTGTATTTGATTTTCTTTAAGACAAGTGATTAGTGAATAAATATAGCATATTTTGTCTAGGATTGAATTCAGTCCTTTAATGGAGGTTGCTGTTAATCAAGTATAAAATATCATACAACAGAAGACATGATAAATGCAGTAGCTGGCATTGTGGATGCTGGGGAAAGAGTGATCTGGGAAAAATCAAGCGACAGTGGCAATTTAGCAGGAGCTCAAAAGAGGCAGGATCGGGCATGGGTCTGTGTCACTGAAACAGAGCATGCATTTTAGTGTTTACCATTTTTTAGATCGACCCTTCCCTTCTGATGAGATTCCCCTTAGCTAGAAAGCCAAAGCTCTGTTTTCACTTCCTTCCTCTTGTCCTTTGCCTTCCTTCATCCCCCAAAGAGGATGGCCCAACACCAGCTCAGCCCACACTTACTAACCTCCCACATCCATACACACCACCCCATGTCCTCATCGAGAGGAAAGCCCCTGAGTAATTCCTGAGCCCCATCACCAGTGTCCTGACAGTTACTCTGTGTCCCTCCAGCTCTCCCTGAGGATGTGGCGGATGACCTGCACCGTGATAGGACAGAGGAAAAGCCTCCGTGGATCCCCACGGTAAGCTGGATTTTTTCTGGTCTGAGATAGAAATATTGCTTTATTTCTCTTTCAGTAGAATTAAGTTATGAATATTTGAGGGTATTCCTTCCAGATACATACAATTCCCTTGGTTGGGAGAATGTGGAGTGAGAGTCTATGACCAACTTATGATGCCTGATTCCACAGGACATTACAATTGACAGCATCCATTACAGCCTGTAGAGTACAGAGCTCTCTCTCCTGCATCGATTTTTCTTCTAGGAAAATAATTCTGTAATTTCCAACCTAAATGGACTTGGAAGTTCCATCCTCCCAGCCAAGTTCTTGCCTTTCAGCCTGAGTAGGTTTGCTCTGATAACCCTTGCTGGGTTCCCTGGACCACTGTTTCTTATCAGGTTTTCTACTGTCAGCAAATGAACAAAAGACCTGAGCATCACTGTGATCTTATCCTCATAGTGTTTTCTCTTCTGTAATTGCAGGTGGCCTTCCCAGAAGGTGAAAACGGTATGTATTCTGGAATCAGTCACTTGGGGAGGAAGAACTTTGAAGATGAGAAAGTGGGACATTCTTGCTGGTTTTAGTGTAGAGGGCAAACTGATTCCAAATTTGTGCTGGGAATGAGAGTAGGGGTCCTGGTGATAGAAAGTGATTTACAAGTAACGTGACCAATTACTATAGTCCCACGAAGAAGCTGTATTACGGTTAGGTGGTGTAGGTTTGTGTGCATGAGACTGGGTGTGTCGGTATGTGAAATGAGTGGTATGATTCTGTGTGTGTATGTGAAATTTTTGTGTTGTGTTTCCCTTGATTTATGTTCCCCTAAACATCACTGTTACTGGTGCCAACTTTCTAGAAAATATTCCCATCACCACTGCATCATGAATGGGTATGGATATAAAAGTAAATAAACTGTACACTTTCAATGTGTGCATTGATTTTATACCAAGTGAGCCTCATTTAACCTGGAAAACAAATCCTATCACCACCCAGGCAAATGTTTACTGGATTCTTTTTTATTTTCTTTTGGCTGTGTTGTGTCTTCGTTGCCCTGTGCGGCCTTCTCATTTCGGTGGCTTCTGTTGTTCCAGAGCGTGGGCTCTAGGTGCATGGGCTTCAATAGTTGTGGCACCTGGGCTCAGTAGTTGTGACTTGCGGGCTCTAGAGCACAGGCTTAGTAGTTGTGGTGCACGGACTTAGTTGCTCCATGGCTGGATTCTTAATGAACAAAACTGAGTTTCAGCATGCCTACTACTGGGTCAATTACAACTTCATTTAATAAGAAATCTCATCTCTTAGTAGGTCTCATAGCATTCTGAATGGTTATGATACATCTCTCTGCCACTTCCCTCATTCTAACTGTTTCCTATTAGAGCCTCGGGATGAGTCCTCCCCCCTTACCTGAAGCACCTAGTGCTAGGCAGGCCTCCTTCCTTTTGCAGGGAGCCCATGCTTGTACCCACATGCCACACCCAGTTCTGGAGGAATCCGAGAAAGAAGGAGCCTCCAGGAGTAGATGGAGGAAATTCACTCCACCTTTCTCCTTTGAGGCTAATATTCACTATCAGATTCTGTGCTAAGGAAAGGAAATGTCCTTCTCCTGCGGATAGTCTGTCTTCCATCACTTGTGCCGGCCCTGTTTCTGTGTGCTGGGCAAGGAACACTGCATACAGTGAAGACAGAACCAAGAGATCTACCCCAGGGATTGAGCTCAGGGTAGGCACTGGCTCTGTCTGTCCTGTCCGTGATCCATCATTCATCATGGTTGTGACTCTTGGACAGTCACTTATCTCTCTAAATTTCCACACCCTCCACCATAACATATGGGTTACAGCCCCCACTTTGCCCTCCCCTTCACCCCCAACAGGGCTGGGTGTCAGACATGATAATGGATATTCTCCATGAGCTGTAAAGCATTGTTCCCATGAAAAAGCTGAAGAGTAAGCTTGAATCCCCCTTTACTTGGAGCCGTCAAATCCCTTCTCTCCCTCCAACAGCTACAAAATATCCAGCTTCTTCTTGCCATCATTCAGGATTGAACACTTATAGTGCATTTGTGAAGCACCAGTCCTTTATTTTTCAAACATTTTACCTGTATTCAATCATTTTTGGCCCCATGACATAATGCTAAATGTAGGCCATGTTAACATTTCTACATCTCAGAACAGGGAACTGAGGCAAAGAGGGATCTACATATCTTTCCCAAGTACATGCTTCTTCTAAACGGGATTTGAATCCAGTCCATCAGTCATGGTCCCAATGGTTTGCTGAGTTTCTAGACATTCTCAGTTAAATAAAGATATTTGCCCACAAAACCTGTCTGTTGGGTGTTTTCACTGCATACCAAACTGCAAGATCTTCCTAAGTCCAACTTTGATTCAGGAGGCTCTGCTGGGCCGCTGGTGAGGAAAGGGACCAAAGGATTGAACTGTGAATAAATTATTGCTAATTTCCCCATGGTCTTCTGCCAGCAAGATGTCAATAGTTGTCTCTATTGTAATGCATTTCCCAGGATGCTGCTCCCAGATTGTGAGAAGAAGAAACACTCATCAGAGGTCAAGAATATCAACCCCAGGCTGGCTGAAAAAGATCCGCATCCGGCCACATTTTAGGATGCACCCTATAAATGACCCAGCTGAAGGTACTGTGGAAAATGTCTCATTCGGTTCACTCAAGAATAATTATTCTAGTTGATTCAGTGCCTCATATTTAAGAAAAAGCTATGAAATATTAAGCAGTATTCTTCTTTTATTCCATGTGTTCAAATTGAAACTTACTAAGCCAGCTGGTACTGTTTTAACCATGGAAGTAAACATGCATTTATTTATTTGTTTATGTATTTATTTTTTGAATTTTATTTTTTTATTAGTTTCTGTTTTATAACAAAGTGAATCAGTCATACATATACATCTGTTCCCACATCCCTTCCCTCATGCATCTCCCTCCCTCCCACCCTCCCCATCCCACCCCTCCAGGCGGTCACAAAGCACCGAGCTGTTCTCCCTGTGCTCTGCAGCATGCATTTAAAATTCAACATTTGGTTCATGTTTAAGAGGGAAGATGGTCTCTAGTTATGGTTTAGACATTAGCTGATTTTTGAACGTCAGCAACAACACATCCCTCCCTGAAACCATGTTTTGAGATTTCTTTAAATTATTAGACATTATTTAGAACAGGAATATATTGACATAAAACATGTACATGCAATACAGAAAATTCCTGTATCCTATCACTCCAGTTTCCGCTATTAATAATATATAGCATAGGTGAAGTACATCTGTTACAATTAGTGAAACAATGTAAGTATATTTTTACTAATGAAAAGTCCATAGTTCACCTCAGAGTCACACCTTGTGTTGTTATATTCAATGATATTTGAAATATGTACAATATTATTTGTCACCATTATGGTGCCATACAGAAATGTGTACACGAATGTTCATAGTCGCATTATTCTTAGTAGCCAAAAGATAGAAACAATCCAAAGTCCATGAGGTGATGAATGGATAAATAAAATGTGATATATACACAGAATGGAATAATTTTCAAACATAAAAAGAATTAAAGATTGACTTATGCTACAAAATGAATGATCCAAATAATATAAACAGTATATTATTGTTAGTAAAATAAGGCAGGCGCAGAAAGACAAATATTATATGATTCCACTTGTATGAGGTACCTAGTGTAGGCAAACTCACAGACACCGGAAGTAGAAATTACCAAGGTCAGGAGGCAGGAGTAAGGTGGATTATGATTTAATGGGTACAGAGGTTACGTTGAAATGATGAAAAAGATTAAGATGTAGATTGTGTTGATGGGTACACAGCATTGTGAAAGTAAGAAATGCTAGTGAACTGTATACTTCAAAATTATGAAAAGCATAAATATGTATATTTCATCACAATAAAATAAGTCAAAAATCCAACAGAATGGACGATGAATGAAGAAACAACATATTTGATTAGAAGGAAGCTGAAAGAGTCTTGTAACATTTCAAGAAGAAGGGGGATTTGGAGGGACTTTGAAATGGGCAGAGGGGCCGTGGGACTCTATACTGAAACATAGTGCAATGTTAGTGTTTAAGCTTTTTCAGACTGACACTTTCAAATTGATTAGGTTCCCTACAGCTAGAAAGCTAAAGGTTCTCTTCCTCATTTCTGAAATGTTCCTCCCCTTTGCCTTCCTCCACCCACCAGGGAGGTTTGTCCAACAGCACCTCAGTCCACACTCAGTAACCACCTGCCTCCATACACTCCCACCCTGTGTCCACATTAACGAGGCTCTCTGAGTAATTCCTGAGCAGCATCACCAGTGTCCTGACACTTACTCTGTGTCCTCCTAGAGCCCCCTGAGGACCTGTTGGAGAAACTGCCCCATGTGAGGACAATCAAAGGGGCTCCTGCTACATCCAGGGTAAGCTCCCCTTATTTATCAGAGATTAAAAGTTTGCTTCATTTCTTTCTTTTCCAATTGATTTCAGATCTGAAGATCTACAATGTTCAAGACAGCTGATGTATACAATTTTGCTTGGTTGGATGAATGCTGAGTGAAGGTCTTTCCCAACAGATAACTCATTCAAAAGGCCATTTAAAAAATGGCAACACCAGTTAGAAACTGTAGAGTCAGACACACTTTCCTCAGCAGAAAATTTCCCTCCTTGAAATAGACTTTTGTATTTGCTCCTCAAAGTGGACCTGAGAGATCTTCCAGGCAAAGCTCCAGCCTTTCCCACAGCTGTCTTCTCTGGTTTCTTTTGGGGCCATTGACTCAACAACCGTTTCCCATTTGGTTTTCTGAGGACAAAAAAAGAGATGAAATACCTGTGTCCACAGAGCACAGGATGCTGAGATCCTTACACTGTTTTCTCTTCTCTAATCACAGGTGGATTGGACAGCAAACAAAAACGGTATGTATTCAGAGTTCACCCCTGTGCTGAGGAACAATCTAGATGATGAAGAAGGTGGGACTCTCTTGCTGGCTTTGCTTGGAGAGACACCCTGATTCAGGGTCCCTCCAGGGATGAGGGCTGGGGGTGTAGAGCTAGAGAGTGATTTCTCAGTAAAGAGCCATGCCCAAGTTCTATGGTCTTGGAAGTAACTGCATCATTTAGATGATGTGGGTTTGTGTGTATCAGGGTTGGGGTGGGGTCCATGTGTCTATGTGGTTGGGGTCTATGTGGTGTGATTGTGAACCTGCATGCGTGAGCGTGTGTGTGTTTCCTGAGGAGATATTTCCCTCTTACACAGCACAATTCACCTGTCAACAAAGCTCATCACCACTGCACACTGTCTGTACACTACCTTGTTCTTCCCTCAACACAGCTGTTGCCCAGATTTGGTTACTATTCCTTTTCCTCAGAAGGAGATGGTGCAGAGATAAATGTTCTAAGCTCTTGACCTCCTAAGTGGAAAAGCGAAACTGAGAACCCAGGGGTGGTCCCAATGTGGGTGCTCTGGATCCCTGACCTGCACTTACCACTCAGCCAAGGGATCCTCAGTCATGGAGCAAGGGAGTCCCTGCATCCGTATCCTTGGCTGGAAGTCCTCGCATCTCCAAAGGTCCAGACCTTACCCATCAGGTGGCATTAGTGGTCACAGAATCCAGGGCAGCTATGGGTGGGCTTATCAGTTGACTTTGGCACAGTCATTAATGTGAAATTCACCTCAGGACCTGCATTCTCCTGGTCAGCTCACAGATTCTGAGAGGTGTGAGACCCCATGTATACAGTACAGGTCATATCTGTCAGTGCTGGTGTCATTGCTTAAACAAGGCCAAAAGCAGATAAGAATCAGGGAGCTATTTTATTGTATTGGATAACATTACCATAAGCCGTAGAATTGGTCAGTTCCTTTAGCCCACACCCAAGGACTCAAAGTGGAACCTGACTGTTAGCCTGTACACTTCTCCTGCACAGCTGGGTTAGAGACAGGCTGTGCTCAGTCCGGGCCCCCTCTTCATAACGAAGTGTCCCACTTATGGAACAGCTCCCTAGAGTATGGACAGCCCCTGACTCAGTGGGCATACGTACATTGTATAGAAAACAAAGACTGGGAGAAAAATATGATACGATTGATAGTGGCTGTATCTAAATGGTAGGACTTCAGTTTTGTCAAATCTTGTGTATTTGATTTTCTTTAAGACAAGTGATTAGTGAATAAATATAGCATATTTTGTCTAGGATTGAATTCAGTCCTTTAATGGAGGTTGCTGTTAATCAAGTATAAAATATCATACAACAGAAGACATGATAAATGCAGTAGCTGGCATTGTGGATGCTGGGGAAAGAGTGATCTGGGAAAAATCAAGCGACAGTGGCAATTTAGCAGGAGCTCAAAAGAGGCAGGATGGGTCATGGGTCTGTGTCACTGAAACAGAGCATGCATTTTAGTGTTTACCATTTTTTAGATCGACCCTTCCCTTCTGATGAGATTCCCCTTAGCTAGAAAGCCAAAGCTCTGTTTTCACTTCCTTCCTCTTGTCCTTTGCCTTCCTTCATCCCCCAAAGAGGATGGCCCAACACCAGCTCAGCCCACACTTACTAACCTCCCACATCCATACACACCACCCCATGTCCTCATCGAGAGGAAAGCCCCTGAGTAATTCCTGAGCCGCATCACCAGTGTCCTGACAGTTACTCTGTGTCCCTCCAGCTCTCCCTGAGGATGTGGCGGATGACCTGCACCGTGATAGGACAGAGGAAAAGCCTCCGTGGATCCCCACGGTAAGCTGGATTTTTTCTGGTCTGAGATAGAAATATTGCTTTATTTCTCTTTCAATAGAATTAAGTTATGAATATTTGAGGGTATTCCTTCCAGATACATACAATTCCCTTGGTTGGGAGAATGTGGAGTGAGAGTCTATGACCAACTCATGATGCCTGATTCCACAGGACATTACAATTGACAGCATCCATTACAGCCTGTAGAGTACGGAGCTCTCTCTCCTGCATCGATTTTTCTTCTAGGAAAATAATTCTGTAATTTCCAACCTAAATGGACTTGGAAGTTCCATCCTCCCAGCCAAGTTCTTGCCTTTCAGCCTGAGTAGGTTTGCTCTGATAACCCTTGCTGGGTTCCCTGGACCACTGTTTCTTATCAGGTTTTCTACTGTCAGCAAATGAACAAAAGACCTGAGCATCACTGTGATCTTATCCTCATAGTGTTTTCTCTTCTGTAATTGCAGGTGGCCTTCCCAGAAGGTGAAAACGGTATGTATTCTGGAATCAGTCACTTGGGGAGGAAGAACTTTGAAGATGAGAAAGTGGGACATTCTTGCTGGTTTTAGTGTAGAGGGCAAACTGATTCCAAATTTGTGCTGGGAAGGAGAGTAGGGGTCCTGGTGATAGAAAGTGATTTACAAGTAATGTGACCAATTACTCTAGTCCCACGAAGAAGCTGTATTACGGTTAGGTGGTGTAGGTTTGTGTGCATGAGACTGGGTGTGTCGGTATGTGAAATGAGTGGTATGATTCTGTGTGTGTATGTGAACTTTTTGTGTTGTGTTTCCCTTGATTTATGTTCCCCTAAACATCACTGTTACTGGTGCCAACTTTCTAGAAAATATTCCCATCACCACTGCATCATGAATGGGTATGGATATAAAAGTAAATAAACTGTACACTTTCAATGTGTGCATTGATTTTATACCAAGTGAGCCTCATTTAACCTGGAAAACAAATCCTATCACCACCCAGGCAAATGTTTACTGGATTCTTTTTTTTTTTCTTTCGGCTGTGTTGTGTCTTCGTTGCCCTGTGCGGCCTTCTCATTTCGGTGGCTTCTGTTGTTCCAGAGCGCGGGCTCTATGTGCATGGGCTTCAATAGTTGTGGCACCTGGGCTCAGTAGTTGTGACTTGCGGGCTCTAGAGCACAGGCTTAGTAGTTGTGGTGCACAGACTTAGTTTCTCCATGGCTGGATTCTTAATGAACAAAACTGGGTTTCAGCATGCCTACTACTGGGTCAATTACAACTTCATTTAATAAGAAATCTCATCTCTTAGTAGGTCTCATAGCATTCTGAATGGTTCTGATACATCTCTCTGCCACTTCCCTCATTCTAACTGTTTCCTATTAGAGCCTCGGGATGAGTCCTCCCCCCTTACCTGAAGCACCTAGTGCTAGGCAGGCCTCCTTCCTTTTGCAGGGAGCCCATGCTTGTACCCACATGCCACACCCAGTTCTGGAGGAATCCGAGAAAGAAGGAGCCTCCAGGAGTAGATGGAGGAACTTCACTCCACCTTTCTCCTTTGAGGCTAATATTCACTATCAGATTCTGTGCTAAGGAAAGGAAATGTCCTTCTCCTGCGGAAAGTCTGTCTTCCATCACTTGTGCCGGCCCTGTTTCTGTGTGCTGGGCAAGGAACACTGCATACAGTGAAGACAGAACCAAGAGATCTACCCCAGGGATTGAGCTCAGGGTAGGCACTGGCTCTGTCTGTCCTGTCCGTGATCCATCATTCATCATGGTTGTGACTCTTGGACAGTCACTTATCTCTCTAAATTTCCACACCCTCCACCATAACATATGGGTTACAGCCCCCACTTTGCCCTCCCCTTCACCCCCAACAGGGCTGGGTGTCAGACATGGTAATGGATATTCTCCATGAGCTGTAAAGCATTGTTCCCATGAAAAAGCTGAAGAGTAAGCTTGAATCCCCCTTTACTTGGAGCCGTCAAATCCCTTCTCTCCCTCCAACAGCTACAAAATATCCAGCTTCTTCTTGCCATCATTCAGGATTGAACACTTATAGAGCATTTGTGAAGCACCAGTCCTTTATTTTTCAAACATTTTACCTGTATTCAATCATTTTTGGCCACATGACATAATGCTAAATGTAGGCCATGTTAACATTTCTACATCTCAGAACAGGGAACTGAGGCAAAGAGGGATCTACATATCTTTCCCAAGTACATGCTTCTTCTAAACGGGATTTGAATCCAGTCCATCAGTCATGGTCCCAATGGTTTGCTGAGTTTCTAGACATTCTCAGTTAAATAAAGATATTTGCCCACAAAACCTGTCTGTTGGGTGTTTTTACTGCATACCAAACTGCAAGATCTTCCTAAGTCCAACTTTGATTCCGGAGGCTCTGCTGGGCCGCTGGTGAGGAAAGGGACCAAAGGATTGAACTGTGAATAAATTATTGCTCATTTCCCCATGGTCTTCTGCCAGCAAGATGTCAATAGTTGTCTCTATTGTAATGCATTTCCCAGGATGCTGCTCCCAGATTGTGAGAAGGAGAAACACTCATCAGAGGTCAAGAATATCAACCCCAGGCTGGCTGAAAAAGATCCGCATCCGGCCACATTTTAGGATGCACCCTATAAATGACCCAGCTGAAGGTACTGTGGAAAATGTCTCGTTCGGTTCACTCAAGAATAATTATTCTAGTTGATTCAGTGCCTCATATTTAAGAAAAAGCTATGAAATATTAAGCAGTATTCTTCTTTTATTCCATGTGTTCAAATTGAAACTTACTAAGCCAGCTGGTACTGTTTTAACCATGGAAGTAAACATGCATTTATTTATTTATTTATTTATTTATTGAATTTTATTTTTTTATTAGTTTCTGCTTTATAACAAAGTGAATCAGTCATACATATACATCTGTTCCCACATCCCTTCCCTCATGCATCTCCCTCCCTCCCACCCTCCCCATCCCACCCCTCCAGGCGGTCACAAAGCACCGAGCTGTTCTCCCTGTGCTCTGCAGCATGCATTTAAAATTCAACATTTGGTTCATGTTTAAGAGGGAAGATGGTCTCTAGTTATGGTTTAGACATTAGCTGATTTTTGAACGTCAGCAACAACACATCCCTCCCTGAAACCATGTTTTGAGATTTCTTTAAATTATTAGACATTATTTAGAACAGGAATATATTGACATAAAACATGTACATGCAATACAGAAAATTCCTGTATCCTATCACTCCAGTTTCAGCTATTAATAATATATAGCATAGGTGAAGTACATTTGTTACAATTAGTGAAACAATGTAAGTATATTTTTACTAATGAAAAGTCCATAGTTCACCTCAGAGTCACACCTTGTGTTGTTATATTCAATGATATTTGAAATATGTACAATATTATTTGTCACCATTATGGTGCCATACAGAAATGTGTACACGAATGTTCATAGTCGCATTATTCTTAGTAGCCAAAAGATAGAAACAATCCAAAGTCCATGAGGTGATGAATGGATAAATATAATGTGATATATACACAGAATGGAATAATTTTCAACCATAAAAAGGAATTAAAGATTGACGTATGCTACAAAATGAATGATCCAAATAATATAAAAAATATATTATTGTTAGTGAAATAAGGCAGGCGCAGAAAGACAAATATTATATGATTCCACTTGTATGAGGTACCTAGTGTAGGCAAACTCACAGACACCAGAAGTAGAAATTACCAAGTTCAGGAGGCAGGAGTAAGGTGGATTATGATTTAATGGGTACAGAGGTTACGTTGAAATGATGAAAAAGTTTAAGATGTAGATTGTGTTGATGGGTACACAGCATTGTGAAAGTAAGAAATGCTAGTGAACTGTATACTTCAAAATTATGAAAAGCATAAATATGTATATTTCATCACAATAAAATAAGTCAAAAATCCAACAGAATGGACGATGAATGAAGGAACAACATATTTGATTAGAAGGAAGCTGAAAGAGTCTTGTAACATTTCAAGAAGAAGGGGGATTTGGAGGGACTTTGAAATGGGCAGAGGGGCCGTGGGACTCTATACTGAAACATAGTGCAATGTTAGTGTTTAAGCTTTTTCAGACTGACACTTTCAAATTGATTAGGTTCCCTACAGCTAGAAAGCTAAAGGTTCTCTTCCTCATTTCTGAAATGTTCCTCCCCTTTGCCTTCCTCCACCGACCAGGGAGGTTTGTCCAACAGCACCTCAGTCCACACTCAGTAACCACCTGCCTCCATACACTCCCACCCTGTGTCCACATTAACGAGGCTCTCTGAGTAATTCCTGAGCAGCATCACCAGTGTCCTGACACTTACTCTGTGTCCTCCTAGAGCCCCCTGAGGACCTGTTGGAGAAACTGCCCCATGTGAGGACAATCAAAGGGGCTCCTGCTACATCCAGGGTAAGCTCCCCTTATTTATCAGAGATTAAAAGTTTGCTTCATTTCTTTCTTTTCCAATTGATTTCAGATCTGAAGATCTACAATGTTCAAGACAGCTGATGTATACAATTTTGCCTGGTTGGATGAATGCTGAGTGAAGGTCTTTCCCAACAGATAACTCATTCAAAAGGCCATTTAAAAAATGGCAACACCAGTTAGAAACTGTAGAGTCAGACACACTTTCCTCAGCAGAAAATTTCCCTCCTTGAAATAGACTTTTGTATTTGCTCCTCAAAGTGGACCTGAGAGATCTTCCAGGCAAAGCTCCAGCCTTTCCCACAGCTGTCTTCTCTGGTTTCTTTTGGGGCCATTGACTCAACAACCGTTTCCCATTTGGTTTTCTGAGGACAAAAAAAAGAGATGAAATACCTGTGTCCACAGAGCACAGGATGCTGAGATCCTTACACTGTTTTCTCTTCTCTAATCACAGGTGGATTGGACAGCAAACAAAACCGGTATGTATTCAGAGTTCACCCCTGTGCTGAGGAACAATCTAGATGATGAAGAAGGTGGGACTCTCTTGCTGGCTTTGCTTGGAGAGACACCCTGATTCAGGGTCCCTACAGGGATGAGGGCTGGGGGTGTAGAGCTAGAGAGTGATTTCCCAGTAAAGAGCCATGCCCAAGTTCTATGGTCTTGGAAGTAACTGCATCATTTAGATGATGTGGGTTTGTGTGTATCAGGGTTGGGGTGGGGTCCATGTGTCTATGTGGTTGGGGTCTATGTGGTGTGATTGTGAACCTGCATGCGTGAGCGTGTGTGTGTTTCCTGAGGAGATATTTCCCTCTTACACAGCACAATTCACCTGTCAACAAAGCTCATCACCACTGCACACTGTCTGTACACTACCTTGTTCTTCCCTCAACACAGCTGTTGCCCAGATTTGGTTACTATTCCTTTTCCTCAGAAGGAGATGGTGCAGAGATAAATGTTCTACGCTCTTGACCTCCTAAGTGGAAAAGCCAAACTGAGAACCCAGGGGTGGTCCCAATGTGGGTGCTCTGGATCCCTGACCTGCACTTACCACTCAGCCAAGGGATCCTCAGTCATGGAGCAAGGGAGTCCCTGCATCCGTATCCTTGGCTGGAAGTCCTCGCATCTCCAAAGGTCCAGACCTTGCCCATCAGGTGGCATTAGTGGTCACAGAATCCAGGGCAGCTATGGGTGGGCTTATCAGTTGACTTTGGCACAGTCATTAATGTGAAATTCACCTCAGGACCTGCATTCTCCTGGTCAGCTCACAGATTCTGAGAGGTGTGAGACCCCATGTATACAGTACAGGTCATATCTGTCAGTGCTGGTGTCATTGCTTAAACAAGGCCAAAAGCAGATAAGAATCAGGGAGCTATTTTATTGTATTGGATAACATTACCATAAGCCGTAGAATTGGTCAGTTCCTTTAGCCCACACCCAAGGACTCAAAGTGGAACCTGACTGTTAGCCTGTACACTTCTCCTGCACAGCTGGGTTAGAGACAGGCTGTGCTCAGTCCGGGCCCCCTCTTCATAACGAAGTGTCCCACTTATGGAACAGCTCCCTAGAGTATGGACAGCCCCTGACTCAGTGGGCATACGTACATTGTATAGAAAACAAAGACTGGGAGAAAAATATGATACGATTGATAGTGGCTGTATCTAAATGGTAGGACTTCAGTTTTGTCAAATCTTGTGTATTTGATTTTCTTTAAGACAAGTGATTAGTGAATAAATATAGCATATTTTGTCTAGGATTGAATTCAGTCCTTTAATGGAGGTTGCTGTTAATCAAGTATAAAATATCATACAACAGAAGACATGATAAATGCAGTAGCTGGCATTGTGGATGCTGGGGAAAGAGTGATCTGGGAAAAATCAAGCGACAGTGGCAATTTAGCAGGAGCTCAAAAGAGGCAGGATGGGTCATGGGTCTGTGTCACTGAAACAGAGCATGCATTTTAGTGTTTACCATTTTTTAGATCGACCCTTCCCTTCTGATGAGATTCCCCTTAGCTAGAAAGCCAAAGCTCTGTTTTCACTTCCTTCCTCTTGTCCTTTGCCTTCCTTCATCCCCCAAAGAGGATGGCCCAACACCAGCTCAGCCCACACTTACTAACCTCCCACATCCATACACACCACCCCATGTCCTCATCGAGAGGAAAGCCCCTGAGTAATTCCTGAGCCGCATCACCAGTGTCCTGACAGTTACTCTGTGTCCCTCCAGCTCTCCCTGAGGATGTGGCGGATGACCTGCACCGTGATAGGACAGAGGAAAAGCCTCCGTGGATCCCCACGGTAAGCTGGATTTTTTCTGGTCTGAGATAGAAATATTGCTTTATTTCTCTTTCAATAGAATTAAGTTATGAATATTTGAGGGTATTCCTTCCAGATACATACAATTCCCTTGGTTGGGAGAATGTGGAGTGAGAGTCTATGACCAACTCATGATGCCTGATTCCACAGGACATTACAATTGACAGCATCCATTACAGCCTGTAGAGTACGGAGCTCTCTCTCCTGCATCGATTTTTCTTCTAGGAAAATAATTCTGTAATTTCCAACCTAAATGGACTTGGAAGTTCCATCCTCCCAGCCAAGTTCTTGCCTTTCAGCCTGAGTAGGTTTGCTCTGATAACCCTTGCTGGGTTCCCTGGACCACTGTTTCTTATCAGGTTTTCTACTGTCAGCAAATGAACAAAAGACCTGAGCATCACTGTGATCTTATCCTCATAGTGTTTTCTCTTCTGTAATTGCAGGTGGCCTTCCCAGAAGGTGAAAACGGTATGTATTCTGGAATCAGTCACTTGGGGAGGAAGAACTTTGAAGATGAGAAAGTGGGACATTCTTGCTGGTTTTAGTGTAGAGGGCAAACTGATTCCAAATTTGTGCTGGGAAGGAGAGTAGGGGTCCTGGTGATAGAAAGTGATTTACAAGTAATGTGACCAATTACTCTAGTCCCACGAAGAAGCTGTATTACGGTTAGGTGGTGTAGGTTTGTGTGCATGAGACTGGGTGTGTCGGTATGTGAAATGAGTGGTATGATTCTGTGTGTGTATGTGAACTTTTTGTGTTGTGTTTCCCTTGATTTATGTTCCCCTAAACATCACTGTTACTGGTGCCAACTTTCTAGAAAATATTCCCATCACCACTGCATCATGAATGGGTATGGATATAAAAGTAAATAAACTGTACACTTTCAATGTGTGCATTGATTTTATACCAAGTGAGCCTCATTTAACCTGGAAAACAAATCCTATCACCACCCAGGCAAATGTTTACTGGATTCTTTTTTTTTTTTCTTTCGGCTGTGTTGTGTCTTCGTTGCCCTGTGCGGCCTTCTCATTTCGGTGGCTTCTGTTGTTCCAGAGCGCGGGCTCTATGTGCATGGGCTTCAATAGTTGTGGCACCTGGGCTCAGTAGTTGTGACTTGCGGGCTCTAGAGCACAGGCTTAGTAGTTGTGGTGCACAGACTTAGTTTCTCCATGGCTGGATTCTTAATGAACAAAACTGGGTTTCAGCATGCCTACTACTGGGTCAATTACAACTTCATTTAATAAGAAATCTCATCTCTTAGTAGGTCTCATAGCATTCTGAATGGTTCTGATACATCTCTCTGCCACTTCCCTCATTCTAACTGTTTCCTATTAGAGCCTCGGGATGAGTCCTCCCCCCTTACCTGAAGCACCTAGTGCTAGGCAGGCCTCCTTCCTTTTGCAGGGAGCCCATGCTTGTACCCACATGCCACACCCAGTTCTGGAGGAATCCGAGAAAGAAGGAGCCTCCAGGAGTAGATGGAGGAACTTCACTCCACCTTTCTCCTTTGAGGCTAATATTCACTATCAGATTCTGTGCTAAGGAAAGGAAATGTCCTTCTCCTGCGGAAAGTCTGTCTTCCATCACTTGTGCCGGCCCTGTTTCTGTGTGCTGGGCAAGGAACACTGCATACAGTGAAGACAGAACCAAGAGATCTACCCCAGGGATTGAGCTCAGGGTAGGCACTGGCTCTGTCTGTCCTGTCCGTGATCCATCATTCATCATGGTTGTGACTCTTGGACAGTCACTTATCTCTCTAAATTTCCACACCCTCCACCATAACATATGGGTTACAGCCCCCACTTTGCCCTCCCCTTCACCCCCAACAGGGCTGGGTGTCAGACATGGTAATGGATATTCTCCATGAGCTGTAAAGCATTGTTCCCATGAAAAAGCTGAAGAGTAAGCTTGAATCCCCCTTTACTTGGAGCCGTCAAATCCCTTCTCTCCCTCCAACAGCTACAAAATATCCAGCTTCTTCTTGCCATCATTCAGGATTGAACACTTATAGAGCATTTGTGAAGCACCAGTCCTTTATTTTTCAAACATTTTACCTGTATTCAATCATTTTTGGCCACATGACATAATGCTAAATGTAGGCCATGTTAACATTTCTACATCTCAGAACAGGGAACTGAGGCAAAGAGGGATCTACATATCTTTCCCAAGTACATGCTTCTTCTAAACGGGATTTGAATCCAGTCCATCAGTCATGGTCCCAATGGTTTGCTGAGTTTCTAGACATTCTCAGTTAAATAAAGATATTTGCCCACAAAACCTGTCTGTTGGGTGTTTTTACTGCATACCAAACTGCAAGATCTTCCTAAGTCCAACTTTGATTCCGGAGGCTCTGCTGGGCCGCTGGTGAGGAAAGGGACCAAAGGATTGAACTGTGAATAAATTATTGCTCATTTCCCCATGGTCTTCTGCCAGCAAGATGTCAATAGTTGTCTCTATTGTAATGCATTTCCCAGGATGCTGCTCCCAGATTGTGAGAAGAAGAAACACTCATCAGAGGTCAAGAATATCAACCCCAGGCTGGCTGAAAAAGATCCGCATCCGGCCACATTTTAGGATGCACCCTATAAATGACCCAGCTGAAGGTACTGTGGAAAATGTCTCGTTCGGTTCACTCAAGAATAATTATTCTAGTTGATTCAGTGCCTCATATTTAAGAAAAAGCTATGAAATATTAAGCAGTATTCTTCTTTTATTCCATGTGTTCAAATTGAAACTTACTAAGCCAGCTGGTACTGTTTTAACCATGGAAGTAAACGTGCATTTATTTATTTATTTATTTATTTATTTATTGAATTTTATTTTTTTATTAGTTTCTGCTTTATAACAAAGTGAATCAGTCATACATATACATCTGTTCCCACATCCCTTCCCTCATGCATCTCCCTCCCTCCCACCCTCCCCATCCCACCCCTCCAGGCGGTCACAAAGCACCGAGCTGTTCTCCCTGTGCTCTGCAGCATGCATTTAAAATTCAACATTTGGTTCATGTTTAAGAGGGAAGATGGTCTCTAGTTATGGTTTAGACATTAGCTGATTTTTGAACGTCAGCAACAACACATCCCTCCCTGAAACCATGTTTTGAGATTTCTTTAAATTATTAGACATTATTTAGAACAGGAATATATTGACATAAAACATGTACATGCAATACAGAAAATTCCTGTATCCTATCACTCCAGTTTCAGCTATTAATAATATATAGCATAGGTGAAGTACATTTGTTACAATTAGTGAAACAATGTAAGTATATTTTTACTAATGAAAAGTCCATAGTTCACCTCAGAGTCACACCTTGTGTTGTTATATTCAATGATATTTGAAATATGTACAATATTATTTGTCACCATTATGGTGCCATACAGAAATGTGTACACGAATGTTCATAGTCGCATTATTCTTAGTAGCCAAAAGATAGAAACAATCCAAAGTCCATGAGGTGATGAATGGATAAATATAATGTGATATATACACAGAATGGAATAATTTTCAACCATAAAAAGGAATTAAAGATTGACGTATGCTACAAAATGAATGATCCAAATAATATAAAAAATATATTATTGTTAGTGAAATAAGGCAGGCGCAGAAAGACAAATATTATATGATTCCACTTGTATGAGGTACCTAGTGTAGGCAAACTCACAGACACCAGAAGTAGAAATTACCAAGTTCAGGAGGCAGGAGTAAGGTGGATTATGATTTAATGGGTACAGAGGTTACGTTGAAATGATGAAAAAGTTTAAGATGTAGATTGTGTTGATGGGTACACAGCATTGTGAAAGTAAGAAATGCTAGTGAACTGTATACTTCAAAATTATGAAAAGCATAAATATGTATATTTCATCACAATAAAATAAGTCAAAAATCCAACAGAATGGACGATGAATGAAGGAACAACATATTTGATTAGAAGGAAGCTGAAAGAGTCTTGTAACATTTCAAGAAGAAGGGGGATTTGGAGGGACTTTGAAATGGGCAGAGGGGCCGTGGGACTCTATACTGAAACATAGTGCAATGTTAGTGTTTAAGCTTTTTCAGACTGACACTTTCAAATTGATTAGGTTCCCTACAGCTAGAAAGCTAAAGGTTCTCTTCCTCATTTCTGAAATGTTCCTCCCCTTTGCCTTCCTCCACCCACCAGGGAGGTTTGTCCAACAGCACCTCAGTCCACACTCAGTAACCACCTGCCTCCATACACTCCCACCCTGTGTCCACATTAACGAGGCTCTCTGAGTAATTCCTGAGCAGCATCACCAGTGTCCTGACACTTACTCTGTGTCCTCCTAGAGCCCCCTGAGGACCTGTTGGAGAAACTGCCCCATGTGAGGACAATCAAAGGGGCTCCTGCTACATCCAGGGTAAGCTCCCCTTATTTATCAGAGATTAAAAGTTTGCTTCATTTCTTTCTTTTCCAATTGATTTCAGATCTGAAGATCTACAATGTTCAAGACAGCTGATGTATACAATTTTGCCTGGTTGGATGAAGGCTGAGTGAAGGTCTTTCCCAACAGATAACTCATTCAAAAGGCCATTTAAAAAATGGCAACACCAGTTAGAAACTGTAGAGTCAGACACACTTTCCTCAGCAGAAAATTTCCCTCCTTGAAATAGACTTTTGTATTTGCTCCTCAAAGTGGACCTGAGAGATCTTCCAGGCAAAGCTCCAGCCTTTCCCACAGCTGTCTTCTCTGGTTTCTTTTGGGGCCATTGACTCAACAACCGTTTCCCATTTGGTTTTCTGAGGACAAAAAAAGAGATGAAATACCTGTGTCCACAGAGCACAGGATGCTGAGATCCTTACACTGTTTTCTCTTCTCTAATCACAGGTGGATTGGACAGCAAACAAAAACGGTATGTATTCAGAGTTCACCCCTGTGCTGAGGAACAATCTAGATGATGAAGAAGGTGGGACTCTCTTGCTGGCTTTGCTTGGAGAGACACCCTGATTCAGGGTCCCTCCAGGGATGAGGGCTGGGGGTGTAGAGCTAGAGAGTGATTTCCCAGTAAAGAGCCATGCCCAAGTTCTATGGTCTTGGAAGTAACTGCATCATTTAGATGATGTGGGTTTGTGTGTATCAGGGATGGGGTGGGGTCCATGTGTCTATGTGGTTGGGGTCTATGTGGTGTGATTGTGAACCTGCATGCGTGAGCGTGTGTGTGTTTCCTGAGGAGATATTTCCCTCTTACACAGCACAATTCACCTGTCAACAAAGCTCATCACCACTGCACACTGTCTGTACACTACCTTGTTCTTCCCTCAACACAGCTGTTGCCCAGATTTGGTTACTATTCCTTTTCCTCAGAAGGAGATGGTGCAGAGATAAATGTTCTACGCTCTTGACCTCCTAAGTGGAAAAGCCAAACTGAGAACCCAGGGGTGGTCCCAATGTGGGTGCTCTGGATCCCTGACCTGCACTTACCACTCAGCCAAGGGATCCTCAGTCATGGAGCAAGGGAGTCCCTGCATCCGTATCCTTGGCTGGAAGTCCTCGCATCTCCAAAGGTCCAGACCTTGCCCATCAGGTGGCATTAGTGGTCACAGAATCCAGGGCAGCTATGGGTGGGCTTATCAGTTGACTTTGGCACAGTCATTAATGTGAAATTCACCTCAGGACCTGCATTCTCCTGGTCAGCTCACAGATTCTGAGAGGTGTGAGACCCCATGTATACAGTACAGGTCATATCTGTCAGTGCTGGTGTCATTGCTTAAACAAGGCCAAAAGCAGATAAGAATCAGGGAGCTATTTTATTGTATTGGATAACATTACCATAAGCCGTAGAATTGGTCAGTTCCTTTAGCCCACACCCAAGGACTCAAAGTGGAACCTGACTGTTAGCCTGTACACTTCTCCTGCACAGCTGGGTTAGAGACAGGCTGTGCTCAGTCCGGGCCCCCTCTTCATAACGAAGTGTCCCACTTATGGAACAGCTCCCTAGAGTATGGACAGCCCCTGACTCAGTGGGCATACGTACATTGTATAGAAAACAAAGACTGGGAGAAAAATATGATACGATTGATAGTGGCTGTATCTAAATGGTAGGACTTCAGTTTTGTCAAATCTTGTGTATTTGATTTTCTTTAAGACAAGTGATTAGTGAATAAATATAGCATATTTTGTCTAGGATTGAATTCAGTCCTTTAATGGAGGTTGCTGTTAATCAAGTATAAAATATCATACAACAGAAGACATGATAAATGCAGTAGCTGGCATTGTGGATGCTGGGGAAAGAGTGATCTGGGAAAAATCAAGCGACAGTGGCAATTTAGCAGGAGCTCAAAAGAGGCAGGATGGGTCATGGGTCTGTGTCACTGAAACAGAGCATGCATTTTAGTGTTTACCATTTTTTAGATCGACCCTTCCCTTCTGATGAGATTCCCCTTAGCTAGAAAGCCAAAGCTCTGTTTTCACTTCCTTCCTCTTGTCCTTTGCCTTCCTTCATCCCCCAAAGAGGATGGCCCAACACCAGCTCAGCCCACACTTACTAACCTCCCACATCCATACACACCACCCCATGTCCTCATCGAGAGGAAAGCCCCTGAGTAATTCCTGAGCCGCATCACCAGTGTCCTGACAGTTACTCTGTGTCCCTCCAGCTCTCCCTGAGGATGTGGCGGATGACCTGCACCGTGATAGGACAGAGGAAAAGCCTCCGTGGATCCCCACGGTAAGCTGGATTTTTTCTGGTCTGAGATAGAAATATTGCTTTATTTCTCTTTCAATAGAATTAAGTTATGAATATTTGAGGGTATTCCTTCCAGATACATACAATTCCCTTGGTTGGGAGAATGTGGAGTGAGAGTCTATGACCAACTCATGATGCCTGATTCCACAGGACATTACAATTGACAGCATCCATTACAGCCTGTAGAGTACGGAGCTCTCTCTCCTGCATCGATTTTTCTTCTAGGAAAATAATTCTGTAATTTCCAACCTAAATGGACTTGGAAGTTCCATCCTCCCAGCCAAGTTCTTGCCTTTCAGCCTGAGTAGGTTTGCTCTGATAACCCTTGCTGGGTTCCCTGGACCACTGTTTCTTATCAGGTTTTCTACTGTCAGCAAATGAACAAAAGACCTGAGCATCACTGTGATCTTATCCTCATAGTGTTTTCTCTTCTGTAATTGCAGGTGGCCTTCCCAGAAGGTGAAAACGGTATGTATTCTGGAATCAGTCACTTGGGGAGGAAGAACTTTGAAGATGAGAAAGTGGGACATTCTTGCTGGTTTTAGTGTAGAGGGCAAACTGATTCCAAATTTGTGCTGGGAAGGAGAGTAGGGGTCCTGGTGATAGAAAGTGATTTACAAGTAATGTGACCAATTACTCTAGTCCCACGAAGAAGCTGTATTACGGTTAGGTGGTGTAGGTTTGTGTGCATGAGACTGGGTGTGTCGGTATGTGAAATGAGTGGTATGATTCTGTGTGTGTATGTGAACTTTTTGTGTTGTGTTTCCCTTGATTTATGTTCCCCTAAACATCACTGTTACTGGTGCCAACTTTCTAGAAAATATTCCCATCACCACTGCATCATGAATGGGTATGGATATAAAAGTAAATAAACTGTACACTTTCAATGTGTGCATTGATTTTATACCAAGTGAGCCTCATTTAACCTGGAAAACAAATCCTATCACCACCCAGGCAAATGTTTACTGGATTCTTTTTTTTTTTTTCTTTCGGCTGTGTTGTGTCTTCGTTGCCCTGTGCGGCCTTCTCATTTCGGTGGCTTCTGTTGTTCCAGAGCGCGGGCTCTATGTGCATGGGCTTCAATAGTTGTGGCACCTGGGCTCAGTAGTTGTGACTTGCGGGCTCTAGAGCACAGGCTTAGTAGTTGTGGTGCACAGACTTAGTTTCTCCATGGCTGGATTCTTAATGAACAAAACTGGGTTTCAGCATGCCTACTACTGGGTCAATTACAACTTCATTTAATAAGAAATCTCATCTCTTAGTAGGTCTCATAGCATTCTGAATGGTTCTGATACATCTCTCTGCCACTTCCCTCATTCTAACTGTTTCCTATTAGAGCCTCGGGATGAGTCCTCCCCCCTTACCTGAAGCACCTAGTGCTAGGCAGGCCTCCTTCCTTTTGCAGGGAGCCCATGCTTGTACCCACATGCCACACCCAGTTCTGGAGGAATCCGAGAAAGAAGGAGCCTCCAGGAGTAGATGGAGGAACTTCACTCCACCTTTCTCCTTTGAGGCTAATATTCACTATCAGATTCTGTGCTAAGGAAAGGAAATGTCCTTCTCCTGCGGAAAGTCTGTCTTCCATCACTTGTGCCGGCCCTGTTTCTGTGTGCTGGGCAAGGAACACTGCATACAGTGAAGACAGAACCAAGAGATCTACCCCAGGGATTGAGCTCAGGGTAGGCACTGGCTCTGTCTGTCCTGTCCGTGATCCATCATTCATCATGGTTGTGACTCTTGGACAGTCACTTATCTCTCTAAATTTCCACACCCTCCACCATAACATATGGGTTACAGCCCCCACTTTGCCCTCCCCTTCACCCCCAACAGGGCTGGGTGTCAGACATGGTAATGGATATTCTCCATGAGCTGTAAAGCATTGTTCCCATGAAAAAGCTGAAGAGTAAGCTTGAATCCCCCTTTACTTGGAGCCGTCAAATCCCTTCTCTCCCTCCAACAGCTACAAAATATCCAGCTTCTTCTTGCCATCATTCAGGATTGAACACTTATAGAGCATTTGTGAAGCACCAGTCCTTTATTTTTCAAACATTTTACCTGTATTCAATCATTTTTGGCCACATGACATAATGCTAAATGTAGGCCATGTTAACATTTCTACATCTCAGAACAGGGAACTGAGGCAAAGAGGGATCTACATATCTTTCCCAAGTACATGCTTCTTCTAAACGGGATTTGAATCCAGTCCATCAGTCATGGTCCCAATGGTTTGCTGAGTTTCTAGACATTCTCAGTTAAATAAAGATATTTGCCCACAAAACCTGTCTGTTGGGTGTTTTTACTGCATACCAAACTGCAAGATCTTCCTAAGTCCAACTTTGATTCCGGAGGCTCTGCTGGGCCGCTGGTGAGGAAAGGGACCAAAGGATTGAACTGTGAATAAATTATTGCTCATTTCCCCATGGTCTTCTGCCAGCAAGATGTCAATAGTTGTCTCTATTGTAATGCATTTCCCAGGATGCTGCTCCCAGATTGTGAGAAGAAGAAACACTCATCAGAGGTCAAGAATATCAACCCCAGGCTGGCTGAAAAAGATCCGCATCCGGCCACATTTTAGGATGCACCCTATAAATGACCCAGCTGAAGGTACTGTGGAAAATGTCTCGTTCGGTTCACTCAAGAATAATTATTCTAGTTGATTCAGTGCCTCATATTTAAGAAAAAGCTATGAAATATTAAGCAGTATTCTTCTTTTATTCCATGTGTTCAAATTGAAACTTACTAAGCCAGCTGGTACTGTTTTAACCATGGAAGTAAACGTGCATTTATTTATTTATTTATTTATTTATTTATTGAATTTTATTTTTTTATTAGTTTCTGCTTTATAACAAAGTGAATCAGTCATACATATACATCTGTTCCCACATCCCTTCCCTCATGCATCTCCCTCCCTCCCACCCTCCCCATCCCACCCCTCCAGGCGGTCACAAAGCACCGAGCTGTTCTCCCTGTGCTCTGCAGCATGCATTTAAAATTCAACATTTGGTTCATGTTTAAGAGGGAAGATGGTCTCTAGTTATGGTTTAGACATTAGCTGATTTTTGAACGTCAGCAACAACACATCCCTCCCTGAAACCATGTTTTGAGATTTCTTTAAATTATTAGACATTATTTAGAACAGGAATATATTGACATAAAACATGTACATGCAATACAGAAAATTCCTGTATCCTATCACTCCAGTTTCAGCTATTAATAATATATAGCATAGGTGAAGTACATTTGTTACAATTAGTGAAACAATGTAAGTATATTTTTACTAATGAAAAGTCCATAGTTCACCTCAGAGTCACACCTTGTGTTGTTATATTCAATGATATTTGAAATATGTACAATATTATTTGTCACCATTATGGTGCCATACAGAAATGTGTACACGAATGTTCATAGTCGCATTATTCTTAGTAGCCAAAAGATAGAAACAATCCAAAGTCCATGAGGTGATGAATGGATAAATATAATGTGATATATACACAGAATGGAATAATTTTCAACCATAAAAAGGAATTAAAGATTGACGTATGCTACAAAATGAATGATCCAAATAATATAAAAAATATATTATTGTTAGTGAAATAAGGCAGGCGCAGAAAGACAAATATTATATGATTCCACTTGTATGAGGTACCTAGTGTAGGCAAACTCACAGACACCAGAAGTAGAAATTACCAAGTTCAGGAGGCAGGAGTAAGGTGGATTATGATTTAATGGGTACAGAGGTTACGTTGAAATGATGAAAAAGTTTAAGATGTAGATTGTGTTGATGGGTACACAGCATTGTGAAAGTAAGAAATGCTAGTGAACTGTATACTTCAAAATTATGAAAAGCATAAATATGTATATTTCATCACAATAAAATAAGTCAAAAATCCAACAGAATGGACGATGAATGAAGGAACAACATATTTGATTAGAAGGAAGCTGAAAGAGTCTTGTAACATTTCAAGAAGAAGGGGGATTTGGAGGGACTTTGAAATGGGCAGAGGGGCCGTGGGACTCTATACTGAAACATAGTGCAATGTTAGTGTTTAAGCTTTTTCAGACTGACACTTTCAAATTGATTAGGTTCCCTACAGCTAGAAAGCTAAAGGTTCTCTTCCTCATTTCTGAAATGTTCCTCCCCTTTGCCTTCCTCCACCCACCAGGGAGGTTTGTCCAACAGCACCTCAGTCCACACTCAGTAACCACCTGCCTCCATACACTCCCACCCTGTGTCCACATTAACGAGGCTCTCTGAGTAATTCCTGAGCAGCATCACCAGTGTCCTGACACTTACTCTGTGTCCTCCTAGAGCCCCCTGAGGACCTGTTGGAGAAACTGCCCCATGTGAGGACAATCAAAGGGGCTCCTGCTACATCCAGGGTAAGCTCCCCTTATTTATCAGAGATTAAAAGTTTGCTTCATTTCTTTCTTTTCCAATTGATTTCAGATCTGAAGATCTACAATGTTCAAGACAGCTGATGTATACAATTTTGCCTGGTTGGATGAAGGCTGAGTGAAGGTCTTTCCCAACAGATAACTCATTCAAAAGGCCATTTAAAAAATGGCAACACCAGTTAGAAACTGTAGAGTCAGACACACTTTCCTCAGCAGAAAATTTCCCTCCTTGAAATAGACTTTTGTATTTGCTCCTCAAAGTGGACCTGAGAGATCTTCCAGGCAAAGCTCCAGCCTTTCCCACAGCTGTCTTCTCTGGTTTCTTTTGGGGCCATTGACTCAACAACCGTTTCCCATTTGGTTTTCTGAGGACAAAAAAAGAGATGAAATACCTGTGTCCACAGAGCACAGGATGCTGAGATCCTTACACTGTTTTCTCTTCTCTAATCACAGGTGGATTGGACAGCAAACAAAAACGGTATGTATTCAGAGTTCACCCCTGTGCTGAGGAACAATCTAGATGATGAAGAAGGTGGGACTCTCTTGCTGGCTTTGCTTGGAGAGACACCCTGATTCAGGGTCCCTCCAGGGATGAGGGCTGGGGGTGTAGAGCTAGAGAGTGATTTCCCAGTAAAGAGCCATGCCCAAGTTCTATGGTCTTGGAAGTAACTGCATCATTTAGATGATGTGGGTTTGTGTGTATCAGGGATGGGGTGGGGTCCATGTGTCTATGTGGTTGGGGTCTATGTGGTGTGATTGTGAACCTGCATGCGTGAGCGTGTGTGTGTTTCCTGAGGAGATATTTCCCTCTTACACAGCACAATTCACCTGTCAACAAAGCTCATCACCACTGCACACTGTCTGTACACTACCTTGTTCTTCCCTCAACACAGCTGTTGCCCAGATTTGGTTACTATTCCTTTTCCTCAGAAGGAGATGGTGCAGAGATAAATGTTCTAAGCTCTTGACCTCCTAAGTGGAAAAGCCAAACTGAGAACCCAGGGGTGGGTCCCAATGTGGGTGCTCTGGATCCCTGACCTGCACTTACCACTCAGCCAAGGAATCCTCAGTCATGGAGCAAGGGAGTCCCTGCATCCGTATCCTTGGCTGGAAGTCCTCGCATCTCCAAAGGTCCAGACCTTGCCCATCAGGTGGCATTAGTGGTCACAGAATCCAGGGCAGCTATGGGTGGGCTTATCAGTTGACTTTGGCACAGTCATTAATGTGAAATTCACCTCAGGACCTGCATTCTCCTGGTCAGCTCACAGATTCTGAGAGGTGTGAGACCCCATGTATACAGTACAGGTCATATCTGTCAGTGCTGGTGTCATTGCTTAAACAAGGCCAAAAGCAGATAAGAATCAGGGAGCTATTTTATTGTATTGGATAACATTACCATAAGCCGTAGAATTGGTCAGTTCCTTTAGCCCACACCCAAGGACTCAAAGTGGAACCTGACTGTTAGCCTGTACACTTCTCCTGCACAGCTGGGTTAGAGACAGGCTGTGCTCAGTCCGGGCTCCCTCTTCATAACGAAGTGTCCCACTTATGGAACAGCTCCCTAGAGTATGGACAGCCCCTGACTCAGTGGGCATACGTACATTGTATAGAAAACAAAGACTGGGAGAAAAATATGATACGATTGATAGTGGCTGTATCTAAATGGTAGGACTTCAGTTTGGTCAAATCTTGTGTATTTGATTTTCTTTAAGACAAGTGATTAGTGAATAAATATAGCATATTTTGTCTAGGATTGAATTCAGTCCTTTAATGGAGGTTGCTGTTAATCAAGTATAAAATATCATACAACAGAAGACATGATAAATGCAGTAGCTGGCATTGTGGATGCTGGGGAAAGAGTGATCTGGGAAAAATCAAGCGACAGTGGCAATTTAGCAGGAGCTCCAAAGAGGCAGGATGGGGCAAGGGTCTGTGTCACTGAAACAGAGCATGCATTTTAGTGTTTACCATTTTTTAGATCGACCCTTCCCTTCTGATGAGATTCCCCTTAGCTAGAAAGCCAAAGCTCTGTTTTCACTTCCTTCCTCTTGTCCTTTGCCTTCCTTCATCCCCCAAAGAGGATGGCCCAACACCAGCTCAGCCCACACTTACTAACCTCCCACATCCATACACACCACCCCATGTCCTCATCGAGAGGAAAGCCCCTGAGTAATTCCTGAGCCGCATCACCAGTGTCCTGACAGTTACTCTGTGTCCCTCCAGCTCTCCCTGAGGATGTGGCGGATGACCTGCACCGTGATAGGACAGAGGAAAAGCCTCCGTGGATCCCCACGGTAAGCTGGATTTTTTCTGGTCTGAGATAGAAATATTGCTTTATTTCTCTTTCAATAGAATTAAGTTATGAGTATTTGAGGGTATTCCTTCCAGATACATACAATTCCCTTGGTTGGGAGAATGTGGAGTGAGAGTCTATGACCAACTCATGATGCCTGATTCCACAGGACATTACAATTGACAGCATCCATTACAGCCTGTAGAGTACGGAGCTCTCTCTCCTGCATCGATTTTTCTTCTAGGAAAACAATTCTGTAATTTCCAACCTAAATGGACTTGGAAGTTCCATCCTCCCAGCCAAGTTCTTGCCTTTCAGCCTGAGTAGGTTTGCTCTGATAACCCTTGCTGGGTTCCCTGGACCACTGTTTCTTATCAGGTTTTCTACTGTCAGCAAATGAACAAAAGACCTGAGCATCACTGTGATCTTATCCTCATAGTGTTTTCTCTTCTGTAATTGCAGGTGGCCTTCCGAGAAGGTGAAAACGGTATGTATTCTGGAATCAGTCACTTGGGGAGGAAGAACTTTGAAGATGAGAAAGTGGGACATTCTTGCTGGTTTTAGTGTAGAGGGCAAACTGATTCCAAATTTGTGCTGGGAATGAGAGTAGGGGTCCTGGTGATAGAAAGTGATTTACAAGTAACGTGACCAATTACTATAGTCCCACGAAGAAGCTGTATTACGGTTAGGTGGTGTAGGTTTGTGTGCATGAGACTGGGTATGTCTGTATGTGAAATGAGTGGTATGATTCTGTGTGTGTATGTGAACTTTTTGTGTTGTGTTTCCCTTGATTTATGTTCCCCTAAACATCACTGTTACTGGTGCCAACTTTCTAGAAAATATTCCCATCACCACTGCATCATGAATGGGTATGGATATAAAAGTAAATAAACTGTACACTTTCAATGTGTGCATTGATTTTATACCAAGTGAGCCTCATTTAACCTGGAAAACAAATCCTATCACCACCCAGGCAAATGTTTACTGGATTCTTTTTTCTTTTCTTTTGGCTGTGTTGTGTCTTCGTTGCCCTGTGCGGCCTTCTCATTTCGGTGGCTTCTGTTGTTCCAGAGCGCGGGCTCTAGGTGCATGGGCTTCAATAGTTGTGGCACCTGGGCTCAATAGTTGTGACTTGCGGGCTCTAGAGCACAGGCTTAGTAGTTGTGGTGCACGGACTTAGTTGCTCCATGGCTGGATTCTTAATGAACAAAACTGGGTTTCAGCATGCCTACTACTGGGTCAATTACAACTTCATTTAATAAGAAATCTCATCTCTTAGTAGGTCTCATAGCATTCTGAATGGTTATGATACATCTCTCTGCCACTTCCCTCATTCTAACTGTTTCCTATTAGAGCCTCGGGATGAGTCCTCCCCCCTTACCTGAAGCACCTAGTGCTAGGCAGGCCTCCTTCCTTTTGCAGGGAGCCCATGCTTGTACCCACATGCCACACCCAGTTCTGGAGGAATCCGAGAAAGAAGGAGCCTCCAGGAGTAGATGGAGGAAATTCACTCCACCTTTCTCCTTTGAGGCTAATATTCACTATCAGATTCTGTGCTAAGGAAAGGAAATGTCCTTCTCCTGCGGAAAGTCTGTCTTCCATCACTTGTGCCGGCCCTGTTTCTGTGTGCTGGGCAAGGAACACTGCATACAGTGAAGACAGAACCAAGAGATCTACCCCAGGGATTGAGCTCAGGGTAGGCACTGGCTCTGTCTGTCCTGTCCGTGATCCATCATTCGTCATGGTTGTGACTCTTGGACAGTCACTTATCTCTCTAAATTTCCACACCCTCCACCATAACATATGGGTTACAGCCCCCACTTTGCCCTCCCCTTCACCCCCAACAGGGCTGGGTGTCAGACATGATAATGGATATTCTCCATGAGCTGTAAAGCATTGTTCCCATGAAAAAGCTGAAGAGTAAGCTTGAATCCCCCTTTACTTGGAGCCGTCAAATCCCTTCTCTCCCTCCAACAGCTACAAAATATCCAGCTTCTTCTTGCCATCATTCAGGATTGAACACTTATAGAGCATTTGTGAAGCACCGGTCCTTTATTTTTCAAACATTTTACCTGTATTCAATCATTTTTGGCCCCATGACATAATGCTAAATGTAGGCCATGTTAACATTTCTACATCTCAGAACAGGGAACTGAGGCAAAGAGGGATCTACATATCTTTCCCAAGTACATGCTTCTTCTAAACGGGATTTGAATCCAGTCCATCAGTCATGGTCCCAATGGTTTGCTGAGTTTCTAGACATTCTCAGTTAAATAAAGATATTTGCCCACAAAACCTGTCTGTTGGGTGTTTTCACTGCATACCAAACTGCAAGATCTTCCTAAGTCCAACTTTGATTCAGGAGGCTCTGCTGGGCCGCTGGTGAGGAAAGGGACCAAAGGATTGAACTGTGAATAAATTATTGCTCATTTCCCCATGGTCTTCTGCCAGCAAGATGTCAATAGTTGTCTCTATTGTAATGCATTTCCCAGGATGCTGCTCCCAGATTGTGAGAAGAAGAAACACTCATCAGAGGTCAAGAATATCAACCCCAGGCTGGCTGAAAAAGATCCGCATCCGGCCACATTTTAGGATGCACCCTATAAATGACCCAGCTGAAGGTACTGTGGAAAATGTCTCGTTCGGTTCACTCAAGAATAATTATTCTAGTTGATTCAGTGCCTCATATTTAAGAAAAAGCTATGAAATATTAAGCAGTATTCTTCTTTTATTCCATGTGTTCAAATTGAAACTTACTAAGCCAGCTGGTACTGTTTTAATCATGGAAGTAAACATGCATTTATTTATTTATTTATTTATTTATTTATTTATTATTTTTTGAATTTTATTTTTTTATTAGTTTCTGCTTTATAACAAAGTGAATCAGTCATACATATACATCTGTTCCCACATCCCTTCCCTCATGCATCTCCCTCCCTCCCACCCTCCCCATCCCACCCCTCCAGGCGGTCACAAAGCACCGAGCTGTTCTCCCTGTGCTCTGCAGCATGCATTTAAAATTCAACATTTGGTTCATGTTTAAGAGGGAAGATGGTCTCTAGTTATGGTTTAGACATTAGCTGATTTTTGAACGTCAGCAACAACACATCCCTCCCTGAAACCATGTTTTGAGATTTCTTTAAATTATTAGACATTATTTAGAACAGGAATATATTGACATAAAACATGTACATGCAATACAGAAAATTCCTGTATCCTATCACTCCAGTTTCCGCTATTAATAATATATAGCATAGGTGAAGTACATTTGTTACAATTAGTGAAACAATGTAAGTATATTTTTACTAATGAAAAGTCCATAGTTCACCTCAGAGTCACACCTTGTGTTGTTATATTCAATGATATTTGAAATATGTACAATATTATTTGTCACCATTATGGTGCCATACAGAAATGTGTACACTAATGTTCATAGTCGCATTATTCTTAGTAGCCAAAAGATAGAAACAATCCAAAGTCCATGAGGTGATGAATGGATAAATATAATGTGATATATACACAGAATGGAATAATTTTCAACCATAAAAAGGAATTAAAGATTGACGTATGCTACAAAATGAATGATCCAAATAATATAAAAAATATATTATTGTTAGTGAAATAAGGCAGGCGCAGAAAGACAAATATTATATGATTCCACTTGTATGAGGTACCTAGTGTAGGCAAACTCACAGACACCGGAAGTAGAAATTACCAAGGTCAGGAGGCAGGAGTAAGGTGGATCATGATTTAATGGGTACAGAGGTTACGTGGAAATGATGAAAAAGATTAAGATGTAGATTGTGTTGATGGGTACACAGCATTGTGAAAGTAAGAAATGCTAGTGAACTGTATACTTCAAAATTATGAAAAGCATAAATATGTATATTTCATCACAATAAAATAAGTCAAAAATCCAACAGAATGGACGATGAATGAAGGAACAACATATTTGATTAGAAGGAAGCTGAAAGAGTCTTGTAACATTTCAAGAAGAAGGGGGATTTGGAGGGACTTTGAAATGGGCAGAGGGGCCGTGGGACTCTATACTGAAACATAGTGCAATGTTAGTGTTTAAGCTTTTTCAGACTGACACTTTCAAATTGATTAGGTTCCCTACAGCTAGAAAGCTAAAGGTTCTCTTCCTCATTTCTGAAATGTTCCTCCCCTTTGCCTTCCTCCACCCACCAGGGAGGTTTGTCCAACAGCACCTCAGTCCACACTCAGTAACCACCTGCCTCCATACACTCCCACCCTGTGTCCACATTAACGAGGCTCTCTGAGTAATTCCTGAGCAGCATCACCAGTGTCCTGACACTTACTCTGTGTCCTCCTAGAGCCCCCTGAGGACCTGTTGGAGAAACTGCCCCATGTGAGGACAATCAAAGGGGCTCCTGCTACCTCCAGGGTAAGCTCCCCTTATTTATCAGAGATTAAAAGTTTGCTTCATTTCTTTCTTTTCCAATTGATTTCAGATCTGAAGATCTACAATGTTCAAGACAGCTGATGTATACAATTTTGCTTGGTTGGATGAATGCTGAGTGAAGGTCTTTCCCAACAGATAACTCATTCAAAAGGCCATTTAAAAAATGGCAACACCAGTTAGAAACTGTAGAGTCAGACACACTTTCCTCAGCAGAAAATTTCCCTCCTTGAAATAGACTTTTGTATTTGCTCCTCAAAGTGGACCTGAGAGATCTTCCAGGCAAAGCTCCAGCCTTTCCCACAGCTGTCTTCTCTGGTTTCTTTTGGGGCCATTGACTCAACAACCGTTTCCCATTTGGTTTTCTGAGGACAAAAAAAGAGATGAAATACCTGTGTCCACAGAGCACAGGATGCTGAGATCCTTACACTGTTTTCTCTTCTCTAATCACAGGTGGATTGGACAGCAAACAAAAACGGTATGTATTCAGAGTTCACCCCTGTGCTGAGGAACAATCTAGATGATGAAGAAGGTGGGACTCTCTTGCTGGCTTTGCTTGGAGAGACACCCTGATTCAGGGTCCCTACAGGGATGAGGGCTGAGGGTGTAGAGCTAGAGAGTGATTTCCCAGTAAAGAGCCATGCCCAAGTTCTATGGTCTTGGAAGTAACTGCATCATTTAGATGATGTGGGTTTGTGTGTATCAGGGTTGGGGTGGGGTCCATGTGTCTATGTGGTTGGGGTCTATGTGGTGTGATTGTGAACCTGCATGCGTGAGCGTGTGTGTGTTTCCTGAGGAGATATTTCCCTCTTACACAGCACAATTCACCTGTCAACAAAGCTCATCACCACTGCACACTGTCTGTACACTACCTTGTTCTTCCCTCAACACAGCTGTTGCCCAGATTTGGTTACTATTCCTTTTCCTCAGAAGGAGATGGTGCAGAGATAAATGTTCTCAGCTCTTGACCTCCTAAGTGGAAAAGCCAAACTGAGAACCCAGGGGTGGGTCCCAATGTGGGTGCTCTGGTCCCTGACCTGCACTTACCACTCAGCCAAGGGATCCTCAGTCATGGAGCAAGGGAGTCCCTGCATCCGTATCCTTGGCTGGAAGTCCTCGCATCTCCAAAGGTCCAGACCTTGCCCATCAGGTGGCATTAGTGGTCACAGAATCCAGGGCAGCTATGGGTGGGCTTATCAGTTGACTTTGGCACAGTCATTAATGTGAAATTCACCTCAGGACCTGCATTCTCCTGGTCAGCTCACAGATTCTGAGAGGTGTGAGACCGCATGTATACAGTACAGGTCATATCTGTCAGTGCTGGTGTCATTGCTTAAACAAGGCCAAAAGCAGATAAGAATCAGGGAGCTATTTTATTGTATTGGATAACATTACCATAAGCCGTAGAATTGGTCAATTCCTTTAGCCCACACCCAAGGACTCAAAGTGGAACCTGACTGTTAGCCTGTACACTTCTCCTGCACAGCTGGGTTAGAGACAGGCTGTGCTCAGTCCGGGCTCCCTCTTCATAACGAAGTGTCCCACTTATGGAACAGCTCCCTAGAGTATGGACAGCCCCTGACTCAGTGGGCATACGTACATTGTATAGAAAACAAAGACTGGGAGAAAAATATGATACGATTGATAGTGGCTGTATCTAAATGGTAGGACTTCAGTTTGGTCAAATCTTGTGTATTTGATTTTCTTTAAGACAAGTGATTAGTGAATAAATATAGCATATTTTGTCTAGGATTGAATTCAGTCCTTTAATGGAGGTTGCTGTTAATCAAGTATAAAATATCATACAACAGAAGACATGATAAATGCAGTAGCTGGCATTGTGGATGCTGGGGAAAGAATGATCTGGAAAAAATCAAGCGACAGTGGCAATTTAGCAGGAGCTCCAAAGGGGCAGGATGGGTTATGGGTCTGTGTCATTGAAACAGAGCATGCATTTTAGTGTTTACCATTTTTTAGATCGACCCTTCCCTTCTGATGAGATTCCCCTTAGCTAGAAAGCCAAAGCTCTGTTTTCACTTCCTTCCTCTTGTCCTTTGCCTTCCTTCATCCCCCAAAGAGGATGGCCCAACACCAGCTCAGCCCACACTTACTAACCTCCCACATCCATACACACCACCCCCTGTCCTCATCGAGAGGAAAGCCCCTGAGTAATTCCTGAGCCGCATCACCAGTGTCCTGACAGTTACTCTGTGTCCCTCCAGCTCTCCCTGAGGATGTGGCGGATGACCTGCACCGTGATAGGACAGAGGAAAAGCCTCCGTGGATCCCCACGGTAAGCTGGATTTTTTCTGGTCTGAGATAGAAATATTGCTTTATTTCTCTTTCAATAGAATTAAGTTATGAGTATTTGAGGGTATTCCTTCCAGATACATACAATTCCCTTGGTTGGGAGAATGTGGAGTGAGAGTCTATGACCAACTCATGATGCCTGATTCCACAGGACATTACAATTGACAGCATCCATTACAGCCTGTAGAGTACGGAGCTCTCTCTCCTGCATCGATTTTTCTTCTAGGAAAACAATTCTGTAATTTCCAACCTAAATGGACTTGGAAGTTCCATCCTCCCAGCCAAGTTCTTGCCTTTCAGCCTGAGTAGGTTTACTCTGATAACCTTTGCTGGGTTCCCTGGACCACTGTTTCTTATCAGGTTTTCTACTGTCAGCAAATGAACAAAAGACCTGAGCATCACTGTGATCTTATCCTCATAGTGTTTTCTCTTCTGTAATTGCAGGTGGCCTTCCGAGAAGGTGAAAACGGTATGTATTCTGGAATCACTCACTTGGGGAGGAAGAACTTTGAAGATGAGAAAGTGGGACATTCTTGCTGGTTTTAGTGTAGAGGGCAAACTGATTCCAAATTTGTGCTGGGAATGAGAGTAGGGGTCCTGGTGATAGAAAGTGATTTACAAGTAACGTGACCAATTACTATAGTCCCACGAAGAAGCTGTATTACGGTTAGGTGGTGTAGGTTTGTGTGCATGAGACTGGGTATGTCTGTATGTGAAATGAGTGGTATGATTCTGTGTGTGTATGTGAACTTCTTGTGTTGTGTTTCCCTTGATTTATGTTCCCCTAAACATCACTGTTACTGGTGCCAACTTTCTAGAAAATATTCCCATCACCACTGCATCATGAATGGGTATGGATATAAAAGTAAATAAACTGTACACTTTCAATGTGTGCATTGATTTTATACCAAGTGAGCCTCATTTAACCTGGAAAACAAATCCTATCACCACCCAGGCAAATGTTTACTGGATTCTTTTTTTTTTCTTTTGGCTGTGTTGTGTCTTCGTTGCCCTGTGCGGCCTTCTCATTTCGGTGGCTTCTGTTGTTCCAGAGCGCGGGCTCTATGTGCATGGGCTTCCATAGTTGTGGCACCTGGGCTCAGTAGTTGTGACATGCGGGCTCTAGAGCACAGGCTTAGTAGTTGTGGTGCACGGACTTAGTTGCTCCATGGCTGGATTCTTAATGAACAAAACTGGGTTTCAGCATGCCTACTACTGGGTCAATTACAACTTCATTTAATAAGAAATCTCATCTCTTAGTAGGTCTCATAGCATTCTGAATGGTTATGATACATCTCTCTGCCACTTCCCTCATTCTAACTGTTTCCTATTAGAGCCTCGGGATGAGTCCTCCCCCCTTACCTGAAGCACCTAGTGCTAGGCAGGCCTCCTTCCTTTTGCAGGGAGCCCATGCTTGTACCCACATGCCACACCCAGTTCTGGAGGAATCCGAGAAAGAAGGAGCCTCCAGGAGTAGATGGAGGAAATTCACTCCACCTTTCTCCTTTGAGTCTAATATTCACTATCGGATTCTGGGCTAAGGAAACGAAATGTCCGTACCCTGCGGAAAGTCTGTCTTCCATCACTTGTGCCGGCCCTGTTTCTGTGTGCTGGGCAAGGAACACTGCATACAGTGAAGACAGAACCAAGAGATCTACCCCAGGGATTGAGCTCAGGGTAGGCAATGGCTCTGTCTGTCCTGTCCGTGTTCCATCATTCGTCATGGTTGTGACTCTTGGACAGTCACTTATCTCTCTAAATTTCCACACCCTCCACCATAACTTATGGGTTACAGCCCCCACTTTGCCCTCCCCTTCACCCCCAACAGGGCTGGGTGTCAGACATGATAATGGATATTCTCCATGAGCTGTAAAGCATGGTTCCCATGAAAAAGCTGAAGAGTAAGCTTGAATCCCCCTTTACTTGGAGCCGTCAAATCCCTTCTCTCCCTCCAACAGCTACAAAATATCCAGCTTCTTCTTGCCATCATTCAGGGTTGAACACTTATAGAGCATTTGTGAAGCACCGGTCCTTTATTTTTCAAACATTTTACCTGTATTCAATCATTTTTGGCCCCATGACATAATGCTAAATGTAGGCCATGTTAACATTTCTACATCTCAGAACAGGGAACTGAGGCAAAGAGGGATCTACATATCTTTCCCAAGTACATGCTTCTTCTAAACGGGATTTGAATCCAGTCCATCAGTCATGGTCCCAATGGTTTGCTGAGTTTCTAGACATTCTCAGTTAAATAAAGATATTTGCCCACAAAACCTGTCTGTTGGGTGTTTTCACTGCGTACCAAACTGCAAGATCTTCCTAAGTCCAACTTTGATTCAGGAGGCTCTGCTGGGCTGCTGGTGAGGAAAGGGACCAAAAGATTGAACTGTGAGTAAATTATTGCTAATTTCCCCATGGTCTTCTGCCAGCAAGATGTCAATAGTTGTCTCTATTGTAATGCATTTCCCAGGATGCTGCTCCCAGATTGTGAGAAGAAGAAACACTCATCAGAGGTCAAGAATATCAACCCCAGGCTGGCTGAAAAAGATACGCATCCGGCCACATTTTAGGATGCACCCTATAAATGACCCAGCTGAAGGTACTGTGGAAAATGTCTCGTTCGGTTCACTCAAGAATAATTATTCTAGTTGATTCAGTGCCTCATATTTAAGAAAAAGCTATGAAATATTAAGCAGTATTCTTCTTTTATTCCATGTGTTCAAATTGAAACTTACTAAGCCAGCTGGTACTGTTTTAATCATGGAAGTAAACATGCATTTATTTATTTATTTATTTATTTATTATTTTTTGAATTTTATTTTTTTATTAGTTTCTGCTTTATAACAAAGTGAATCAGTCATACATATACATCTGTTCCCACATCCCTTCCCTCATGCATCTCCCTCCCTCCCACCCTCCCCATCCCACCCCTCCAGGCGGTCACAAAGCACCGAGCTGTTCTCCCTGTGCTCTGCAGCATGCATTTAAAATTCAACATTTGGTTCATGTTTAAGAGGGAAGATGGTCTCTAGTTATGGTTTAGACATTAGCTGATTTTTGAACATCAGCAACAACACATCCCTCCCTGAAACCATGTTTTGAGATTTCTTTAAATTATTAGACATTATTTAGAACAGGAATATATTGACATAAAACATGTACATGCAATACAGAAAATTCCTGTATCCTATCACTCCAGTTTCCGCTATTAATAATATATAGCATAGGTGAAGTACATTTGTTACAATTAGTGAAACAATGTAAGTATATTTTTACTAATGAAAAGTCCATAGTTCACCTCAGAGTCACACCTTGTGTTGTTATATTCAATGATATTTGAAATATGTACAATATTATTTGTCACCATTATGGTGCCATACAGAAATGTGTACACGAATGTTCATAGTCGCATTATTCTTAGTAGCCAAAAGATAGAAACAATCCAAAGTCCATGAGGTGATGAATGGATAAATAAAATGTGATATATACACAGAATGGAATAATTTTCAACCATAAAAAGGAATTAAAGATTGACGTATGCTACAAAATGAATGATCCAAATAATATAAAAAATATATTATTGTTAGTGAAATAAGGCAGGCGCAGAAAGACAAATATTATATGATTCCACTTGTATGAGGTACCTAGTGTAGGCAAACTCACAGACACCGGAAGTAGAAATTACCAAGGTCAGGAGGCAGGAGTAAGGTGGATTATGATTTAATGGGTACAGAGGTTACGTGGAAATGATGAAAAAGATTAAGATGTAGATTGTGTTGATGGGTACACAGCATTGTGAAAGTAAGAAATGCTAGTGAACTGTATACTTCAAAATTATGAAAAGCATAAATATGTATATTTCATCACAATAAAATAAGTCAAAAATCCAACAGAATGGACGATGAATGAAGGAACAACATATTTGATTAGAAGGAATCTGAAAGAGTCTTGTAACATTTCAAGAAGAAGGGGGATTTGGAGGGACTTTGAAATGGGCAGAGGGGCCGTGGGACTCTATACTGAAACATAGTGCAATGTTAGTGTTTAAGCTTTTCAGACTGACACTTTCAAATTGATTAGGTTCCCTACAGCTAGAAAGCTAAAGGTTCTCTTCCTCATTTCTGAAATGTTCCTCCCCTTTGCCTTCCTCCACCCACCAGGGAGGTTTGTCCAACAGCACCTCAGTCCACACTCAGTAACCACCTGCCTCCATACACTCCCACCCTGTGTCCACATTAACGAGGCTCTCTGAGTAATTCCTGAGCAGCATCACCAGTGTCCTGACACTTACTCTGTGTCCTCCTAGAGCCCCCTGAGGACCTGTTGGAGAAACTGCCCCATGTGAGGACAATCAAAGGGGCTCCTGCTACCTCCAGGGTAAGCTCCCCTTATTTATCAGAGATTAAAAGTTTGCTTCATTTCTTTCTTTTCCAATTGATTTCAGATCTGAAGATCTACAATGTTCAAGACAGCTGATGTATACAATTTTGCTTGGTTGGATGAATGCTGAGTGAAGGTCTTTCCCAACAGATAACTCATTCAAAAGGCCATTTAAAAAATGGCAACACCAGTTAGAAACTGTAGAGTCAGACACACTTTCCTCAGCAGAAAATTTCCCTCCTTGAAATAGACTTTTGTATTTGCTCCTCAAAGTGGACCTGAGAGATCTTCCAGGCAAAGCTCCAGCCTTTCCCACAGCTGTCTTCTCTGGTTTCTTTTGGGGCCATTGACTCAACAACCGTTTCCCATTTGGTTTTCTGAGGACAAAAAAAGAGATGAAATACCTGTGTCCACAGAGCACAGGATGCTGAGATCCTTACACTGTTTTCTCTTCTCTAATCACAGGTGGATTGGACAGCAAACAAAAACGGTATGTATTCAGAGTTCACCTCTGTGCTGAGGAACAATCTAGATGATGAAGAAGGTGGGACTCTCTTGCTGGCTTTGCTTGGAGAGACACCCTGATTCAGGGTCCCTACAGGGATGAGGGCTGGGGGTGTAGAGCTAGAGAGTGATTTCCCAGTAAAGAGCCATGCCCAAGTTCTATGGTCTTGGAAGTAACTGCATCATTTAGATGATGTGGGTTTGTGTGTATCAGGGTTGGGGTGGGGTCCATGTGTCTATGTGGTTGGGGTCTATGTGGTGTGATTGTGAACCTGCATGCGTGAGCGTGTGTGTGTTTCCTGAGGAGATATTTCCCTCTTACACAGCACAATTCACCTGTCAACAAAGCTCATCACCACTGCACACTGTCTGTACACTACCTTGTTCTTCCCTCAACACAGCTGTTGCCCAGATTTGGTTACTATTCCTTTTCCTCAGAAGGAGATGGTGCAGAGATAAATGTTCTCAGCTCTTGACCTCCTAAGTGGAAAAGCCAAACTGAGAACCCAGGGGTGGGTCCCAATGTGGGTGCTCTGGATCCCTGACCTGCACTTACCACTCAGCCAAGGGATCCTCAGTCATGGAGCAAGGGAGTCCCTGCATCCGTATCCTTGGCTGGAAGTCCTCGCATCTCCAAAGGTCCAGACCTTGCCCATCAGGTGGCATTAGTGGTCACAGAATCCAGGGCAGCTATGGGTGGGCTTATCAGTTGACTTTGGCACAGTCATTAATGTGAAATTCACCTCAGGACCTGCATTCTCCTGGTCAGCTCACAGATTCTGAGAGGTGTGAGACCGCATGTATACAGTACAGGTCATATCTGTCAGTGCTGGTGTCATTGCTTAAACAAGGCCAAAAGCAGATAAGAATCAGGGAGCTATTTTATTGTATTGGATAACATTACCATAAGCCGTAGAATTGGTCAATTCCTTTAGCCCACACCCAAGGACTCAAAGTGGAACCTGACTGTTAGCCTGTACACTTCTCCTGCACAGCTGGGTTAGAGACAGGCTGTGCTCAGTCCGGGCTCCCTCTTCATAACGAAGTGTCCCACTTATGGAACAGCTCCCTAGAGTATGGACAGCCCCTGACTCAGTGGGCATACGTACATTGTATAGAAAACAAAGACTGGGAGAAAAATATGATACGATTGATAGTGGCTGTATCTAAATGGTAGGACTTCAGTTTGGTCAAATCTTGTGTATTTGATTTTCTTTAAGACAAGTGATTAGTGAATAAATATAGCATATTTTGTCTAGGATTGAATTCAGTCCTTTAATGGAGGTTGCTGTTAATCAAGTATAAAATATCATACAACAGAAGACATGATAAATGCAGTAGCTGGCATTGTGGATGCTGGGGAAAGAATGATCTGGAAAAAATCAAGCGACAGTGGCAATTTAGCAGGAGCTCCAAAGGGGCAGGATGGGTTATGGGTCTGTGTCATTGAAACAGAGCATGCATTTTAGTGTTTACCATTTTTTAGATCGACCCTTCCCTTCTGATGAGATTCCCCTTAGCTAGAAAGCCAAAGCTCTGTTTTCACTTCCTTCCTCTTGTCCTTTGCCTTCCTTCATCCCCCAAAGAGGATGGCCCAACACCAGCTCAGCCCACACTTACTAACCTCCCACATCCATACACACCACCCCCTGTCCTCATCGAGAGGAAAGCCCCTGAGTAATTCCTGAGCCGCATCACCAGTGTCCTGACAGTTACTCTGTGTCCCTCCAGCTCTCCCTGAGGATGTGGCGGATGACCTGCACCGTGATAGGACAGAGGAAAAGCCTCCGTGGATCCCCACGGTAAGCTGGATTTTTTCTGGTCTGAGATAGAAATATTGCTTTCTTTCTCTTTCAATAGAATTAAGTTATGAGTATTTGAGGGTATTCCTTCCAGATACATACAATTCCCTTGGTTGGGAGAATGTGGAGTGAGAGTCTATGACCAACTCATGATGCCTGATTCCACAGGACATTACAATTGACAGCATCCATTACAGCCTGTAGAGTACGGAGCTCTCTCTCCTGCATCGATTTTTCTTCTAGGAAAACAATTCTGTAATTTCCAACCTAAATGGACTTGGAAGTTCCATCCTCCCAGCCAAGTTCTTGCCTTTCAGCCTGAGTAGGTTTACTCTGATAACCTTTGCTGGGTTCCCTGGACCACTGTTTCTTATCAGGTTTTCTACTGTCAGCAAATGAACAAAAGACCTGAGCATCACTGTGATCTTATCCTCATAGTGTTTTCTCTTCTGTAATTGCAGGTGGCCTTCCGAGAAGGTGAAAACGGTATGTATTCTGGAATCACTCACTTGGGGAGGAAGAACTTTGAAGATGAGAAAGTGGGACATTCTTGCTGGTTTTAGTGTAGAGGGCAAACTGATTCCAAATTTGTGCTGGGAATGAGAGTAGGGGTCCTGGTGATAGAAAGTGATTTACAAGTAACGTGACCAATTACTATAGTCCCACGAAGAAGCTGTATTACGGTTAGGTGGTGTAGGTTTGTGTGCATGAGACTGGGTATGTCTGTATGTGAAATGAGTGGTATGATTCTGTGTGTGTATGTGAACTTCTTGTGTTGTGTTTCCCTTGATTTATGTTCCCCTAAACATCACTGTTACTGGTGCCAACTTTCTAGAAAATATTCCCATCACCACTGCATCATGAATGGGTATGGATATAAAAGTAAATAAACTGTACACTTTCAATGTGTGCATTGATTTTATACCAAGTGAGCCTCATTTAACCTGGAAAACAAATCCTATCACCACCCAGGCAAATGTTTACTGGATTCTTTTTTTTTTCTTTTGGCTGTGTTGTGTCTTCGTTGCCCTGTGCGGCCTTCTCATTTCGGTGGCTTCTGTTGTTCCAGAGCGCGGGCTCTATGTGCATGGGCTTCCATAGTTGTGGCACCTGGGCTCAGTAGTTGTGACATGCGGGCTCTAGAGCACAGGCTTAGTAGTTGTGGTGCACGGACTTAGTTGCTCCATGGCTGGATTCTTAATGAACAAAACTGGGTTTCAGCATGCCTACTACTGGGTCAATTACAACTTCATTTAATAAGAAATCTCATCTCTTAGTAGGTCTCATAGCATTCTGAATGGTTATGATACATCTCTCTGCCACTTCCCTCATTCTAACTGTTTCCTATTAGAGCCTCGGGATGAGTCCTCCCCCCTTACCTGAAGCACCTAGTGCTAGGCAGGCCTCCTTCCTTTTGCAGGGAGCCCATGCTTGTACCCACATGCCACACCCAGTTCTGGAGGAATCCGAGAAAGAAGGAGCCTCCAGGAGTAGATGGAGGAAATTCACTCCACCTTTCTCCTTTGAGTCTAATATTCACTATCGGATTCTGGGCTAAGGAAACGAAATGTCCGTACCCTGCGGAAAGTCTGTCTTCCATCACTTGTGCCGGCCCTGTTTCTGTGTGCTGGGCAAGGAACACTGCATACAGTGAAGACAGAACCAAGAGATCTACCCCAGGGATTGAGCTCAGGGTAGGCACTGGCTCTGTCTGTCCTGTCCGTGATCCATCATTCGTCATGGTTGTGACTCTTGGACAGTCACTTATCTCTCTAAATTTCCACACCCTCCACCATAACTTATGGGTTACAGCCCCCACTTTGCCCTCCCCTTCACCCCCAACAGGGCTGGGTGTCAGACATGATAATGGATATTCTCCATGAGCTGTAAAGCATGGTTCCCATGAAAAAGCTGAAGAGTAAGCTTGAATCCCCCTTTACTTGGAGCCGTCAAATCCCTTCTCTCCCTCCAACAGCTACAAAATATCCAGCTTCTTCTTGCCATCATTCATGGTTGAACACTTATAGAGCATTTGTGAAGCACCGGTCCTTTATTTTTCAAACATTTTACCTGTATTCAATCATTTTTGGCCCCATGACATAATGCTAAATGTAGGCCATGTTAACATTTCTACATCTCAGAACAGGGAACTGAGGCAAAGAGGGATCTACATATCTTTCCCAAGTACATGCTTCTTCTAAACGGGATTTGAATCCAGTCCATCAGTCATGGTCCCAATGGTTTGCTGAGTTTCTAGACATTCTCAGTTAAATAAAGATATTTGCCCACAAAACCTGTCTGTTGGGTGTTTTCACTGCGTACCAAACTGCAAGATCTTCCTAAGTCCAACTTTGATTCAGGAGGCTCTGCTGGGCTGCTGGTGAGGAAAGGGACCAAAAGATTGAACTGTGAGTAAATTATTGCTAATTTCCCCATGGTCTTCTGCCAGCAAGATGTCAATAGTTGTCTCTATTGTAATGCATTTCCCAGGATGCTGCTCCCAGATTGTGAGAAGAAGAAACACTCATCAGAGGTCAAGAATATCAACCCCAGGCTGGCTGAAAAAGATCCGCATCCGGCCACATTTTAGGATGCACCCTATAAATGACCCAGCTGAAGGTACTGTGGAAAATGTCTCGTTCGGTTCACTCAAGAATAATTATTCTAGTTGATTCAGTGCCTCATATTTAAGAAAAAGCTATGAAATATTAAGCAGTATTCTTCTTTTATTCCATGTGTTCAAATTGAAACTTACTAAGCCAGCTGGTACTGTTTTAATCATGGAAGTAAACATGCATTTATTTATTTATTTATTTATTTATTATTTTTTGAATTTTATTTTTTTATTAGTTTCTGCTTTATAACAAAGTGAATCAGTCATACATATACATCTGTTCCCACATCCCTTCCCTCATGCATCTCCCTCCCTCCCACCCTCCCCATCCCACCCCTCCAGGCGGTCACAAAGCACCGAGCTGTTCTCCCTGTGCTCTGCAGCATGCATTTAAAATTCAACATTTGGTTCATGTTTAAGAGGGAAGATGGTCTCTAGTTATGGTTTAGACATTAGCTGATTTTTGAACATCAGCAACAACACATCCCTCCCTGAAACCATGTTTTGAGATTTCTTTAAATTATTAGACATTATTTAGAACAGGAATATATTGACATAAAACATGTACATGCAATACAGAAAATTCCTGTATCCTATCACTCCAGTTTCCGCTATTAATAATATATAGCATAGGTGAAGTACATTTGTTACAATTAGTGAAACAATGTAAGTATATTTTTACTAATGAAAAGTCCATAGTTCACCTCAGAGTCACACCTTGTGTTGTTATATTCAATGATATTTGAAATATGTACAATATTATTTGTCACCATTATGGTGCCATACAGAAATGTGTACACGAATGTTCATAGTCGCATTATTCTTAGTAGCCAAAAGATAGAAACAATCCAAAGTCCATGAGGTGATGAATGGATAAATAAAATGTGATATATACACAGAATGGAATAATTTTCAACCATAAAAAGGAATTAAAGATTGACGTATGCTACAAAATGAATGATCCAAATAATATAAAAAATATATTATTGTTAGTGAAATAAGGCAGGCGCAGAAAGACAAATATTATATGATTCCACTTGTATGAGGTACCTAGTGTAGGCAAACTCACAGACACCGGAAGTAGAAATTACCAAGGTCAGGAGGCAGGAGTAAGGTGGATTATGATTTAATGGGTACAGAGGTTACGTGGAAATGATGAAAAAGATTAAGATGTAGATTGTGTTGATGGGTACACAGCATTGTGAAAGTAAGAAATGCTAGTGAACTGTATACTTCAAAATTATGAAAAGCATAAATATGTATATTTCATCACAATAAAATAAGTCAAAAATCCAACAGAATGGACGATGAATGAAGGAACAACATATTTGATTAGAAGGAAGCTGAAAGAGTCTTGTAACATTTCAAGAAGAAGGGGGATTTGGAGGGACTTTGAAATGGGCAGAGGGGCCGTGGGACTCTATACTGAAACATAGTGCAATGTTAGTGTTTAAGCTTTTCAGACTGACACTTTCAAATTGATTAGGTTCCCTACAGCTAGAAAGCTAAAGGTTCTCTTCCTCATTTCTGAAATGTTCCTCCCCTTTGCCTTCCTCCACCCACCAGGGAGGTTTGTCCAACAGCACCTCAGTCCACACTCAGTAACCACCTGCCTCCATACACTCCCACCCTGTGTCCACATTAACGAGGCTCTCTGAGTAATTCCTGAGCAGCATCACCAGTGTCCTGACACTTACTCTGTGTCCTCCTAGAGCCCCCTGAGGACCTGTTGGAGAAACTGCCCCATGTGAGGACAATCAAAGGGGCTCCTGCTACCTCCAGGGTAAGCTCCCCTTATTTATCAGAGATTAAAAGTTTGCTTCATTTCTTTCTTTTCCAATTGATTTCAGATCTGAAGATCTACAATGTTCAAGACAGCTGATGTATACAATTTTGCTTGGTTGGATGAATGCTGAGTGAAGGTCTTTCCCAACAGATAACTCATTCAAAAGGCCATTTAAAAAATGGCAACACCAGTTAGAAACTGTAGAGTCAGACACACTTTCCTCAGCAGAAAATTTCCCTCCTTGAAATAGACTTTTGTATTTGCTCCTCAAAGTGGACCTGAGAGATCTTCCAGGCAAAGCTCCAGCCTTTCCCACAGCTGTCTTCTCTGGTTTCTTTTGGGGCCATTGACTCAACAACCGTTTCCCATTTGGTTTTCTGAGGACAAAAAAAGAGATGAAATACCTGTGTCCACAGAGCACAGGATGCTGAGATCCTTACACTGTTTTCTCTTCTCTAATCACAGGTGGATTGGACAGCAAACAAAAACGGTATGTATTCAGAGTTCACCTCTGTGCTGAGGAACAATCTAGATGATGAAGAAGGTGGGACTCTCTTGCTGGCTTTGCTTGGAGAGACACCCTGATTCAGGGTCCCTACAGGGATGAGGGCTGGGGGTGTAGAGCTAGAGAGTGATTTCCCAGTAAAGAGCCATGCCCAAGTTCTATGGTCTTGGAAGTAACTGCATCATTTAGATGATGTGGGTTTGTGTGTATCAGGGTTGGGGTGGGGTCCATGTGTCTATGTGGTTGGGGTCTATGTGGTGTGATTGTGAACCTGCATGCGTGAGCGTGTGTGTGTTTCCTGAGGAGATATTTCCCTCTTACACAGCACAATTCACCTGTCAACAAAGCTCATCACCACTGCACACTGTCTGTACACTACCTTGTTCTTCCCTCAACACAGCTGTTGCCCAGATTTGGTTACTATTCCTTTTCCTCAGAAGGAGATGGTGCAGAGATAAATGTTCTCAGCTCTTGACCTCCTAAGTGGAAAAGCCAAACTGAGAACCCAGGGGTGGGTCCCAATGTGGGTGCTCTGGATCCCTGACCTGCACTTACCACTCAGCCAAGGGATCCTCAGTCATGGAGCAAGGGAGTCCCTGCATCCGTATCCTTGGCTGGAAGTCCTCGCATCTCCAAAGGTCCAGACCTTGCCCATCAGGTGGCATTAGTGGTCACAGAATCCAGGGCAGCTATGGGTGGGCTTATCAGTTGACTTTGGCACAGTCATTAATGTGAAATTCACCTCAGGACCTGCATTCTCCTGGTCAGCTCACAGATTCTGAGAGGTGTGAGACCCCATGTATACAGTACAGGTCATATCTGTCAGTGCTGGTGTCATTGCTTAAACAAGGCCAAAAGCAGATAAGAATCAGGGAGCTATTTTACTGTATTGGATAACATTACCATAAGCCGTAGAATTGGTCAGTTCCTTTAGCCCACACCCAAGGACTCAAAGTGGAACCTGACTGTTAGCCTGTACACTTCTCCTGCACAGCTGGGTTAGAGACAGGCTGTGCTCAGTCCGGGCTCCCTCTTCATAACGAAGTGTCCCACTTATGGAACAGCTCCCTAGAGTATGGACAGCCCCTGACTCAGTGGGCATACGTACATTGTATAGAAAACAAAGACTGGGAGAAAAATATGATACGATTGATAGTGGCTGTATCTAAATGGTAGGACTTCAGTTTTGTCAAAACTTGTGTATTTGATTTTCTTTAAGACAAGTGATTAGTGAATAAATATAGCATATTTTGTCTAGGATTGAATTCAGTCCTTTAATGGAGGTTGCTGTTAATCAAGTATAAAATATCATACAACAGAAGACATGATAAATGCAGTAGCTGGCATTGTGGATGCTGGGGAAAGAGTGATCTGGGAAAAATCAAGCGACAGTGGCAATTTAGCAGGAGCTCCAAAGAGGCAGGATGGGTCATGGGTCTGTGTCATTGAAACAGAGCATGCATTTTAGTGTTTACCATTTTTTAGATCGACCCTTCCCTTCTGATGAGATTCCCCTTAGCTAGAAAGCCAAAGCTCTGTTTTCACTTCCTTCCTCTTGTCCTTTGCCTTCCTTCATCCCCCAAAGAGGATGGCCCAACACCAGCTCAGCCCACACTTACTAACCTCCCACATCCATACACACCACCCCATGTCCTCATCGAGAGGAAAGCCCCTGAGTAATTCCTGAGCCGCATCACCAGTGTCCTGACAGTTACTCTGTGTCCCTCCAGCTCTCCCTGAGGATGTGGCGGATGACCTGCACCGTGATAGGACAGAGGAAAAGCCTCCGTGGATCCCCACGGTAAGCTGGATTTTTTCTGGTCTGAGATAGAAATATTGCTTTCTTTCTCTTTCAATAGAATTAAGTTATGAATATTTGAGGGTATTCCTTCCAGATACATACAATTCCCTTGGTTGGGAGAATGTGGAGTGAGAGTCTATGACCAACTCATGATGCCTGATTCCACAGGACATTACAATTGACAGCATCCATTACAGCCTGTAGAGTACGGAGCTCTCTCTCCTGCATCGATTTTTCTTCTAGGAAAATAATTCTGTAATTTCCAACCTAAATGGACTTGGAAGTTCCATCCTCCCAGCCAAGTTCTTGCCTTTCAGCCTGAGTAGGTTTGCTCTGATAACCCTTGCTGGGTTCCCTGGACCACTGTTTCTTATCAGGTTTTCTACTGTCAGCAAATGAACAAAAGACCTGAGCATCACTGTGATCTTATCCTCATAGTGTTTTCTCTTCTGTAATTGCAGGTGGCCTTCCCAGAAGGTGAAAACGGTATGTATTCTGGAATCAGTCACTTGGGGAGGAAGAACTTTGAAGATGAGAAAGTGGGACATTCTTGCTGGTTTTAGTGTAGAGGGCAAACTGATTCCAAATTTGTGCTGGGAATGAGAGTAGGGGTCCTGGTGATAGAAAATGATTTACAAGTAAAGTGACCAATTACTATAGTCCCACGAAGAAGCTGTATTACGGTTAGGTGGTGTAGGTTTGTGTGCATGAGACTGGGTGTGTCTGTATGTGAAATGAGTGGTATGATTCTGTGTGTGTATGTGAACTTTTTGTGTTGTGTTTCCCTTGATTTATGTTCCCCTAAACATCACTGTTACTGGTGCCAACTTTCTAGAAAATATTCCCATCACCACTGCATCATGAATGGGTATGGATATAAAAGTAAATAAACTGTACACTTTCAATGTGTGCATTGATTTTATACCAAGTGAGCCTCATTTAACCTGGAAAACAAATCCTATCACCACCCAGGCAAATGTTTACTGGATTCTTTTTTTTTTTCTTTTGGCTGTGTTGTGTCTTCGTTGCCCTGTGCGGCCTTCTCATTTCGGTGGCTTCTGTTGTTCCAGAGCGCGGGCTCTAGGTGCATGGGCTTCAATAGTTGTTGCACCTGGGCTCAGTAGTTGTGACTTGCGGGCTCTAGAGCACAGGCTTAGTAGTTGTGGTGCACGGACTTAGTTGCTGCATGGCTGGATTCTTAATGAACAAAACTGGGTTTCAGCATGCCTACTACTGGGTCAATTACAACTTCATTTAATAAGAAATCTCATCTCTTAGTAGGTCTCATAGCATTCTGAATGGTTATGATACATCTCTCTGCCACTTCCCTCATTCTAACTGTTTCCTATTAGAGCCTCGGGATGAGTCCTCCCCCCTTACCTGAAGCACCTAGTGCTAGGCAGGCCTCCTACCTTTTGCAGGGAGCCCATGCTTGTACCCACATGCCACACCCAGTTCTGGAGGAATCCGAGAAAGAAGGAGCCTCCAGGAGTAGATGGAGGAAATTCACTCCACCTTTCTCCTTTGAGGCTAATATTCACTATCAGATTCTGTGCTAAGGAAAGGAAATGTCCGTATCCTGTGGAAAGTCTGTCTTCCATCACTTGTGCCGGCCCAGTTTCTGTGTGCTGGGCAAGGAACACTGCATACAGTGAAGGCAGAACCAAGAGATCTACCCCAGGGATTGAGCTCAGGGTAGGCACTGGCTCTGTCTGTCCTGTCCGTGATCCATCATTCATCATGGTTGTGACTCTTGGACAGTCACTTATCTCTCTAAATTTCCACACCCTCCACCATAACATATGGGTTACAGCCCCCACTTTGCCCTCCCCTTCACCCCCAACAGGGCTGGGTGTCAGACATGATAATGGATATTCTCCATGAGCTGTAAAGCATTGTTCCCATGAAAAAGCTGAAGAGTAAGCTTGAATCCCCCTTTACTTGGAGCCGTCAAATCCCTTCTCTCCCTCCAACAGCTACAAAATATCCAGCTTCTTCTTGCCATCATTCAGGATTGAACACTTATAGAGCATTTGTGAAGCACCAGTCCTTTATTTTTCAAACATTTTACCTGTATTCAATCATTTTTGGCCACATGACATAATGCTAAATGTAGGCCATGTTAACATTTCTACATCTCAGAACAGGGAACTGAGGCAAAGAGGGATCTACATATCTTTCCCAAGTACATGCTTCTTCTAAACGGGATTTGAATCCAGTCCATCAGTCATGGTCCCAATGGTTTGCTGAGTTTCTAGACATTCTCAGTTAAATAAAGATATTTGCCCACAAAACCTGTCTGTTGGGTGTTTTCACTGCATACCAAACTGCAAGATCTTCCTAAGTCCAACTTTGATTCAGGAGGCTCTGCTGGGCCGCTGGTGAGGAAAGGGACCAAAGGATTGAACTGTGAATAAATTATTGCTAATTTCCCCATGGTCTTCTGCCAGCAAGATGTCAATAGTTGTCTCTATTGTAATGCATTTCCCAGGATGCTGCTCCCAGATTGTGAGAAGAAGAAACACTCATCAGAGGTCAAGAATATCAACCCCAGGCTGGCTGAAAAAGATCCGCATCCGGCCACATTTTAGGATGCACCCTATAAATGACCCAGCTGAAGGTACTGTGGAAAATGTCTCATTCGGTTCACTCAAGAATAATTATTCTAGTTGATTCAGTGCCTCATATTTAAGAAAACGCTATGAAATATTAAGCAGTATTCTTCTTTTATTCCATGTGTTCAAATTGAAACTTACTAAGCCAGCTGGTACTGTTTTAACCAGGGAAGTAAACATGCATTTATTTATTTATTTATTTATTTATTTATTTATTTATTATTTTTTGAATTTTATTTTTTTATTAGTTTCTGCTTTATAACAAAGTGAATCAGTCATACATATACATCTGTTCCCACATCCCTTCCCTCATGCATCTCCCTCCCTCCCACCCTCCCCATCCCACCCCTCCAGGCGGTCACAAAGCACCGAGCTGTTCTCCCTGTGCTCTGCAGCATGCATTTAAAATTCAACATTTGGTTCATGTTTAAGAGGGAAGATGGTCTCTAGTTATGGTTTAGACATTAGCTGATTTTTGAACGTCAGCAACAACACATCCCTCCCTGAAACCATGTTTTGAGATTTCTTTAAATTATTAGACATTATTTAGAACAGGAATATATTGACATAAAACATGTACATGCAATACAGAAAATTCCTGTATCCTATCACTCCAGTTTCAGCTATTAATAATATATAGCATAGGTGAAGTACATTTGTTACAATTAGTGAAACAATGTAAGTATATTTTTACTAATGAAAAGTCCATAGTTCACCTCAGAGTCACACCTTGTGTTGTTATATTCAATGATATTTGAAATATGTACAATATTATTTGTCACCATTATGGTGCCATACAGAAATGTGTACACGAATGTTCATAGTCGCATTATTCTTAGTAGCCAAAAGATAGAAACAATCCAAAGTCCATGAGGTGATGAATGGATAAATAAAATGTGATATATACACAGAATGGAATAATTTTCAACCATAAAAAGGAATTAAAGATTGACTTATGCTACAAAATGAATGATCCAAATAATATAAAAAATATATTATTGTTAGTGAAATAAGGCAGGCGCAGAAAGACAAATATTATATGATTCCACTTGTATGAGGTACCTAGTGTAGGCAAACTCACAGACACCGGAAGTAGAAATTACCAAGGTCAGGAGGCAGGAGTAAGGTGGATTATGATTTAATGGGTACAGAGGTTACGTGGAAATGATGAAAAAGATTAAGATGTAGATTGTGTTGATGGGTACACAGCATTGTGAAAGTAAGAAATGCTAGGGAACTGTATACTTCAAAATTATGAAAAGCATAAATATGTATATTTCATCACAATAAAATAAGTCAAAAATCCAACAGAATGGACGATGAATGAAGGAACAACATATTTGATTAGAAGGAAGCTGAAAGAGTCTTGTAACATTTCAAGAAGAAGGGGGATTTGGAGGGACTTTGAAATGGGCAGAGGGGCCGTGGGACTCTATACTGAAACATAGTGCAATGTTAGTGTTTAAGCTTTTTCAGACTGACACTTTCAAATTGATTAGGTTCCCTACAGCTAGAAAGCTAAAGGTTCTCTTCCTCATTTCTGAAATGTTCCTCCCCTTTGCCTTCCTCCACCCACCAGGGAGGTTTGTCCAACAGCACCTCAGTCCACACTCAGTAACCACCTGCCTCCATACACTCCCACCCTGTGTCCACATTAACGAGGCTCTCTGAGTAATTCCTGAGCAGCATCACCAGTGTCCTGACACTTACTCTGTGTCCTCCTAGAGCCCCCTGAGGACCTGTTGGAGAAACTGCCCCATGTGAGGACAATCAAAGGGGCTCCTGCTACCTCCAGGGTAAGCTCCCCTTATTTATCAGAGATTAAAAGTTTGCTTCATTTCTTTCTTTTCCAATTGATTTCAGATCTGAAGATCTACAATGTTCAAGACAGCTGATGTATACAATTTTGCTTGGTTGGATGAATGCTGAGTGAAGGTCTTTCCCAACAGATAACTCATTCAAAAGGCCATTTAAAAAATGGCAACACCAGTTAGAAACTGTAGAGTCAGGCACACTTTCCTCAGCAGAAAATTTCCCTCCTTGAAAGAGACTTTTGTATTTGCTCCTCAAAGTGGACCTGAGAGATCTTCCAGGCAAAGCTCCAGCCTTTCCCACAGCTGTCTTCTCTGGTTTCTTTTGGGGCCATTGACTCAACAACCGTTTCCCATTTGGTTTTCTGAGGACAAAAAAAAGAGATGAAATACCTGTGTCCACAGAGCACAGGATGCTGAGATCCTTACACTGTTTTCTCTTCTCTAATCACAGGTGGATTGGACAGCAAACAAAAACGGTATGTATTCAGAGTTCACCTCTGTGCTGAGGAACAATCTAGATGATGAAGAAGGTGGGACTCTCTTGCTGGCTTTGCTTGGAGAGACACCCTGATTCAGGGTCCCTACAGGGATGAGGGCTGGGGGTGTAGAGCTAGAGAGTGATTTCCCAGTAAAGAGCCATGCCCAAGTTCTATGGTCTTGGAAGTAACTGCATCATTTAGATGATGTGGGTTTGTGTGTATCAGGGTTGGGGTGGGGTCCATGTGTCTATGTGGTTGGGGTCTATGTGGTGTGATTGTGAACCTGCATGCGTGAGCGTGTGTGTGTTTCCTGAGGAGATATTTCCCTCTTACACAGCACAATTCACCTGTCAACAAAGCTCATCACCACTGCACACTGTCTGTACACTACCTTGTTCTTCCCTCAACACAGCTGTTGCCCAGATTTGGTTACTATTCCTTTTCCTCAGAAGGAGATGGTGCAGAGATAAATGTTCTCAGCTCTTGACCTCCTAAGTGGAAAAGCCAAACTGAGAACCCAGGGGTGGGTCCCAATGTGGGTGCTCTGGATCCCTGACCTGCACTTACCACTCAGCCAAGGGATCCTCAGTCATGGAGCAAGGGAGTCCCTGCATCCGTATCCTTGGCTGGAAGTCCTCGCATCTCCAAAGGTCCAGACCTTGCCCATCAGGTGGCATTAGTGGTCACAGAATCCAGGGCAGCTATGGGTGGGCTTATCAGTTGACTTTGGCACAGTCATTAATGTGAAATTCACCTCAGGACCTGCATTCTCCTGGTCAGCTCACAGATTCTGAGAGGTGTGAGACCCCATGTATACAGTACAGGTCATATCTGTCAGTGCTGGTGTCATTGCTTAAACAAGGCCAAAAGCAGATAAGAATCAGGGAGCTATTTTATTGTATTGGATAACATTACCATAAGCCGTAGAATTGGTCAGTTCCTTTAGCCCACACCCAAGGACTCAAAGTGGAACCTGACTGTTAGCCTGTACACTTCTCCTGCACAGCTGGGTTAGAGACAGGCTGTGCTCAGTCCGGGCTCCCTCTTCATAACGAAGTGTCCCACTTCTGGAACAGCTCCCTAGAGTATGGACAGCCCCTGACTCAGTGGGCATACGTACATTGTATAGAAAACAAAGACTGGGAGAAAAATATGATACGATTGATAGTGGCTGTATCTAAATGGTAGGACTTCAGTTTGGTCAAATCTTGTGTATTTGATTTTCTTTAAGACAAGTGATTAGTGAATAAATATAGCATATTTTGTCTAGGATTGAATTCAGTCCTTTAATGGAGGTTGCTGTTAATCAAGTATAAAATATCATACAACAGAAGACATGATAAATGCAGTAGCTGGCATTGTGGATGCTGGGGAAAGAGTGATCTGGGAAAAATCAAGCGACAGTGGCAATTTAGCAGGAGCTCCAAAGGGGCAGGATGGGTCATGGGTCTGTGTCATTGAAACAGAGCATGCATTTTAGTGTTTACCATTTTTTAGATCGACCCTTCCCTTCTGATGAGATTCCCCTTAGCTAGAAAGCCAAAGCTCTGTTTTCACTTCCTTCCTCTTGTCCTTTGCCTTCCTTCATCCCCCAAAGAGGATGGCCCAACACCAGCTCAGCCCACACTTACTAACCTCCCACATCCATACACACCACCCCCTGTCCTCATCGAGAGGAAAGCCCCTGAGTAATTCCTGAGCCGCATCACCAGTGTCCTGACAGTTACTCTGTGTCCCTCCAGCTCTCCCTGAGGTTGTGGCGGATGACCTGCACCGTGATAGGACAGAGGAAAAGCCTCCGTGGATCCCCACGGTAAGCTGGATTTTTTCTGGTCTGAGATAGAAATATTGCTTTATTTCTCTTTCAATAGAATTAAGTTATGAGTATTTGAGGGTATTCCTTCCAGATACATACAATTCCCTTGGTTGGGAGAATGTGGAGTGAGAGTCTATGACCAACTCATGATGCCTGATTCCACAGGACATTACAATTGACAGCATCCATTACAGCCTGTAGAGTACGGAGCTCTCTCTCCTGCATCGATTTTTCTTCTAGGAAAACAATTCTGTAATTTCCAACCTAAATGGACTTGGAAGTTCCATCCTCCCAGCCAAGTTCTTGCCTTTCAGCCTGAGTAGGTTTGCTCTGATAACCCTTGCTGGGTTCCCTGGACCACTGTTTCTTATCAGGTTTTCTACTGTCAGCAAATGAACAAAAGACCTGAGCATCACTGTGATCTTATCCTCATAGTGTTTTCTCTTCTGTAATTGCAGGTGGCCTTCCCAGAAGGTGAAAACGGTATGTATTCTGGAATCAGTCACTTGGGGAGGAAGAACTTTGAAGATGAGAAAGTGGGACATTCTTGCTGGTTTTAGTGTAGAGGGCAAACTGATTCCAAATTTGTGCTGGGAATGAGAGTAGGGGTCCTTGTGATAGAAAATGATTTACAAGTAACGTGACCAATTACTATAGTCCCACGAAGAAGCTGTATTACGGTTAGGTGGTGTAGGTTTGTGTGCATGAGACTGGGTATGTCTGTATGTGAAATGAGTGGTATGATTCTGTGTGTGTATGTGAACTTTTTGTGTTGTGTTTCCCTTGATTTATGTTCCCCTAAACATCACTGTTACTGGTGCCAACTTTCTAGAAAATATTCCCATCACCACTGCATCATGAATGGGTATGGATATAAAAGTAAATAAACTGTACACTTTCAATGTGTGCATTGATTTTATACCAAGTGAGCCTCATTTAACCTGGAAAACAAATCCTATCACCACCCAGGCAAATGTTTACTGGATTCTTTTTTTTTTCTTTTCTTTTGGCTGTGTTGTGTCTTCGTTGCCCTGTGCGGCCTTCTCATTTCGGTGGCTTCTGTTGTTCCAGAGCGCAGGCTCTAGGTGCATGGGCTTCCATAGTTGTGGCACCTGGGCTCAGTAGTTGTGACTTGCGGGCTCTAGAGCACAGGCTTAGTAGTTGTGGTGCACGGACTTAGTTGCTCCATGGCTGGATTCTTAATGAACAAAACTGGGTTTCAGCATGCCTACTACTGGGTCAATTACAACTTCATTTAATAAGAAATCTCATCTCTTAGTAGGTCTCATAGCATTCTGAATGGTTATGATACATCTCTCTGCCACTTCCCTCATTTTAACTGTTTCCTATTAGAGCCTCGGGATGAGTCCTCCCCCCTTACCTGAAGCACCTAGTGCTAGGCAGGCCTCCTTCCTTTTGCAGGGAGCCCATGCTTGTACCCACATGCCACACCCAGTTCTGGAGGAATCCGAGAAAGAAGGAGCCTCCAGGAGTAGATGGAGGAAATTCACTCCACCTTTCTCCTTTGAGGCTAATATTCACTATCAGATTCTGTGCTAAGGAAAGGAAATGTCCTTCTCCTGCGGAAAGTCTGTCTTCCATCACTTGTGCCGGCCCTGTTTCTGTGTGCTGGGCAAGGAACACTGCATACAGTGAAGACAGAACCAAGAGATCTACCCCAGGGATTGAGCTCAGGGTAGGCACTGGCTCTGTCTGTCCTGTCCGTGATCCATCATTCATCATGGTTGTGACTCTTGGACAGTCACTTATCTCTCTAAATTTCCACACCCTCCACCATAACATATGGGTTACAGCCCCCACTTTGCCCTCCCCTTCACCCCCAACAGGGCTGGGTGTCAGACATGATAATGGATATTCTCCATGAGCTGTAAAGCATTGTTCCCATGAAAAAGCTGAAGAGTAAGCTTGAATCCCCCTTTACTTGGAGCCGTCAAATCCCTTCTCTCCCTCCAACAGCTACAAAATATCCAGCTTCTTCTTGCCATCATTCAGGATTGAACACTTATAGAGCATTTTTGAAGCACCGGTCCTTTATTTTTCAAACATTTTACCTGTATTCAATCATTTTTGGCCCCATGACATAATGCTAAATGTAGGCCATGTTAACATTTCTACATCTCAGAACAGGGAACTGAGGCAAAGAGGGATCTACATATCTTTCCCAAGTACATGCTTCTTCTAAACGGGATTTGAATCCAGTCCATCAGTCATGGTCCCAATGGTTTGCTGAGTTTCTAGACATTCTCAGTTAAATAAAGATATTTGCCCACAAAACCTGTCTGTTGGGTGTTTTCACTGCATACCAAACTGCAAGATCTTCCTAAGTCCAACTTTGATTCAGGAGGCTCTGCTGGGCCGCTGGTGAGGAAAGGGACCAAAGGATTGAACTGTGAATAAATTATTGCTCATTTCCCCATGGTCTTCTGCCAGCAAGATGTCAATAGTTGTCTCTATTGTAATGCATTTCCCAGGATGCTGCTCCCAGATTGTGAGAAGAAGAAACACTCATCAGAGGTCAAGAATATCAACCCCAGGCTGGCTGAAAAAGATCCGCATCCGGCCACATTTTAGGATGCACCCTATAAATGACCCAGCTGAAGGTACTGTGGAAAATGTCTCATTCGGTTCACTCAAGAATAATTATTCTAGTTGATTCAGTGCCTCGTATTTAAGAAAAAGCTATGAAATATTAAGCAGTATTCTTCTTTTATTCCATGTGTTCAAATTGAAACTTACTAAGCCAGCTGGTACTGTTTTAACCATGGAAGTAAACATGCATTTATTTATTTGTTTATTTATTTATTTATTTATTTATTGAATTTTATTTTTTTTATTAGTTTCTGCTTTATATCAAAGTGAATCAGTCATACATATACATCTGTTCCCACATCCCTTCCCTCATGCATCTCCCTCCCTCCCACCCTCCCCATCCCACCCCTCCAGGGGGTCACAAAACACCGAGCTGTTCTCCCTTTGCTCTGCAGCATGCATTTAAAATTCAACATTTGGTTCATGTTTAAGAGGGAAGATGGTCTCTAGTTATGGTTTAGACATTAGCTGATTTTTGAACGTCAGCAACAACACATCCCTCCCTGAAACCATGTTTTGAGATTTCTTTAAATTATTAGACATTATTTAGAACAGGAATATATTGACATAAAACATGTACATGCAATACAGAAAATTCCTGTATCCTATCACTCCAGTTTCCGCTATTAATAATATATAGCATAGGTGAAGTACATTTGTTACAGTTAGTGAAACAATGTAAGTATATTTTTACTAATGAAAAGTCCATAGTTCACAACAGAGTCACACCTTGTGTTGTTATATTCAATGATATTTGAAATATGTACAATATTATTTGTCACCATTATGGTGCCATACAAAATGTGTACACGAATGTTCATAGTCGCATTATTCTTAGTAGCCAAAAGATAGAAACAATCCAAAGTCCATGAGGTGATGAATGGATAAATAAAATGTGATATATACACAGAATGGAATAATTTTCAACCATAAAAAGGAATTAAAGATTGACTTATGCTACAAAATGAATGATCCAAATAATATAAAAAATATATTATTGTTAGTGAAATAAGGCAGGCGCAGAAAGACAAATATTATATGATTCCACTTGTATGAGGTACCTAGTGTAGGCAAACTCACAGACACCGGAAGTAGAAATTACCAAGGTCAGGAGGCAGGAGTAAGGTGGATTATGATTTAATGGGTACAGAGGTTACGTGGAAATGATGAAAAAGATTAAGATGTAGATTGTGTTGATGGGTACACAGCATTGTGAAAGTAAGAAATGCTAGGGAACTGTATACTTCAAAATTATGAAAAGCATAAATATGTATATTTCATCACAATAAAATAAGTCAAAAATCCAACAGAATGGACGATGAATGAAGGAACAACATATTTGATTAGAAGGAAGCTGAAAGAGTCTTGTAACATTTCAAGAAGAAGGGGGATTTGGAGGGACTTTGAAATGGGCAGAGGGGCCGTGGGACTCTATACTGAAACATAGTGCAATGTTAGTGTTTAAGCTTTTTCAGACTGACACTTTCAAATTGATTAGGTTCCCTACAGCTAGAAAGCTAAAGGTTCTCTTCCTCATTTCTGAAATGTTCCTCCCCTTTGCCTTCCTCCACCCACCAGGGAGGTTTGTCCAACAGCACCTCAGTCCACACTCAGTAACCACCTGCCTCCATACACTCCCACCCTGTGTCCACATTAACGAGGCTCTCTGAGTAATTCCTGAGCAGCATCACCAGTGTCCTGACACTTACTCTGTGTCCTCCTAGAGCCCCCTGAGGACCTGTTGGAGAAACTGCCCCATGTGAGGACAATCAAAGTGGCTCCTGCTACCTCCAGGGTAAGCTCCCCTTATTTATCAGAGATTAAAAGTTTGCTTCATTTCTTTCTTTTCCAATTGATTTCAGATCTGAAGATCTACAATGTTCAAGACAGCTGATGTATACAATTTTGCTTGGTTGGATGAATGCTGAGTGAAGGTCTTTCCCAACAGATAACTCATTCAAAAGGCCATTTAAAAAATGGCAACACCAGTTAGAAACTGTAGAGTCAGACACACTCTCCTCAGCAGAAAATTTCCCTCCTTGAAATAGACTTTTGTATTTGCTCCTCAAAGTGGACCTGAGAGATCTTCCAGGCAAAGCTCCAGCCTTTCCCACAGCTGTCTTCTCTGGTTTCTTTTGGGGCCTTTGACTCAACAACCGTTTCCCATTTGGTTTTCTGAGGACAAAAAAAGAGATGAAATACCTGTGTCCACAGAGCACAGGATGCTGAGATCCTTACACTGTTTTCTCTTCTCTAATCACAGGTGGATTGGACAGCAAACAAAAACGGTATGTATTCAGAGTTCACCCCTGTGCTGAGGAACAATCTAGATGATGAAGAAGGTGGGACTCTCTTGCTGGCTTTGCTTGGAGAGACACCCTGATTCAGGGTCCCTACAGGGATGAGGGCTGGGGGTGTAGAGCTAGAGAGTGATTTCCCAGTAAAGAGCCATGCCCAAGTTCTATGGTCTTGGAAGTAACTGCATCATTTAGATGATGTGGGTTTGTGTGTATCAGGGTTGGGGTGGGGTCCATGTGTCTATGTGGTTGGGGTATATGTGGTGTGATTGTGAACCTGCATGCGTGAGTGTGTGTGTGTTTCCTGAGGAGATATTTCCCTCTTACACAGCACAATTCACCTGTCAACAAAGCTCATCACCACTGCACACTGTCTGTACACTACCTTGTTCTTCCCTCAACACAGCTGTTGCCCAGATTTGGTTAATATTCCTTTTCCTCAGAAGGAGATGGTGCAGAGATAAATGTTCTCAGCTCTTGACCTCCTAAGTGGAAAAGCCAAACTGAGAACCCAGGGGTGGGTCCCAATGTGGGTGCTCTGGATCCCTGACCTGCACTTACCACTCAGCCAAGGGATCCTCAGTCATGGAGCAAGGGAGTCCCTGCATCCGTATCCTTGGCTGGAAGTCCTCGCATCTCCAAAGGTCCAGACCTTGCCCATCAGGTGGCATTAGTGGTCACAGAATCCAGGGCAGCTATGGGTGGGCTTATCAGTTGACTTTGGCACAGTCATTAATGTGAAATTCACCTCAGGACCTGCATTCTCCTGGTCAGCTCACAGATTCTGAGAGGTGTGAGACCCCATGTATACAGTACAGGTCATATCTGTCAGTGCTGGTGTCATTGCTTAAACAAGGCCAAAAGCAGATAAGAATCAGGGAGCTATTTTATTGTATTGGATAACATTACCATAAGCCGTAGAATTGGTCAGTTCCTTTAGCCCACACCCAAGGACTCAAAGTGGAACCTGACTGTTAGCCTGTACACTTCTCCTGCACAGCTGGGTTAGAGACAGGCTGTGCTCAGTCCGGGCTCCCTCTTCATAACGAAGTGTCCCACTTCTGGAACAGCTCCCTAGAGTATGGACAGCCCCTGACTCAGTGGGCATACGTACATTGTATAGAAAACAAAGACTGGGAGAAAAATATGATACGATTGATAGTGGCTGTATCTAAATGGTAGGACTTCAGTTTGGTCAAATCTTGTGTATTTGATTTTCTTTAAGACAAGTGATTAGTGAATAAATATAGCATATTTTGTCTAGGATTGAATTCAGTCCTTTAATGGAGGTTGCTGTTAATCAAGTATAAAATATCATACAACAGAAGACATGATAAATGCAGTAGCTGGCATTGTGGATGCTGGGGAAAGAGTGATCTGGGAAAAATCAAGCGACAGTGGCAATTTAGCAGGAGCTCAAAAGAGGCAGGATGGGTCATGGGTCTGTGTCATTGAAACAGAGCATGCATTATAGTGTTTACCATTTTTTAGATCGAACCTTCCCTTCTGATGAGATTCCCCTTAGCTAGAAAGCCAAAGCTCTGTTTTCACTTCCTTCCTCTTGTCCTTTGCCTTCCTTCATCCCCCAAAGAGGATGGCCCAACACCAGCTCAGCCCACACTTACTAACCTCCCACAACCATACACACCACCCCATGTCCTCATCGAGAGGAAAGCCCCTGAGTAATTCCTGAGCCGCATCACCAGTGTCCTGACAGTTACTCTGTGTCCCTCCAGCTCTCCCTGAGGATGTGGCGGATGACCTGCACTGTGATAGGACAGAGGAAAAGCCTCCGTGGATCCCCACGGTAAGCTGGATTTTTTCTGGTCTGAGATAGAAATATTGCTTTCTTTCTCTTTCAATAGAATTAAGTTATGAATATTTGAGGGTATTCCTTCCAGATACATACAATTCCCTTGGTTGGGAGAATGTGGAGTGAGAGTCTATGACCAACTCATGATGCCTGATTCCACAGGACATTACAATTGACAGCATCCATTACAGCCTGTAGAGTACGGAGCTCTCTCTCCTGCATCGATTTTTCTTCTAGGAAAATAATTCTGTAATTTCCAACCTAAATGGACTTGGAAGTTCCATCCTCCCAGCCAAGTTCTTGCCTTTCAGCCTGAGTAGGTTTGCTCTGATAACCCTTGCTGGGTTCCCTGGACCACTGTTTCTTATCAGGTTTTCTACTGTCAGCAAATGAACAAAAGACCTGAGCATCACTGTGATCTTATCCTCATAGTGTTTTCTCTTCTGTAATTGCAGGTGGCCTTCCCAGAAGGTGAAGACGGTATGTATTCTGGAATCAGTCACTTGGGGAGGAAGAACTTTGAAGATGAGAAAGTGGGACATTCTTGCTGGTTTTAGTGTAGAGGGCAAACTGATTCCAAATTTGTGCTGGGAATGAGAGTAGGGGTCCTGGTGATAGAAAGTGATTTACAAGTAACGTGACCAATTACTATAGTCCCACGAAGAAGCTGTATTACGGTTAGGTGGTGTAGGTTTGTGTGCATGAGACTGGGTATGTCTGTATGTGAAATGAGTGGTATGATTCTGTGTGTGTATGTGAACTTTTTGTGTTGTGTTTCCCTTGATTTATGTTCCCCTAAACATCACTGTTACTGGTGCCAACTTTCTAGAAAATATTCCCATCACCACTGCATCATGAATGGGTATGGATATAAAAGTAAATAAACTGTACACTTTCAATGTGTGCATTGATTTTATACCAAGTGAGCCTCATTTAACCTGGAAAACAAATCCTATCACCACCCAGGCAAATGTTTACTGGATTCTTTTTTTTTCCTTTTGGCTGTGTTGTGTCTTCATTGCCCTGTGCGGCCTTCTCATTTCGGTGGCTTCTGTTGTTCCAGAGCGCGGGCTCTAGGTGCATGGGCTTCCATAGTTGTGGCACCTGGGCTCAGTAGTTGTGACTTGCGGGCTCTAGAGCACAGGCTTAGTAGTTGTGGTGCACGGACTTAGTTGCTCCATGGCTGGATTCTTAATGAACAAAACTGAGTTTCAGCATGCCTACTACTGGGTCAATTACAACTTCATTTAATAAGAAATCTCATCTCTTAGTAGGTCTCATAGCATTCTGAATGGTTATGATACATCTCTCTGCCACTTCCCTCATTCTAACTGTTTCCTATTAGAGCCTCGGGATGAGTCCTCCCCCCTTACCTGAAGCACCTAGTGCTAGGCAGGCCTCCTTCCTTTTGCAGGGAGCCCATGCTTGTACCCACATGCCACACCCAGTTCTGGAGGAATCCGAGAAAGAAGGAGCCTCCAGGAGTAGATGGAGGAACTTCACTCCACCTTTCTCCTTTGAGGCTAATATTCACTATCAGATTCTGTGCTAAGGAAAGGAAATGTCCTTCTCCTGCGGAAAGTCTGTCTTCCATCACTTGTGCCGGCCCTGTTTCTGTGTGCTGGGCAAGGAACACTGCATACAGTGAAGACAGAACCAAGAGATCTACCCCAGGGATTGAGCTCAGGGTAGGCACTGGCTCTGTCTGTCCTGTCCGTGATCCATCATTCATCATGGTTGTGACTCTTGGACAGTCACTTATCTCTCTAAATTTCCACACCCTCCACCATAACATATGGGTTACAGCCCCCACTTTGCCCTCCCCTTCACCCCCAACAGGGCTGGGTGTCAGACATGATAATGGATATTCTCCATGAGCTGTAAAGCATTGTTCCCATGAAAAAGCTGAAGAGTAAGCTTGAATCCCCCTTTACTTGGAGCCGTCAAATCCCTTCTCTCCCTCCAACAGCTACAAAATATCCAGCTTCTTCTTGCCATCATTCAGGATTGAACACTTATAGAGCATTTGTGAAGCACCAGTCCTTTATTTTTCAAACATTTTACCTGTATTCAATCATTTTTGGCCACATGACATAATGCTAAATGTAGGCCATGTTAACATTTCTACATCTCAGAACAGGGAACTGAGGCAAAGAGGGATCTACATATCTTTCCCAAGTACATGCTTCTTCTAAACGGGATTTGAATCCAGTCCATCAGTCATGGTCCCAATGGTTTGCTGAGTTTCTAGACATTCTCAGTTAAATAAAGATATTTGCCCACAAAACCTGTCTGTTGGGTGTTTTCACTGCATACCAAACTGCAAGATCTTCCTAAGTCCAACTTTGATTCAGGAGGCTCTGCTGGGCCGCTGGTGAGGAAAGGGACCAAAGGATTGAACTGTGAATAAATTATTGCTAATTTCCCCATGGTCTTCTGCCAGCAAGATGTCAATAGTTGTCTCTATTGTAATGCATTTCCCAGGATGCTGCTCCCAGATTGTGAGAAGAAGAAACACTCATCAGAGGTCAAGAATATCAACCCCAGGCTGGCTGAAAAAGATCCGCATCCGGCCACATTTTAGGATGCACCCTATAAATGACCCAGCTGAAGGTACTGTGGAAAATGTCTCATTCGGTTCACTCAAGAATAATTATTCTAGTTGATTCAGTGCCTCATATTTAAGAAAAAGCTATGAAATATTAAGCAGTATTCTTCTTTTATTCCATGTGTTCAAATTGAAACTTACTAAGCCAGCTGGTACTGTTTTAACCATGGAAGTAAACATGCATTTATTTATTTATTTATTTATTTTTGAATTTTATTTTTTTATTAGTTTCTGCTTTATAACAAAGTGAATCAGTCATACATATACATCTGTTCCCACATCCCTTCCCTCATGCATCTCCCTCCCTCCCACCCTCCCCATCCCACCCCTTCAGGCGGTCACAAAACACCGAGCTGTTCTCCCTGTGCTCTGCAGCATGCATTTAAAATTCAACATTTGTTTCATGTTTAAGAGGGAAGATGGTCTCTAGTTATGGTTTAGACATTAGCTGATTTTTGAACGTCAGCAACAACACATCCCTCCCTGAAACCATGTTTTGAGATTTCTTTAAATTATTAGACATTATTTAGAACAGGAATATATTGACATAAAACATGTACATGCAATACAGAAAATTCCTGTATCCTATCACTCCAGTTTCCGCTATTAATAATATATAGCATAGGTGAAGTACATTTGTTACAATTAGTGAAACAATGTAAGTATATTTTTACTAATGAAAAGTCCATAGTTCACCTCAGAGTCACACCTTGTGTTGTTATATTCAATGATATTTGAAATATGTACAATATTATTTGTCACCATTATGGTGCCATACAGAAATGTGTACACGAATGTTCATAGCCGCATTATTCTTAGTAGCCAAAAGATAGAAACAATCCAAAGTCCATGAGGTGATGAATGGATAAATAAAATGTGATATATACACAGAATGGAATAATTTTCAACCATAAAAAGGAATTAAAGATTGACTTATGCTACAAAATGAATGATCCAAATAATATAAAAAATATATTATTGTTAGTGAAATAAGGCAGGCGCAGAAAGACAAATATTATATGATTCCACTTGTATGAGGTACCTAGTGTAGGCAAACTCACAGACACCGGAAGTAGAAATTACCAAGGTCAGGAGGCAGGAGTAAGGTGGATTATGATTTAATGGGTACAGAGGTTACGTGGAAATGATGAAAAAGATTAAGATGTAGATTGTGTTGATGGGTACACAGCATTGTGAAAGTAAGAAATGCTAGTGAACTGTATACTTCAAAATTATGAAAAGCATAAATATGTATATTTCATCACAATAAAATAAGTCAAAAATCCAACAGAATGGACGATGAATGAAGGAACAACATATTTGATTAGAAGGAAGCTGAAAGAGTCTTGTAACATTTCAAGAAGAAGGGGGATTTGGAGGGACTTTGAAATGGGCAGAGGGGCCGTGGGACTCTATACTGAAACATAGTGCAATGTTAGTGTTTAAGCTTTTTCAGACTGACACTTTCAAATTGATTAGGTTCCCTACAGCTAGAAAGCTAAAGGTTCTCTTCCTCATTTCTGAAATGTTCCTCCCCTTTGCCTTCCTCCACCCACCAGGGAGGTTTGTCCAACAGCACCTCAGTCCACACTCAGTAACCACCTGCCTCCATACACTCCCACCCTGTGTCCACATTAACGAGGCTCTCTGAGTAATTCCTGAGCAGCATCACCAGTGTCCTGACACTTACTCTGTGTCCTCCTAGAGCCCCCTGAGGACCTGTTGGAGAAACTACCCCATGTGAGGACAATCAAAGGGGCTCCTGCTACCTCCAGGGTAAGCTCCCCTTATTTATCAGAGATTAAAAGTTTGCTTCATTTCTTTCTTTTCCAATTGATTTCAGATCTGAAGATCTACAATGTTCAAGACAGCTGATGTATACAATTTTGCTTGGTTGGATGAATGCTGAGTGAAGGTCTTTCCCAACAGATAACTCATTCAAAAGGCCATTTAAAAAATGGCAACACCAGTTAGAAACTGTAGAGTCAGACACACTTTCCTCAGCAGAAAATTTCCCTCCTTGAAATAGACTTTTGTATTTGCTCCTCAAAGTGGACCTGAGAGATCTTCCAGGCAAAGCTCCAGCCTTTCCCACAGCTGTCTTCTCTGGTTTCTTTTGGGGCCATTGACTCAACAACCGTTTCCCATTTGGTTTTCTGAGGACAAAAAAAGAGATGAAATACCTGTGTCCACAGAGCACAGGATGCTGAGATCCTTACACTGTTTTCTCTTCTCTAATCACAGGTGGATTGGACAGCAAACAAAAACGGTATGTATTCAGAGTTCACCTCTGTGCTGAGGAACAATCTAGATGATGAAGAAGGTGGGACTCTCTTGCTGGCTTTGCTTGGAGAGACACCCTGATTCAGGGTCCCTACAGGGATGAGGGCTGGGGGTGTAGAGCTAGAGAGTGATTTCCCAGTAAAGAGCCATGCCCAAGTTCTATGGTTTTGGAAGTAACTGCATCATTTAGATGATGTGGGTTTGTGTGTATCAGGGTTGGGGTGGGGTCCATGTGTCTATGTGGTTGGGGTCTATGTGGTGTGATTGTGAACCTGCATGCGTGAGCGTGTGTGTGTTTCCTGAGGAGATATTTCCCTCTTACACAGCACAATTCACCTGTCAACAAAGCTCATCACCACTGCACACTGTCTGTACACTACCTTGTTCTTCCCTCAACACAGCTGTTGCCCAGATTTGGTTAATATTCCTTTTCCTCAGAAGGAGATGGTGCAGAGATAAATGTTCTAAGCTCTTGACCTCCTAAGTGGAAAAGCCAAACTGAGAACCCAGGGGTGGGTCCCAATGTGGGTGCTCTGGATCCCTGACCTGCACTTACCACTCAGCCAAGGGATCCTCAGTCATGGAGCAAGGGAGTCCCTGCATCCGTATCCTTGGCTGGAAGTCCTCGCATCTCCAAAGGTCCAGACCTTGCCCATCAGGTGGCATTAGTGGTCACAGAATCCAGGGCAGCTATGGGTGGGCTTATCAGTTGACTTTGGCACAGTCATTAATGTGAAATTCACCTCAGGACCTGCATTCTCCTGGTCAGCTCACAGATTCTGAGAGGTGTGAGACCCCATGTATACAGTACAGGTCATATCTGTCAGTGCTGGTGTCATTGCTTAAACAAGGCCAAAAGCAGATAAGAATCAGGGAGCTATTTTATTGTATTGGATAACATTACCATAAGCCGTAGAATTGGTCAGTTCCTTTAGCCCACACCCAAGGACTCAAAGTGGAACCTGACTGTTAGCCTGTACACTTCTCCTGCACAGCTGGGTTAGAGACAGGCTGTGCTCAGTCCGGGCTCCCTCTTCATAACGAAGTGTCCCACTTCTGGAACAGCTCCCTAGAGTATGGACAGCCCCTGACTCAGTGGGCATACGTACATTGTATAGAAAACAAAGACTGGGAGAAAAATATGATACGATTGATAGTGGCTGTATCTAAATGGTAGGACTTCAGTTTGGTCAAATCTTGTGTATTTGATTTTCTTTAAGACAAGTGATTAGTGAATAAATATAGCATATTTTGTCTAGGATTGAATTCAGTCCTTTAATGGAGGTTGCTGTTAATCAAGTATAAAATATCATACAACAGAAGACATGATAAATGCAGTAGCTGGCATTGTGGATGCTGGGGAAAGAGTGATCTGGGAAAAATCAAGCGACAGTGGCAATTTAGCAGGAGCTCCAAAGAGGCAGGATGGGTCATGGGTCTGTGTCATTGAAACAGAGCATGCATTTTAGTGTTTACCATTTTTTAGATCGACCCTTCCCTTCTGATGAGATCCCCCGTAGCTAGAAAGCCAAAGCTCTCTTTTCACTTCCTTCCTCTTGTCCTTTGCCTTCCTTCATCCCCCAAAGAGGATGGCCCAACACCAGCTCAGCCCACACTTACTAACCTCCCACATCCATACACACCACCCCATGTCCTCATCGAGAGGAAAGCCCCTGAGTAATTCCTGAGCCGCATCACCAGTGTCCTGACAGTTACTCTGTGTCCCTCCAGCTCTCCCTGAGGATGTGGCGGATGACCTGCACCGTGACAGGACAGAGGAAAAGCCTCCGTGGATCCCCACGGTAAGCTGGATTTTTTCTGGTCTGAGATAGAAATATTGCTTTATTTCTCTTTCAATAGAATTAAGTTATGAATATTTGAGGGTATTCCTTCCAGATACATACAATTCCCTTCGTTGGGAGAATGTGGAGTGAGAGTCTATGACCAACTCATGATGCCTGATTCCACAGGACATTACAATTGACAGCATCCATTACAGCCTGTAGAGTACGGAGCTCTCTCTCCTGCATCGATTTTTCTTCTAGGAAAATAATTCTGTAATTTCCAACCTAAATGGACTTGGAAGTTCCATCCTCCCAGCCAAGTTCTTGCCTTTCAGCCTGAGTAGGTTTGCTCTGATAACCCTTGCTGGGTTCCCTGGACCACTGTTTCTTATCAGGTTTTCTACTGTCAGCAAATGAACAAAAGACCTGAGCATCACTGTGATCTTATCCTCATAGTGTTTTCTCTTCTGTAATTGCAGGTGGCCTTCCCAGAAGGTGAAAACGGTATGTATTCTGGAATCAGTCACTTGGGGAGGAAGAACTTTGAAGATGAGAAAGTGGGACATTCTTGCTGGTTTTAGTGTAGAGGGCAAACTGATTCCAAATTTGTGCTGGGAATGAGAGTAGGGGTCCTGGTGATAGAAAATGATTTACAAGTAACGTGACCAATTACTATAGTCCCACGAAGAAGCTGTATTACGGTTAGGTGGTGTAGGTTTGTGTGCATGAGACTGGGTATGTCTGTATGTGAAATGACTGGTATGATTCTGTGTGTGTATGTGAACTTTTTGTGTTGTGTTTCCCTTGATTTATGTTCCCCTGAACATCACTGTTACTGGTGCCAACTTTCTAGAAAATATTCCCATCACCACTGCATCATGAATGGGTATGGATATAAAAGTAAATAAACTGTACACTTTCAATGTGTGCATTGATTTTATACCAAGTGAGCCTCATTTAACCTGGAAAACAAATCCTATCACCACCCAGGCAAATGTTTACTGGATTCTTTTTTTTTTTCTTTTGGCTGTGTTGTGTCTTCGTTGCCCTGTGCGGCCTTCTCATTTCGGTGGCTTCTGTTGTTCCAGAGCGCAGCCTCTAGGTGCATGGGCTTCCATAGTTGTGGCACCTGGGCTCAGTAGTTGTGACTTGCGGGCTCTAGAGCACAGGCTTAGTAGTTGTGGTGCACGGACTTAGTTGCTCCATGGCTGGATTCTTAATGAACAAAACTGGGTTTCAGCATGCCTACTACTGGGTCAATTACAACTTCATTTAATAAGAAATCTCATCTCTTAGTAGGTCTCATAGCATTCTGAATGGTTATGATACATCTCTCTGCCACTTCCCTCATTTTAACTGTTTCCTATTAGAGCCTCGGGATGAGTCCTCCCCCCTTACCTGAAGCACCTAGTGCTAGGCAGGCCTCCTTCCTTTTGCAGGGAGCCCATGCTTGTACCCACATGCCACACCCAGTTCTGGAGGAATCCGAGAAAGAAGGAGCCTCCAGGAGTAGATGGAGGAACTTCACTCCACCTTTCTCCTTTGAGGCTAATATTCACTATCAGATTCTGTGCTAAGGAAAGGAAATGTCCTTCTCCTGCGGAAAGTCTGTCTTCCATCACTTGTGCCGGCCCTGTTTCTGTGTGCTGGGCAAGGAACACTGCATACAGTGAAGACAGAACCAAGAGATCTACCCCAGGGATTGAGCTCAGGGTAGGCACTGGCTCTGTCTGTCCTGTCCGTGATCCATCATTCATCATGGTTGTGACTCTTGGACAGTCACTTATCTCTCTAAATTTCCACACCCTCCACCATAACATATGGGTTACAGCCCCCACTTTGCCCTCCCCTTCACCCCCAACAGGGCTGGGTGTCAGACATGATAATGGATATTCTCCATGAGCTGTAAAGCATTGTTCCCATGAAAAAGCTGAAGAGTAAGCTTGAATCCCCCTTTACTTGGAGCCGTCAAATCCCTTCTCTCCCTCCAACAGCTACAAAATATCCAGCTTCTTCTTGCCATCATTCATGGTTGAACACTTATAGAGCATTTGTGAAGCACCGGTCCTTTATTTTTCAAACATTTTACCTGTATTCAATCATTTTTGGCCCCATGACATAATGCTAAATGTAGGCCATGTTAACATTTCTACATCTCAGAACAGGGAACTAAGGCAAAGAGGGATCTACATATCTTTCCCAAGTACATGCTTCTTCTAAACGGGATTTGAATCCAGTCCATCAGTCATGGTCCCAATGGTTTGCTGAGTTTCTAGACATTCTCAGTTAAATAAAGATATTTGCCCACAAAACCTGTCTGTTGGGTGTTTTCACTGCGTACCAAACTGCAAGATCTTCCTAAGTCCAACTTTGATTCAGGAGGCTCTGCTGGGCTGCTGGTGAGGAAAGGGACCAAAAGATTGAACTGTGAGTAAATTATTGCTAATTTCCCCATGGTCTTCTGCCAGCAAGATGTCAATAGTTGTCTCTATTGTAATGCATTTCCCAGGATGCTGCTCCCAGATTGTGAGAAGAAGAAACACTCATCAGAGGTCAAGAATATCAACCCCAGGCTGGCTGAAAAAGATCCGCATCCGGCCACATTTTAGGATGCACCCTATAAATGACCCAGCTGAAGGTACTGTGGAAAATGTCTCGTTCGGTTCACTCAAGAATAATTATTCTAGTTGATTCAGTGCCTCATATTTAAGAAAAAGCTATGAAATATTAAGCAGTATTCTTCTTTTATTCCATGTGTTCAAATTGAAACTTACTAAGCCAGCTGGTACTGTTTTAATCATGGAAGTAAACATGCATTTATTTATTTATTTATTTATTTATTATTTTTTGAATTTTATTTTTTTATTAGTTTCTGCTTTATAACAAAGTGAATCAGTCATACATATACATCTGTTCCCACATCCCTTCCCTCATGCATCTCCCTCCCTCCCACCCTCCCCATCCCACCCCTCCAGGCGGTCACAAAGCACCGAGCTGTTCTCCCTGTGCTCTGCAGCATGCATTTAAAATTCAACATTTGGTTCATGTTTAAGAGGGAAGATGGTCTCTAGTTATGGTTTAGACATTAGCTGATTTTTGAACATCAGCAACAACACATCCCTCCCTGAAACCATGTTTTGAGATTTCTTTAAATTATTAGACATTATTTAGAACAGGAATATATTGACATAAAACATGTACATGCAATACAGAAAATTCCTGTATCCTATCACTCCAGTTTCCGCTATTAATAATATATAGCATAGGTGAAGTACATTTGTTACAATTAGTGAAACAATGTAAGTATATTTTTACTAATGAAAAGTCCATAGTTCACCTCAGAGTCACACCTTGTGTTGTTATATTCAATGATATTTGAAATATGTACAATATTATTTGTCACCATTATGGTGCCATACAGAAATGTGTACACGAATGTTCATAGTCGCATTATTCTTAGTAGCCAAAAGATAGAAACAATCCAAAGTCCATGAGGTGATGAATGGATAAATAAAATGTGATATATACACAGAATGGAATAATTTTCAACCATAAAAAGGAATTAAAGATTGACGTATGCTACAAAATGAATGATCCAAATAATATAAAAAATATATTATTGTTAGTGAAATAAGGCAGGCGCAGAAAGACAAATATTATATGATTCCACTTGTATGAGGTACCTAGTGTAGGCAAACTCACAGACACCGGAAGTAGAAATTACCAAGGTCAGGAGGCAGGAGTAAGGTGGATTATGATTTAATGGGTACAGAGGTTACGTGGAAATGATGAAAAAGATTAAGATGTAGATTGTGTTGATGGGTACACAGCATTGTGAAAGTAAGAAATGCTAGTGAACTGTATACTTCAAAATTATGAAAAGCATAAATATGTATATTTCATCACAATAAAATAAGTCAAAAATCCAACAGAATGGACGATGAATGAAGGAACAACATATTTGATTAGAAGGAAGCTGAAAGAGTCTTGTAACATTTCAAGAAGAAGGGGGATTTGGAGGGACTTTGAAATGGGCAGAGGGGCCGTGGGACTCTATACTGAAACATAGTGCAATGTTAGTGTTTAAGCTTTTCAGACTGACACTTTCAAATTGATTAGGTTCCCTACAGCTAGAAAGCTAAAGGTTCTCTTCCTCATTTCTGAAATGTTCCTCCCCTTTGCCTTCCTCCACCCACCAGGGAGGTTTGTCCAACAGCACCTCAGTCCACACTCAGTAACCACCTGCCTCCATACACTCCCACCCTGTGTCCACATTAACGAGGCTCTCTGAGTAATTCCTGAGCAGCATCACCAGTGTCCTGACACTTACTCTGTGTCCTCCTAGAGCCCCCTGAGGACCTGTTGGAGAAACTGCCCCATGTGAGGACAATCAAAGGGGCTCCTGCTACCTCCAGGGTAAGCTCCCCTTATTTATCAGAGATTAAAAGTTTGCTTCATTTCTTTCTTTTCCAATTGATTTCAGATCTGAAGATCTACAATGTTCAAGACAGCTGATGTATACAATTTTGCTTGGTTGGATGAATGCTGAGTGAAGGTCTTTCCCAACAGATAACTCATTCAAAAGGCCATTTAAAAAATGGCAACACCAGTTAGAAACTGTAGAGTCAGACACACTTTCCTCAGCAGAAAATTTCCCTCCTTGAAATAGACTTTTGTATTTGCTCCTCAAAGTGGACCTGAGAGATCTTCCAGGCAAAGCTCCAGCCTTTCCCACAGCTGTCTTCTCTGGTTTCTTTTGGGGCCATTGACTCAACAACCGTTTCCCATTTGGTTTTCTGAGGACAAAAAAAGAGATGAAATACCTGTGTCCACAGAGCACAGGATGCTGAGATCCTTACACTGTTTTCTCTTCTCTAATCACAGGTGGATTGGACAGCAAACAAAAACGGTATGTATTCAGAGTTCACCTCTGTGCTGAGGAACAATCTAGATGATGAAGAAGGTGGGACTCTCTTGCTGGCTTTGCTTGGAGAGACACCCTGATTCAGGGTCCCTACAGGGATGAGGGCTGGGGGTGTAGAGCTAGAGAGTGATTTCCCAGTAAAGAGCCATGCCCAAGTTCTATGGTCTTGGAAGTAACTGCATCATTTAGATGATGTGGGTTTGTGTGTATCAGGGTTGGGGTGGGGTCCATGTGTCTATGTGGTTGGGGTCTATGTGGTGTGATTGTGAACCTGCATGCGTGAGCGTGTGTGTGTTTCCTGAGGAGATATTTCCCTCTTACACAGCACAATTCACCTGTCAACAAAGCTCATCACCACTGCACACTGTCTGTACACTACCTTGTTCTTCCCTCAACACAGCTGTTGCCCAGATTTGGTTACTATTCCTTTTCCTCAGAAGGAGATGGTGCAGAGATAAATGTTCTCAGCTCTTGACCTCCTAAGTGGAAAAGCCAAACTGAGAACCCAGGGGTGGGTCCCAATGTGGGTGCTCTGGATCCCTGACCTGCACTTACCACTCAGCCAAGGGATCCTCAGTCATGGAGCAAGGGAGTCCCTGCATCCGTATCCTTGGCTGGAAGTCCTCGCATCTCCAAAGGTCCAGACCTTGCCCATCAGGTGGCATTAGTGGTCACAGAATCCAGGGCAGCTATGGGTGGGCTTATCAGTTGACTTTGGCACAGTCATTAATGTGAAATTCACCTCAGGACCTGCATTCTCCTGGTCAGCTCACAGATTCTGAGAGGTGTGAGACCCCATGTATACAGTACAGGTCATATCTGTCAGTGCTGGTGTCATTGCTTAAACAAGGCCAAAAGCAGATAAGAATCAGGGAGCTATTTTACTGTATTGGATAACATTACCATAAGCCGTAGAATTGGTCAGTTCCTTTAGCCCACACCCAAGGACTCAAAGTGGAACCTGACTGTTAGCCTGTACACTTCTCCTGCACAGCTGGGTTAGAGACAGGCTGTGCTCAGTCCGGGCTCCCTCTTCATAACGAAGTGTCCCACTTATGGAACAGCTCCCTAGAGTATGGACAGCCCCTGACTCAGTGGGCATACGTACATTGTATAGAAAACAAAGACTGGGAGAAAAATATGATACGATTGATAGTGGCTGTATCTAAATGGTAGGACTTCAGTTTTGTCAAAACTTGTGTATTTGATTTTCTTTAAGACAAGTGATTAGTGAATAAATATAGCATATTTTGTCTAGGATTGAATTCAGTCCTTTAATGGAGGTTGCTGTTAATCAAGTATAAAATATCATACAACAGAAGACATGATAAATGCAGTAGCTGGCATTGTGGATGCTGGGGAAAGAGTGATCTGGGAAAAATCAAGCGACAGTGGCAATTTAGCAGGAGCTCCAAAGAGGCAGGATGGGTCATGGGTCTGTGTCATTGAAACAGAGCATGCATTTTAGTGTTTACCATTTTTTAGATCGACCCTTCCCTTCTGATGAGATTCCCCTTAGCTAGAAAGCCAAAGCTCTGTTTTCACTTCCTTCCTCTTGTCCTTTGCCTTCCTTCATCCCCCAAAGAGGATGGCCCAACACCAGCTCAGCCCACACTTACTAACCTCCCACATCCATACACACCACCCCATGTCCTCATCGAGAGGAAAGCCCCTGAGTAATTCCTGAGCCGCATCACCAGTGTCCTGACAGTTACTCTGTGTCCCTCCAGCTCTCCCTGAGGATGTGGCGGATGACCTGCACCGTGATAGGACAGAGGAAAAGCCTCCGTGGATCCCCACGGTAAGCTGGATTTTTTCTGGTCTGAGATAGAAATATTGCTTTCTTTCTCTTTCAATAGAATTAAGTTATGAATATTTGAGGGTATTCCTTCCAGATACATACAATTCCCTTGGTTGGGAGAATGTGGAGTGAGAGTCTATGACCAACTCATGATGCCTGATTCCACAGGACATTACAATTGACAGCATCCATTACAGCCTGTAGAGTACGGAGCTCTCTCTCCTGCATCGATTTTTCTTCTAGGAAAATAATTCTGTAATTTCCAACCTAAATGGACTTGGAAGTTCCATCCTCCCAGCCAAGTTCTTGCCTTTCAGCCTGAGTAGGTTTGCTCTGATAACCCTTGCTGGGTTCCCTGGACCACTGTTTCTTATCAGGTTTTCTACTGTCAGCAAATGAACAAAAGACCTGAGCATCACTGTGATCTTATCCTCATAGTGTTTTCTCTTCTGTAATTGCAGGTGGCCTTCCCAGAAGGTGAAAACGGTATGTATTCTGGAATCAGTCACTTGGGGAGGAAGAACTTTGAAGATGAGAAAGTGGGACATTCTTGCTGGTTTTAGTGTAGAGGGCAAACTGATTCCAAATTTGTGCTGGGAATGAGAGTAGGGGTCCTGGTGATAGAAAATGATTTACAAGTAAAGTGACCAATTACTATAGTCCCACGAAGAAGCTGTATTACGGTTAGGTGGTGTAGGTTTGTGTGCATGAGACTGGGTGTGTCTGTATGTGAAATGAGTGGTATGATTCTGTGTGTGTATGTGAACTTTTTGTGTTGTGTTTCCCTTGATTTATGTTCCCCTAAACATCACTGTTACTGGTGCCAACTTTCTAGAAAATATTCCCATCACCACTGCATCATGAATGGGTATGGATATAAAAGTAAATAAACTGTACACTTTCAATGTGTGCATTGATTTTATACCAAGTGAGCCTCATTTAACCTGGAAAACAAATCCTATCACCACCCAGGCAAATGTTTACTGGATTCTTTTTTTTTTTCTTTTGGCTGTGTTGTGTCTTCGTTGCCCTGTGCGGCCTTCTCATTTCGGTGGCTTCTGTTGTTCCAGAGCGCGGGCTCTAGGTGCATGGGCTTCAATAGTTGTTGCACCTGGGCTCAGTAGTTGTGACTTGCGGGCTCTAGAGCACAGGCTTAGTAGTTGTGGTGCACGGACTTAGTTGCTGCATGGCTGGATTCTTAATGAACAAAACTGGGTTTCAGCATGCCTACTACTGGGTCAATTACAACTTCATTTAATAAGAAATCTCATCTCTTAGTAGGTCTCATAGCATTCTGAATGGTTATGATACATCTCTCTGCCACTTCCCTCATTCTAACTGTTTCCTATTAGAGCCTCGGGATGAGTCCTCCCCCCTTACCTGAAGCACCTAGTGCTAGGCAGGCCTCCTACCTTTTGCAGGGAGCCCATGCTTGTACCCACATGCCACACCCAGTTCTGGAGGAATCCGAGAAAGAAGGAGCCTCCAGGAGTAGATGGAGGAAATTCACTCCACCTTTCTCCTTTGAGGCTAATATTCACTATCAGATTCTGTGCTAAGGAAAGGAAATGTCCGTATCCTGTGGAAAGTCTGTCTTCCATCACTTGTGCCGGCCCAGTTTCTGTGTGCTGGGCAAGGAACACTGCATACAGTGAAGGCAGAACCAAGAGATCTACCCCAGGGATTGAGCTCAGGGTAGGCACTGGCTCTGTCTGTCCTGTCCGTGATCCATCATTCATCATGGTTGTGACTCTTGGACAGTCACTTATCTCTCTAAATTTCCACACCCTCCACCATAACATATGGGTTACAGCCCCCACTTTGCCCTCCCCTTCACCCCCAACAGGGCTGGGTGTCAGACATGATAATGGATATTCTCCATGAGCTGTAAAGCATTGTTCCCATGAAAAAGCTGAAGAGTAAGCTTGAATCCCCCTTTACTTGGAGCCGTCAAATCCCTTCTCTCCCTCCAACAGCTACAAAATATCCAGCTTCTTCTTGCCATCATTCAGGATTGAACACTTATAGAGCATTTGTGAAGCACCAGTCCTTTATTTTTCAAACATTTTACCTGTATTCAATCATTTTTGGCCACATGACATAATGCTAAATGTAGGCCATGTTAACATTTCTACATCTCAGAACAGGGAACTGAGGCAAAGAGGGATCTACATATCTTTCCCAAGTACATGCTTCTTCTAAACGGGATTTGAATCCAGTCCATCAGTCATGGTCCCAATGGTTTGCTGAGTTTCTAGACATTCTCAGTTAAATAAAGATATTTGCCCACAAAACCTGTCTGTTGGGTGTTTTCACTGCATACCAAACTGCAAGATCTTCCTAAGTCCAACTTTGATTCAGGAGGCTCTGCTGGGCCGCTGGTGAGGAAAGGGACCAAAGGATTGAACTGTGAATAAATTATTGCTAATTTCCCCATGGTCTTCTGCCAGCAAGATGTCAATAGTTGTCTCTATTGTAATGCATTTCCCAGGATGCTGCTCCCAGATTGTGAGAAGAAGAAACACTCATCAGAGGTCAAGAATATCAACCCCAGGCTGGCTGAAAAAGATCCGCATCCGGCCACATTTTAGGATGCACCCTATAAATGACCCAGCTGAAGGTACTGTGGAAAATGTCTCATTCGGTTCACTCAAGAATAATTATTCTAGTTGATTCAGTGCCTCATATTTAAGAAAACGCTATGAAATATTAAGCAGTATTCTTCTTTTATTCCATGTGTTCAAATTGAAACTTACTAAGCCAGCTGGTACTGTTTTAACCAGGGAAGTAAACATGCATTTATTTATTTATTTATTTATTTATTTATTTATTTATTATTTTTTGAATTTTATTTTTTTATTAGTTTCTGCTTTATAACAAAGTGAATCAGTCATACATATACATCTGTTCCCACATCCCTTCCCTCATGCATCTCCCTCCCTCCCACCCTCCCCATCCCACCCCTCCAGGCGGTCACAAAGCACCGAGCTGTTCTCCCTGTGCTCTGCAGCATGCATTTAAAATTCAACATTTGGTTCATGTTTAAGAGGGAAGATGGTCTCTAGTTATGGTTTAGACATTAGCTGATTTTTGAACGTCAGCAACAACACATCCCTCCCTGAAACCATGTTTTGAGATTTCTTTAAATTATTAGACATTATTTAGAACAGGAATATATTGACATAAAACATGTACATGCAATACAGAAAATTCCTGTATCCTATCACTCCAGTTTCAGCTATTAATAATATATAGCATAGGTGAAGTACATTTGTTACAATTAGTGAAACAATGTAAGTATATTTTTACTAATGAAAAGTCCATAGTTCACCTCAGAGTCACACCTTGTGTTGTTATATTCAATGATATTTGAAATATGTACAATATTATTTGTCACCATTATGGTGCCATACAGAAATGTGTACACGAATGTTCATAGTCGCATTATTCTTAGTAGCCAAAAGATAGAAACAATCCAAAGTCCATGAGGTGATGAATGGATAAATAAAATGTGATATATACACAGAATGGAATAATTTTCAACCATAAAAAGGAATTAAAGATTGACTTATGCTACAAAATGAATGATCCAAATAATATAAAAAATATATTATTGTTAGTGAAATAAGGCAGGCGCAGAAAGACAAATATTATATGATTCCACTTGTATGAGGTACCTAGTGTAGGCAAACTCACAGACACCGGAAGTAGAAATTACCAAGGTCAGGAGGCAGGAGTAAGGTGGATTATGATTTAATGGGTACAGAGGTTACGTGGAAATGATGAAAAAGATTAAGATGTAGATTGTGTTGATGGGTACACAGCATTGTGAAAGTAAGAAATGCTAGGGAACTGTATACTTCAAAATTATGAAAAGCATAAATATGTATATTTCATCACAATAAAATAAGTCAAAAATCCAACAGAATGGACGATGAATGAAGGAACAACATATTTGATTAGAAGGAAGCTGAAAGAGTCTTGTAACATTTCAAGAAGAAGGGGGATTTGGAGGGACTTTGAAATGGGCAGAGGGGCCGTGGGACTCTATACTGAAACATAGTGCAATGTTAGTGTTTAAGCTTTTTCAGACTGACACTTTCAAATTGATTAGGTTCCCTACAGCTAGAAAGCTAAAGGTTCTCTTCCTCATTTCTGAAATGTTCCTCCCCTTTGCCTTCCTCCACCCACCAGGGAGGTTTGTCCAACAGCACCTCAGTCCACACTCAGTAACCACCTGCCTCCATACACTCCCACCCTGTGTCCACATTAACGAGGCTCTCTGAGTAATTCCTGAGCAGCATCACCAGTGTCCTGACACTTACTCTGTGTCCTCCTAGAGCCCCCTGAGGACCTGTTGGAGAAACTGCCCCATGTGAGGACAATCAAAGGGGCTCCTGCTACCTCCAGGGTAAGCTCCCCTTATTTATCAGAGATTAAAAGTTTGCTTCATTTCTTTCTTTTCCAATTGATTTCAGATCTGAAGATCTACAATGTTCAAGACAGCTGATGTATACAATTTTGCTTGGTTGGATGAATGCTGAGTGAAGGTCTTTCCCAACAGATAACTCATTCAAAAGGCCATTTAAAAAATGGCAACACCAGTTAGAAACTGTAGAGTCAGGCACACTTTCCTCAGCAGAAAATTTCCCTCCTTGAAAGAGACTTTTGTATTTGCTCCTCAAAGTGGACCTGAGAGATCTTCCAGGCAAAGCTCCAGCCTTTCCCACAGCTGTCTTCTCTGGTTTCTTTTGGGGCCATTGACTCAACAACCGTTTCCCATTTGGTTTTCTGAGGACAAAAAAAAGAGATGAAATACCTGTGTCCACAGAGCACAGGATGCTGAGATCCTTACACTGTTTTCTCTTCTCTAATCACAGGTGGATTGGACAGCAAACAAAAACGGTATGTATTCAGAGTTCACCTCTGTGCTGAGGAACAATCTAGATGATGAAGAAGGTGGGACTCTCTTGCTGGCTTTGCTTGGAGAGACACCCTGATTCAGGGTCCCTACAGGGATGAGGGCTGGGGGTGTAGAGCTAGAGAGTGATTTCCCAGTAAAGAGCCATGCCCAAGTTCTATGGTCTTGGAAGTAACTGCATCATTTAGATGATGTGGGTTTGTGTGTATCAGGGTTGGGGTGGGGTCCATGTGTCTATGTGGTTGGGGTCTATGTGGTGTGATTGTGAACCTGCATGCGTGAGCGTGTGTGTGTTTCCTGAGGAGATATTTCCCTCTTACACAGCACAATTCACCTGTCAACAAAGCTCATCACCACTGCACACTGTCTGTACACTACCTTGTTCTTCCCTCAACACAGCTGTTGCCCAGATTTGGTTACTATTCCTTTTCCTCAGAAGGAGATGGTGCAGAGATAAATGTTCTCAGCTCTTGACCTCCTAAGTGGAAAAGCCAAACTGAGAACCCAGGGGTGGGTCCCAATGTGGGTGCTCTGGATCCCTGACCTGCACTTACCACTCAGCCAAGGGATCCTCAGTCATGGAGCAAGGGAGTCCCTGCATCCGTATCCTTGGCTGGAAGTCCTCGCATCTCCAAAGGTCCAGACCTTGCCCATCAGGTGGCATTAGTGGTCACAGAATCCAGGGCAGCTATGGGTGGGCTTATCAGTTGACTTTGGCACAGTCATTAATGTGAAATTCACCTCAGGACCTGCATTCTCCTGGTCAGCTCACAGATTCTGAGAGGTGTGAGACCCCATGTATACAGTACAGGTCATATCTGTCAGTGCTGGTGTCATTGCTTAAACAAGGCCAAAAGCAGATAAGAATCAGGGAGCTATTTTATTGTATTGGATAACATTACCATAAGCCGTAGAATTGGTCAGTTCCTTTAGCCCACACCCAAGGACTCAAAGTGGAACCTGACTGTTAGCCTGTACACTTCTCCTGCACAGCTGGGTTAGAGACAGGCTGTGCTCAGTCCGGGCTCCCTCTTCATAACGAAGTGTCCCACTTCTGGAACAGCTCCCTAGAGTATGGACAGCCCCTGACTCAGTGGGCATACGTACATTGTATAGAAAACAAAGACTGGGAGAAAAATATGATACGATTGATAGTGGCTGTATCTAAATGGTAGGACTTCAGTTTGGTCAAATCTTGTGTATTTGATTTTCTTTAAGACAAGTGATTAGTGAATAAATATAGCATATTTTGTCTAGGATTGAATTCAGTCCTTTAATGGAGGTTGCTGTTAATCAAGTATAAAATATCATACAACAGAAGACATGATAAATGCAGTAGCTGGCATTGTGGATGCTGGGGAAAGAGTGATCTGGGAAAAATCAAGCGACAGTGGCAATTTAGCAGGAGCTCCAAAGGGGCAGGATGGGTCATGGGTCTGTGTCATTGAAACAGAGCATGCATTTTAGTGTTTACCATTTTTTAGATCGACCCTTCCCTTCTGATGAGATTCCCCTTAGCTAGAAAGCCAAAGCTCTGTTTTCACTTCCTTCCTCTTGTCCTTTGCCTTCCTTCATCCCCCAAAGAGGATGGCCCAACACCAGCTCAGCCCACACTTACTAACCTCCCACATCCATACACACCACCCCCTGTCCTCATCGAGAGGAAAGCCCCTGAGTAATTCCTGAGCCGCATCACCAGTGTCCTGACAGTTACTCTGTGTCCCTCCAGCTCTCCCTGAGGTTGTGGCGGATGACCTGCACCGTGATAGGACAGAGGAAAAGCCTCCGTGGATCCCCACGGTAAGCTGGATTTTTTCTGGTCTGAGATAGAAATATTGCTTTATTTCTCTTTCAATAGAATTAAGTTATGAGTATTTGAGGGTATTCCTTCCAGATACATACAATTCCCTTGGTTGGGAGAATGTGGAGTGAGAGTCTATGACCAACTCATGATGCCTGATTCCACAGGACATTACAATTGACAGCATCCATTACAGCCTGTAGAGTACGGAGCTCTCTCTCCTGCATCGATTTTTCTTCTAGGAAAACAATTCTGTAATTTCCAACCTAAATGGACTTGGAAGTTCCATCCTCCCAGCCAAGTTCTTGCCTTTCAGCCTGAGTAGGTTTGCTCTGATAACCCTTGCTGGGTTCCCTGGACCACTGTTTCTTATCAGGTTTTCTACTGTCAGCAAATGAACAAAAGACCTGAGCATCACTGTGATCTTATCCTCATAGTGTTTTCTCTTCTGTAATTGCAGGTGGCCTTCCCAGAAGGTGAAAACGGTATGTATTCTGGAATCAGTCACTTGGGGAGGAAGAACTTTGAAGATGAGAAAGTGGGACATTCTTGCTGGTTTTAGTGTAGAGGGCAAACTGATTCCAAATTTGTGCTGGGAATGAGAGTAGGGGTCCTTGTGATAGAAAATGATTTACAAGTAACGTGACCAATTACTATAGTCCCACGAAGAAGCTGTATTACGGTTAGGTGGTGTAGGTTTGTGTGCATGAGACTGGGTATGTCTGTATGTGAAATGAGTGGTATGATTCTGTGTGTGTATGTGAACTTTTTGTGTTGTGTTTCCCTTGATTTATGTTCCCCTAAACATCACTGTTACTGGTGCCAACTTTCTAGAAAATATTCCCATCACCACTGCATCATGAATGGGTATGGATATAAAAGTAAATAAACTGTACACTTTCAATGTGTGCATTGATTTTATACCAAGTGAGCCTCATTTAACCTGGAAAACAAATCCTATCACCACCCAGGCAAATGTTTACTGGATTCTTTTTTTTTTCTTTTCTTTTGGCTGTGTTGTGTCTTCGTTGCCCTGTGCGGCCTTCTCATTTCGGTGGCTTCTGTTGTTCCAGAGCGCAGGCTCTAGGTGCATGGGCTTCCATAGTTGTGGCACCTGGGCTCAGTAGTTGTGACTTGCGGGCTCTAGAGCACAGGCTTAGTAGTTGTGGTGCACGGACTTAGTTGCTCCATGGCTGGATTCTTAATGAACAAAACTGGGTTTCAGCATGCCTACTACTGGGTCAATTACAACTTCATTTAATAAGAAATCTCATCTCTTAGTAGGTCTCATAGCATTCTGAATGGTTATGATACATCTCTCTGCCACTTCCCTCATTTTAACTGTTTCCTATTAGAGCCTCGGGATGAGTCCTCCCCCCTTACCTGAAGCACCTAGTGCTAGGCAGGCCTCCTTCCTTTTGCAGGGAGCCCATGCTTGTACCCACATGCCACACCCAGTTCTGGAGGAATCCGAGAAAGAAGGAGCCTCCAGGAGTAGATGGAGGAAATTCACTCCACCTTTCTCCTTTGAGGCTAATATTCACTATCAGATTCTGTGCTAAGGAAAGGAAATGTCCTTCTCCTGCGGAAAGTCTGTCTTCCATCACTTGTGCCGGCCCTGTTTCTGTGTGCTGGGCAAGGAACACTGCATACAGTGAAGACAGAACCAAGAGATCTACCCCAGGGATTGAGCTCAGGGTAGGCACTGGCTCTGTCTGTCCTGTCCGTGATCCATCATTCATCATGGTTGTGACTCTTGGACAGTCACTTATCTCTCTAAATTTCCACACCCTCCACCATAACATATGGGTTACAGCCCCCACTTTGCCCTCCCCTTCACCCCCAACAGGGCTGGGTGTCAGACATGATAATGGATATTCTCCATGAGCTGTAAAGCATTGTTCCCATGAAAAAGCTGAAGAGTAAGCTTGAATCCCCCTTTACTTGGAGCCGTCAAATCCCTTCTCTCCCTCCAACAGCTACAAAATATCCAGCTTCTTCTTGCCATCATTCAGGATTGAACACTTATAGAGCATTTTTGAAGCACCGGTCCTTTATTTTTCAAACATTTTACCTGTATTCAATCATTTTTGGCCCCATGACATAATGCTAAATGTAGGCCATGTTAACATTTCTACATCTCAGAACAGGGAACTGAGGCAAAGAGGGATCTACATATCTTTCCCAAGTACATGCTTCTTCTAAACGGGATTTGAATCCAGTCCATCAGTCATGGTCCCAATGGTTTGCTGAGTTTCTAGACATTCTCAGTTAAATAAAGATATTTGCCCACAAAACCTGTCTGTTGGGTGTTTTCACTGCATACCAAACTGCAAGATCTTCCTAAGTCCAACTTTGATTCAGGAGGCTCTGCTGGGCCGCTGGTGAGGAAAGGGACCAAAGGATTGAACTGTGAATAAATTATTGCTCATTTCCCCATGGTCTTCTGCCAGCAAGATGTCAATAGTTGTCTCTATTGTAATGCATTTCCCAGGATGCTGCTCCCAGATTGTGAGAAGAAGAAACACTCATCAGAGGTCAAGAATATCAACCCCAGGCTGGCTGAAAAAGATCCGCATCCGGCCACATTTTAGGATGCACCCTATAAATGACCCAGCTGAAGGTACTGTGGAAAATGTCTCGTTCGGTTCACTCAAGAATAATTATTCTAGTTGATTCAGTGCCTCGTATTTAAGAAAAAGCTATGAAATATTAAGCAGTATTCTTCTTTTATTCCATGTGTTCAAATTGAAACTTACTAAGCCAGCTGGTACTGTTTTAACCATGGAAGTAAACATGCATTTATTTATTTGTTTATTTATTTATTTATTTATTTATTGAATTTTATTTTTTTTATTAGTTTCTGCTTTATATCAAAGTGAATCAGTCATACATATACATCTGTTCCCACATCCCTTCCCTCATGCATCTCCCTCCCTCCCACCCTCCCCATCCCACCCCTCCAGGGGGTCACAAAACACCGAGCTGTTCTCCCTTTGCTCTGCAGCATGCATTTAAAATTCAACATTTGGTTCATGTTTAAGAGGGAAGATGGTCTCTAGTTATGGTTTAGACATTAGCTGATTTTTGAACGTCAGCAACAACACATCCCTCCCTGAAACCATGTTTTGAGATTTCTTTAAATTATTAGACATTATTTAGAACAGGAATATATTGACATAAAACATGTACATGCAATACAGAAAATTCCTGTATCCTATCACTCCAGTTTCCGCTATTAATAATATATAGCATAGGTGAAGTACATTTGTTACAGTTAGTGAAACAATGTAAGTATATTTTTACTAATGAAAAGTCCATAGTTCACAACAGAGTCACACCTTGTGTTGTTATATTCAATGATATTTGAAATATGTACAATATTATTTGTCACCATTATGGTGCCATACAGAAATGTGTACACGAATGTTCATAGTCGCATTATTCTTAGTAGCCAAAAGATAGAAACAATCCAAAGTCCATGAGGTGATGAATGGATAAATAAAATGTGATATATACACAGAATGGAATAATTTTCAACCATAAAAAGGAATTAAAGATTGACTTATGCTACAAAATGAATGATCCAAATAATATAAAAAATATATTATTGTTAGTGAAATAAGGCAGGCGCAGAAAGACAAATATTATATGATTCCACTTGTATGAGGTACCTAGTGTAGGCAAACTCACAGACACCGGAAGTAGAAATTACCAAGGTCAGGAGGCAGGAGTAAGGTGGATTATGATTTAATGGGTACAGAGGTTACGTGGAAATGATGAAAAAGATTAAGATGTAGATTGTGTTGATGGGTACACAGCATTGTGAAAGTAAGAAATGCTAGGGAACTGTATACTTCAAAATTATGAAAAGCATAAATATGTATATTTCATCACAATAAAATAAGTCAAAAATCCAACAGAATGGACGATGAATGAAGGAACAACATATTTGATTAGAAGGAAGCTGAAAGAGTCTTGTAACATTTCAAGAAGAAGGGGGATTTGGAGGGACTTTGAAATGGGCAGAGGGGCCGTGGGACTCTATACTGAAACATAGTGCAATGTTAGTGTTTAAGCTTTTTCAGACTGACACTTTCAAATTGATTAGGTTCCCTACAGCTAGAAAGCTAAAGGTTCTCTTCCTCATTTCTGAAATGTTCCTCCCCTTTGCCTTCCTCCACCCACCAGGGAGGTTTGTCCAACAGCACCTCAGTCCACACTCAGTAACCACCTGCCTCCATACACTCCCACCCTGTGTCCACATTAACGAGGCTCTCTGAGTAATTCCTGAGCAGCATCACCAGTGTCCTGACACTTACTCTGTGTCCTCCTAGAGCCCCCTGAGGACCTGTTGGAGAAACTGCCCCATGTGAGGACAATCAAAGTGGCTCCTGCTACCTCCAGGGTAAGCTCCCCTTATTTATCAGAGATTAAAAGTTTGCTTCATTTCTTTCTTTTCCAATTGATTTCAGATCTGAAGATCTACAATGTTCAAGACAGCTGATGTATACAATTTTGCTTGGTTGGATGAATGCTGAGTGAAGGTCTTTCCCAACAGATAACTCATTCAAAAGGCCATTTAAAAAATGGCAACACCAGTTAGAAACTGTAGAGTCAGACACACTCTCCTCAGCAGAAAATTTCCCTCCTTGAAATAGACTTTTGTATTTGCTCCTCAAAGTGGACCTGAGAGATCTTCCAGGCAAAGCTCCAGCCTTTCCCACAGCTGTCTTCTCTGGTTTCTTTTGGGGCCTTTGACTCAACAACCGTTTCCCATTTGGTTTTCTGAGGACAAAAAAAGAGATGAAATACCTGTGTCCACAGAGCACAGGATGCTGAGATCCTTACACTGTTTTCTCTTCTCTAATCACAGGTGGATTGGACAGCAAACAAAAACGGTATGTATTCAGAGTTCACCCCTGTGCTGAGGAACAATCTAGATGATGAAGAAGGTGGGACTCTCTTGCTGGCTTTGCTTGGAGAGACACCCTGATTCAGGGTCCCTACAGGGATGAGGGCTGGGGGTGTAGAGCTAGAGAGTGATTTCCCAGTAAAGAGCCATGCCCAAGTTCTATGGTCTTGGAAGTAACTGCATCATTTAGATGATGTGGGTTTGTGTGTATCAGGGTTGGGGTGGGGTCCATGTGTCTATGTGGTTGGGGTATATGTGGTGTGATTGTGAACCTGCATGCGTGAGTGTGTGTGTGTTTCCTGAGGAGATATTTCCCTCTTACACAGCACAATTCACCTGTCAACAAAGCTCATCACCACTGCACACTGTCTGTACACTACCTTGTTCTTCCCTCAACACAGCTGTTGCCCAGATTTGGTTAATATTCCTTTTCCTCAGAAGGAGATGGTGCAGAGATAAATGTTCTCAGCTCTTGACCTCCTAAGTGGAAAAGCCAAACTGAGAACCCAGGGGTGGGTCCCAATGTGGGTGCTCTGGATCCCTGACCTGCACTTACCACTCAGCCAAGGGATCCTCAGTCATGGAGCAAGGGAGTCCCTGCATCCGTATCCTTGGCTGGAAGTCCTCGCATCTCCAAAGGTCCAGACCTTGCCCATCAGGTGGCATTAGTGGTCACAGAATCCAGGGCAGCTATGGGTGGGCTTATCAGTTGACTTTGGCACAGTCATTAATGTGAAATTCACCTCAGGACCTGCATTCTCCTGGTCAGCTCACAGATTCTGAGAGGTGTGAGACCCCATGTATACAGTACAGGTCATATCTGTCAGTGCTGGTGTCATTGCTTAAACAAGGCCAAAAGCAGATAAGAATCAGGGAGCTATTTTATTGTATTGGATAACATTACCATAAGCCGTAGAATTGGTCAGTTCCTTTAGCCCACACCCAAGGACTCAAAGTGGAACCTGACTGTTAGCCTGTACACTTCTCCTGCACAGCTGGGTTAGAGACAGGCTGTGCTCAGTCCGGGCTCCCTCTTCATAACGAAGTGTCCCACTTCTGGAACAGCTCCCTAGAGTATGGACAGCCCCTGACTCAGTGGGCATACGTACATTGTATAGAAAACAAAGACTGGGAGAAAAATATGATACGATTGATAGTGGCTGTATCTAAATGGTAGGACTTCAGTTTGGTCAAATCTTGTGTATTTGATTTTCTTTAAGACAAGTGATTAGTGAATAAATATAGCATATTTTGTCTAGGATTGAATTCAGTCCTTTAATGGAGGTTGCTGTTAATCAAGTATAAAATATCATACAACAGAAGACATGATAAATGCAGTAGCTGGCATTGTGGATGCTGGGGAAAGAGTGATCTGGGAAAAATCAAGCGACAGTGGCAATTTAGCAGGAGCTCAAAAGAGGCAGGATGGGTCATGGGTCTGTGTCATTGAAACAGAGCATGCATTATAGTGTTTACCATTTTTTAGATCGAACCTTCCCTTCTGATGAGATTCCCCTTAGCTAGAAAGCCAAAGCTCTGTTTTCACTTCCTTCCTCTTGTCCTTTGCCTTCCTTCATCCCCCAAAGAGGATGGCCCAACACCAGCTCAGCCCACACTTACTAACCTCCCACAACCATACACACCACCCCATGTCCTCATCGAGAGGAAAGCCCCTGAGTAATTCCTGAGCCGCATCACCAGTGTCCTGACAGTTACTCTGTGTCCCTCCAGCTCTCCCTGAGGATGTGGCGGATGACCTGCACTGTGATAGGACAGAGGAAAAGCCTCCGTGGATCCCCACGGTAAGCTGGATTTTTTCTGGTCTGAGATAGAAATATTGCTTTCTTTCTCTTTCAATAGAATTAAGTTATGAATATTTGAGGGTATTCCTTCCAGATACATACAATTCCCTTGGTTGGGAGAATGTGGAGTGAGAGTCTATGACCAACTCATGATGCCTGATTCCACAGGACATTACAATTGACAGCATCCATTACAGCCTGTAGAGTACGGAGCTCTCTCTCCTGCATCGATTTTTCTTCTAGGAAAATAATTCTGTAATTTCCAACCTAAATGGACTTGGAAGTTCCATCCTCCCAGCCAAGTTCTTGCCTTTCAGCCTGAGTAGGTTTGCTCTGATAACCCTTGCTGGGTTCCCTGGACCACTGTTTCTTATCAGGTTTTCTACTGTCAGCAAATGAACAAAAGACCTGAGCATCACTGTGATCTTATCCTCATAGTGTTTTCTCTTCTGTAATTGCAGGTGGCCTTCCCAGAAGGTGAAGACGGTATGTATTCTGGAATCAGTCACTTGGGGAGGAAGAACTTTGAAGATGAGAAAGTGGGACATTCTTGCTGGTTTTAGTGTAGAGGGCAAACTGATTCCAAATTTGTGCTGGGAATGAGAGTAGGGGTCCTGGTGATAGAAAGTGATTTACAAGTAACGTGACCAATTACTATAGTCCCACGAAGAAGCTGTATTACGGTTAGGTGGTGTAGGTTTGTGTGCATGAGACTGGGTATGTCTGTATGTGAAATGAGTGGTATGATTCTGTGTGTGTATGTGAACTTTTTGTGTTGTGTTTCCCTTGATTTATGTTCCCCTAAACATCACTGTTACTGGTGCCAACTTTCTAGAAAATATTCCCATCACCACTGCATCATGAATGGGTATGGATATAAAAGTAAATAAACTGTACACTTTCAATGTGTGCATTGATTTTATACCAAGTGAGCCTCATTTAACCTGGAAAACAAATCCTATCACCACCCAGGCAAATGTTTACTGGATTCTTTTTTTTTCCTTTTGGCTGTGTTGTGTCTTCATTGCCCTGTGCGGCCTTCTCATTTCGGTGGCTTCTGTTGTTCCAGAGCGCGGGCTCTAGGTGCATGGGCTTCCATAGTTGTGGCACCTGGGCTCAGTAGTTGTGACTTGCGGGCTCTAGAGCACAGGCTTAGTAGTTGTGGTGCACGGACTTAGTTGCTCCATGGCTGGATTCTTAATGAACAAAACTGAGTTTCAGCATGCCTACTACTGGGTCAATTACAACTTCATTTAATAAGAAATCTCATCTCTTAGTAGGTCTCATAGCATTCTGAATGGTTATGATACATCTCTCTGCCACTTCCCTCATTCTAACTGTTTCCTATTAGAGCCTCGGGATGAGTCCTCCCCCCTTACCTGAAGCACCTAGTGCTAGGCAGGCCTCCTTCCTTTTGCAGGGAGCCCATGCTTGTACCCACATGCCACACCCAGTTCTGGAGGAATCCGAGAAAGAAGGAGCCTCCAGGAGTAGATGGAGGAAATTCACTCCACCTTTCTCCTTTGAGGCTAATATTCACTATCAGATTCTGTGCTAAGGAAAGGAAATGTCCTTCTCCTGCGGAAAGTCTGTCTTCCATCACTTGTGCCGGCCCTGTTTCTGTGTGCTGGGCAAGGAACACTGCATACAGTGAAGACAGAACCAAGAGATCTACCCCAGGGATTGAGCTCAGGGTAGGCACTGGCTCTGTCTGTCCTGTCCGTGATCCATCATTCATCATGGTTGTGACTCTTGGACAGTCACTTATCTCTCTAAATTTCCACACCCTCCACCATAACATATGGGTTACAGCCCCCACTTTGCCCTCCCCTTCACCCCCAACAGGGCTGGGTGTCAGACATGATAATGGATATTCTCCATGAGCTGTAAAGCATTGTTCCCATGAAAAAGCTGAAGAGTAAGCTTGAATCCCCCTTTACTTGGAGCCGTCAAATCCCTTCTCTCCCTCCAACAGCTACAAAATATCCAGCTTCTTCTTGCCATCATTCAGGATTGAACACTTATAGAGCATTTGTGAAGCACCAGTCCTTTATTTTTCAAACATTTTACCTGTATTCAATCATTTTTGGCCACATGACATAATGCTAAATGTAGGCCATGTTAACATTTCTACATCTCAGAACAGGGAACTGAGGCAAAGAGGGATCTACATATCTTTCCCAAGTACATGCTTCTTCTAAACGGGATTTGAATCCAGTCCATCAGTCATGGTCCCAATGGTTTGCTGAGTTTCTAGACATTCTCAGTTAAATAAAGATATTTGCCCACAAAACCTGTCTGTTGGGTGTTTTCACTGCATACCAAACTGCAAGATCTTCCTAAGTCCAACTTTGATTCAGGAGGCTCTGCTGGGCCGCTGGTGAGGAAAGGGACCAAAGGATTGAACTGTGAATAAATTATTGCTAATTTCCCCATGGTCTTCTGCCAGCAAGATGTCAATAGTTGTCTCTATTGTAATGCATTTCCCAGGATGCTGCTCCCAGATTGTGAGAAGAAGAAACACTCATCAGAGGTCAAGAATATCAACCCCAGGCTGGCTGAAAAAGATCCGCATCCGGCCACATTTTAGGATGCACCCTATAAATGACCCAGCTGAAGGTACTGTGGAAAATGTCTCATTCGGTTCACTCAAGAATAATTATTCTAGTTGATTCAGTGCCTCATATTTAAGAAAAAGCTATGAAATATTAAGCAGTATTCTTCTTTTATTCCATGTGTTCAAATTGAAACTTACTAAGCCAGCTGGTACTGTTTTAACCATGGAAGTAAACATGCATTTATTTATTTATTTATGTGTTTATTTTTTGAATTTTATTTTTTATTAGTTTCTGTTTTATAACAAAGTGAATCAGTCATACATATACATCTGTTCCCACATCCCTTCCCTCATGCATCTCCCTCCCTCCCACCCTCCCCATCCCACCCCTCCAGGCGGTCACAAAGCACCGAGCTGTTCTCCCTGTGCTCTGCAGCATGCATTTAAAATTCAACATTTGGTTCATGTTTAAGAGGGAAGATGGTCTCTAGTTATGGTTTAGACATTAGCTGATTTTTGAACGTCAGCAACAACACATCCCTCCCTGAAACCATGTTTTGAGATTTCTTTAAATTATTAGACATTATTTAGAACAGGAATATATTGACATAAAACATGTACATGCAATACAGAAAATTCCTGTATCCTATCACTCCAGTTTCCGCTATTAATAATATATAGCATAGGTGAAGTACATCTGTTACAATTAGTGAAACAATGTAAGTATATTTTTACTAATGAAAAGTCCATAGTTCACCTCAGAGTCACACCTTGTGTTGTTATATTCAATGATATTTGAAATATGTACAATATTATTTGTCACCATTATGGTGCCATACAGAAATGTGTACACGAATGTTCATAGTTGCATTATTCTTAGTAGCCAAAAGATAGAAACAATCCAAAGTCCATGAGGTGATGAATGGATAAATATAATGTGATATATACACAGAATGGAATAATTTTCAACCATAAAAAGGAATTAAAGATTGACGTATGGTACAAAATGAATGATCCAAATAACATAAAAAATATATTATTGTTAGTGAAATAAGGCAGGCGCAGAAAGACAAATATTATATGATTCCACTTGTATGAGGTACCTAGTGGAGGCAAACTCACAGACACCAGAAGTAGAAATTACCAAGTTCAGGAGGCAGGAGTAAGGTGGATTATCATTTAATGGGTACAGAGGTTACGTTGAAATGATGAAAAAGTTTAAGATGTAGATTGTGTTGATGGGTACACAGCATTGTGAAAGTAAGAAATGCTAGTGAACTGTATACTTCAAAATTATGAAAAGCATAAATATGTATATTTCATCACAATAAAATAAGTCAAAAATCCAACAGAATGGACGATGAATGAAGGAACAACATATTTGATTAGAAGGAAGCTGAAAGAGTCTTGTAACATTTCAAGAAGAAGGGGGATTTGGAGGGACTTTGAAATGGGCAGAGGGGCCGTGGGACTCTATACTGAAACATAGTGCAATGTTAGTGTTTAAGCTTTTTCAGACTGACACTTTCAAATTGATTAGGTTCCCTACAGCTAGAAAGCTAAAGGTTCTCTTCCTCATTTCTGAAATGTTCCTCCCCTTTGCCTTCCTCCACCCACCAGGGAGGTTTGTCCAACAGCACCTCAGTCCACACTCAGTAACCACCTGCCTCCATACACTCCCACCCTGTGTCCACATTAACGAGGCTCTCTGAGTAATTCCTGAGCAGCATCACCAGTGTCCTGACACTTACTCTGTGTCCTCCTAGAGCCCCCTGAGGACCTGTTGGAGAAACTGCCCCATGTGAGGACAATCAAAGGGGCTCCTGCTACCTCCAGGGTAAGCTCCCCTTATTTATCAGAGATTAAAAGTTTGCTTCATTTCTTTCTTTTCCAATTGATTTCAGATCTGAAGATCTACAATGTTCAAGACAGCTGATGTATACAATTTTGCTTGGTTGGATGAATGCTGAGTGAAGGTCTTTCCCAACAGATAACTCATTCAAAAGGCCATTTAAAAAATGGCAACACCAGTTAGAAACTGTAGAGTCAGGCACACTTTCCTCAGCAGAAAATTTCCCTCCTTGAAAGAGACTTTTGTATTTGCTCCTCAAAGTGGACCTGAGAGATCTTCCAGGCAAAGCTCCAGCCTTTCCCACAGCTGTCTTCTCTGGTTTCTTTTGGGGCCTTTGACTCAACAACCGTTTCCCATTTGGTTTTCTGAGGACAAAAAAAAGAGATGAAATACCTGTGTCCACAGAGCACAGGATGCTGAGATCCTTACACTGTTTTCTCTTCTCTAATCACAGGTGGATTGGACAGCAAACAAAAACGGTATGTATTCAGAGTTCACCCCTGTGCTGAGGAACAATCTAGATGATGAAGAAGGTGGGACTCTCTTGCTGGCTTTGCTTGGAGAGACACCCTGATTCAGGGTCCCTACAGGGATGAGGGCTGGGGGTGTAGAGCTAGAGAGTGATTTCCCAGTAAAGAGCCATGCCTAAGTTCTATGGTCTTGGAAGTAACTGCATCATTTAGATGATGTGGGTTTGTGTGTATCAGGGTTGGGGTGGGGTCCATGTGTCTATGTGGTTGGGGTCTATGTGGTGTGATTGTGAACCTGCATGCGTGAGCGTGTGTGTGTTTCCTGAGGAGATATTTCCCTCTTACACAGCACAATTCACCTGTCAACAAAGCTCATCACCACTGCACACTGTCTGTACACTACCTTGTTCTTCCCTCAACACAGCTGTTGCCCAGATTTGGTTACTATTCCTTTTCCTCAGAAGGAGATGGTGCAGAGATAAATGTTCTCAGCTCTTGACCTCCTAAGTGGAAAAGCCAAACTGAGAACCCAGGGGTGGGTCCCAATGTGGGTGCTCTGGATCCCTGACCTGCACTTACCACTCAGCCAAGGGATCCTCAGTCATGGAGCAAGGGAGTCCCTGCATCCGTATCCTTGGCTGGAAGTCCTCGCATCTCCAAAGGTCCAGACCTTGCCCATCAGGTGGCATTAGTGGTCACAGAATCCAGGGCAGCTATGGGTGGGCTTATCAGTTGACTTTGGCACAGTCATTAATGTGAAATTCACCTCAGGACCTGCATTCTCCTGGTCAGCTCACAGATTCTGAGAGGTGTGAGACCCCATGTATACAGTACAGGTCATATCTGTCAGTGCTGGTGTCATTGCTTAAACAAGGCCAAAAGCAGATAAGAATCAGGGAGCTATTTTATTGTATTGGATAACATTACCATAAGCCGTAGAATTGGTCAGTTCCTTTAGCCCACACCCAAGGACTCAAAGTGGAACCTGACTGTTAGCCTGTACACTTCTCCTGCACAGCTGGGTTAGAGACAGGCTGTGCTCAGTCCGGGCTCCCTCTTCATAACGAAGTGTCCCACTTCTGGAACAGCTCCCTAGAGTATGGACAGCCCCTGACTCAGTGGGCATACGTACATTGTATAGAAAACAAAGACTGGGAGAAAAATATGATACGATTGATAGTGGCTGTATCTAAATGGTAGGACTTCAGTTTGGTCAAATCTTGTGTATTTGATTTTCTTTAAGACAAGTGATTAGTGAATAAATATAGCATATTTTGTCTAGGATTGAATTCAGTCCTTTAATGGAGGTTGCTGTTAATCAAGTATAAAATATCATACAACAGAAGACATGATAAATGCAGTAGCTGGCATTGTGGATGCTGGGGAAAGAGTGATCTGGGAAAAATCAAGCGACAGTGGCAATTTAGCAGGAGCTCCAAAGGGGCAGGATGGGTCATGGGTCTGTGTCATTGAAACAGAGCATGCATTTTAGTGTTTACCATTTTTTAGATCGACCCTTCCCTTCTGATGAGATTCCCCTTAGCTAGAAAGCCAAAGCTCTGTTTTCACTTCCTTCCTCTTGTCCTTTGCCTTCCTTCATCCCCCAAAGAGGATGGCCCAACACCAGCTCAGCCCACACTTACTAACCTCCCACATCCATACACACCACCCCCTGTCCTCATCGAGAGGAAAGCCCCTGAGTAATTCCTGAGCCGCATCACCAGTGTCCTGACAGTTACTCTGTGTCCCTCCAGCTCTCCCTGAGGATGTGGCGGATGACCTGCACCGTGATAGGACAGAGGAAAAGCCTCCGTGGATCCCCACGGTAAGCTGGATTTTTTCTGGTCTGAGATAGAAATATTGCTTTATTTCTCTTTCAATAGAATTAAGTTATGAGTATTTGAGGGTATTCCTTCCAGATACATACAATTCCCTTGGTTGGGAGAATGTGGAGTGAGAGTCTATGACCAACTCATGATGCCTGATTCCACAGGACATTACAATTGACAGCATCCATTACAGCCTGTAGAGTACGGAGCTCTCTCTCCTGCATCGATTTTTCTTCTAGGAAAACAATTCTGTAATTTCCAACCTAAATGGACTTGGAAGTTCCATCCTCCCAGCCAAGTTCTTGCCTTTCAGCCTGAGTAGGTTTGCTCTGATAACCCTTGCTGGGTTCCCTGGACCACTGTTTCTTATCAGGTTTTCTACTGTCAGCAAATGAACAAAAGACCTGAGCATCACTGTGATCTTATCCTCATAGTGTTTTCTCTTCTGTAATTGCAGGTGGCCTTCCCAGAAGGTGAAAACGGTATGTATTCTGGAATCAGTCACTTGGGGAGGAAGAACTTTGAAGATGAGAAAGTGGGACATTCTTGCTGGTTTTAGTGTAGAGGGCAAACTGATTCCAAATTTGTGCTGGGAATGAGAGTAGGGGTCCTTGTGATAGAAAATGATTTACAAGTAACGTGACCAATTACTATAGTCCCACGAAGAAGCTGTATTACGGTTAGGTGGTGTAGGTTTGTGTGCATGAGACTGGGTATGTCTGTATGTGAAATGAGTGGTATGATTCTGTGTGTGTATGTGAACTTTTTGTGTTGTGTTTCCCTTGATTTATGTTCCCCTAAACATCACTGTTACTGGTGCCAACTTTCTAGAAAATATTCCCATCACCACTGCATCATGAATGGGTATGGATATAAAAGTAAATAAACTGTACACTTTCAATGTGTGCATTGATTTTATACCAAGTGAGCCTCATTTAACCTGGAAAACAAATCCTATCACCACCCAGGCAAATGTTTACTGGATTCTTTTTTTTTTTCTTTTCTTTTGGCTGTGTTGTGTCTTCGTTGCCCTGTGCGGCCTTCTCATTTCGGTGGCTTCTGTTGTTCCAGAGCGCAGGCTCTAGGTGCATGGGCTTCCATAGTTGTGGCACCTGGGCTCAGTAGTTGTGACTTGCGGGCTCTAGAGCACAGGCTTAGTAGTTGTGGTGCACGGACTTAGTTGCTCCATGGCTGGATTCTTAATGAACAAAACTGGGTTTCAGCATGCCTACTACTGGGTCAATTACAACTTCATTTAATAAGAAATCTCATCTCTTAGTAGGTCTCATAGCATTCTGAATGGTTATGATACATCTCTCTGCCACTTCCCTCATTTTAACTGTTTCCTGTTAGAGCCTCGGGATGAGTCCTCCCCCCTTACCTGAAGCACCTAGTGCTAGGCAGGCCTCCTTCCTTTTGCAGGGAGCCCATGCTTGTACCCACATGCCACACCCAGTTCTGGAGGAATCCGAGAAAGAAGGAGCCTCCAGGAGTAGATGGAGGAAATTCACTCCCCCTTTCTCCTTTGAGGCTAATATTCACTATCAGATTCTGTGCTAAGGAAAGGAAATGTCCTTCTCCTGCGGAAAGTCTGTCTTCCATCACTTGTGCCGGCCCTGTTTCTGTGTGCTGGGCAAGGAACACTGCATACAGTGAAGACAGAACCAAGAGATCTACCCCAGGGATTGAGCTCAGGGTAGGCACTGGCTCTGTCTGTCCTGTCCGTGATCCATCATTCATCATGGTTGTGACTCTTGGACAGTCACTTATCTCTCTAAATTTCCACACCCTCCACCATAACATATGGGTTACAGCCCCCACTTTGCCCTCCCCTTCACCCCCAACAGGGCTGGGTGTCAGACATGATAATGGATATTCTCCATGAGCTGTAAAGCATTGTTCCCATGAAAAAGCTGAAGAGTAAGCTTGAATCCCCCTTTACTTGGAGCCGTCAAATCCCTTCTCTCCCTCCAACAGCTACAAAATATCCAGCTTCTTCTTGCCATCATTCAGGATTGAACACTTATAGAGCATTTTTGAAGCACCGGTCCTTTATTTTTCAAACATTTTACCTGTATTCAATCATTTTTGGCCCCATGACATAATGCTAAATGTAGGCCATGTTAACATTTCTACATCTCAGAACAGGGAACTGAGGCAAAGAGGGATCTACATATCTTTCCCAAGTACATGCTTCTTCTAAATGGGATTTGAATCCAGTCCATCAGTCATGGTCCCAATGGTTTGCTGAGTTTCTAGACATTCTCAGTTAAATAAAGATATTTGCCCACAAAACCTGTCTGTTGGGTGTTTTCACTGCATACCAAACTGCAAGATCTTCCTAAGTCCAACTTTGATTCAGGAGGCTCTGCTGGGCCGCTGGTGAGGAAAGGGACCAAAGGATTGAACTGTGAATAAATTATTGCTCATTTCCCCATGGTCTTCTGCCAGCAAGATGTCAATAGTTGTCTCTATTGTAATGCATTTCCCAGGATGCTGCTCCCAGATTGTGAGAAGAAGAAACACTCATCAGAGGTCAAGAATATCAACCCCAGGCTGGCTGAAAAAGATCCGCATCCGGCCACATTTTAGGATGCACCCTATAAATGACCCAGCTGAAGGTACTGTGGAAAATGTCTCGTTCGGTTCACTCAAGAATAATTATTCAAGTTGATTCAGTGCCTCGTATTTAAGAAAAAGCTATGAAATATTAAGCAGTATTCTTCTTTTATTCCATGTGTTCAAATTGAAACTTACTAAGCCAGCTGGTACTGTTTTAACCATGGAAGTAAACATGCATTTATTTATTTGTTTATTTATTTATTTATTTATTTATTGAATTTTATTTTTTTTATTAGTTTCTGCTTTATATCAAAGTGAATCAGTCATACATATACATCTGTTCCCACATCCCTTCCCTCATGCATCTCCCTCCCTCCCACCCTCCCCATCCCACCCCTCCAGGGGGTCACAAAACACCGAGCTGTTCTCCCTGTGCTCTGCAGCATGCATTTAAAATTCAACATTTGGTTCATGTTTAAGAGGGAAGATGGTCTCTAGTTATGGTTTAGACATTAGCTGATTTTTGAACGTCAGCAACAACACATCCCTCCCTGAAACCATGTTTTGAGATTTCTTTAAATTATTAGACATTATTTAGAACAGGAATATATTGACATAAAACATGTACATGCAATACAGAAAATTCCTGTATCTTATCACTCCAGTTTCCGCTATTAATAATATATAGCATAGGTGAAGTACATTTGTTACAGTTAGTGAAACAATGTAAGTATATTTTTACTAATGAAAAGTCCATAGTTCACAACAGAGTCACACCTTGTGTTGTTATATTCAATGATATTTGAAATATGTACAATATTATTTGTCACCATTATGGTGCCATACAGAAATGTGTACACGAATGTTCATAGTCGCATTATTCTTAGTAGCCAAAAGATAGAAACAATCCAAAGTCCATGAGGTGATGAATGGATAAATAAAATGTGATATATACACAGAATGGAATAATTTTCAACCATAAAAAGGAATTAAAGATTGACTTATGCTACAAAATGAATGATCCAAATAATATAAAAAATATATTATTGTTAGTGAAATAAGGCAGGCGCAGAAAGACAAATATTATATGATTCCACTTGTATGAGGTACCTAGTGTAGGCAAACTCACAGACACCGGAAGTAGAAATTACCAAGGTCAGGAGGCAGGAGTAAGGTGGATTATGATTTAATGGGTACAGAGGTTACGTGGAAATGATGAAAAAGATTAAGATGTAGATTGTGTTGATGGGTACACAGCATTGTGAAAGTAAGAAATGCTAGGGAACTGTATACTTCAAAATTATGAAAAGCATAAATATGTATATTTCATCACAATAAAATAAGTCAAAAATCCAACAGAATGGACGATGAATGAAGGAACAACATATTTGATTAGAAGGAAGCTGAAAGAGTCTTGTAACATTTCAAGAAGAAGGGGGATTTGGAGGGACTTTGAAATGGGCAGAGGGGCCGTGGGACTCTATACTGAAACATAGTGCAATGTTAGTGTTTAAGCTTTTTCAGACTGACACTTTCAAATTGATTAGGTTCCCTACAGCTAGAAAGCTAAAGGTTCTCTTCCTCATTTCTGAAATGTTCCTCCCCTTTGCCTTCCTCCACCCACCAGGGAGGTTTGTCCAACAGCACCTCAGTCCACACTCAGTAACCACCTGCCTCCATACACTCCCACCCTGTGTCCACATTAACGAGGCTCTCTGAGTAATTCCTGAGCAGCATCACCAGTGTCCTGACACTTACTCTGTGTCCTCCTAGAGCCCCCTGAGGACCTGTTGGAGAAACTGCCCCATGTGAGGACAATCAAAGGGGCTCCTGCTACCTCCAGGGTAAGCTCCCCTTATTTATCAGAGATTAAAAGTTTGCTTCATTTCTTTCTTTTCCAATTGATTTCAGATCTGAAGATCTACAATGTTCAAGACAGCTGATGTATACAATTTTGCTTCGTTGGATGAATGCTGAGTGAAGGTCTTTCCCAACAGATAACTCATTCAAAAGGCCATTTAAAAAATGGCAACACCAGTTAGAAACTGTAGAGTCAGACACACTCTCCTCAGCAGAAAATTTCCCTCCTTGAAATAGACTTTTGTATTTGCTCCTCAAAGTGGACCTGAGAGATCTTCCAGGCAAAGCTCCAGCCTTTCCCACAGCTGTCTTCTCTGGTTTCTTTTGGGGCCTTTGACTCAACAACCGTTTCCCATTTGGTTTTCTGAGGACAAAAAAAGAGATGAAATACCTGTGTCCACAGAGCACAGGATGCTGAGATCCTTACACTGTTTTCTCTTCTCTAATCACAGGTGGATTGGACAGCAAACAAAAACGGTATGTATTCAGAGTTCACCCCTGTGCTGAGGAACAATCTAGATGATGAAGAAGGTGGGACTCTCTTGCTGGCTTTGCTTGGAGAGACACCCTGATTCAGGGTCCCTACAGGGATGAGGGCTGGGGGTGTAGAGCTAGAGAGTGATTTCCCAGTAAAGAGCCATGCCCAAGTTCTATGGTCTTGGAAGTAACTGTATCATTTAGATGATGTGGGTTTGTGTGTATCAGGGTTGGGGTGGGGTCCATGTGTCTATGTGGTTGGGGTATATGTGGTGTGATTGTGAACCTGCATGCGTGAGTGTGTGTGTGTTTCCTGAGGAGATATTTCCCTCTTACACAGCACAATTCACCTGTCAACAAAGCTCATCACCACTGCACACTGTCTGTACACTACCTTGTTCTTCCCTCAACACAGCTGTTGCCCAGATTTGGTTAATATTCCTTTTCCTCAGAAGGAGATGGTGCAGAGATAAATGTTCTCAGCTCTTGACCTCCTAAGTGGAAAAGCCAAACTGAGAACCCAGGGGTGGGTCCCAATGTGGGTGCTCTGGATCCCTGACCTGCACTTACCACTCAGCCAAGGGATCCTCAGTCATGGAGCAAGGGAGTCCCTGCATCCGTATCCTTGGCTGGAAGTCCTCGCATCTCCAAAGGTCCAGACCTTGCCCATCAGGTGGCATTAGTGGTCACAGAATCCAGGGCAGCTATGGGTGGGCTTATCAGTTGACTTTGGCACAGTCATTAATGTGAAATTCACCTCAGGACCTGCATTCTCCTGGTCAGCTCACAGATTCTGAGAGGTGTGAGACCCCATGTATACAGTACAGGTCATATCTGTCAGTGCTGGTGTCATTGCTTAAACAAGGCCAAAAGCAGATAAGAATCAGGGAGCTATTTTATTGTATTGGATAACATTACCATAAGCCGTAGAATTGGTCAGTTCCTTTAGCCCACACCCAAGGACTCAAAGTGGAACCTGACTGTTAGCCTGTACACTTCTCCTGCACAGCTGGGTTAGAGACAGGCTGTGCTCAGTCCGGGCTCCCTCTTCATAACGAAGTGTCCCACTTCTGGAACAGCTCCCTAGAGTATGGACAGCCCCTGACTCAGTGGGCATACGTACATTGTATAGAAAACAAAGACTGGGAGAAAAATATGATACGATTGATAGTGGCTGTATCTAAATGGTAGGACTTCAGTTTGGTCAAATCTTGTGTATTTGATTTTCTTTAAGACAAGTGATTAGTGAATAAATATAGCATATTTTGTCTAGGATTGAATTCAGTCCTTTAATGGAGGTTGCTGTTAATCAAGTATAAAATATCATACAACAGAAGACATGATAAATGCAGTAGCTGGCATTGTGGATGCTGGGGAAAGAGTGATCTGGGAAAAATCAAGCGACAGTGGCAATTTAGCAGGAGCTCAAAAGAGGCAGGATGGGTCATGGGTCTGTGTCATTGAAACAGAGCATGCATTATAGTGTTTACCATTTTTTAGATCGAACCTTCCCTTCTGATGAGATTCCCCTTAGCTAGAAAGCCAAAGCTCTGTTTTCACTTCCTTCCTCTTGTCCTTTGCCTTCCTTCATCCCCCAAAGAGGATGGCCCAACACCAGCTCAGCCCACACTTACTAACCTCCCACAACCATACACACCACCCCATGTCCTCATCGAGAGGAAAGCCCCTGAGTAATTCCTGAGCCGCATCACCAGTGTCCTGACAGTTACTCTGTGTCCCTCCAGCTCTCCCTGAGGATGTGGCGGATGACCTGCACTGTGATAGGACAGAGGAAAAGCCTCCGTGGATCCCCACGGTAAGCTGGATTTTTTCTGGTCTGAGATAGAAATATTGCTTTCTTTCTCTTTCAATAGAATTAAGTTATGAATATTTGAGGGTATTCCTTCCAGATACATACAATTCCCTTGGTTGGGAGAATGTGGAGTGAGAGTCTATGACCAACTCATGATGCCTGATTCCACAGGACATTACAATTGACAGCATCCATTACAGCCTGCAGAGTACGGAGCTCTCTCTCCTGCATCGATTTTTCTTCTAGGAAAATAATTCTGTAATTTCCAACCTAAATGGACTTGGAAGTTCCATCCTCCCAGCCAAGTTCTTGCCTTTCAGCCTGAGTAGGTTTGCTCTGATAACCCTTGCTGGGTTCCCTGGACCACTGTTTCTTATCAGGTTTTCTACTGTCAGCAAATGAACAAAAGACCTGAGCATCACTGTGATCTTATCCTCATAGTGTTTTCTCTTCTGTAATTGCAGGTGGCCTTCCCAGAAGGTGAAGACGGTATGTATTCTGGAATCAGTCACTTGGGGAGGAAGAACTTTGAAGATGAGAAAGTGGGACATTCTTGCTGGTTTTAGTGTAGAGGGCAAACTGATTCCAAATTTGTGCTGGGAATGAGAGTAGGGGTCCTGGTGATAGAAAGTGATTTACAAGTAACGTGACCAATTACTATAGTCCCACGAAGAAGCTGTATTACGGTTAGGTGGTGTAGGTTTGTGTGCATGAGACTGGGTATGTCTGTATGTGAAATGAGTGGTATGATTCTGTGTGTGTATGTGAACTTTTTGTGTTGTGTTTCCCTTGATTTATGTTCCCCTAAACATCACTGTTACTGGTGCCAACTTTCTAGAAAATATTCCCATCACCACTGCATCATGAATGGGTATGGATATAAAAGTAAATAAACTGTACACTTTCAATGTGTGCATTGATTTTATACCAAGTGAGCCTCATTTAACCTGGAAAACAAATCCTATCACCACCCAGGCAAATGTTTACTGGATTCTTTTTTTTTCCTTTTGGCTGTGTTGTGTCTTCATTGCCCTGTGCGGCCTTCTCATTTCGGTGGCTTCTGTTGTTCCAGAGCGCGGGCTCTAGGTGCATGGGCTTCCATAGTTGTGGCACCTGGGCTCAGTAGTTGTGACTTGCGGGCTCTAGAGCACAGGCTTAGTAGTTGTGGTGCACGGACTTAGTTGCTCCATGGCTGGATTCTTAATGAACAAAACTGAGTTTCAGCATGCCTACTACTGGGTCAATTACAACTTCATTTAATAAGAAATCTCATCTCTTAGTAGGTCTCATAGCATTCTGAATGGTTCTGATACATCTCTCTGCCACTTCCCTCATTCTAACTGTTTCCTATTAGAGCCTCGGGATGAGTCCTCCCCCCTTACCTGAAGCACCTAGTGCTAGGCAGGCCTCCTTCCTTTTGCAGGGAGCCCATGCTTGTACCCACATGCCACACCCAGTTCTGGAGGAATCCGAGAAAGAAGGAGCCTCCAGGAGTAGATGGAGGAAATTCACTCCACCTTTCTCCTTTGAGGCTAATATTCACTATCAGATTCTGTGCTAAGGAAAGGAAATGTCCTTCTCCTGCGGAAAGTCTGTCTTCCATCACTTGTGCCGGCCCTGTTTCTGTGTGCTGGGCAAGGAACACTGCATACAGTGAAGACAGAACCAAGAGATCTACCCCAGGGATTGAGCTCAGGGTAGGCACTGGCTCTGTCTGTCCTGTCCGTGATCCATCATTCATCATGGTTGTGACTCTTGGACAGTCACTTATCTCTCTAAATTTCCACACCCTCCACCATAACATATGGGTTACAGCCCCCACTTTGCCCTCCCCTTCACCCCCAACAGGGCTGGGTGTCAGACATGATAATGGATATTCTCCATGAGCTGTAAAGCATTGTTCCCATGAAAAAGCTGAAGAGTAAGCTTGAATCCCCCTTTACTTGGAGCCGTCAAATCCCTTCTCTCCCTCCAACAGCTACAAAATATCCAGCTTCTTCTTGCCATCATTCAGGATTGAACACTTATAGAGCATTTGTGAAGCACCAGTCCTTTATTTTTCAAACATTTTACCTGTATTCAATCATTTTTGGCCACATGACATAATGCTAAATGTAGGCCATGTTAACATTTCTACATCTCAGAACAGGGAACTGAGGCAAAGAGGGATCTACATATCTTTCCCAAGTACATGCTTCTTCTAAACGGGATTTGAATCCAGTCCATCAGTCATGGTCCCAATGGTTTGCTGAGTTTCTAGACATTCTCAGTTAAATAAAGATATTTGCCCACAAAACCTGTCTGTTGGGTGTTTTCACTGCATACCAAACTGCAAGATCTTCCTAAGTCCAACTTTGATTCAGGAGGCTCTGCTGGGCCGCTGGTGAGGAAAGGGACCAAAGGATTGAACTGTGAATAAATTATTGCTAATTTCCCCATGGTCTTCTGCCAGCAAGATGTCAATAGTTGTCTCTATTGTAATGCATTTCCCAGGATGCTGCTCCCAGATTGTGAGAAGAAGAAACACTCATCAGAGGTCAAGAATATCAACCCCAGGCTGGCTGAAAAAGATCCGCATCCGGCCACATTTTAGGATGCACCCTATAAATGACCCAGCTGAAGGTACTGTGGAAAATGTCTCATTCGGTTCACTCAAGAATAATTATTCTAGTTGATTCAGTGCCTCATATTTAAGAAAAAGCTATGAAATATTAAGCAGTATTCTTCTTTTATTCCATGTGTTCAAATTGAAACTTACTAAGCCAGCTGGTACTGTTTTAACCATGGAAGTAAACATGCATTTATTTATTTATTTATTTATTTTTGAATTTTATTTTTTTATTAGTTTCTGCTTTATAACAAAGTGAATCAGTCATACATATACATCTGTTCCCACATCCCTTCCCTCATGCATCTCCCTCCCTCCCACCCTCCCCATCCCACCCCTTCAGGCGGTCACAAAACACCGAGCTGTTCTCCCTGTGCTCTGCAGCATGCATTTAAAATTCAACATTTGTTTCATGTTTAAGAGGGAAGATGGTCTCTATTTATGGTTTAGACATTAGCTGATTTTTGAACGTCAGCAACAACACATCCCTCCCTGAAACCATGTTTTGAGATTTCTTTAAATTATTAGACATTATTTAGAACAGGAATATATTGACATAAAACATGTACATGCAATACAGAAAATTCCTGTATCCTATCACTCCAGTTTCCGCTATTAATAATATATAGCATAGGTGAAGTACATTTGTTACAATTAGTGAAACAATGTAAGTATATTTTTACTAATGAAAAGTCCATAGTTCACCTCAGAGTCACACCTTGTGTTGTTATATTCAATGATATTTGAAATATGTACAATATTATTTGTCACCATTATGGTGCCATACAGAAATGTGTACACGAATGTTCATAGTCGCATTATTCTTAGTAGCCAAAAGATAGAAACAATCCAAAGTCCATGAGGTGATGAATGGATAAATAAAATGTGATATATACACAGAATGGAATAATTTTCAACCATAAAAAGGAATTAAAGATTGACTTATGCTACAAAATGAATGATCCAAATAATATAAAAAATATATTATTGTTAGTGAAATAAGGCAGGCGCAGAAAGACAAATATTATATGATTCCACTTGTATGAGGTACCTAGTGTAGGCAAACTCACAGACACCGGAAGTAGAAATTACCAAGGTCAGGAGGCAGGAGTAAGGTGGATTATGATTTAATGGGTACAGAGGTTACGTGGAAATGATGAAAAAGATTAAGATGTAGATTGTGTTGATGGGTACACAGCATTGTGAAAGTAAGAAATGCTAGTGAACTGTATACTTCAAAATTATGAAAAGCATAAATATGTATATTTCATCACAATAAAATAAGTCAAAAATCCAACAGAATGGACGATGAATGAAGGAACAACATATTTGATTAGAAGGAAGCTGAAAGAGTCTTGTAACATTTCAAGAAGAAGGGGGATTTGGAGGGACTTTGAAATGGGCAGAGGGGCCGTGGGACTCTATACTGAAACATAGTGCAATGTTAGTGTTTAAGCTTTTTCAGACTGACACTTTCAAATTGATTAGGTTCCCTACAGCTAGAAAGCTAAAGGTTCTCTTCCTCATTTCTGAAATGTTCCTCCCCTTTGCCTTCCTCCACCCACCAGGGAGGTTTGTCCAACAGCACCTCAGTCCACACTCAGTAACCACCTGCCTCCATACACTCCCACCCTGTGTCCACATTAACGAGGCTCTCTGAGTAATTCCTGAGCAGCATCACCAGTGTCCTGACACTTACTCTGTGTCCTCCTAGAGCCCCCTGAGGACCTGTTGGAGAAACTGCCCCATGTGAGGACAATCAAAGGGGCTCCTGCTACCTCCAGGGTAAGCTCCCCTTATTTATCAGAGATTAAAAGTTTGCTTCATTTCTTTCTTTTCCAATTGATTTCAGATCTGAAGATCTACAATGTTCAAGACAGCTGATGTATACAATTTTGCTTGGTTGGATGAATGCTGAGTGAAGGTCTTTCCCAACAGATAACTCATTCAAAAGGCCATTTAAAAAATGGCAACACCAGTTAGAAACTGTAGAGTCAGACACACTTTCCTCAGCAGAAAATTTCCCTCCTTGAAATAGACTTTTGTATTTGCTCCTCAAAGTGGACCTGAGAGATCTTCCAGGCAAAGCTCCAGCCTTTCCCACAGCTGTCTTCTCTGGTTTCTTTTGGGGCCATTGACTCAACAACCGTTTCCCATTTGGTTTTCTGAGGACAAAAAAAGAGATGAAATACCTGTGTCCACAGAGCACAGGATGCTGAGATCCTTACACTGTTTTCTCTTCTCTAATCACAGGTGGATTGGACAGCAAACAAAAACGGTATGTATTCAGAGTTCACCTCTGTGCTGAGGAACAATCTAGATGATGAAGAAGGTGGGACTCTCTTGCTGGCTTTGCTTGGAGAGACACCCTGATTCAGGGTCCCTACAGGGATGAGGGCTGGGGGTGTAGAGCTAGAGAGTGATTTCCCAGTAAAGAGCCATGCCCAAGTTCTATGGTTTTGGAAGTAACTGCATCATTTAGATGATGTGGGTTTGTGTGTATCAGGGTTGGGGTGGGGTCCATGTGTCTATGTGGTTGGGGTCTATGTGGTGTGATTGTGAACCTGCATGCTTGAGCGTGTGTGTGTTTCCTGAGGAGATATTTCCCTCTTACACAGCACAATTCACCTGTCAACAAAGCTCATCACCACTGCACACTGTCTGTACACTACCTTGTTCTTCCCTCAACACAGCTGTTTCCCAGATTTGGTTAATATTCCTTTTCCTCAGAAGGAGATGGTGCAGAGATAAATGTTCTAAGCTCTTGACCTCCTAAGTGGAAAAGCCAAACTGAGAACCCAGGGGTGGGTCCCAATGTGGGTGCTCTGGATCCCTGACCTGCACTTACCACTCAGCCAAGGGATCCTCAGTCATGGAGCAAGGGAGTCCCTGCATCCGTATCCTTGGCTGGAAGTCCTCGCATCTCCAAAGGTCCAGACCTTGCCCATCAGGTGGCATTAGTGGTCACAGAATCCAGGGCAGCTATGGGTGGGCTTATCAGTTGACTTTGGCACAGTCATTAATGTGAAATTCACCTCAGGACCTGCATTCTCCTGGTCAGCTCACAGATTCTGAGAGGTGTGAGACCCCATGTATACAGTACAGGTCATATCTGTCAGTGCTGGTGTCATTGCTTAAACAAGGCCAAAAGCAGATAAGAATCAGGGAGCTATTTTATTGTATTGGATAACATTACCATAAGCCGTAGAATTGGTCAGTTCCTTTAGCCCACACCCAAGGACTCAAAGTGGAACCTGACTGTTAGCCTGTACACTTCTCCTGCACAGCTGGGTTAGAGACAGGCTGTGCTCAGTCCGGGCTCCCTCTTCATAACGAAGTGTCCCACTTCTGGAACAGCTCCCTAGAGTATGGACAGCCCCTGACTCAGTGGGCATACGTACATTGTATAGAAAACAAAGACTGGGAGAAAAATATGATACGATTGATAGTGGCTGTATCTAAATGGTAGGACTTCAGTTTGGTCAAATCTTGTGTATTTGATTTTCTTTAAGACAAGTGATTAGTGAATAAATATAGCATATTTTGTCTAGGATTGAATTCAGTCCTTTAATGGAGGTTGCTGTTAATCAAGTATAAAATATCATACAACAGAAGACATGATAAATGCAGTAGCTGGCATTGTGGATGCTGGGGAAAGAGTGATCTGGGAAAAATCAAGCGACAGTGGCAATTTAGCAGGAGCTCCAAAGAGGCAGGATGGGTCATGGGTCTGTGTCATTGAAACAGAGCATGCATTTTAGTGTTTACCATTTTTTAGATCGACCCTTCCCTTCTGATGAGATCCCCCGTAGCTAGAAAGCCAAAGCTCTCTTTTCACTTCCTTCCTCTTGTCCTTTGCCTTCCTTCATCCCCCAAAGAGGATGGCCCAACACCAGCTCAGCCCACACTTACTAACCTCCCACATCCATACACACCACCCCATGTCCTCATCGAGAGGAAAGCCCCTGAGTAATTCCAGAGCCGCATCACCAGTGTCCTGACAGTTACTCTGTGTCCCTCCAGCTCTCCCTGAGGATGTGGCGGATGACCTGCACCGTGACAGGACAGAGGAAAAGCCTCCGTGGATCCCCACGGTAAGCTGGATTTTTTCTGGTCTGAGATAGAAATATTGCTTTATTTCTCTTTCAATAGAATTAAGTTATGAATATTTGAGGGTATTCCTTCCAGATACATACAATTCCCTTGGTTGGGAGAATGTGGAGTGAGAGTCTATGACCAACTCATGATGCCTGATTCCACAGGACATTACAATTGACAGCATCCATTACAGCCTGTAGAGTACGGAGCTCTCTCTCCTGCATCGATTTTTCTTCTAGGAAAATAATTCTGTAATTTCCAACCTAAATGGACTTGGAAGTTCCATCCTCCCAGCCAAGTTCTTGCCTTTCAGCCTGAGTAGGTTTGCTCTGATAACCCTTGCTGGGTTCCCTGGACCACTGTTTCTTATCAGGTTTTCTACTGTCAGCAAATGAACAAAAGACCTGAGCATCACTGTGATCTTATCCTCATAGTGTTTTCTCTTCTGTAATTGCAGGTGGCCTTCCCAGAAGGTGAAAACGGTATGTATTCTGGAATCAGTCACTTGGGGAGGAAGAACTTTGAAGATGAGAAAGTGGGACATTCTTGCTGGTTTTAGTGTAGAGGGCAAACTGATTCCAAATTTGTGCTGGGAATGAGAGTAGGGGTCCTGGTGATAGAAAATGATTTACAAGTAACGTGACCAATTACTATAGTCCCACGAAGAAGCTGTATTACGGTTAGGTGGTGTAGGTTTGTGTGCATGAGACTGGGTATGTCTGTATGTGAAATGAGTGGTATGATTCTGTGTGTGTATGTGAACTTTTTGTGTTGTGTTTCCCTTGATTTATGTTCCCCTGAACATCACTGTTACTGGTGCCAACTTTCTAGAAAATATTCCCATCACCACTGCATCATGAATGGGTATGGATATAAAAGTAAATAAACTGTACACTTTCAATGTGTGCATTGATTTTATACCAAGTGAGCCTCATTTAACCTGGAAAACAAATCCTATCACCACCCAGGCAAATGTTTACTGGATTCTTTTTTTTTTTCTTTTGGCTGTGTTGTGTCTTCGTTGCCCTGTGCGGCCTTCTCATTTCGGTGGCTTCTGTTGTTCCAGAGTGCGGCCTCTAGGTGCATGGGCTTCCATAGTTGTGGCACCTGGGCTCAGTAGTTGTGACTTGCGGGCTCTAGAGCACAGGCTTAGTAGTTGTGGTGCACGGACTTAGTTGCTCCATGGCTGGATTCTTAATGAACAAAACTGGGTTTCAGCATGCCTACTACTGGGTCAATTACAACTTCATTTAATAAGAAATCTCATCTCTTAGTAGGTCTCATAGCATTCTGAATGGTTATGATACATCTCTCTGCCACTTCCCTCATTTTAACTGTTTCCTATTACAGCCTCGGGATGAGTCCTCCCCCCTTACCTGAAGCACCTAGTGCTAGGCAGGCCTCCTTCCTTTTGCAGGGAGCCCATGCTTGTACCCACATGCCACACCCAGTTCTGGAGGAATCCGAGAAAGAAGGAGCCTCCAGGAGTAGATGGAGGAAATTCACTCCACCTTTCTCCTTTGAGGCTAATATTCACTATCAGATTCTGTGCTAAGGAAAGGAAATGTCCTTCTCCTGCGGAAAGTCTGTCTTCCATCACTTGTGCCGGCCCTGTTTCTGTGTGCTGGGCAAGGAACACTGCATACAGTGAAGACAGAACCAAGAGATCTACCCCAGGGATTGAGCTCAGGGTAGGCACTGGCTCTGTCTGTCCTGTCCGTGATCCATCATTCATCATGGTTGTGACTCTTGGACAGTCACTTATCTCTCTAAATTTCCACACCCTCCACCATAACATATGGGTTACAGCCCCCACTTTGCCCTCCCCTTCACCCCCAACAGGGCTGGGTGTCAGACATGATAATGGATATTCTCCATGAGCTGTAAAGCATTGTTCCCATGAAAAAGCTGAAGAGTAAGCTTGAATCCCCCTTTACTTGGAGCCGTCAAATCCCTTCTCTCCCTCCAACAGCTACAAAATATCCAGCTTCTTCTTGCCATCATTCAGGATTGAACACTTATAGAGCATTTGTGAAGCACCAGTCCTTTATTTTTCAAACATTTTACCTGTATTCAATCATTTTTGGCCACATGACATAATGCTAAATGTAGGCCATGTTAACATTTCTACATCTCAGAACAGGGAACTGAGGCAAAGAGGGATCTACATATCTTTCCCAAGTACATGCTTCTTCTAAACGGGATTTGAATCCAGTCCATCAGTCATGGTCCCAATGGTTTGCTGAGTTTCTAGACATTCTCAGTTAAATAAAGATATTTGCCCACAAAACCTGTCTGTTGGGTGTTTTCACTGCATACCAAACTGAAAGATCTTCCTAAGTCCAACTTTGATTCAGGAGGCTCTGCTGGGCCGCTGGTGAGGAAAGGGACCAAAGGATTGAACTGTGAATAAATTATTGCTAATTTCCCCATGGTCTTCTGCCAGCAAGATGTCAATAGTTGTCTCTATTGTAATGCATTTCCCAGGATGCTGCTCCCAGATTGTGAGAAGAAGAAACACTCATCAGAGGTCAAGAATATCAACCCCAGGCTGGCTGAAAAAGATCCGCATCCGGCCACATTTTAGGATGCACCCTATAAATGACCCAGCTGAAGGTACTGTGGAAAATGTCTCATTCGGTTCACTCAAGAATAATTATTCTAGTTGATTCAGTGCCTCATATTTAAGAAAAAGCTATGAAATATTAAGCAGTATTCTTCTTTTATTCCATGTGTTCAAATTGAAACTTACTAAGCCAGCTGGTACTGTTTTAACCAGGGAAGTAAACATGCATTTATTTATTTATTTATTTATTTATTGAATTTTATTTTTTTATTAGTTTCTGCTTTATAACAAAGTGAATCAGTCATACATATACATCTGTTCCCACATCCCTTCCCTCATGCATCTCCCTCCCTCCCACCCTCCCCATCCCACCCCTCCAGGTGGTCAAAAAGCACCGAGCTGTTCTCCCTGTGCTCTGCAGCATGCATTTAAAATTCAACATTTGGTTCATGTTTAAGAGGGAAGATGGTCTCTAGTTATGGTTTAGACATTAGCTGATTTTTGAACGTCAGCAACAACACATCCCTCCCTGAAACCATGTTTTGAGATTTCTGTAAATTATTAGACATTATTTAGAACAGGAATATATTGACATAAAACATGTACATGCAATACAGAAAATTCCTGTATCCTATCACTCCAGTTTCAGCTATTAATAATATATAGCATAGGTGAAGTACATTTGTTACAATTAGTGAAACAATGTAAGTATATTTTTACTAATGAAAAGTCCATAGTTCACCTCAGAGTCACACCTTGTGTTGTTATATTCAATGATATTTGAAATATGTACAATATTATTTGTCACCATTATGGTGCCATACAGAAATGTGTACACGAATGTTCATAGTCGCATTATTCTTAGTAGCCAAAAGATAGAAACAATCCAAAGTCCATGAGGTGATGAATGGATAAATATAATGTGATATATACACAGAATGGAATAATTTTCAACCATAAAAAGGAATTAAAGATTGACGTATGCTACAAAATGAATGATCCAAATAACATAAAAAATATATTATTGTTAGTGAAATAAGGCAGGCGCAGAAAGACAAATATTATATGATTCCACTTGTATGAGGTACCTAGTGTAGGCAAACTCACAGACACCAGAAGTAGAAATTACCAAGTTCAGGAGGCAGGAGTAAGGTGGATTATGATTTAATGGGTACAGAGGTTACGTTGAAATGATGAAAAAGATTAAGATGTAGATTGTGTTGATGGGTACACAGCATTGGGAAAGTAAGAAATGCTAGTGAACTGTATACTTCAAAATTATGAAAAGCATAAATATGTATATTTCATCACAATAAAATAAGTCAAAAATCCAACAGAATGGACGATGAATGAAGGAACAACATATTTGATTAGAAGGAAGCTGAAAGAGTCTTGTAACATTTCAAGAAGAAGGGGGATTTGGAGGGACTTTGAAATGGGCAGAGGGGCCGTGGGACTCTATACTGAAACATAGTGCAATGTTAGTGTTTAAGCTTTTTCAGACTGACACTTTCAAATTGATTAGGTTCCCTACAGCTAGAAAGCTAAAGGTTCTCTTCCTCATTTCTGAAATGTTCCTCCCCTTTGCCTTCCTCCACCCACCAGGGAGGTTTGTCCAACAGCACCTCAGTCCACACTCAGTAACCACCTGCCTCCATACACTCCCACCCTGTGTCCACATTAACGAGGCTCTCTGAGTAATTCCTGAGCAGCATCACCAGTGTCCTGACACTTACTCTGTGTCCTCCTAGAGCCCCCTGAGGACCTGTTGGAGAAACTGCCCCATGTGAGGACAATCAAAGGGGCTCCTGCTACCTCCAGGGTAAGCTCCCCTTATTTATCAGAGATTAAAAGTTTGCTTCATTTCTTTCTTTTCCAATTGATTTCAGATCTGAAGATCTACAATGTTCAAGAGAGCTGATGTATACAATTTTGCTTGGTTGGATGAATGCTGAGTGAAGGTCTTTCCCAACAGATAACTCATTCAAAAGGCCATTTAAAAAATGGCAACACCAGTTAGAAACTGTAGAGTCAGACACACTTTCCTCAGCAGAAAATTTCCCTCCTTGAAATAGACTTTTGTATTTGCTCCTCAAAGTGGACCTGAGAGATCTTCCAGGCAAAGCTCCAGCCTTTCCCACAGCTGTCTTCTCTGGTTTCTTTTGGGGCCATTGACTCAACAACCGTTTCCCATTTGGTTTTCTGAGGACAAAAAAAGAGATGAAATACCTGTGTCCACAGAGCACAGGATGCTGAGATCCTTACACTGTTTTCTCTTCTCTAATCACAGGTGGATTGGACAGCAAACAAAAACGGTATGTATTCAGAGTTCACCTCTGTGCTGAGGAACAATCTAGATGATGAAGAAGGTGGGACTCTCTTGCTGGCTTTGCTTGGAGAGACACCCTGATTCAGGGTCCCTACAGGGATGAGGGCTGGGGGTGTAGAGCTAGAGAGTGATTTCCCAGTAAAGAGCCATGCCCAAGTTCTATGGTTTTGGAAGTAACTGCATCATTTAGATGATGTGGGTTTGTGTGTATCAGGGTTGGGGTGGGGTCCATGTGTCTATGTGGTTGGGGTCTATGTGGTGTGATTGTGAACCTGCATGCGTGAGCGTGTGTGTGTTTCCTGAGGAGATATTTCCCTCTTACACAGCACAATTCACCTGTCAACAAAGCTCATCACCACTGCACACTGTCTGTACACTACCTTGTTCTTCCCTCAACACAGCTGTTGCCCAGATTTGGTTAATATTCCTTTTCCTCAGAAGGAGATGGTGCAGAGATAAATGTTCTCAGCTCTTGACCTCCTAAGTGGAAAAGCCAAACTGAGAACCCAGGGGTGGGTCCCAATGTGGGTGCTCTGGATCCCTGACCTGCACTTACCACTCAGCCAAGGGATCCTCAGTCATGGAGCAAGGGAGTCCCTGCATCCGTATCCTTGGCTGGAAGTCCTCGCATCTCCAAAGGTCCAGACCTTGCCCATCAGGTGGCATTAGTGGTCACAGAATCCAGGGCAGCTATGGGTGGGCTTATCAGTTGACTTTGGCACAGTCATTAATGTGAAATTCACCTCAGGACCTGCATTCTCCTGGTCAGCTCACAGATTCTGAGAGGTGTGAGACCCCATGTACACAGTACAGGTCATATCTGTCAGTGCTGGTGTCATTGCTTAAACAAGGCCAAAAGCAGATAAGAATCAGGGAGCTATTTTATTGTATTGGATAACATTACCATAAGCCGTAGAATTGGTCAGTTCCTTTAGCCCACACCCAAGGACTCAAAGTGGAACCTGACTGTTAGCCTGTACACTTCTCCTGCACAGCTGGGTTAGAGACAGGCTGTGCTCAGTCCGGGCTCCCTCTTCATAACGAAGTGTCCCACTTCTGGAACAGCTCCCTAGAGTATGGACAGCCCCTGACTCAGTGGGCATACGTACATTGTATAGAAAACAAAGACTGGGAGAAAAATATGATACGATTGATAGTGGCTGTATCTAAATGGTAGGACTTCAGTTTGGTCAAATCTTGTGTATTTGATTTTCTTTAAGACAAGTGATTAGTGAATAAATATAGCATATTTTGTCTAGGATTGAATTCAGTCCTTTAATGGAGGTTGCTGTTAATCAAGTATAAAATATCATACAACAGAAGACATGATAAATGCAGTAGCTGGCATTGTGGATGCTGGGGAAAGAGTGATCTGGGAAAAATCAAGCGACAGTGGCAATTTAGCAGGAGCTCCAAAGAGGCAGGATGGGTCATGGGTCTGTGTCATTGAAACAGAGCATGCATTTTAGTGTTTACCATTTTTTAGATCGACCCTTCCCTTCTGATGAGATCCCCCGTAGCTAGAAAGCCAAAGCTCTGTTTTCACTTCCTTCCTCTTGTCCTTTGCCTTCCTTCATCCCCCAAAGAGGATGGCCCAACACCAGCTCAGCCCACACTTACTAACCTCCCACATCCATACACACCACCCCATGTCCTCATCGAGAGGAAAGCCCCTGAGTAATTCCTGAGCCGCATCACCAGTGTCCTGACAGTTACTCTGTGTCCCTCCAGCTCTCCCTGAGGATGTGGCGGACGACCTGCACCGTGACAGGACAGAGGAAAAGCCTCCGTGGATCCCCACGGTAAGCTGGATTTTTTCTGGTCTGAGATAGAAATATTGCTTTCTTTCTCTTTCAATAGAATTAAGTTATGAATATTTGAGGGTATTCCTTCCAGATACATACAATTCCCTTGGTTGGGAGAATGTGGAGTGAGAGTCTATGACCAACTCATGATGCCTGATTCCACAGGACATTACAATTGACAGCATCCATTACAGCCTGTAGAGTACGGAGCTCTCTCTCCTGCATCGATTTTTCTTCTAGGAAAATAATTCTGTAATTTCCAACCTAAATGGACTTGGAAGTTCCATCCTCCCAGCCAAGTTCTTGCCTTTCAGCCTGAGTAGGTTTGCTCTGATAACCCTTGCTGGGTTCCCTGGACCACTGTTTCTTATCAGGTTTTCTACTGTCAGCAAATGAACAGAAGACCTGAGCATCACTGTGATCTTATCCTCATAGTGTTTTCTCTTCTGTAATTGCAGGTGGCCTTCCCAGAAGGTGAAAACGGTATGTATTCTGGAATCAGTCACTTGGGGAGGAAGAACTTTGAAGATGAGAAAGTGGGACATTCTTGCTGGTTTTAGTGTAGAGGGCAAACTGATTCCAAATTTGTGCTGGGAATGAGAGTAGGGGTCCTGGTGATAGAAAATGATTTACAAGTAACGTGACCAATTACTATAGTCCCACGAAGAAGCTGTATTACGGTTAGGTGGTGTAGGCTTGTGTGCATGAGACTGGGTATGTCTGTATGTGAAATGAGTGGTATGATTCTGTGTGTGTATGTGAACTTTTTGTGTTGTGTTTCCCTTGATTTATGTTCCCCTAAACATCACTGTTACTGGTGCCAACTTTCTAGAAAATATTCCCATCACCACTGCATCATGAATGGGTATGGATATAAAAGTAAATAAACTGTACACTTTCAATGTGTGCATTGATTTTATACCAAGTGAGCCTCATTTAACCTGGAAAACAAATCCTATCACCACCCAGGCAAATGTTTACTGGATTCTTTTTTTTTTTCTTTTGGCTGTGTTGTGTCTTCGTTGCCCTGTGCGGCCTTCTCATTTCGGTGGCTTCTGTTGTTCCAGAGCGCGGGCTCTAGGTGCATGGGCTTCCATAGTTGTGGCACCTGGGCTCAGTAGTTGTGACTTGCGGGCTCTAGAGCACAGGCTTAGTAGTTGTGGTGCACGGACTTAGTTGCTCCATGGCTGGATTCTTAATGAACAAAACTGGGTTTCAGCATGCCTACTACTGGGTCAATTACAACTTCATTTAATAAGAAATCTCATCTCTTAGTAGGTCTCATAGCATTCTGAATGGTTATGATACATCTCTCTGCCACTTCCCTCATTTTAACTGTTTCCTATTAGAGCCTCGGGATGAGTCCTCCCCCCTTACCTGAAGCACCTAGTGCTAGGCAGGCCTCCTTCCTTTTGCAGGGAGCCCATGCTTGTACCCACATGCCACACCCAGTTCTGGAGGAATCCGAGAAAGAAGGAGCCTCCAGGAGTAGATGGAGGAAATTCACTCCACCTTTCTCCTTTGAGGCTAATATTCACTATCAGATTCTGTGCTAAGGAAAGGAAATGTCCGTATCCTGTGAAAGTCTGTCTTCCATCACTTGTGCCGGCCCTGTTTCTGTGTGCTGGGCAAGGAACACTGCATACAGTGAAGACAGAACCAAGAGATCTACCCCAGGGATTGAGCTCAGGGTAGGCACTGGCTCTGTCTGTCCTGTCCGTGATCCATCATTCATCATGGTTGTGACTCTTGGACAGTCACTTATCTCTCTAAATTTCCACACCCTCCACCATAACATATGGGTTACAGCCCCCACTTTGCCCTCCCCTTCACCCCCAACAGGGCTGGGTGTCAGACATGATAATGGATATTCTCCATGAGCTGTAAAGCATTGTTCCCATGAAAAAGCTGAAGAGTAAGCTTGAATCCCCCTTTACTTGGAGCCGTCAAATCCCTTCTCTCCCTCCAACAGCTACAAAATATCCAGCTTCTTCTTGCCATCATTCAGGATTGAACACTTATAGAGCATTTGTGAAGCACCAGTCCTTTATTTTTCAAACATTTTACCTGTATTCAATCATTTTTGGCCACATGACATAATGCTAAATGTAGGCCATGTTAACATTTCTACATCTCAGAACAGGGAACTGAGGCAAAGAGGGATCTACATATCTTTCCCAAGTACATGCTTCTTCTAAACGGGATTTGAATCCAGTCCATCAGTCATGGTCCCAATGGTTTGCTGAGTTTCTAGACATTCTCAGTTAAATAAAGATATTTGCCCACAAAACCTGTCTGTTGGGTGTTTTCACTGCATACCAAACTGCAAGATCTTCCTAAGTCCAACTTTGATTCAGGAGGCTCTGCTGGGCCGCTGGTGAGGAAAGGGACCAAAGGATTGAACTGTGAATAAATTATTGCTAATTTCCCCATGGTCTTCTGCCAGCAAGATGTCAATAGTTGTCTCTATTGTAATGCATTTCCCAGGATGCTGCTCCCAGATTGTGAGAAGAAGAAACACTCATCAGAGGTCAAGAATATCAACCCCAGGCTGGCTGAAAAAGATCCGCATCCGGCCACATTTTAGGATGCACCCTATAAATGACCCAGCTGAAGGTACTGTGGAAAATGTCTCATTCGGTTCACTCAAGAATAATTATTCTAGTTGATTCAGTGCCTCATATTTAAGAAAAAGCTATGAAATATTAAGCAGTATTCTTCTTTTATTCCATGTGTTCAAATTGAAACTTACTAAGCCAGCTGGTACTGTTTTAACCATGGAAGTAAACATGCATTTATTTATTTGTTTATTTATTTATTTATTTATTTATTGAATTTTATTTTTTTTATTAGTTTCTGCTTTATATCAAAGTGAATCAGTCATACATATACATCTGTTCCCACATCCCTTCCCTCATGCATCTCCCTCCCTCCCACCCTCCCCATCCCACCCCTCCAGGGGGTCACAAAACACCGAGCTGTTCTCCCTGTGCTCTGCAGCATGCATTTAAAATTCAACATTTGGTTCATGTTTAAGAGGGAAGATGGTCTCTAGTTATGGTTTAGACATTAGCTGATTTTTGAACGTCAGCAACAACACATCCCTCCCTGAAACCATGTTTTGAGATTTCTTTAAATTATTAGACATTATTTAGAACAGGAATATATTGACATAAAACATGTACATGCAATACAGAAAATTCCTGTATCCTATCACTCCAGTTTCCGCTATTAATAATATATAGCATAGGTGAAGTACATTTGTTACAGTTAGTGAAACAATGTAAGTATATTTTTACTAATGAAAAGTCCATAGTTCACAACAGAGTCACACCTTGTGTTGTTATATTCAATGATATTTGAAATATGTACAATATTATTTGTCACCATTATGGTGCCATACAGAAATGTGTACACGAATGTTCATAGTCGCATTATTCTTAGTAGCCAAAAGATAGAAACAATCCAAAGTCCATGAGGTGATGAATGGATAAATAAAATGTGATATATACACAGAATGGAATAATTTTCAACCATAAAAAGGAATTAAAGATTGACTTATGCTACAAAATGAATGATCCAAATAATATAAAAAATATATTATTGTTAGTGAAATAAGGCAGGCGCAGAAAGACAAATATTATATGATTCCACTTGTATGAGGTACCTAGTGTAGGCAAACTCACAGACACCGGAAGTAGAAATTACCAAGGTCAGGAGGCAGGAGTAAGGTGGATTATGATTTAATGGGTACAGAGGTTACGTGGAAATGATGAAAAAGATTAAGATGTAGATTGTGTTGATGGGTACACAGCATTGTGAAAGTAAGAAATGCTAGGGAACTGTATACTTCAAAATTATGAAAAGCATAAATATGTATATTTCATCACAATAAAATAAGTCAAAAATCCAACAGAATGGACGATGAATGAAGGAACAACATATTTGATTAGAAGGAAGCTGAAAGAGTCTTGTAACATTTCAAGAAGAAGGGGGATTTGGAGGGACTTTGAAATGGGCAGAGGGGCCGTGGGACTCTATACTGAAACATAGTGCAATGTTAGTGTTTAAGCTTTTTCAGACTGACACTTTCAAATTGATTAGGTTCCCTACAGCTAGAAAGCTAAAGGTTCTCTTCCTCATTTCTGAAATGTTCCTCCCCTTTGCCTTCCTCCACCCACCAGGGAGGTTTGTCCAACAGCACCTCAGTCCACACTCAGTAACCACCTGCCTCCATACACTCCCACCCTGTGTCCACATTAACGAGGCTCTCTGAGTAATTCCTGAGCAGCATCACCAGTGTCCTGACACTTACTCTGTGTCCTCCTAGAGCCCCCTGAGGACCTGTTGGAGAAACTGCCCCATGTGAGGACAATCAAAGGGGCTCCTGCTACCTCCAGGGTAAGCTCCCCTTATTTATCAGAGATTAAAAGTTTGCTTCATTTCTTTCTTTTCCAATTGATTTCAGATCTGAAGATCTACAATGTTCAAGACAGCTGATGTATACAATTTTGCTTCGTTGGATGAATGCTGAGTGAAGGTCTTTCCCAACAGATAACTCATTCAAAAGGCCATTTAAAAAATGGCAACACCAGTTAGAAACTGTAGAGTCAGACACACTCTCCTCAGCAGAAAATTTCCCTCCTTGAAATAGACTTTTGTATTTGCTCCTCAAAGTGGACCTGAGAGATCTTCCAGGCAAAGCTCCAGCCTTTCCCACAGCTGTCTTCTCTGGTTTCTTTTGGGGCCTTTGACTCAACAACCGTTTCCCATTTGGTTTTCTGAGGACAAAAAAAGAGATGAAATACCTGTGTCCACAGAGCACAGGATGCTGAGATCCTTACACTGTTTTCTCTTCTCTAATCACAGGTGGATTGGACAGCAAACAAAAACGGTATGTATTCAGAGTTCACCCCTGTGCTGAGGAACAATCTAGATGATGAAGAAGGTGGGACTCTCTTGCTGGCTTTGCTTGGAGAGACACCCTGATTCAGGGTCCCTACAGGGATGAGGGCTGGGGGTGTAGAGCTAGAGAGTGATTTCCCAGTAAAGAGCCATGCCCAAGTTCTATGGTCTTGGAAGTAACTGTATCATTTAGATGATGTGGGTTTGTGTGTATCAGGGTTGGGGTGGGGTCCATGTGTCTATGTGGTTGGGGTATATGTGGTGTGATTGTGAACCTGCATGCGTGAGTGTGTGTGTGTTTCCTGAGGAGATATTTCCCTCTTACACAGCACAATTCACCTGTCAACAAAGCTCATCACCACTGCACACTGTCTGTACACTACCTTGTTCTTCCCTCAACACAGCTGTTGCCCAGATTTGGTTAATATTCCTTTTCCTCAGAAGGAGATGGTGCAGAGATAAATGTTCTCAGCTCTTGACCTCCTAAGTGGAAAAGCCAAACTGAGAACCCAGGGGTGGGTCCCAATGTGGGTGCTCTGGATCCCTGACCTGCACTTACCACTCAGCCAAGGGATCCTCAGTCATGGAGCAAGGGAGTCCCTGCATCCGTATCCTTGGCTGGAAGTCCTCGCATCTCCAAAGGTCCAGACCTTGCCCATCAGGTGGCATTAGTGGTCACAGAATCCAGGGCAGCTATGGGTGGGCTTATCAGTTGACTTTGGCACAGTCATTAATGTGAAATTCACCTCAGGACCTGCATTCTCCTGGTCAGCTCACAGATTCTGAGAGGTGTGAGACCCCATGTATACAGTACAGGTCATATCTGTCAGTGCTGGTGTCATTGCTTAAACAAGGCCAAAAGCAGATAAGAATCAGGGAGCTATTTTATTGTATTGGATAACATTACCATAAGCCGTAGAATTGGTCAGTTCCTTTAGCCCACACCCAAGGACTCAAAGTGGAACCTGACTGTTAGCCTGTACACTTCTCCTGCACAGCTGGGTTAGAGACAGGCTGTGCTCAGTCCGGGCTCCCTCTTCATAACGAAGTGTCCCACTTCTGGAACAGCTCCCTAGAGTATGGACAGCCCCTGACTCAGTGGGCATACGTACATTGTATAGAAAACAAAGACTGGGAGAAAAATATGATACGATTGATAGTGGCTGTATCTAAATGGTAGGACTTCAGTTTGGTCAAATCTTGTGTATTTGATTTTCTTTAAGACAAGTGATTAGTGAATAAATATAGCATATTTTGTCTAGGATTGAATTCAGTCCTTTAATGGAGGTTGCTGTTAATCAAGTATAAAATATCATACAACAGAAGACATGATAAATGCAGTAGCTGGCATTGTGGATGCTGGGGAAAGAGTGATCTGGGAAAAATCAAGCGACAGTGGCAATTTAGCAGGAGCTCAAAAGAGGCAGGATGGGTCATGGGTCTGTGTCATTGAAACAGAGCATGCATTATAGTGTTTACCATTTTTTAGATCGAACCTTCCCTTCTGATGAGATTCCCCTTAGCTAGAAAGCCAAAGCTCTGTTTTCACTTCCTTCCTCTTGTCCTTTGCCTTCCTTCATCCCCCAAAGAGGATGGCCCAACACCAGCTCAGCCCACACTTACTAACCTCCCACAACCATACACACCACCCCATGTCCTCATCGAGAGGAAAGCCCCTGAGTAATTCCTGAGCCGCATCACCAGTGTCCTGACAGTTACTCTGTGTCCCTCCAGCTCTCCCTGAGGATGTGGCGGATGACCTGCACTGTGATAGGACAGAGGAAAAGCCTCCGTGGATCCCCACGGTAAGCTGGATTTTTTCTGGTCTGAGATAGAAATATTGCTTTCTTTCTCTTTCAATAGAATTAAGTTATGAATATTTGAGGGTATTCCTTCCAGATACATACAATTCCCTTGGTTGGGAGAATGTGGAGTGAGAGTCTATGACCAACTCATGATGCCTGATTCCACAGGACATTACAATTGACAGCATCCATTACAGCCTGCAGAGTACGGAGCTCTCTCTCCTGCATCGATTTTTCTTCTAGGAAAATAATTCTGTAATTTCCAACCTAAATGGACTTGGAAGTTCCATCCTCCCAGCCAAGTTCTTGCCTTTCAGCCTGAGTAGGTTTGCTCTGATAACCCTTGCTGGGTTCCCTGGACCACTGTTTCTTATCAGGTTTTCTACTGTCAGCAAATGAACAAAAGACCTGAGCATCACTGTGATCTTATCCTCATAGTGTTTTCTCTTCTGTAATTGCAGGTGGCCTTCCCAGAAGGTGAAGACGGTATGTATTCTGGAATCAGTCACTTGGGGAGGAAGAACTTTGAAGATGAGAAAGTGGGACATTCTTGCTGGTTTTAGTGTAGAGGGCAAACTGATTCCAAATTTGTGCTGGGAATGAGAGTAGGGGTCCTGGTGATAGAAAGTGATTTACAAGTAACGTGACCAATTACTATAGTCCCACGAAGAAGCTGTATTACGGTTAGGTGGTGTAGGTTTGTGTGCATGAGACTGGGTATGTCTGTATGTGAAATGAGTGGTATGATTCTGTGTGTGTATGTGAACTTTTTGTGTTGTGTTTCCCTTGATTTATGTTCCCCTAAACATCACTGTTACTGGTGCCAACTTTCTAGAAAATATTCCCATCACCACTGCATCATGAATGGGTATGGATATAAAAGTAAATAAACTGTACACTTTCAATGTGTGCATTGATTTTATACCAAGTGAGCCTCATTTAACCTGGAAAACAAATCCTATCACCACCCAGGCAAATGTTTACTGGATTCTTTTTTTTTCCTTTTGGCTGTGTTGTGTCTTCATTGCCCTGTGCGGCCTTCTCATTTCGGTGGCTTCTGTTGTTCCAGAGCGCGGGCTCTAGGTGCATGGGCTTCCATAGTTGTGGCACCTGGGCTCAGTAGTTGTGACTTGCGGGCTCTAGAGCACAGGCTTAGTAGTTGTGGTGCACGGACTTAGTTGCTCCATGGCTGGATTCTTAATGAACAAAACTGAGTTTCAGCATGCCTACTACTGGGTCAATTACAACTTCATTTAATAAGAAATCTCATCTCTTAGTAGGTCTCATAGCATTCTGAATGGTTCTGATACATCTCTCTGCCACTTCCCTCATTCTAACTGTTTCCTATTAGAGCCTCGGGATGAGTCCTCCCCCCTTACCTGAAGCACCTAGTGCTAGGCAGGCCTCCTTCCTTTTGCAGGGAGCCCATGCTTGTACCCACATGCCACACCCAGTTCTGGAGGAATCCGAGAAAGAAGGAGCCTCCAGGAGTAGATGGAGGAAATTCACTCCACCTTTCTCCTTTGAGGCTAATATTCACTATCAGATTCTGTGCTAAGGAAAGGAAATGTCCTTCTCCTGCGGAAAGTCTGTCTTCCATCACTTGTGCCGGCCCTGTTTCTGTGTGCTGGGCAAGGAACACTGCATACAGTGAAGACAGAACCAAGAGATCTACCCCAGGGATTGAGCTCAGGGTAGGCACTGGCTCTGTCTGTCCTGTCCGTGATCCATCATTCATCATGGTTGTGACTCTTGGACAGTCACTTATCTCTCTAAATTTCCACACCCTCCACCATAACATATGGGTTACAGCCCCCACTTTGCCCTCCCCTTCACCCCCAACAGGGCTGGGTGTCAGACATGATAATGGATATTCTCCATGAGCTGTAAAGCATTGTTCCCATGAAAAAGCTGAAGAGTAAGCTTGAATCCCCCTTTACTTGGAGCCGTCAAATCCCTTCTCTCCCTCCAACAGCTACAAAATATCCAGCTTCTTCTTGCCATCATTCAGGATTGAACACTTATAGAGCATTTGTGAAGCACCAGTCCTTTATTTTTCAAACATTTTACCTGTATTCAATCATTTTTGGCCACATGACATAATGCTAAATGTAGGCCATGTTAACATTTCTACATCTCAGAACAGGGAACTGAGGCAAAGAGGGATCTACATATCTTTCCCAAGTACATGCTTCTTCTAAACGGGATTTGAATCCAGTCCATCAGTCATGGTCCCAATGGTTTGCTGAGTTTCTAGACATTCTCAGTTAAATAAAGATATTTGCCCACAAAACCTGTCTGTTGGGTGTTTTCACTGCATACCAAACTGCAAGATCTTCCTAAGTCCAACTTTGATTCAGGAGGCTCTGCTGGGCCGCTGGTGAGGAAAGGGACCAAAGGATTGAACTGTGAATAAATTATTGCTAATTTCCCCATGGTCTTCTGCCAGCAAGATGTCAATAGTTGTCTCTATTGTAATGCATTTCCCAGGATGCTGCTCCCAGATTGTGAGAAGAAGAAACACTCATCAGAGGTCAAGAATATCAACCCCAGGCTGGCTGAAAAAGATCCGCATCCGGCCACATTTTAGGATGCACCCTATAAATGACCCAGCTGAAGGTACTGTGGAAAATGTCTCATTCGGTTCACTCAAGAATAATTATTCTAGTTGATTCAGTGCCTCATATTTAAGAAAAAGCTATGAAATATTAAGCAGTATTCTTCTTTTATTCCATGTGTTCAAATTGAAACTTACTAAGCCAGCTGGTACTGTTTTAACCATGGAAGTAAACATGCATTTATTTATTTATTTATTTATTTTTGAATTTTATTTTTTTATTAGTTTCTGCTTTATAACAAAGTGAATCAGTCATACATATACATCTGTTCCCACATCCCTTCCCTCATGCATCTCCCTCCCTCCCACCCTCCCCATCCCACCCCTTCAGGCGGTCACAAAACACCGAGCTGTTCTCCCTGTGCTCTGCAGCATGCATTTAAAATTCAACATTTGTTTCATGTTTAAGAGGGAAGATGGTCTCTATTTATGGTTTAGACATTAGCTGATTTTTGAACGTCAGCAACAACACATCCCTCCCTGAAACCATGTTTTGAGATTTCTTTAAATTATTAGACATTATTTAGAACAGGAATATATTGACATAAAACATGTACATGCAATACAGAAAATTCCTGTATCCTATCACTCCAGTTTCCGCTATTAATAATATATAGCATAGGTGAAGTACATTTGTTACAATTAGTGAAACAATGTAAGTATATTTTTACTAATGAAAAGTCCATAGTTCACCTCAGAGTCACACCTTGTGTTGTTATATTCAATGATATTTGAAATATGTACAATATTATTTGTCACCATTATGGTGCCATACAGAAATGTGTACACGAATGTTCATAGTCGCATTATTCTTAGTAGCCAAAAGATAGAAACAATCCAAAGTCCATGAGGTGATGAATGGATAAATAAAATGTGATATATACACAGAATGGAATAATTTTCAACCATAAAAAGGAATTAAAGATTGACTTATGCTACAAAATGAATGATCCAAATAATATAAAAAATATATTATTGTTAGTGAAATAAGGCAGGCGCAGAAAGACAAATATTATATGATTCCACTTGTATGAGGTACCTAGTGTAGGCAAACTCACAGACACCGGAAGTAGAAATTACCAAGGTCAGGAGGCAGGAGTAAGGTGGATTATGATTTAATGGGTACAGAGGTTACGTGGAAATGATGAAAAAGATTAAGATGTAGATTGTGTTGATGGGTACACAGCATTGTGAAAGTAAGAAATGCTAGTGAACTGTATACTTCAAAATTATGAAAAGCATAAATATGTATATTTCATCACAATAAAATAAGTCAAAAATCCAACAGAATGGACGATGAATGAAGGAACAACATATTTGATTAGAAGGAAGCTGAAAGAGTCTTGTAACATTTCAAGAAGAAGGGGGATTTGGAGGGACTTTGAAATGGGCAGAGGGGCCGTGGGACTCTATACTGAAACATAGTGCAATGTTAGTGTTTAAGCTTTTTCAGACTGACACTTTCAAATTGATTAGGTTCCCTACAGCTAGAAAGCTAAAGGTTCTCTTCCTCATTTCTGAAATGTTCCTCCCCTTTGCCTTCCTCCACCCACCAGGGAGGTTTGTCCAACAGCACCTCAGTCCACACTCAGTAACCACCTGCCTCCATACACTCCCACCCTGTGTCCACATTAACGAGGCTCTCTGAGTAATTCCTGAGCAGCATCACCAGTGTCCTGACACTTACTCTGTGTCCTCCTAGAGCCCCCTGAGGACCTGTTGGAGAAACTGCCCCATGTGAGGACAATCAAAGGGGCTCCTGCTACCTCCAGGGTAAGCTCCCCTTATTTATCAGAGATTAAAAGTTTGCTTCATTTCTTTCTTTTCCAATTGATTTCAGATCTGAAGATCTACAATGTTCAAGACAGCTGATGTATACAATTTTGCTTGGTTGGATGAATGCTGAGTGAAGGTCTTTCCCAACAGATAACTCATTCAAAAGGCCATTTAAAAAATGGCAACACCAGTTAGAAACTGTAGAGTCAGACACACTTTCCTCAGCAGAAAATTTCCCTCCTTGAAATAGACTTTTGTATTTGCTCCTCAAAGTGGACCTGAGAGATCTTCCAGGCAAAGCTCCAGCCTTTCCCACAGCTGTCTTCTCTGGTTTCTTTTGGGGCCATTGACTCAACAACCGTTTCCCATTTGGTTTTCTGAGGACAAAAAAAGAGATGAAATACCTGTGTCCACAGAGCACAGGATGCTGAGATCCTTACACTGTTTTCTCTTCTCTAATCACAGGTGGATTGGACAGCAAACAAAAACGGTATGTATTCAGAGTTCACCTCTGTGCTGAGGAACAATCTAGATGATGAAGAAGGTGGGACTCTCTTGCTGGCTTTGCTTGGAGAGACACCCTGATTCAGGGTCCCTACAGGGATGAGGGCTGGGGGTGTAGAGCTAGAGAGTGATTTCCCAGTAAAGAGCCATGCCCAAGTTCTATGGTTTTGGAAGTAACTGCATCATTTAGATGATGTGGGTTTGTGTGTATCAGGGTTGGGGTGGGGTCCATGTGTCTATGTGGTTGGGGTCTATGTGGTGTGATTGTGAACCTGCATGCTTGAGCGTGTGTGTGTTTCCTGAGGAGATATTTCCCTCTTACACAGCACAATTCACCTGTCAACAAAGCTCATCACCACTGCACACTGTCTGTACACTACCTTGTTCTTCCCTCAACACAGCTGTTTCCCAGATTTGGTTAATATTCCTTTTCCTCAGAAGGAGATGGTGCAGAGATAAATGTTCTAAGCTCTTGACCTCCTAAGTGGAAAAGCCAAACTGAGAACCCAGGGGTGGGTCCCAATGTGGGTGCTCTGGATCCCTGACCTGCACTTACCACTCAGCCAAGGGATCCTCAGTCATGGAGCAAGGGAGTCCCTGCATCCGTATCCTTGGCTGGAAGTCCTCGCATCTCCAAAGGTCCAGACCTTGCCCATCAGGTGGCATTAGTGGTCACAGAATCCAGGGCAGCTATGGGTGGGCTTATCAGTTGACTTTGGCACAGTCATTAATGTGAAATTCACCTCAGGACCTGCATTCTCCTGGTCAGCTCACAGATTCTGAGAGGTGTGAGACCCCATGTATACAGTACAGGTCATATCTGTCAGTGCTGGTGTCATTGCTTAAACAAGGCCAAAAGCAGATAAGAATCAGGGAGCTATTTTATTGTATTGGATAACATTACCATAAGCCGTAGAATTGGTCAGTTCCTTTAGCCCACACCCAAGGACTCAAAGTGGAACCTGACTGTTAGCCTGTACACTTCTCCTGCACAGCTGGGTTAGAGACAGGCTGTGCTCAGTCCGGGCTCCCTCTTCATAACGAAGTGTCCCACTTCTGGAACAGCTCCCTAGAGTATGGACAGCCCCTGACTCAGTGGGCATACGTACATTGTATAGAAAACAAAGACTGGGAGAAAAATATGATACGATTGATAGTGGCTGTATCTAAATGGTAGGACTTCAGTTTGGTCAAATCTTGTGTATTTGATTTTCTTTAAGACAAGTGATTAGTGAATAAATATAGCATATTTTGTCTAGGATTGAATTCAGTCCTTTAATGGAGGTTGCTGTTAATCAAGTATAAAATATCATACAACAGAAGACATGATAAATGCAGTAGCTGGCATTGTGGATGCTGGGGAAAGAGTGATCTGGGAAAAATCAAGCGACAGTGGCAATTTAGCAGGAGCTCCAAAGAGGCAGGATGGGTCATGGGTCTGTGTCATTGAAACAGAGCATGCATTTTAGTGTTTACCATTTTTTAGATCGACCCTTCCCTTCTGATGAGATCCCCCGTAGCTAGAAAGCCAAAGCTCTCTTTTCACTTCCTTCCTCTTGTCCTTTGCCTTCCTTCATCCCCCAAAGAGGATGGCCCAACACCAGCTCAGCCCACACTTACTAACCTCCCACATCCATACACACCACCCCATGTCCTCATCGAGAGGAAAGCCCCTGAGTAATTCCTGAGCCGCATCACCAGTGTCCTGACAGTTACTCTGTGTCCCTCCAGCTCTCCCTGAGGATGTGGCGGATGACCTGCACCGTGACAGGACAGAGGAAAAGCCTCCGTGGATCCCCACGGTAAGCTGGATTTTTTCTGGTCTGAGATAGAAATATTGCTTTATTTCTCTTTCAATAGAATTAAGTTATGAATATTTGAGGGTATTCCTTCCAGATACATACAATTCCCTTGGTTGGGAGAATGTGGAGTGAGAGTCTATGACCAACTCATGATGCCTGATTCCACAGGACATTACAATTGACAGCATCCATTACAGCCTGTAGAGTACGGAGCTCTCTCTCCTGCATCGATTTTTCTTCTAGGAAAATAATTCTGTAATTTCCAACCTAAATGGACTTGGAAGTTCCATCCTCCCAGCCAAGTTCTTGCCTTTCAGCCTGAGTAGGTTTGCTCTGATAACCCTTGCTGGGTTCCCTGGACCACTGTTTCTTATCAGGTTTTCTACTGTCAGCAAATGAACAAAAGACCTGAGCATCACTGTGATCTTATCCTCATAGTGTTTTCTCTTCTGTAATTGCAGGTGGCCTTCCCAGAAGGTGAAAACGGTATGTATTCTGGAATCAGTCACTTGGGGAGGAAGAACTTTGAAGATGAGAAAGTGGGACATTCTTGCTGGTTTTAGTGTAGAGGGCAAACTGATTCCAAATTTGTGCTGGGAATGAGAGTAGGGGTCCTGGTGATAGAAAATGATTTACAAGTAACGTGACCAATTACTATAGTCCCACGAAGAAGCTGTATTACGGTTAGGTGGTGTAGGTTTGTGTGCATGAGACTGGGTATGTCTGTATGTGAAATGACTGGTATGATTCTGTGTGTGTATGTGAACTTTTTGTGTTGTGTTTCCCTTGATTTATGTTCCCCTGAACATCACTGTTACTGGTGCCAACTTTCTAGAAAATATTCCCATCACCACTGCATCATGAATGGGTATGGATATAAAAGTAAATAAACTGTACACTTTCAATGTGTGCATTGATTTTATACCAAGTGAGCCTCATTTAACCTGGAAAACAAATCCTATCACCACCCAGGCAAATGTTTACTGGATTCTTTTTTTTTTTCTTTTGGCTGTGTTGTGTCTTCGTTGCCCTGTGCGGCCTTCTCATTTCGGTGGCTTCTGTTGTTCCAGAGTGCGGCCTCTAGGTGCATGGGCTTCCATAGTTGTGGCACCTGGGCTCAGTAGTTGTGACTTGCGGGCTCTAGAGCACAGGCTTAGTAGTTGTGGTGCACGGACTTAGTTGCTCCATGGCTGGATTCTTAATGAACAAAACTGGGTTTCAGCATGCCTACTACTGGGTCAATTACAACTTCATTTAATAAGAAATCTCATCTCTTAGTAGGTCTCATAGCATTCTGAATGGTTATGATACATCTCTCTGCCACTTCCCTCATTTTAACTGTTTCCTATTACAGCCTCGGGATGAGTCCTCCCCCCTTACCTGAAGCACCTAGTGCTAGGCAGGCCTCCTTCCTTTTGCAGGGAGCCCATGCTTGTACCCACATGCCACACCCAGTTCTGGAGGAATCCGAGAAAGAAGGAGCCTCCAGGAGTAGATGGAGGAAATTCACTCCACCTTTCTCCTTTGAGGCTAATATTCACTATCAGATTCTGTGCTAAGGAAAGGAAATGTCCTTCTCCTGCGGAAAGTCTGTCTTCCATCACTTGTGCCGGCCCTGTTTCTGTGTGCTGGGCAAGGAACACTGCATACAGTGAAGACAGAACCAAGAGATCTACCCCAGGGATTGAGCTCAGGGTAGGCACTGGCTCTGTCTGTCCTGTCCGTGATCCATCATTCATCATGGTTGTGACTCTTGGACAGTCACTTATCTCTCTAAATTTCCACACCCTCCACCATAACATATGGGTTACAGCCCCCACTTTGCCCTCCCCTTCACCCCCAACAGGGCTGGGTGTCAGACATGATAATGGATATTCTCCATGAGCTGTAAAGCATTGTTCCCATGAAAAAGCTGAAGAGTAAGCTTGAATCCCCCTTTACTTGGAGCCGTCAAATCCCTTCTCTCCCTCCAACAGCTACAAAATATCCAGCTTCTTCTTGCCATCATTCAGGATTGAACACTTATAGAGCATTTGTGAAGCACCAGTCCTTTATTTTTCAAACATTTTACCTGTATTCAATCATTTTTGGCCACATGACATAATGCTAAATGTAGGCCATGTTAACATTTCTACATCTCAGAACAGGGAACTGAGGCAAAGAGGGATCTACATATCTTTCCCAAGTACATGCTTCTTCTAAACGGGATTTGAATCCAGTCCATCAGTCATGGTCCCAATGGTTTGCTGAGTTTCTAGACATTCTCAGTTAAATAAAGATATTTGCCCACAAAACCTGTCTGTTGGGTGTTTTCACTGCATACCAAACTGAAAGATCTTCCTAAGTCCAACTTTGATTCAGGAGGCTCTGCTGGGCCGCTGGTGAGGAAAGGGACCAAAGGATTGAACTGTGAATAAATTATTGCTAATTTCCCCATGGTCTTCTGCCAGCAAGATGTCAATAGTTGTCTCTATTGTAATGCATTTCCCAGGATGCTGCTCCCAGATTGTGAGAAGAAGAAACACTCATCAGAGGTCAAGAATATCAACCCCAGGCTGGCTGAAAAAGATCCGCATCCGGCCACATTTTAGGATGCACCCTATAAATGACCCAGCTGAAGGTACTGTGGAAAATGTCTCATTCGGTTCACTCAAGAATAATTATTCTAGTTGATTCAGTGCCTCATATTTAAGAAAAAGCTATGAAATATTAAGCAGTATTCTTCTTTTATTCCATGTGTTCAAATTGAAACTTACTAAGCCAGCTGGTACTGTTTTAACCAGGGAAGTAAACATGCATTTATTTATTTATTTATTTATTTATTGAATTTTATTTTTTTATTAGTTTCTGCTTTATAACAAAGTGAATCAGTCATACATATACATCTGTTCCCACATCCCTTCCCTCATGCATCTCCCTCCCTCCCACCCTCCCCATCCCACCCCTCCAGGTGGTCAAAAAGCACCGAGCTGTTCTCCCTGTGCTCTGCAGCATGCATTTAAAATTCAACATTTGGTTCATGTTTAAGAGGGAAGATGGTCTCTAGTTATGGTTTAGACATTAGCTGATTTTTGAACGTCAGCAACAACACATCCCTCCCTGAAACCATGTTTTGAGATTTCTGTAAATTATTAGACATTATTTAGAACAGGAATATATTGACATAAAACATGTACATGCAATACAGAAAATTCCTGTATCCTATCACTCCAGTTTCAGCTATTAATAATATATAGCATAGGTGAAGTACATTTGTTACAATTAGTGAAACAATGTAAGTATATTTTTACTAATGAAAAGTCCATAGTTCACCTCAGAGTCACACCTTGTGTTGTTATATTCAATGATATTTGAAATATGTACAATATTATTTGTCACCATTATGGTGCCATACAGAAATGTGTACACGAATGTTCATAGTCGCATTATTCTTAGTAGCCAAAAGATAGAAACAATCCAAAGTCCATGAGGTGATGAATGGATAAATATAATGTGATATATACACAGAATGGAATAATTTTCAACCATAAAAAGGAATTAAAGATTGACGTATGCTACAAAATGAATGATCCAAATAACATAAAAAATATATTATTGTTAGTGAAATAAGGCAGGCGCAGAAAGACAAATATTATATGATTCCACTTGTATGAGGTACCTAGTGTAGGCAAACTCACAGACACCAGAAGTAGAAATTACCAAGTTCAGGAGGCAGGAGTAAGGTGGATTATGATTTAATGGGTACAGAGGTTACGTTGAAATGATGAAAAAGATTAAGATGTAGATTGTGTTGATGGGTACACAGCATTGGGAAAGTAAGAAATGCTAGTGAACTGTATACTTCAAAATTATGAAAAGCATAAATATGTATATTTCATCACAATAAAATAAGTCAAAAATCCAACAGAATGGACGATGAATGAAGGAACAACATATTTGATTAGAAGGAAGCTGAAAGAGTCTTGTAACATTTCAAGAAGAAGGGGGATTTGGAGGGACTTTGAAATGGGCAGAGGGGCCGTGGGACTCTATACTGAAACATAGTGCAATGTTAGTGTTTAAGCTTTTTCAGACTGACACTTTCAAATTGATTAGGTTCCCTACAGCTAGAAAGCTAAAGGTTCTCTTCCTCATTTCTGAAATGTTCCTCCCCTTTGCCTTCCTCCACCCACCAGGGAGGTTTGTCCAACAGCACCTCAGTCCACACTCAGTAACCACCTGCCTCCATACACTCCCACCCTGTGTCCACATTAACGAGGCTCTCTGAGTAATTCCTGAGCAGCATCACCAGTGTCCTGACACTTACTCTGTGTCCTCCTAGAGCCCCCTGAGGACCTGTTGGAGAAACTGCCCCATGTGAGGACAATCAAAGGGGCTCCTGCTACCTCCAGGGTAAGCTCCCCTTATTTATCAGAGATTAAAAGTTTGCTTCATTTCTTTCTTTTCCAATTGATTTCAGATCTGAAGATCTACAATGTTCAAGAGAGCTGATGTATACAATTTTGCTTGGTTGGATGAATGCTGAGTGAAGGTCTTTCCCAACAGATAACTCATTCAAAAGGCCATTTAAAAAATGGCAACACCAGTTAGAAACTGTAGAGTCAGACACACTTTCCTCAGCAGAAAATTTCCCTCCTTGAAATAGACTTTTGTATTTGCTCCTCAAAGTGGACCTGAGAGATCTTCCAGGCAAAGCTCCAGCCTTTCCCACAGCTGTCTTCTCTGGTTTCTTTTGGGGCCATTGACTCAACAACCGTTTCCCATTTGGTTTTCTGAGGACAAAAAAAGAGATGAAATACCTGTGTCCACAGAGCACAGGATGCTGAGATCCTTACACTGTTTTCTCTTCTCTAATCACAGGTGGATTGGACAGCAAACAAAAACGGTATGTATTCAGAGTTCACCTCTGTGCTGAGGAACAATCTAGATGATGAAGAAGGTGGGACTCTCTTGCTGGCTTTGCTTGGAGAGACACCCTGATTCAGGGTCCCTACAGGGATGAGGGCTGGGGGTGTAGAGCTAGAGAGTGATTTCCCAGTAAAGAGCCATGCCCAAGTTCTATGGTTTTGGAAGTAACTGCATCATTTAGATGATGTGGGTTTGTGTGTATCAGGGTTGGGGTGGGGTCCATGTGTCTATGTGGTTGGGGTCTATGTGGTGTGATTGTGAACCTGCATGCGTGAGCGTGTGTGTGTTTCCTGAGGAGATATTTCCCTCTTACACAGCACAATTCACCTGTCAACAAAGCTCATCACCACTGCACACTGTCTGTACACTACCTTGTTCTTCCCTCAACACAGCTGTTGCCCAGATTTGGTTAATATTCCTTTTCCTCAGAAGGAGATGGTGCAGAGATAAATGTTCTCAGCTCTTGACCTCCTAAGTGGAAAAGCCAAACTGAGAACCCAGGGGTGGGTCCCAATGTGGGTGCTCTGGATCCCTGACCTGCACTTACCACTCAGCCAAGGGATCCTCAGTCATGGAGCAAGGGAGTCCCTGCATCCGTATCCTTGGCTGGAAGTCCTCGCATCTCCAAAGGTCCAGACCTTGCCCATCAGGTGGCATTAGTGGTCACAGAATCCAGGGCAGCTATGGGTGGGCTTATCAGTTGACTTTGGCACAGTCATTAATGTGAAATTCACCTCAGGACCTGCATTCTCCTGGTCAGCTCACAGATTCTGAGAGGTGTGAGACCCCATGTACACAGTACAGGTCATATCTGTCAGTGCTGGTGTCATTGCTTAAACAAGGCCAAAAGCAGATAAGAATCAGGGAGCTATTTTATTGTATTGGATAACATTACCATAAGCCGTAGAATTGGTCAGTTCCTTTAGCCCACACCCAAGGACTCAAAGTGGAACCTGACTGTTAGCCTGTACACTTCTCCTGCACAGCTGGGTTAGAGACAGGCTGTGCTCAGTCCGGGCTCCCTCTTCATAACGAAGTGTCCCACTTCTGGAACAGCTCCCTAGAGTATGGACAGCCCCTGACTCAGTGGGCATACGTACATTGTATAGAAAACAAAGACTGGGAGAAAAATATGATACGATTGATAGTGGCTGTATCTAAATGGTAGGACTTCAGTTTGGTCAAATCTTGTGTATTTGATTTTCTTTAAGACAAGTGATTAGTGAATAAATATAGCATATTTTGTCTAGGATTGAATTCAGTCCTTTAATGGAGGTTGCTGTTAATCAAGTATAAAATATCATACAACAGAAGACATGATAAATGCAGTAGCTGGCATTGTGGATGCTGGGGAAAGAGTGATCTGGGAAAAATCAAGCGACAGTGGCAATTTAGCAGGAGCTCCAAAGAGGCAGGATGGGTCATGGGTCTGTGTCATTGAAACAGAGCATGCATTTTAGTGTTTACCATTTTTTAGATCGACCCTTCCCTTCTGATGAGATCCCCCGTAGCTAGAAAGCCAAAGCTCTGTTTTCACTTCCTTCCTCTTGTCCTTTGCCTTCCTTCATCCCCCAAAGAGGATGGCCCAACACCAGCTCAGCCCACACTTACTAACCTCCCACATCCATACACACCACCCCATGTCCTCATCGAGAGGAAAGCCCCTGAGTAATTCCTGAGCCGCATCACCAGTGTCCTGACAGTTACTCTGTGTCCCTCCAGCTCTCCCTGAGGATGTGGCGGACGACCTGCACCGTGACAGGACAGAGGAAAAGCCTCCGTGGATCCCCACGGTAAGCTGGATTTTTTCTGGTCTGAGATAGAAATATTGCTTTATTTCTCTTTCAATAGAATTAAGTTATGAATATTTGAGGGTATTCCTTCCAGATACATACAATTCCCTTGGTTGGGAGAATGTGGAGTGAGAGTCTATGACCAACTCATGATGCCTGATTCCACAGGACATTACAATTGACAGCATCCATTACAGCCTGTAGAGTACGGAGCTCTCTCTCCTGCATCGATTTTTCTTCTAGGAAAATAATTCTGTAATTTCCAACCTAAATGGACTTGGAAGTTCCATCCTCCCAGCCAAGTTCTTGCCTTTCAGCCTGAGTAGGTTTGCTCTGATAACCCTTGCTGGGTTCCCTGGACCACTGTTTCTTATCAGGTTTTCTACTGTCAGCAAATGAACAGAAGACCTGAGCATCACTGTGATCTTATCCTCATAGTGTTTTCTCTTCTGTAATTGCAGGTGGCCTTCCCAGAAGGTGAAAACGGTATGTATTCTGGAATCAGTCACTTGGGGAGGAAGAACTTTGAAGATGAGAAAGTGGGACATTCTTGCTGGTTTTAGTGTAGAGGGCAAACTGATTCCAAATTTGTGCTGGGAATGAGAGTAGGGGTCCTGGTGATAGAAAATGATTTACAAGTAACGTGACCAATTACTATAGTCCCACGAAGAAGCTGTATTACGGTTAGGTGGTGTAGGTTTGTGTGCATGAGACTGGGTATGTCTGTATGTGAAATGAGTGGTATGATTCTGTGTGTGTATGTGAACTTTTTGTGTTGTGTTTCCCTTGATTTATGTTCCCCTGAACATCACTGTTACTGGTGCCAAGTTTCTAGAAAATATTCCCATCACCACTGCATCATGAATGGGTATGGATATAAAAGTAAATAAACTGTACACTTTCAATGTGTGCATTGATTTTATACCAAGTGAGCCTCATTTAACCTGGAAAACAAATCCTATCACCACCCAGGCAAATGTTTACTGGATTCTTTTTTTTTTTCTTTTGGCTGTGTTGTGTCTTCGTTGCCCTGTGCGGCCTTCTCATTTCGGTGGCTTCTGTTGTTCCAGAGCGCGGGCTCTAGGTGCATGGGCTTCCATAGTTGTGGCACCTGGGCTCAGTAGTTGTGACTTGCGGGCTCTAGAGCACAGGCTTAGTAGTTGTGGTGCACGGACTTAGTTGCTCCATGGCTGGATTCTTAATGAACAAAACTGGGTTTCAGCATGCCTACTACTGGGTCAATTACAACTTCATTTAATAAGAAATCTCATCTCTTAGTAGGTCTCATAGCATTCTGAATGGTTATGATACATCTCTCTGCCACTTCCCTCATTTTAACTGTTTCCTATTAGAGCCTCGGGATGAGTCCTCCCCCCTTACCTGAAGCACCTAGTGCTAGGCAGGCCTCCTTCCTTTTGCAGGGAGCCCATGCTTGTACCCACATGCCACACCCAGTTCTGGAGGAATCCGAGAAAGAAGGAGCCTCCAGGAGTAGATGGAGGAAATTCACTCCACCTTTCTCCTTTGAGGCTAATATTCACTATCAGATTCTGTGCTAAGGAAAGGAAATGTCCGTATCCTGTGGAAAGTCTGTCTTCCATCACTTGTGCCGGCCCTGTTTCTGTGTGCTGGGCAAGGAACACTGCATACAGTGAAGACAGAACCAAGAGATCTACCCCAGGGATTGAGCTCAGGGTAGGCACTGGCTCTGTCTGTCCTGTCCGTGATCCATCATTCATCATGGTTGTGACTCTTGGACAGTCACTTATCTCTCTAAATTTCCACACCCTCCACCATAACATATGGGTTACAGCCCCCACTTTGCCCTCCCCTTCACCCCCAACAAGGCTGGGTGTCAGACATGATAATGGATATTCTCCATGAGCTGTAAAGCATTGTTCCCATGAAAAAGCTGAAGAGTAAGCTTGAATCCCCCTTTACTTGGAGCCGTCAAATCCCTTCTCTCCCTCCAACAGCTACAAAATATCCAGCTTCTTCTTGCCATCATTCAGGATTGAACACTTATAGAGCATTTGTGAAGCACCAGTCCTTTATTTTTCAAACATTTTACCTGTATTCAATCATTTTTGGCCCCATGACATAATGCTAAATGTAGGCCATGTTAACATTTCTACATCTCAGAACAGGGAACTGAGGCAAAGAGGGATCTACATATCTTTCCCAAGTACATGCTTCTTCTAAACGGGATTTGAATCCAGTCCATCAGTCATGGTCCCAATGGTTTGCTGAGTTTCTAGACATTCTCAGTTAAATAAAGATATTTGCCCACAAAACCTGTCTGTTGGGTGTTTTCACTGCATACCAAACTGCAAGATCTTCCTAAGTCCAACTTTGATTCAGGAGGCTCTGCTGGGCCGCTGGTGAGGAAAGGGACCAAAGGATTGAACTGTGAATAAATTATTGCTAATTTCCCCATGGTCTTCTGCCAGCAAGATGTCAATAGTTGTCTCTATTGTAATGCATTTCCCAGGATGCTGCTCCCAGATTGTGAGAAGAAGAAACACTCATCAGAGGTCAAGAATATCAACCCCAGGCTGGCTGAAAAAGATCCGCATCCGGCCACATTTTAGGATGCACCCTATAAATGACCCAGCTGAAGGTACTGTGGAAAATGTCTCATTCGGTTCACTCAAGAATAATTATTCTAGTTGATTCAGTGCCTCATATTTAAGAAAAAGCTATGAAATATTAAGCAGTATTCTTCTTTTATTCCATGTGTTCAAATTGAAACTTACTAAGCCAGCTGGTACTGTTTTAACCAGGGAAGTAAACATGCATTTATTTATTTATTTATTTATTTATTGAATTTTATTTTTTTTATTAGTTTCTGCTTTATAACAAAGTGAATCAGTCATACATATACATCTGTTCCCACATCCCTTCCCTCATGCATCTCCCTCCCTCCCACCCTCCCCATCCCACCCCTCCAGGCGGTCACAAAGCACCGAGCTGTTCTCCCTGTGCTCTGCAGCATGCATTTAAAATTCAACATTTGGTTCATGTTTAAGAGGGAAGATGGTCTCTAGTTATGGTTTAGACATTAGCTGATTTTTGAACGTCAGCAACAACACATCCCTCCCTGAAACCATGTTTTGAGATTTCTTTAAATTATTAGACATTATTTAGAACAGGAATATATTGACATAAAACATGTACATGCAATACAGAAAATTCCTGTATCCTATCACTCCAGTTTCAGCTATTAATAATATATAGCATAGGTGAAGTACATTTGTTACAATTAGTGAAACAGTGTAAGTATATTTTTACTAATGAAAAGTCCATAGTTCACCTCAGAGTCACACCTTGTGTTGTTATATTCAATGATATTTGAAATATGTACAATATTATTTGTCACCATTATGGTGCCATACAGAAATGTGTACACGAATGTTCATAGTCGCATTATTCTTAGTAGCCAAAAGATAGAAACAATCCAAAGTCCATGAGGTGATGAATGGATAAATATAATGTGATATATACACAGAATGGAATAATTTTCAACCATAAAAAGGAATTAAAGATTGACGTATGCTACAAAATGAATGATCCAAATAATATAAAAAATATATTATTGTTAGTGAAATAAGGCAGGCACAGAAAGACAAATATTATATGATTCCACTTGTATGAGGTACCTAGTGTAGGCAAACTCACAGACACCGGAAGTAGAAATTACCAAGTTCAGGAGGCAGGAGTAAGGTGGATTATGATTTAATGGGTACAGAGGTTACGTTGAAATGATGAAAAAGTTTAAGATGTAGATTGTGTTGATGGGTACACAGCATTGTGAAAGTAAGAAATGCTAGTGAACTGTATACTTCAAAATTATGAAAAGCATAAATATGTATATTTCATCACAATAAAATAAGTCAAAAATCCAACAGAATGGACGATGAATGAAGGAACAACATATTTGATTAGAAGGAAGCTGAAAGAGTCTTGTAACATTTCAAGAAGAAGGGGGATTTGGAGGGACTTTGAAATGGGCAGAGGGGCCGTGGGACTCTATACTGAAACATAGTGCAATGTTAGTGTTTAAGCTTTTTCAGACTGACACTTTCAAATTGATTAGGTTCCCTACAGCTAGAAAGCTAAAGGTTCTCTTCCTCATTTCTGAAATGTTCCTCCCCTTTGCCTTCCTCCACCCACCAGGGAGGTTTGTCCAACAGCACCTCAGTCCACACTCAGTAACCACCTGCCTCCATACACTCCCACCCTGTGTCCACATTAACGAGGCTCTCTGAGTAATTCCTGAGCAGCATCACCAGTGTCCTGACACTTACTCTGTGTCCTCCTAGAGCCCCCTGAGGACCTGTTGGAGAAACTGCCCCATGTGAGGACAATCAAAGGGGCTCCTGCTACCTCCAGGGTAAGCTCCCCTTATTTATCAGAGATTAAAAGTTTGCTTCATTTCTTTCTTTTCCAATTGATTTCAGATCTGAAGATCTACAATGTTCAAGAGAGCTGATGTATACAATTTTGCTTGGTTGGATGAATGCTGAGTGAAGGTCTTTCCCAACAGATAACTCATTCAAAAGGCCATTTAAAAAATGGCAACACCAGTTAGAAACTGTAGAGTCAGACACACTTTCCTCAGCAGAAAATTTCCCTCCTTGAAATAGACTTTTGTATTTGCTCCTCAAAGTGGACCTGAGAGATCTTCCAGGCAAAGCTCCAGCCTTTCCCACAGCTGTCTTCTCTGGTTTCTTTTGGGGCCATTGACTCAACAACCGTTTCCCATTTGGTTTTCTGAGGACAAAAAAAGAGATGAAATACCTGTGTCCACAGAGCACAGGATGCTGAGATCCTTACACTGTTTTCTCTTCTCTAATCACAGGTGGATTGGACAGCAAACAAAAACGGTATGTATTCAGAGTTCACCTCTGTGCTGAGGAACAATCTAGATGATGAAGAAGGTGGGACTCTCTTGCTGGCTTTGCTTGGAGAGACACCCTGATTCAGGGTCCCTACAGGGATGAGGGCTGGGGGTGTAGAGCTAGAGAGTGATTTCCCAGTAAAGAGCCATGCCCAAGTTCTATGGTTTTGGAAGTAACTGCATCATTTAGATGATGTGGGTTTGTGTGTATCAGGGTTGGGGTGGGGTCCATGTGTCTATGTGGTTGGGGTCTATGTGGTGTGATTGTGAACCTGCATGCGTGAGCGTGTGTGTGTTTCCTGAGGAGATATTTCCCTCTTACACAGCACAATTCACCTGTCAACAAAGCTCATCACCACTGCACACTGTCTGTACACTACCTTGTTCTTCCCTCAACACAGCTGTTGCCCAGATTTGGTTACTATTCCTTTTCCTCAGAAGGAGATGGTGCAGAGATAAATGTTCTAAGCTCTTGACCTCCTAAGTGGAAAAGCCTAACTGAGAACCCAGGGGTGGGTCCCAATGTGGGTGCTCTGGATCCCTGACCTGCACTTACCACTCAGCCAAGGGATCCTCAGTCATGGAGCAAGGGAGTCCCTGCATCCGTATCCTTGGCTGGAAGTCCTCGCATCTCCAAAGGTCCAGACCTTGCCCATCAGGTGGCATTAGTGGTCACAGAATCCAGGGCAGCTATGGGTGGGCTTATCAGTTGACTTTGGCACAGTCATTAATGTGAAATTCACCTCAGGACCTGCATTCTCCTGGTCAGCTCACAGATTCTGAGAGGTGTGAGACCCCATGTACACAGTACAGGTCATATCTGTCAGTGCTGGTGTCATTGCTTAAACAAGGCCAAAAGCAGATAAGAATCAGGGAGCTATTTTATTGTATTGGATAACATTACCATAAGCCGTAGAATTGGTCAGTTCCTTTAGCCCACACCCAAGGACTCAAAGTGGAACCTGACTGTTAGCCTGTACACTTCTCCTGCACAGCTGGGTTAGAGACAGGCTGTGCTCAGTCCGGGCTCCCTCTTCATAACGAAGTGTCCCACTTCTGGAACAGCTCCCTAGAGTATGGACAGCCCCTGACTCAGTGGGCATACGTACATTGTATAGAAAACAAAGACTGGGAGAAAAATATGATACGATTGATAGTGGCTGTATCTAAATGGTAGGACTTCAGTTTGGTCAAATCTTGTGTATTTGATTTTCTTTAAGACAAGTGATTAGTGAATAAATATAGCATATTTTGTCTAGGATTGAATTCAGTCCTTTAATGGAGGTTGCTGTTAATCAAGTATAAAATATCATACAACAGAAGACATGATAAATGCAGTAGCTGGCATTGTGGATGCTGGGGAAAGAGTGATCTGGGAAAAATCAAGCGACAGTGGCAATTTAGCAGGAGCTCCAAAGAGGCAGGATGGGTCATGGGTCTGTGTCATTGAAACAGAGCATGCATTTTAGTGTTTACCATTTTTTAGATCGACCCTTCCCTTCTGATGAGATCCCCCGTAGCTAGAAAGCCAAAGCTCTGTTTTCACTTCCTTCCTCTTGTCCTTTGCCTTCCTTCATCCCCCAAAGAGGATGGCCCAACACCAGCTCAGCCCACACTTACTAACCTCCCACATCCATACACACCACCCCATGTCCTCATCGAGAGGAAAGCCCCTGAGTAATTCCTGAGCCGCATCACCAGTGTCCTGACAGTTACTCTGTGTCCCTCCAGCTCTCCCTGAGGATGTGGCGGACGACCTGCACCGTGACAGGACAGAGGAAAAGCCTCCGTGGATCCCCACGGTAAGCTGGATTTTTTCTGGTCTGAGATAGAAATATTGCTTTATTTCTCTTTCAATAGAATTAAGTTATGAATATTTGAGGGTATTCCTTCCAGATACATACAATTCCCTTGGTTGGGAGAATGTGGAGTGAGAGTCTATGACCAACTCATGATGCCTGATTCCACAGGACATTACAATTGACAGCATCCATTACAGCCTGTAGAGTACGGAGCTCTCTCTCCTGCATCGATTTTTCTTCTAGGAAAATAATTCTGTAATTTCCAACCTAAATGGACTTGGAAGTTCCATCCTCCCAGCCAAGTTCTTGCCTTTCAGCCTGAGTAGGTTTGCTCTGATAACCCTTGCTGGGTTCCCTGGACCACTGTTTCTTATCAGGTTTTCTACTGTCAGCAAATGAACAGAAGACCTGAGCATCACTGTGATCTTATCCTCATAGTGTTTTCTCTTCTGTAATTGCAGGTGGCCTTCCCAGAAGGTGAAAACGGTATGTATTCTGGAATCAGTCACTTGGGGAGGAAGAACTTTGAAGATGAGAAAGTGGGACATTCTTGCTGGTTTTAGTGTAGAGGGCAAACTGATTCCAAATTTGTGCTGGGAATGAGAGTAGGGGTCCTGGTGATAGAAAATGATTTACAAGTAACGTGACCAATTACTATAGTCCCACGAAGAAGCTGTATTACGGTTAGGTGGTGTAGGTTTGTGTGCATGAGACTGGGTATGTCTGTATGTGAAATGAGTGGTATGATTCTGTGTGTGTATGTGAACTTTTTGTGTTGTGTTTCCCTTGATTTATGTTCCCCTGAACATCACTGTTACTGGTGCCAAGTTTCTAGAAAATATTCCCATCACCACTGCATCATGAATGGGTATGGATATAAAAGTAAATAAACTGTACACTTTCAATGTGTGCATTGATTTTATACCAAGTGAGCCTCATTTAACCTGGAAAACAAATCCTATCACCACCCAGGCAAATGTTTACTGGATTCTTTTTTTTTTTCTTTTGGCTGTGTTGTGTCTTCGTTGCCCTGTGCGGCCTTCTCATTTCGGTGGCTTCTGTTGTTCCAGAGCGCGGGCTCTAGGTGCATGGGCTTCCATAGTTGTGGCACCTGGGCTCAGTAGTTGTGACTTGCGGGCTCTAGAGCACAGGCTTAGTAGTTGTGGTGCACGGACTTAGTTGCTCCATGGCTGGATTCTTAATGAACAAAACTGGGTTTCAGCATGCCTACTACTGGGTCAATTACAACTTCATTTAATAAGAAATCTCATCTCTTAGTAGGTCTCATAGCATTCTGAATGGTTATGATACATCTCTCTGCCACTTCCCTCATTTTAACTGTTTCCTATTAGAGCCTCGGGATGAGTCCTCCCCCCTTACCTGAAGCACCTAGTGCTAGGCAGGCCTCCTTCCTTTTGCAGGGAGCCCATGCTTGTACCCACATGCCACACCCAGTTCTGGAGGAATCCGAGAAAGAAGGAGCCTCCAGGAGTAGATGGAGGAAATTCACTCCACCTTTCTCCTTTGAGGCTAATATTCACTATCAGATTCTGTGCTAAGGAAAGGAAATGTCCGTATCCTGTGGAAAGTCTGTCTTCCATCACTTGTGCCGGCCCTGTTTCTGTGTGCTGGGCAAGGAACACTGCATACAGTGAAGACAGAACCAAGAGATCTACCCCAGGGATTGAGCTCAGGGTAGGCACTGGCTCTGTCTGTCCTGTCCGTGATCCATCATTCATCATGGTTGTGACTCTTGGACAGTCACTTATCTCTCTAAATTTCCACACCCTCCACCATAACATATGGGTTACAGCCCCCACTTTGCCCTCCCCTTCACCCCCAACAGGGCTGGGTGTCAGACATGATAATGGATATTCTCCATGAGCTGTAAAGCATTGTTCCCATGAAAAAGCTGAAGAGTAAGCTTGAATCCCCCTTTACTTGGAGCCGTCAAATCCCTTCTCTCCCTCCAACAGCTACAAAATATCCAGCTTCTTCTTGCCATCATTCAGGATTGAACACTTATAGAGCATTTGTGAAGCACCAGTCCTTTATTTTTCAAACATTTTACCTGTATTCAATCATTTTTGGCCCCATGACATAATGCTAAATGTAGGCCATGTTAACATTTCTACATCTCAGAACAGGGAACTGAGGCAAAGAGGGATCTACATATCTTTCCCAAGTACATGCTTCTTCTAAACGGGATTTGAATCCAGTCCATCAGTCATGGTCCCAATGGTTTGCTGAGTTTCTAGACATTCTCAGTTAAATAAAGATATTTGCCCACAAAACCTGTCTGTTGGGTGTTTTCACTGCATACCAAACTGCAAGATCTTCCTAAGTCCAACTTTGATTCAGGAGGCTCTGCTGGGCCGCTGGTGAGGAAAGGGACCAAAGGATTGAACTGTGAATAAATTATTGCTAATTTCCCCATGGTCTTCTGCCAGCAAGATGTCAATAGTTGTCTCTATTGTAATGCATTTCCCAGGATGCTGCTCCCAGATTGTGAGAAGAAGAAACACTCATCAGAGGTCAAGAATATCAACCCCAGGCTGGCTGAAAAAGATCCGCATCCGGCCACATTTTAGGATGCACCCTATAAATGACCCAGCTGAAGGTACTGTGGAAAATGTCTCATTCGGTTCACTCAAGAATAATTATTCTAGTTGATTCAGTGCCTCATATTTAAGAAAAAGCTATGAAATATTAAGCAGTATTCTTCTTTTATTCCATGTGTTCAAATTGAAACTTACTAAGCCAGCTGGTACTGTTTTAACCAGGGAAGTAAACATGCATTTATTTATTTATTTATTTATTTATTGAATTTTATTTTTTTTATTAGTTTCTGCTTTATAACAAAGTGAATCAGTCATACATATACATCTGTTCCCACATCCCTTCCCTCATGCATCTCCCTCCCTCCCACCCTCCCCATCCCACCCCTCCAGGCGGTCACAAAGCACCGAGCTGTTCTCCCTGTGCTCTGCAGCATGCATTTAAAATTCAACATTTGGTTCATGTTTAAGAGGGAAGATGGTCTCTAGTTATGGTTTAGACATTAGCTGATTTTTGAACGTCAGCAACAACACATCCCTCCCTGAAACCATGTTTTGAGATTTCTTTAAATTATTAGACATTATTTAGAACAGGAATATATTGACATAAAACATGTACATGCAATACAGAAAATTCCTGTATCCTATCACTCCAGTTTCAGCTATTAATAATATATAGCATAGGTGAAGTACATTTGTTACAATTAGTGAAACAATGTAAGTATATTTTTACTAATGAAAAGTCCATAGTTCACCTCAGAGTCACACCTTGTGTTGTTATATTCAATGATATTTGAAATATGTACAATATTATTTGTCACCATTATGGTGCCATACAGAAATGTGTACACGAATGTTCATAGTCGCATTATTCTTAGTAGCCAAAAGATAGAAACAATCCAAAGTCCATGAGGTGATGAATGGATAAATATAATGTGATATATACACAGAATGGAATAATTTTCAACCATAAAAAGGAATTAAAGATTGACGTATGCTACAAAATGAATGATCCAAATAACATAAAAAATATATTATTGTTAGTGAAATAAGGCAGGCGCAGAAAGACAAATATTATATGATTCCACTTGTATGAGGTACCTAGTGTAGGCAAACTCACAGACACCAGAAGTAGAAATTACCAAGTTCAGGAGGCAGGAGTAAGGTGGATTATGATTTAATGGGTACAGAGGTTACGTTGAAATGATGAAAAAGTTTAAGATGTAGATTGTGTTGATGGGTACACAGCATTGTGAAAGTAAGAAATGCTAGTGAACTGTATACTTCAAAATTATGAAAAGCATAAATATGTATATTTCATCACAATAAAATAAGTCAAAAATCCAACAGAATGGACGATGAATGAAGGAACAACATATTTGATTAGAAGGAAGCTGAAAGAGTCTTGTAACATTTCAAGAAGAAGGGGGATTTGGAGGGACTTTGAAATGGGCAGAGGGGCCGTGGGACTCTATACTGAAACATAGTGCAATGTTAGTGTTTAAGCTTTTTCAGACTGACACTTTCAAATTGATTAGGTTCCCTACAGCTAGAAAGCTAAAGGTTCTCTTCCTCATTTCTGAAATGTTCCTCCCCTTTGCCTTCCTCCACCCACCAGGGAGGTTTGTCCAACAGCACCTCAGTCCACACTCAGTAACCACCTGCCTCCATACACTCCCACCCTGTGTCCACATTAACGAGGCTCTCTGAGTAATTCCTGAGCAGCATCACCAGTGTCCTGACACTTACTCTGTGTCCTCCTAGAGCCCCCTGAGGACCTGTTGGAGAAACTGCCCCATGTGAGGACAATCAAAGGGGCTCCTGCTACCTCCAGGGTAAGCTCCCCTTATTTATCAGAGATTAAAAGTTTGCTTCATTTCTTTCTTTTCCAATTGATTTCAGATCTGAAGATCTACAATGTTCAAGAGAGCTGATGTATACAATTTTGCTTGGTTGGATGAATGCTGAGTGAAGGTCTTTCCCAACAGATAACTCATTCAAAAGGCCATTTAAAAAATGGCAACACCAGTTAGAAACTGTAGAGTCAGACACACTTTCCTCAGCAGAAAATTTCCCTCCTTGAAATAGACTTTTGTATTTGCTCCTCAAAGTGGACCTGAGAGATCTTCCAGGCAAAGCTCCAGCCTTTCCCACAGCTGTCTTCTCTGGTTTCTTTTGGGGCCATTGACTCAACAACCGTTTCCCATTTGGTTTTCTGAGGACAAAAAAAGAGATGAAATACCTGTGTCCACAGAGCACAGGATGCTGAGATCCTTACACTGTTTTCTCTTCTCTAATCACAGGTGGATTGGACAGCAAACAAAAACGGTATGTATTCAGAGTTCACCTCTGTGCTGAGGAACAATCTAGATGATGAAGAAGGTGGGACTCTCTTGCTGGCTTTGCTTGGAGAGACACCCTGATTCAGGGTCCCTACAGGGATGAGGGCTGGGGGTGTAGAGCTAGAGAGTGATTTCCCAGTAAAGAGCCATGCCCAAGTTCTATGGTTTTGGAAGTAACTGCATCATTTAGATGATGTGGGTTTGTGTGTATCAGGGTTGGGGTGGGGTCCATGTGTCTATGTGGTTGGGGTCTATGTGGTGTGATTGTGAACCTGCATGCGTGAGCGTGTGTGTGTTTCCTGAGGAGATATTTCCCTCTTACACAGCACAATTCACCTGTCAACAAAGCTCATCACCACTGCACACTGTCTGTACACTACCTTGTTCTTCCCTCAACACAGCTGTTGCCCAGATTTGGTTAATATTCCTTTTCCTCAGAAGGAGATGGTGCAGAGATAAATGTTCTCAGCTCTTGACCTCCTAAGTGGAAAAGCCAAACTGAGAACCCAGGGGTGGGTCCCAATGTGGGTGCTCTGGATCCCTGACCTGCACTTACCACTCAGCCAAGGGATCCTCAGTCATGGAGCAAGGGAGTCCCTGCATCCGTATCCTTGGCTGGAAGTCCTCGCATTTCCAAAGGTCCAGACCTTGCCCATCAGGTGGCATTAGTGGTCACAGAATCCAGGGCAGCTATGGGTGGGCTTATCAGTTGACTTTGGCACAGTCATTAATGTGAAATTCACCTCAGGACCTGCATTCTCCTGGTCAGCTCACAGATTCTGAGAGGTGTGAGACCCCATGTACACAGTACAGGTCATATCTGTCAGTGCTGGTGTCATTGCTTAAACAAGGCCAAAAGCAGATAAGAATCAGGGAGCTATTTTATTGTATTGGATAACATTACCATAAGCCGTAGAATTGGTCAGTTCCTTTAGCCCACACCCAAGGACTCAAAGTGGAACCTGACTGTTAGCCTGTACACTTCTCCTGCACAGCTGGGTTAGAGACAGGCTGTGCTCAGTCCGGGCTCCCTCTTCATAACGAAGTGTCCCACTTCTGGAACAGCTCCCTAGAGTATGGACAGCCCCTGACTCAGTGGGCATACGTACATTGTATAGAAAACAAAGACTGGGAGAAAAATATGATACGATTGATAGTGGCTGTATCTAAATGGTAGGACTTCAGTTTGGTCAAATCTTGTGTATTTGATTTTCTTTAAGACAAGTGATTAGTGAATAAATATAGCATATTTTGTCTAGGATTGAATTCAGTCCTTTAATGGAGGTTGCTGTTAATCAAGTATAAAATATCATACAACAGAAGACATGATAAATGCAGTAGCTGGCATTGTGGATGCTGGGGAAAGAGTGATCTGGGAAAAATCAAGCGACAGTGGCAATTTAGCAGGAGCTCCAAAGAGGCAGGATGGGTCATGGGTCTGTGTCATTGAAACAGAGCATGCATTTTAGTGTTTACCATTTTTTAGATCGACCCTTCCCTTCTGATGAGATCCCCCGTAGCTAGAAAGCCAAAGCTCTGTTTTCACTTCCTTCCTCTTGTCCTTTGCCTTCCTTCATCCCCCAAAGAGGATGGCCCAACACCAGCTCAGCCCACACTTACTAACCTCCCACATCCATACACACCACCCCATGTCCTCATCGAGAGGAAAGCCCCTGAGTAATTCCTGAGCCGCATCACCAGTGTCCTGACAGTTACTCTGTGTCCCTCCAGCTCTCCCTGAGGATGTGGCGGACGACCTGCACCGTGACAGGACAGAGGAAAAGCCTCCGTGGATCCCCACGGTAAGCTGGATTTTTTCTGGTCTGAGATAGAAATATTGCTTTCTTTCTCTTTCAATAGAATTAAGTTATGAATATTTGAGGGTATTCCTTCCAGATACATACAATTCCCTTGGTTGGGAGAATGTGGAGTGAGAGTCTATGACCAACTCATGATGCCTGATTCCACAGGACATTACAATTGACAGCATCCATTACAGCCTGTAGAGTACGGAGCTCTCTCTCCTGCATCGATTTTTCTTCTAGGAAAATAATTCTGTAATTTCCAACCTAAATGGACTTGGAAGTTCCATCCTCCCAGCCAAGTTCTTGCCTTTCAGCCTGAGTAGGTTTGCTCTGATAACCCTTGCTGGGTTCCCTGGACCACTGTTTCTTATCAGGTTTTCTACTGTCAGCAAATGAACAGAAGACCTGAGCATCACTGTGATCTTATCCTCATAGTGTTTTCTCTTCTGTAATTGCAGGTGGCCTTCCCAGAAGGTGAAAACGGTATGTATTCTGGAATCAGTCACTTGGGGAGGAAGAACTTTGAAGATGAGAAAGTGGGACATTCTTGCTGGTTTTAGTGTAGAGGGCAAACTGATTCCAAATTTGTGCTGGGAATGAGAGTAGGGGTCCTGGTGATAGAAAATGATTTACAAGTAACGTGACCAATTACTATAGTCCCACGAAGAAGCTGTATTACGGTTAGGTGGTGTAGGCTTGTGTGCATGAGACTGGGTATGTCTGTATGTGAAATGAGTGGTATGATTCTGTGTGTGTATGTGAACTTTTTGTGTTGTGTTTCCCTTGATTTATGTTCCCCTAAACATCACTGTTACTGGTGCCAACTTTCTAGAAAATATTCCCATCACCACTGCATCATGAATGGGTATGGATATAAAAGTAAATAAACTGTACACTTTCAATGTGTGCATTGATTTTATACCAAGTGAGCCTCATTTAACCTGGAAAACAAATCCTATCACCACCCAGGCAAATGTTTACTGGATTCTTTTTTTTTTTCTTTTGGCTGTGTTGTGTCTTCGTTGCCCTGTGCGGCCTTCTCATTTCGGTGGCTTCTGTTGTTCCAGAGCGCGGGCTCTAGGTGCATGGGCTTCCATAGTTGTGGCACCTGGGCTCAGTAGTTGTGACTTGCGGGCTCTAGAGCACAGGCTTAGTAGTTGTGGTGCACGGACTTAGTTGCTCCATGGCTGGATTCTTAATGAACAAAACTGGGTTTCAGCATGCCTACTACTGGGTCAATTACAACTTCATTTAATAAGAAATCTCATCTCTTAGTAGGTCTCATAGCATTCTGAATGGTTATGATACATCTCTCTGCCACTTCCCTCATTTTAACTGTTTCCTATTAGAGCCTCGGGATGAGTCCTCCCCCCTTACCTGAAGCACCTAGTGCTAGGCAGGCCTCCTTCCTTTTGCAGGGAGCCCATGCTTGTACCCACATGCCACACCCAGTTCTGGAGGAATCCGAGAAAGAAGGAGCCTCCAGGAGTAGATGGAGGAAATTACTCCACCTTTCTCCTTTGAGGCTAATATTCACTATCAGATTCTGTGCTAAGGAAAGGAAATGTCCGTATCCTGTGGAAAGTCTGTCTTCCATCACTTGTGCCGGCCCTGTTTCTGTGTGCTGGGCAAGGAACACTGCATACAGTGAAGACAGAACCAAGAGATCTACCCCAGGGATTGAGCTCAGGGTAGGCACTGGCTCTGTCTGTCCTGTCCGTGATCCATCATTCATCATGGTTGTGACTCTTGGACAGTCACTTATCTCTCTAAATTTCCACACCCTCCACCATAACATATGGGTTACAGCCCCCACTTTGCCCTCCCCTTCACCCCCAACAGGGCTGGGTGTCAGACATGGTAATGGATATTCTCCATGAGCTGTAAAGCATTGTTCCCATGAAAAAGCTGAAGAGTAAGCTTGAATCCCCCTTTACTTGGAGCCGTCAAATCCCTTCTCTCCCTCCAACAGCTACAAAATATCCAGCTTCTTCTTGCCATCATTCAGGATTGAACACTTATAGAGCATTTGTGAAGCACCAGTCCTTTATTTTTCAAACATTTTACCTGTATTCAATCATTTTTGGCCACATGACATAATGCTAAATGTAGGCCATGTTAACATTTCTACATCTCAGAACAGGGAACTGAGGCAAAGAGGGATCTACATATCTTTCCCAAGTACATGCTTCTTCTAAACAGGATTTGAATCCAGTCCATCAGTCATGGTCCCAATGGTTTGCTGAGTTTCTAGACATTCTCAGTTAAATAAAGATATTTGCCCACAAAACCTGTCTGTTGGGTGTTTTCACTGCATACCAAACTGCAAGATCTTCCTAAGTCCAACTTTGATTCAGGAGGCTCTGCTGGGCCGCTGGTGAGGAAAGGGACCAAAGGATTGAACTGTGAATAAATTATTGCTAATTTCCCCATGGTCTTCTGCCAGCAAGATGTCAATAGTTGTCTCTATTGTAATGCATTTCCCAGGATGCTGCTCCCAGATTGTGAGAAGAAGAAACACTCATCAGAGGTCAAGAATATCAACCCCAGGCTGGCTGAAAAAGATCCGCATCCGGCCACATTTTAGGATGCACCCTATAAATGACCCAGCTGAAGGTACTGTGGAAAATGTCTCATTCGGTTCACTCAAGAATAATTATTCTAGTTGATTCAGTGCCTCATATTTAAGAAAAAGCTATGAAATATTAAGCAGTATTCTTCTTTTATTCCATGTGTTCAAATTGAAACTTACTAAGCCAGCTGGTACTGTTTTAACCAGGGAAGTAAACATGCATTTATTTATTTATTTATTTATTTATTGAATTTTATTTTTTTTATTAGTTTCTGCTTTATAACAAAGTGAATCAGTCATACATATACATCTGTTCCCACATCCCTTCCCTCATGCATCTCCCTCCCTCCCACCCTCCCCATCCCACCCCTCCAGGCGGTCACAAAGCACCGAGCTGTTCTCCCTGTGCTCTGCAGCATGCATTTAAAATTCAACATTTGGTTCATGTTTAAGAGGGAAGATGGTCTCTAGTTATGGTTTAGACATTAGCTGATTTTTGAACGTCAGCAACAACACATCCCTCCCTGAAACCATGTTTTGAGATTTCTTTAAATTATTAGACATTATTTAGAACAGGAATATATTGACATAAAACATGTACATGCAATACAGAAAATTCCTGTATCCTATCACTCCAGTTTCAGCTATTAATAATATATAGCATAGGTGAAGTACATTTGTTACAATTAGTGAAACAATGTAAGTATATTTTTACTAATGAAAAGTCCATAGTTCACCTCAGAGTCACACCTTGTGTTGTTATATTCAATGATATTTGAAATATGTACAATATTATTTGTCACCATTATGGTGCCATACAGAAATGTGTACACGAATGTTCATAGTCGCATTATTCTTAGTAGCCAAAAGATAGAAACAATCCAAAGTCCATGAGGTGATGAATGGATAAATATAATGTGATATATACACAGAATGGAATAATTTTCAACCATAAAAAGGAATTAAAGATTGACGTATGCTACAAAATGAATGATCCAAATAATATAAAAAATATATTATTGTTAGTGAAATAAGGCAGGCGCAGAAAGACAAATATTATATGATTCCACTTGTATGAGGTACCTAGTGTAGGCAAACTCACAGACACCAGAAGTAGAAATTACCAAGTTCAGGAGGCAGGAGTAAGGTGGATTATGATTTAATGGGTACAGAGGTTACGTTGAAATGATGAAAAAGTTTAAGATGTAGATTGTGTTGATGGGTACACAGCATTGTGAAAGTAAGAAATGCTAGTGAACTGTATACTTCAAAATTATGAAAAGCATAAATATGTATATTTCATCACAATAAAATAAGTCAAAAATCCAACAGAATGGACGATGAATGAAGGAACAACATATTTGATTAGAAGGAAGCTGAAAGAGTCTTGTAACATTTCAAGAAGAAGGGGGATTTGGAGGGACTTTGAAATGGGCAGAGGGGCCGTGGGACTCTATACTGAAACATAGTGCAATGTTAGTGTTTAAGCTTTTTCAGACTGACACTTTCAAATTGATTAGGTTCCCTACAGCTAGAAAGCTAAAGGTTCTCTTCCTCATTTCTGAAATGTTCCTCCCCTTTGCCTTCCTCCACCCACCAGGGAGGTTTGTCCAACAGCACCTCAGTCCACACTCAGTAACCACCTGCCTCCATACACTCCCACCCTGTGTCCACATTAACGAGGCTCTCTGAGTAATTCCTGAGCAGCATCACCAGTGTCCTGACACTTACTCTGTGTCCTCCTAGAGCCCCCTGAGGACCTGTTGGAGAAACTGCCCCATGTGAGGACAATCAAAGGGGCTCCTGCTACCTCCAGGGTAAGCTCCCCTTATTTATCAGAGATTAAAAGTTTGCTTCATTTCTTTCTTTTCCAATTGATTTCAGATCTGAAGATCTACAATGTTCAAGAGAGCTGATGTATACAATTTTGCTTGGTTGGATGAATGCTGAGTGAAGGTCTTTCCCAACAGATAACTCATTCAAAAGGCCATTTAAAAAATGGCAACACCAGTTAGAAACTGTAGAGTCAGACACACTTTCCTCAGCAGAAAATTTCCCTCCTTGAAATAGACTTTTGTATTTGCTCCTCAAAGTGGACCTGAGAGATCTTCCAGGCAAAGCTCCAGCCTTTCCCACAGCTGTCTTCTCTGGTTTCTTTTGGGGCCATTGACTCAACAACCGTTTCCCATTTGGTTTTCTGAGGACAAAAAAAGAGATGAAATACCTGTGTCCACAGAGCACAGGATGCTGAGATCCTTACACTGTTTTCTCTTCTCTAATCACAGGTGGATTGGACAGCAAACAAAAACGGTATGTATTCAGAGTTCACCTCTGTGCTGAGGAACAATCTAGATGATGAAGAAGGTGGGACTCTCTTGCTGGCTTTGCTTGGAGAGACACCCTGATTCAGGGTCCCTACAGGGATGAGGGCTGGGGGTGTAGAGCTAGAGAGTGATTTCCCAGTAAAGAGCCATGCCCAAGTTCTATGGTTTTGGAAGTAACTGCATCATTTAGATGATGTGGGTTTGTGTGTATCAGGGTTGGGGTGGGGTCCATGTGTCTATGTGGTTGGGGTCTATGTGGTGTGATTGTGAACCTGCATGCGTGAGCGTGTGTGTGTTTCCTGAGGAGATATTTCCCTCTTACACAGCACAATTCACCTGTCAACAAAGCTCATCACCACTGCACACTGTCTGTACACTACCTTGTTCTTCCCTCAACACAGCTGTTGCCCAGATTTGGTTACTATTCCTTTTCCTCAGAAGGAGATGGTGCAGAGATAAATGTTCTCAGCTCTTGACCTCCTAAGTGGAAAAGCCAAACTGAGAACCCAGGGGTGGGTCCCAATGTGGGTGCTCTGGATCCCTGACCTGCACTTACCACTCAGTCAAGGGATCCTCAGTCATGGAGCAAGGGAGTCCCTGCATCCGTATCCTTGGCTGGAAGTCCTCGCATCTCCAAAGGTCCAGACCTTGCCCATCAGGTGGCATTAGTGGTCACAGAATCCAGGGCAGCTATGGGTGGGCTTATCAGTTGACTTTGGCACAGTCATTAATGTGAAATTCACCTCAGGACCTGCATTCTCCTGGTCAGCTCACAGATTCTGAGAGGTGTGAGACCCCATGTACACAGTACAGGTCATATCTGTCAGTGCTGGTGTCATTGCTTAAACAAGGCCAAAAGCAGATAAGAATCAGGGAGCTATTTTATTGTATTGGATAACATTACCATAAGCCGTAGAATTGGTCAGTTCCTTTAGCCCACACCCAAGGACTCAAAGTGGAACCTGACTGTTAGCCTGTACACTTCTCCTGCACAGCTGGGTTAGAGACAGGCTGTGCTCAGTCCGGGCTCCCTCTTCATAACGAAGTGTCCCACTTCTGGAACAGCTCCCTAGAGTATGGACAGCCCCTGACTCAGTGGGCATACGTACATTGTATAGAAAACAAAGACTGGGAGAAAAATATGATACGATTGATAGTGGCTGTATCTAAATGGTAGGACTTCAGTTTGGTCAAATCTTGTGTATTTGATTTTCTTTAAGACAAGTGATTAGTGAATAAATATAGCATATTTTGTCTAGGATTGAATTCAGTCCTTTAATGGAGGTTGCTGTTAATCAAGTATAAAATATCATACAACAGAAGACATGATAAATGCAGTAGCTGGCATTGTGGATGCTGGGGAAAGAGTGATCTGGGAAAAATCAAGCGACAGTGGCAATTTAGCAGGAGCTCCAAAGAGGCAGGATGGGTCATGGGTCTGTGTCATTGAAACAGAGCATGCATTTTAGTGTTTACCATTTTTTAGATCGACCCTTCCCTTCTGATGAGATCCCCCGTAGCTAGAAAGCCAAAGCTCTGTTTTCACTTCCTTCCTCTTGTCCTTTGCCTTCCTTCATCCCCCAAAGAGGATGGCCCAACACCAGCTCAGCCCACACTTACTAACCTCCCACATCCATACACACCACCCCATGTCCTCATCGAGAGGAAAGCCCCTGAGTAATTCCTGAGCCGCATCACCAGTGTCCTGACAGTTACTCTGTGTCCCTCCAGCTCTCCCTGAGGATGTGGCGGACGACCTGCACCGTGACAGGACAGAGGAAAAGCCTCCGTGGATCCCCACGGTAAGCTGGATTTTTTCTGGTCTGAGATAGAAATATTGCTTTCTTTCTCTTTCAATAGAATTAAGTTATGAATATTTGAGGGTATTCCTTCCAGATACATACAATTCCCTTGGTTGGGAGAATGTGGAGTGAGAGTCTATGACCAACTCATGATGCCTGATTCCACAGGACATTACAATTGACAGCATCCATTACAGCCTGTAGAGTACGGAGCTCTCTCTCCTTCATCGATTTTTCTTCTAGGAAAATAATTCTGTAATTTCCAACCTAAATGGACTTGGAAGTTCCATCCTCCCAGCCAAGTTCTTGCCTTTCAGCCTGAGTAGGTTTGCTCTGATAACCCTTGCTGGGTTCCCTGGACCACTGTTTCTTATCAGGTTTTCTACTGTCAGCAAATGAACAGAAGACCTGAGCATCACTGTGATCTTATCCTCATAGTGTTTTCTCTTCTGTAATTGCAGGTGGCCTTCCCAGAAGGTGAAAACGGTATGTATTCTGGAATCAGTCACTTGGGGAGGAAGAACTTTGAAGATGAGAAAGTGGGACATTCTTGCTGGTTTTAGTGTAGAGGGCAAACTGATTCCAAATTTGTGCTGGGAATGAGAGTAGGGGTCCTGGTGATAGAAAATGATTTACAAGTAACGTGACCAATTACTATAGTCCCACGAAGAAGCTGTATTACGGTTAGGTGGTGTAGGCTTGTGTGCATGAGACTGGGTATGTCTGTATGTGAAATGAGTGGTATGATTCTGTGTGTGTATGTGAACTTTTTGTGTTGTGTTTCCCTTGATTTATGTTCCCCTAAACATCACTGTTACTGGTGCCAACTTTCTAGAAAATATTCCCATCACCACTGCATCATGAATGGGTATGGATATAAAAGTAAATAAACTGTACACTTTCAATGTGTGCATTGATTTTATACCAAGTGAGCCTCATTTAACCTGGAAAACAAATCCTATCACCACCCAGGCAAATGTTTACTGGATTCTTTTTTTTTTTCTTTTGGCTGTGTTGTGTCTTCGTTGCCCTGTGCGGCCTTCTCATTTCGGTGGCTTCTGTTGTTCCAGAGCGCGGGCTCTAGGTGCATGGGCTTCCATAGTTGTGGCACCTGGGCTCAGTAGTTGTGACTTGCGGGCTCTAGAGCACAGGCTTAGTAGTTGTGGTGCACGGACTTAGTTGCTCCATGGCTGGATTCTTAATGAACAAAACTGGGTTTCAGCATGCCTACTACTGGGTCAATTACAACTTCATTTAATAAGAAATCTCATCTCTTAGTAGGTCTCATAGCATTCTGAATGGTTATGATACATCTCTCTGCCACTTCCCTCATTTTAACTGTTTCCTATTAGAGCCTCGGGATGAGTCCTCCCCCCTTACCTGAAGCACCTAGTGCTAGGCAGGCCTCCTTCCTTTTGCAGGGAGCCCATGCTTGTACCCACATGCCACACCCAGTTCTGGAGGAATCCGAGAAAGAAGGAGCCTCCAGGAGTAGATGGAGGAAATTCACTCCACCTTTCTCCTTTGAGGCTAATATTCACTATCAGATTCTGTGCTAAGGAAAGGAAATGTCCGTATCCTGTGAAAGTCTGTCTTCCATCACTTGTGCCGGCCCTGTTTCTGTGTGCTGGGCAAGGAACACTGCATACAGTGAAGACAGAACCAAGAGATCTACCCCAGGGATTGAGCTCAGGGTAGGCACTGGCTCTGTCTGTCCTGTCCGTGATCCATCATTCATCATGGTTGTGACTCTTGGACAGTCACTTATCTCTCTAAATTTCCACACCCTCCACCATAACATATGGGTTACAGCCCCCACTTTGCCCTCCCCTTCACCCCCAACAGGGCTGGGTGTCAGACATGATAATGGATATTCTCCATGAGCTGTAAAGCATTGTTCCCATGAAAAAGCTGAAGAGTAAGCTTGAATCCCCCTTTACTTGGAGCCGTCAAATCCCTTCTCTCCCTCCAACAGCTACAAAATATCCAGCTTCTTCTTGCCATCATTCAGGATTGAACACTTATAGAGCATTTGTGAAGCACCAGTCCTTTATTTTTCAAACATTTTACCTGTATTCAATCATTTTTGGCCACATGACATAATGCTAAATGTAGGCCATGTTAACATTTCTACATCTCAGAACAGGGAACTGAGGCAAAGAGGGATCTACATATCTTTCCCAAGTACATGCTTCCTCTAAACGGGATTTGAATCCAGTCCATCAGTCATGGTCCCAATGGTTTGCTGAGTTTCTAGACATTCTCAGTTAAATAAAGATATTTGCCCACAAAACCTGTCTGTTGGGTGTTTTCACTGCATACCAAACTGCAAGATCTTCCTAAGTCCAACTTTGATTCAGGAGGCTCTGCTGGGCCGCTGGTGAGGAAAGGGACCAAAGGATTGAACTGTGAATAAATTATTGCTAATTTCCCCATGGTCTTCTGCCAGCAAGATGTCAATAGTTGTCTCTATTGTAATGCATTTCCCAGGATGCTGCTCCCAGATTGTGAGAAGAAGAAACACTCATCAGAGGTCAAGAATATCAACCCCAGGCTGGCTGAAAATGATCCGCATCCGGCCACATTTTAGGATGCACCCTATAAATGACCCAGCTGAAGGTACTGTGGAAAATGTCTCATTCGGTTCACTCAAGAATAATTATTCTAGTTGATTCAGTGCCTCATATTTAAGAAAAAGCTATGAAATATTAAGCAGTATTCTTCTTTTATTCCATGTGTTCAAATTGAAACTTACTAAGCCAGCTGGTACTGTTTTAACCAGGGAAGTAAACATGCATTTATTTATTTATTTATTTATTTATTGAATTTTATTTTTTTTATTAGTTTCTGCTTTATAACAAAGTGAATCAGTCATACATATACATCTGTTCCCACATCCCTTCCCTCATGCATCTCCCTCCCTCCCACCCTCCCCATCCCACCCCTCCAGGCGGTCACAAAGCACCGAGCTGTTCTCCCTGTGCTCTGCAGCATGCATTTAAAATTCAACATTTGGTTCATGTTTAAGAGGGAAGATGGTCTCTAGTTATGGTTTAGACATTAGCTGATTTTTGAACGTCAGCAACAACACATCCCTCCCTGAAACCATGTTTTGAGATTTCTTTAAATTATTAGACATTATTTAGAACAGGAATATATTGACATAAAACATGTATATGCAATACAGAAAATTCCTGTATCCTATCACTCCAGTTTCAGCTATTAATAATATATAGCATAGGTGAAGTACATTTGTTACAATTAGTGAAACAATGTAAGTATATTTTTACTAATGAAAAGTCCATAGTTCACCTCAGAGTCACACCTTGTGTTGTTATATTCAATGATATTTGAAATATGTACAATATTATTTGTCACCATTATGGTGCCATACAGAAATGTGTACACTAATGTTCATAGTCGCATTATTCTTAGTAGCCAAAAGATAGAAACAATCCAAAGTCCATGAGGTGATGAATGGATAAATATAATGTGATATATACACAGAATGGAATAATTTTCAACCATAAAAAGGAATTAAAGATTGACGTATGCTACAAAATGAATGATCCAAATAATATAAAAAATATATTATTGTTAGTGAAATAAGGCAGGCGCAGAAAGACAAATATTATATGATTCCACTTGTATGAGGTACCTAGTGTAGGCAAACTCACAGACACCAGAAGTAGAAATTACCAAGTTCAGGAGGCAGGAGTAAGGTGGATTGTGATTTAATGGGTACAGAGGTTACGTTGAAATGATGAAAAAGTTTAAGATGTAGATTGTGTTGATGGGTACTCAGCATTGTGAAAGTAAGAAATGCTAGTGAACTGTATACTTCAAAATTATGAAAAGCATAAATATGTATATTTCATCACAATAAAATAAGTCAAAAATCCAACAGAATGGACGATGAATGAAGGAACAACATATTTGATTAGAAGGAAGCTGAAAGAGTCTTGTAACATTTCAAGAAGAAGGGGGATTTGGAGGGACTTTGAAATGGGCAGAGGGGCCGTGGGACTCTATACTGAAACATAGTGCAATGTTAGTGTTTAAGCTTTTTCAGACTGACACTTTCAAATTGATTAGGTTCCCTACAGCTAGAAAGCTAAATGTTCTCTTCCTCATTTCTGAAATGTTCCTCCCCTTTGCCTTCCTCCACCCACCAGGGAGGTTTGTCCAACAGCACCTCAGTCCACACTCAGTAACCACCTGCATCCATACACTCCCACCCTGTGTCCACATTAACGAGGCTCTCTGAGTAATTCCTGAGCAGCATCACCAGTGTCCTGACACTTACTCTGTGTCCTCCTAGAGCCCCCTGAGGACCTGTTGGAGAAACTGCCCCATGTGAGGACAATCAAAGTGGCTCCTGCTACCTCCAGGGTAAGCTCCCCTTATTTATCAGAGATTAAAAGTTTGCTTCATTTCTTTCTTTTCCAATTGATTTCAGATCTGAAGATCTACAATGTTCAAGATAGCTGATGTATACAATTTTGCTTGGTTGGATGAATGCTGAGTGAAGGTCTTTCCCAGCAGATAACTCATTCAAAAGGCCATTTAAAAAATGGCAACACCAGTTAGAAACTGTAGAGTCAGACACACTTTCCTCAGCAGAAAATTTCCCTCCTTGAAATAGACTTTTGTCTTTGCTCCTCAAAGTGGACCTGAGAGATCTTCCAGGCAAAGCTCCAGCCTTTCCCACAGCTGTCTTCTCTGGTTTCTTTTGGGGCCTTTGACTCAACAACCGTTTCCCATTTGGTTTTCTGAGGACAAAAAAAGAGATGAAATACCTGTGTCCACAGAGCACAGGATGCTGAGATCCTTACACTGTTTTCTCTTCTCTAATCACAGGTGGATTGGACAGCAAACAAAAACGGTATGTATTCAGAGTTCACCCCTGTGCTGAGGAACAATCTAGATGATGAAGAAGGTGGGACTCTCTTGCTGGCTTTGCTTGGAGAGACACCCTGATTCAGGGTCCCTACAGGGATGAGGGCTGGGGGTGTAGAGCTAGAGAGTGATTTCCCAGTAAAGAGCCATGCCCAAGTTCTATGGTCTTGGAAGTAACTGCATCATTTAGATGATGTGGGTTTGTGTGTATCAGGGTTGGGGTGGGGTCCATGTGTCTATGTGGTTGGGGTCTATGTGGTGTGATTGTGAACCTGCATGCGTGAGCGTGTGTGTGTTTCCTGAGGAGATATTTCCCTCTTACACAGCACAATTCACCTGTCAACAAAGCTCATCACCACTGCACACTGTCTGTACACTACCTTGTTCTTCCCTCAACACAGCTGTTGCCCAGATTTGGTTAATATTCCTTTTCCTCAGAAGGAGATGGTGCAGAGATAAATGTTCTCAGCTCTTGACCTCCTAAGTGGAAAAGCCAAACTGAGAACCCAGGGGTGGGTCCCAATGTGGGTGCTCTGGATCCCTGACCTGCACTTACCACTCAGCCAAGGGATCCTCAGTCATGGAGCAAGGGAGTCCCTGCATCCGTATCCTTGGCTGGAAGTCCTCGCATCTCCAAAGGTCCAGACCTTGCCCATCAGGTGGCATTAGTGGTCACAGAATCCAGGGCAGCTATGGGTGGGCTTATCAGTTGACTTTGGCACAGTCATTAATGTGAAATTCACCTCAGGACCTGCATTCTCCTGGTCAGCTCACAGATTCTGAGAGGTGTGAGACCCCATGTATACAGTACAGGTCATATCTGTCAGTGCTGGTGTCATTGCTTAAACAAGGCCAAAAGCAGATAAGAATCAGGGAGCTATTTTATTGTATTGGATAACATTACCATAAGCCGTAGAATTGGTCAGTTCCTTTAGCCCACACCCAAGGACTCAAAGTGGAACCTGACTGTTAGCCTGTACACTTCTCCTGCACAGCTGGGTTAGAGACAGGCTGTGCTCAGTCCGGGCTCCCTCTTCATAACGAAGTGTCCCACTTCTGGAACAGCTCCCTAGAGTATGGACAGCCCCTGACTCAGTGGGCATACGTACATTGTATAGAAAACAAAGACTGGGAGAAAAATATGATACGATTGATAGTGGCTGTATCTAAATGGTAGGACTTCAGTTTGGTCAAATCTTGTGTATTTGATTTTCTTTAAGACAAGTGATTAGTGAATAAATATAGCATATTTTGTCTAGGATTGAATTCAGTCCTTTAATGGAGGTTGCTGTTAATCAAGTATAAAATATCATACAACAGAAGACATGATAAATGCAGTAGCTGGCATTGTGGATGCTGGGGAAAGAGTGATCTGGGAAAAATCAAGCGACAGTGGCAATTTAGCAGGAGCTCCAAAGAGGCAGGATGGGTCATGGGTCTGTGTCATTGAAACAGAGCATGCATTTTAGTGTTTACCATTTTTTAGATCGACCCTTCCCTTCTGATGAGAACCCCCGTAGCTAGAAAGCCAAAGCTCTGTTTTCACTTCCTTCCTCTTGTCCTTTGCCTTCCTTCATCCCCCAAAGAGGATGGCCCAACACCAGCTCAGCCCACACTTACTAACCTCCCACATCCATACACACCACCCCATGTCCTCATCGAGAGGAAAGCCCCTGAGTAATTCCTGAGCCGCATCACCAGTGTCCTGACAGTTACTCTGTGTCCCTCCAGCTCTCCCTGAGGATGTGGCGGATGACCTGCACCGTGACAGGACAGAGGAAAAGCCTCCATGGATCCCCACGGTAAGCTGGATTTTTTCTGGTCTGAGATAGAAATATTGCTTTCTTTCTCTTTCAATAGAATTAAGTTATGAATATTTGAGGGTATTCCTTCCAGATACATACAATTCCCTTGGTTGGGAGAATGTGGAGTGAGAGTCTATGACCAACTCATGATGCCTGATTCCACAGGACATTACAATTGACAGCATCCATTACAGCCTGTAGAGTACGGAGCTCTCTCTCCTGCATCGATTTTTCTTCTAGGAAAATAATTCTGTAATTTCCAACCTAAATGGACTTGGAAGTTCCATCCTCCCAGCCAAGTTCTTGCCTTTCAGCCTGAGTAGGTTTGCTCTGATAACCCTTGCTGGGTTCCCTGGACCACTGTTTCTTATCAGGTTTTCTACTGTCAGCAAATGAACAAAAGACCTGAGCATCACTGTGATCTTATCCTCATAGTGTTTTCTCTTCTGTAATTGCAGGTGGCCTTCCCAGAAGGTGAAAACGGTATGTATTCTGGAATCAGTCACTTGGGGAGGAAGAACTTTGAAGATGAGAAAGTGGGACATTCTTGCTGGTTTTAGTGTAGAGGGCAAACTGATTCCAAATTTGTGCTGGGAATGAGAGTAGGGGTCCTGGTGATAGAAAATGATTTACAAGTAACGTGACCAATTACTATAGTCCCACGAAGAAGCTGTATTACGGTTAGGTGGTGTAGGTTTGTGTGCATGAGACTGGGTATGTCTGTATGTGAAATGAGTGGTATGATTCTGTGTGTGTATGTGAACTTTTTGTGTTGTGTTTCCCTTGATTTATGTTCCCCTAAACATCACTGTTACTGGTGCCAACTTTCTAGAAAATATTCCCATCACCACTGCATCATGAATGGGTATGGATATAAAAGTAAATAAACTGTACACTTTCAATGTGTGCATTGATTTTATACCAAGTGAGCCTCATTTAACCTGGAAAACAAATCCTATCACCACCCAGGCAAATGTTTACTGGATTCTTTTTTTTTTCTTTTGGCTGTGTTGTGTCTTCGTTGCCCTGTGCGGCCTTCTCATTTCGGTGGCTTCTGTTGTTCCAGAGCACGGGCTCTAGGTGCATGGGCTTCAATAGTTGTGGCACCTGGGCTCAGTAGTTGTGACTTGCGGGCTCTAGAGCACAGGCTTAGTAGTTGTGGTGCACGGACTTAGTTGCTCCATGGCTGGATTCTTAATGAACAAAACTGGGTTTCAGCATGCCTACTACTGGGTCAATTACAACTTCATTTAATAAGAAATCTCATCTCTTAGTAGGTCTCATAGCATTCTGAATGGTTATGATACATCTCTCTGCCACTTCCCTCATTTTAACTGTTTCCTATTAGAGCCTCGGGATGAGTCCTCCCCCCTTACCTGAAGCACCTAGTGCTAGGCAGGCCTCCTTCCTTTTGCAGGGAGCCCATGCTTGTACCCACATGCCACACCCAGTTCTGGAGGAATCCGAGAAAGAAGGAGCCTCCAGGAGTAGATGGAGGAAATTCACTCCACCTTTCTCCTTTGAGGCTAATATTCACTATCAGATTCTGTGCTAAGGAAAGGAAATGTCCGTATCCTGTGAAAGTCTGTCTTCATTCACTTGTGCCGGCCCTGTTTCTGTGTGCTGGGCAAGGAACACTGCATACAGTGAAGACAGAACCAAGAGATCTACCCCAGGGATTGAGCTCAGGGTAGGCACTGGCTCTGTCTGTCCTGTCCGTGATCCATCATTCATCATGGTTGTGACTCTTGGACAGTCACTTATCTCTCTAAATTTCCACACCCTCCACCATAACATATGGGTTACAGCCCCCACTTTGCCCTCCCCTTCACCCCCAACAGGGCTGGGTGTCAGACATGATAATGGATATTCTCCATGAGCTGTAAAGCATTGTTCCCATGAAAAAGCTGAAGAGTAAGCTTGAATCCCCCTTTACTTGGAGCCGTCAAATCCCTTCTCTCCCTCCAACAGCTACAAAATATCCAGCTTCTTCTTGCCATCATTCAGGATTGAACACTTATAGCATTTGTGAAGCACCGGTCCTTTATTTTTCAAACATTTTACCTGTATTCAATCATTTTTGGCCACATGACATAATGCTAAATGTAGGCCATGTTAACATTTCTACATCTCAGAACAGGGAACTGAGGCAAAGAGGGATCTACATATCTTTCCCAAGTACATGCTTCTTCTAAACGGGATTTGAATCCAGTCCATCAGTCATGGTCCCAATGGTTTGCTGAGTTTCTAGACATTCTCAGTTAAATAAAGATATTTGCCCACAAAACCTGTCTGTTGGGTGTTTTCACTGCATACCAAACTGCAAGATCTTCCTAAGTCCAACTTTGATTCAGGAGGCTCTGCTGGGCCGCTGGTGAGGAAAGGGACCAAAGGATTGAACTGTGAATAAATTATTGCTAATTTCCCCATGGTCTTCTGCCAGCAAGATGTCAATAGTTGTCTCTATTGTAATGCATTTCCCAGGATGCTGCTCCCAGATTGTGAGAAGAAGAAACACTCATCAGAGGTCAAGAATATCAACCCCAGGCTGGCTGAAAAAGATCCGCATCCGGCCACATTTTAGGATGCACCCTATAAATGACCCAGCTGAAGGTACTGTGGAAAATGTCTCATTCGGTTCACTCAAGAATAATTATTCTAGTTGATTCAGTGCCTCATATTTAAGAAAAAGCTATGAAATATTAAGCAGTATTCTTCTTTTATTCCATGTGTTCAAATTGAAACTTACTAAGCCAGCTGGTACTGTTTTAACCAGGGAAGTAAACATGCATTTATTTATTTATTTATTTATTTATTGAATTTTATTTTTTTTATTAGTTTCTGCTTTATAACAAAGTGAATCAGTCATACATATACATCTGTTCCCACATCCCTTCCCTCATGCATCTCCCTCCCTCCCACCCTCCCCATCCCACCCCTCCAGGCGGTCACAAAGCACCGAGCTGTTCTCCCTGTGCTCTGCAGCATGCATTTAAAATTCAACATTTGGTTCATGTTTAAGAGGGAAGATGGTCTCTAGTTATGGTTTAGACATTAGCTGATTTTTGAACGTCAGCAACAACACATCCCTCCCTGAAACCATGTTTTGAGATTTCTTTAAATTATTAGACATTATTTAGAACAGGAATATATTGACATAAAACATGTACATGCAATACAGAAAATTCCTGTATCCTATCACTCCAGTTTCAGCTATTAATAATATATAGCATAGGTGAAGTACATTTGTTACAATTAGTGAAACAATGTAAGTATATTTTTACTAATGAAAAGTCCATAGTTCACCTCAGAGTCACACCTTGTGTTGTTATATTCAATGATATTTGAAATATGTACAATATTATTTGTCACCATTATGGTGCCATACAGAAATGTGTACACGAATGTTCATAGTCGCATTATTCTTAGTAGCCAAAAGATAGAAACAATCCAAAGTCCATGAGGTGATGAATGGATAAATATAATGTGATATATACACAGAATGGAATAATTTTCAACCATAAAAAGGAATTAAAGATTGACGTATGCTACAAAATGAATGATCCAAATAATATAAAAAATATATTATTGGTAGTGAAATAAGGCAGGCACAGAAAGACAAATATTATATGATTCCACTTGTATGAGGTACCTAGTGTAGGCAAACTCACAGACACCGGAAGTAGAAATTACCAAGTTCAGGAGGCAGGAGTAAGGTGGATTATGATTTAATGGGTACAGAGGTTACGTTGAAATGATGAAAAAGTTTAAGATGTAGATTGTGTTGATGGGTACACAGCATTGTGAAAGTAAGAAATGCTAGTGAACTGTATACTTCAAAATTATGAAAAGCATAAATATGTATATTTCATCACAATAAAATAAGTCAAAAATCCAACAGAATGGACAATGAATGAAGGAACAACATATTTGATTAGAAGGAAGCTGAAAGAGTCTTGTAACATTTCAAGAAGAAGGGGGATTTGGAGGGACTTTGAAATGGGCAGAGGGGCCGTGGGACTCTATACTGAAACATAGTGCAATGTTAGTGTTTAAGCTTTTTCAGACTGACACTTTCAAATTGATTAGGTTCCCTACAGCTAGAAAGCTAAAGGTTCTCTTCCTCATTTCTGAAATGTTCCTCCCCTTTGCCTTCCTCCACCCACCAGGGAGGTTTGTCCAACAGCACCTCAGTCCACACTCAGTAACCACCTGCCTCCATACACTCCCACCCTGTGTCCACATTAACGAGGCTCTCTGAGTAATTCCTGAGCAGCATCACCAGTGTCCTGACACTTACTCTGTGTCCTCCTAGAGCCCCCTGAGGACCTGTTGGAGAAACTGCCCCATGTGAGGACAATCAAAGGGGCTCCTGCTACCTCCAGGGTAAGCTCCCCTTATTTATCAGAGATTAAAAGTTTGCTTCATTTCTTTCTTTTCCAATTGATTTCAGATCTGAAGATCTACAATGTTCAAGAGAGCTGATGTATACAATTTTGCTTGGTTGGATGAATGCTGAGTGAAGGTCTTTCCCAACAGATAACTCATTCAAAAGGCCATTTAAAAAATGGCAACACCAGTTAGAAACTGTAGAGTCAGACACACTTTCCTCAGCAGAAAATTTCCCTCCTTGAAATAGACTTTTGTATTTGCTCCTCAAAGTGGACCTGAGAGATCTTCCAGGCAAAGCTCCAGCCTTTCCCACAGCTGTCTTCTCTGGTTTCTTTTGGGGCCATTGACTCAACAACCGTTTCCCATTTGGTTTTCTGAGGACAAAAAAAGAGATGAAATACCTGTGTCCACAGAGCACAGGATGCTGAGATCCTTACACTGTTTTCTCTTCTCTAATCACAGGTGGATTGGACAGCAAACAAAAACGGTATGTATTCAGAGTTCACCCCTGTGCTGAGGAACAATCTAGATGATGAAGAAGGTGGGACTCTCTTGCTGGCTTTGCTTGGAGAGACACCCTGATTCAGGGTCCCTACAGGGATGAGGGCTGGGGGTGTAGAGCTAGAGAGTGATTTCCCAGTAAAGAGCCATGCCCAAGTTCTATGGTCTTGGAAGTAACTGCATCATTTAGATGATGTGGGTTTGTGTGTATCAGGGTTGGGGTGGGGTCCATGTGTCTATGTGGTTGGGGTCTATGTGGTGTGATTGTGAACCTGCATGCGTGAGCGTGTGTGTGTTTCCTGAGGAGATATTTCCCTCTTACACAGCACAATTCACCTGTCAACAAAGCTCATCACCACTGCACACTGTCTGTACACTACCTTGTTCTTCCCTCAACACAGCTGTTGCCCAGATTTGGTTAATATTCCTTTTCCTCAGAAGGAGATGGTGCAGAGATAAATGTTCTCAGCTCTTGACCTCCTAAGTGGAAAAGCCAAACTGAGAACCCAGGGGTGGGTCCCAATGTGGGTGCTCTGGATCCCTGACCTGCACTTACCACTCAGCCAAGGGATCCTCAGTCATGGAGCAAGGGAGTCCCTGCATCCGTATCCTTGGCTGGAAGTCCTCGCATCTCCAAAGGTCCAGACCTTGCCCATCAGGTGGCATTAGTGGTCACAGAATCCAGGGCAGCTATGGGTGGGCTTATCAGTTGACTTTGGCACAGTCATTAATGTGAAATTCACCTCAGGACCTGCATTCTCCTGGTCAGCTCACAGATTCTGAGAGGTGTGAGACCCCATGTATACAGTACAGGTCATATCTGTCAGTGCTGGTGTCATTGCTTAAACAAGGCCAAAAGCAGATAAGAATCAGGGAGCTATTTTATTGTATTGGATAACATTACCATAAGCCGTAGAATTGGTCAGTTCCTTTAGCCCACACCCAAGGACTCAAAGTGGAACCTGACTGTTAGCCTGTACACTTCTCCTGCACAGCTGGGTTAGAGACAGGCTGTGCTCAGTCCGGGCTTCCTCTTCATAACGAAGTGTCCCACTTATGGAACAGCTCCCTAGAGTATGGACAGCCCCTGACTCAGTGGGCATACGTACATTGTATAGAAAACAAAGACTGGGAGAAAAATATGATACGATTGATAGTGGCTGTATCTAAATGGTAGGACTTCAGTTTTGTCAAAACTTGTGTATTTGCTTTTCTTTAAGACAAGTGATTAGTGAATAAATATAGCATATTTTGTCTAGGATTGAATTCAGTCCTTTAATGGAGGTTGCTGTTAATCAAGTATAAAATATCATACAACAGAAGACATGATAAATGCAGTAGCTGGCATTGTGGATGCTGGGGAAAGAGTGATCTGGGAAAAATCAAGCGACAGTGGCAATTTAGCAGGAGCTCAAAAGAGGCAGGATGGGTCATGGGTCTGTGTCATTGAAACAGAGCATGCATTTTAGTGTTTACCATTTTTTAGATCGACCCTTCCCTTCTGATGAGATTCCCCTTAGCTAGAAAGCCAAAGCTCTGTTTTCACTTCCTTCCTCTTGTCCTTTGCCTTCCTTCATCCCCCAAAGAGGATGGCCCAACACCAGCTCAGCCCACACTTACTAACCTCCCACATCCATACACACCACCCCCTGTCCTCATCGAGAGGAAAGCCCCTGAGTAATTCCTGAGCCGCATCACCAGTGTCCTGACAGTTACTCTGTGTCCCTCCAGCTCTCCCTGAGGATGTGGCGGATGACCTGCACCGTGATAGGACAGAGGAAAAGCCTCCGTGGATCCCCACGGTAAGCTGGATTTTTTCTGGTCTGAGATAGAAATATTGCTTTCTTTCTCTTTCAATAGAATTAAGTTATGAATATTTGAGGGTATTCCTTCCAGATACATACAATTCCCTTGGTTGGGAGAATGTGGAGTGAGAGTCTATGACCAACTCATGATGCCTGATTCCACAGGACATTACAATTGACAGCATCCATTACAGCCTGTAGAGTACGGAGCTCTCTCTCCTGCATCGATTTTTCTTCTAGGAAAATAATTCTGTAATTTCCAACCTAAATGGACTTGGAAGTTCCATCCTCCCAGCCAAGTTCTTGCCTTTCAGCCTGAGTAGTTTTGCTCTGATAACCCTTGCTGGGTTCCCTGGACCACTGTTTCTTATCAGGTTTTCTACTGTCAGCAAATGAACAAAAGACCTGAGCATCACTGTGATCTTATCCTCATAGTGTTTTCTCTTCTGTAATTGCAGGTGGCCTTCCCAGAAGGTGAAAACGGTATGTATTCTGGAATCAGTCACTTGGGGAGGAAGAACTTTGAAGATGAGAAAGTGGGACATTCTTGCTGGTTTTAGTGTAGAGGGCAAACTGATTCCAAATTTGTGCTGGGAATGAGAGTAGGGGTCCTGGTGATAGAAAGTGATTTACAAGTAACGTGACCAATTACTATAGTCCCACGAAGAAGCTGTATTACGGTTAGGTGGTGTAGGTTTGTGTGCATGAGACTGGGTATGTCTGTATGTGAAATGAGTGGTATGATTCTGTGTGTGTATGTGAACTTTTTGTGTTGTGTTTCCCTTGATTTATGTTCCCCTAAACATCACTGTTACTGGTGCCAACTTTCTAGAAAATATTCCCATCACCACTGCATCATGAATGGGTATGGATATAAAAGTAAATAAACTGTACACTTTCAATGTGTGCATTGATTTTATACCAAGTGAGCCTCATTTAACCTGGAAAACAAATCCTATCACCACCCAGGCAAATGTTTACTGGATTCTTTTTTTTTTCTTTTCTTTTGGCTGTGTTGTGTCTTCGTTGCCCTGTGCGGCCTTCTCATTTCGGTGGCTTCTGTTGTTCCAGAGCGCGGGCTCTAGGTGCATGGGCTTCAATAGTTGTGGCACCTGGGCTCAGTAGTTGTGACTTGCGGGCTCTAGAGCACAGGCTTAGTAGTTGTGGTGCACGGACTTAGTTGCTCCATGGCTGGATTCTTAATGAACAAAACTGGGTTTCAGCATGCCTACTACTGGGTCAATTACAACTTCATTTAATAAGAAATCTCATCTCTTAGTAGGTCTCATAGCATTCTGAATGGTTATGATACATCTCTCTGCCACTTCCCTCATTCTAACTGTTTCCTATTAGAGCCTCGGGATGAGTCCTCCCCCCTTACCTGAAGCACCTAGTGCTAGGCAGGCCTCCTTCCTTTTGCAGGGAGCCCATGCTTGTACCCACATGCCACACCCAGATCTGGAGGAATCCGAGAAAGAAGGAGCCTCCAGGAGTAGATGGAGGAAATTCACTCCACCTTTCTCCTTTGAGGCTAATATTCACTATCAGATTCTGTGCTAAGGAAAGGAAATGTCCTTCTCCTGCGGAAAGTCTGTCTTCCATCACTTGTGCCGGCCCTGTTTCTGTGTGCTGGGCAAGGAACACTGCATACAGTGAAGACAGAACCAAGAGATCTACCCCAGGGATTGAGCTCAGGGTAGGCACTGGCTCTGTCTGTCCTGTCCGTGATCCATCATTCGTCATGGTTGTGACTCTTGGACAGTCACTTATCTCTCTAAATTTCCACACCCTCCACCATAACATATGGGTTACAGCCCCCACTTTGCCCTCCCCTTCACCCCCAACAGGGCTGGGTGTCAGACATGATAATGGATATTCTCCATGAGCTGTAAAGCATGGTTCCCATGAAAAAGCTGAAGAGTAAGCTTGAATCCCCCTTTACTTGGAGCCGTCAAATCCCTTCTCTCCCTCCAACAGCTACAAAATATCCAGCTTCTTCTTGCCATCATTCAGGATTGAACACTTATAGAGCATTTGTGAAGCACCGGTCCTTTATTTTTCAAACATTTTACCTGTATTCAATCATTTTTGGCCCCATGACATAATGCTAAATGTAGGCCATGTTAACATTTCTACATCTCAGAACAGGGAACTGAGGCAAAGAGGGATCTACATATCTTTCCCAAGTACATGCTTCTTCTAAACGGGATTTGAATCCAGTCCATCAGTCATGGTCCCAATGGTTTGCTGAGTTTCTAGACATTCTCAGTTAAATAAAGATATTTGCCCACAAAACCTGTCTGTTGGGTGTTTTCACTGCATACCAAACTGAAAGATCTTCCTAAGTCCAACTTTGATTCAGGAGGCTCTGCTGGGCCGCTGGTGAGGAAAGGGACCAAAGGATTGAACTGTGAATAAATTATTGCTAATTTCCCCATGGTCTTCTGCCAGCAAGATGTCAATAGTTGTCTCTATTGTAATGCATTTCCCAGGATGCTGCTCCCAGATTGTGAGAAGAAGAAACACTCATCAGAGGTCAAGAATATCAACCCCAGGCTGGCTGAAAAAGATCCGCATCCGGCCACATTTTAGGATGCACCCTATAAATGACCCAGCTGAAGGTACTGTGGAAAATGTCTCGTTCGGTTCACTCAAGAATAATTATTCTAGTTGATCCAGTGCCTCATATTTAATAAAAAGCTATGAAATATTAAGCAGTATTCTTCTTTTATTCCATGTGTTCAAACTGAAACTTACTAAGCCAGCTGGTACTGTTTTAACCAGGGAAGTAAACATGCATTTATTTATTTATTCATTTATTTATTGAATTTTATTTTTTTTATTAGTTTCTGCTTTATAACAAAGTGAATCAGTCATACATATACATCTGTTCCCACATCCCTTCCCTCATGCATCTCCCTCCCTCCCACCCTCCCCATCCCACCCCTCCAGGCGGTCACAAAGCACCGAGCTGTTCTCCCTGTGCTCTGCAGCATGCATTTAAAATTCAACATTTGGTTCATGTTTAAGAGGGAAGATGGTCTCTAGTTATGGTTTAGACATTAGCTGATTTTTGAACGTCAGCAACAACACATCCCTCCCTGAAACCATGTTTTGAGATTTCTTTAAATTATTAGACATTATTTAGAACAGGAATATATTGACATAAAACATGTACATGCAATACAGAAAATTCCTGTATCCTATCACTCCAGTTTCAGCTATTAATAATATATAGCATAGGTGAAGTACATTTGTTACAATTAGTGAAACAATGTAAGTATATTTTTACTAATGAAAAGTCCATAGTTCACCTCAGAGTCACACCTTGTGTTGTTATATTCAATGATATTTGAAATATGTACAATATTATTTGTCACCATTATGGTGCCATACAGAAATGTGTACACGAATGTTCATAGTCGCATTATTCTTAGTAGCCAAAAGATAGAAACAATCCAAAGTCCATGAGGTGATGAATGGATAAATAAAATGTGATATATACACAGAATGGAATAATTTTCAACCATAAAAAGGAATTAAAGATTGACGTATGCTACAAAATGAATGATCCAAATAATATAAAAAATATATTATTGTTAGTGAAATAAGGCAGGCGCAGAAAGACAAATATTATATGATTCCACTTGTATGAGGTACCTAGTGTAGGCAAACTCACAGACACCGGAAGTAGAAATTACCAAGGTCAGGAGGCAGGAGTAAGGTGGATTATGATTTAATGGGTACAGAGGTTACGTGGAAATGATGAAAAAGATTAAGATGTAGATTGTGTTGATGGGTACACAGCATTGTGAAAGTAAGAAATGCTAGTGAACTGTATACTTCAAAATTATGAAAAGCATAAATATGTATATTTCATCACAATAAAATAAGTCAAAAATCCAACAGAATGGACGATGAATGAAGGAACAACATATTTGATTAGAAGGAAGCTGAAAGAGTCTTGTAACATTTCAAGAAGAAGGGGGATTTGGAGGGACTTTGAAATGGGCAGAGGGGCCGTGGGACTCTATACTGAAACATAGTGCAATGTTAGTGTTTAAGCTTTTTCAGACTGACACTTTCAAATTGATTAGGTTCCCTACAGCTAGAAAGCTAAAGGTTCTCTTCCTCATTTCTGAAATGTTCCTCCCCTTTGCCTTCCTCCACCCACCAGGGAGGTTTGTCCAACAGCACCTCAGTCCACACTCAGTAACCACCTGCCTCCATACACTCCCACCCTGTGTCCACATTAACGAGGCTCTCTGAGTAATTCCTGAGCAGCATCACCAGTGTCCTGACACTTACTCTGTGTCCTCCTAGAGCCCCCTGAGGACCTGTTGGAGAAACTGCCCCATGTGAGGACAATCAAAGTGGCTCCTGCTACCTCCAGGGTAAGCTCCCCTTATTTATCAGAGATTAAAAGTTTGCTTCATTTCTTTCTTTTCCAATTGATTTCAGATCTGAAGATCTACAATGTTCAAGACAGCTGATGTATACAATTTTGCTTGGTTGGATGAATGCTGAGTGAAGGTCTTTCCCAACAGATAACTCATTCAAAAGGCCATTTAAAAAATGTCAACACCAGTTAGAAGCTGTAGAGTCAGGCACACTTTCCTCAGCAGAAAATTTCCCTCCTTGAAATAGACTTTTGTATTTGCTCCTCAAAGTGGACCTGAGAGATCTTCCAGGCAAAGCTCCAGCCTTTCCCACAGCTGTCTTCTCTGGTTTCTTTTGGGGCCATTGACTCAACAACCGTTTCCCATTTGGTTTTCTGAGGACAAAAAAAAGAGATGAAATACCTGTGTCCACAGAGCACAGGATGCTGAGATCCTTACACTGTTTTCTCTTCTCTAATCACAGGTGGATTGGACAGCAAACAAAAACGGTATGTATTCAGAGTTCACCTCTGTGCTGAGGAACAATCTAGATGATGAAGAAGGTGGGACTCTCTTGCTGGCTTTGCTTGGAGAGACACCCTGATTCAGGGTCCCTACAGGGATGAGGGCTGGGGGTGTAGAGCTAGAGAGTGATTTCCCAGTAAAGAACCATGCCCAAGTTCTATGGTCTTGGAAGTAACTGCATCATTTAGATGATGTGGGTTTGTGTGTATCAGGGTTGGGGTGGGGTCCATGTGTCTATGTGGTTGGGGTCTATGTGGTGTGATTGTGAACCTGCATGCGTGAGCGTGTGTGTGTTTCCTGAGGAGATATTTCCCTCTTACACAGCACAATTCACCTGTCAACAAAGCTCATCACCACTGCACACTGTCTGTACACTACCTTGTTCTTCCCTCAACACAGCTGTTGCCCAGATTTGGTTAATATTCCTTTTCCTCAGAAGGAGATGGTGCAGAGATAAATGTTCTCAGCTCTTGACCTCCTAAGTGGAAAAGCCAAACTGAGAACCCAGGGGTGGGTCCCAATGTGGGTGCTCTGGATCCCTGACCTGCACTTACCACTCAGCCAAGGGATCCTCAGTCATGGAGCAAGGGAGTCCCTGCATCCGTATCCTTGGCTGGAAGTCCTCGCATCTCCAAAGGTCCAGACCTTGCCCATCAGGTGGCATTAGTGGTCACAGAATCCAGGGCAGCTATGGGTGGGCTTATCAGTTGACTTTGGCACAGTCATTAATGTGAAATTCACCTCAGGACCTGCATTCTCCTGGTCAGCTCACAGATTCTGAGAGGTGTGAGACCCCATGTATACAGTACAGGTCATATCTGTCAGTGCTGGTGTCATTGCTTAAACAAGGCCAAAAGCAGATAAGAATCAGGGAGCTATTTTATTGTATTGGATAACATTACCATAAGCCGTAGAATTGGTCAGTTCCTTTAGCCCACACCCAAGGACTCAAAGTGGAACCTGACTGTTAGCCTGTACACTTCTCCTGCACAGCTGGGTTAGAGACAGGCTGTGCTCAGTCCGGGCTCCCTCTTCATAACGAAGTGTCCCACTTCTGGAACAGCTCCCTAGAGTATGGACAGCCCCTGACTCAGTGGGCATACGTACATTGTATAGAAAACAAAGACTGGGAGAAAAATATGATACGATTGATAGTGGCTGTATCTAAATGGTAGGCCTTCAGTTTGGTCAAATCTTGTGTATTTGATTTTCTTTAAGACAAGTGATTAGTGAATAAATATAGCATATTTTGTCTAGGATTGAATTCAGTCCTTTAATGGAGGTTGCTGTTAATCAAGTATAAAATATCATACAACAGAAGACATGATAAATGCAGTAGCTGGCATTGTGGATGCTGGGGAAAGAGTGATCTGGGAAAAATCAAGCGACAGTGGCAATTTAGCAGGAGCTCCAAAGAGGCAGGATGGGTCATGGGTCTGTGTCATTGAAACAGAGCATGCATTTTAGTGTTTACCATTTTTTAGATCGACCCTTCCCTTCTGATGAGATGCCCCGTAGCTAGAAAGCCAAAGCTCTCTTTTCACTTCCTTCCTCTTGTCCTTTGCCTTCCTTCATCCCCCAAAGAGGATGGCCCAACACCAGCTCAGCCCACACTTACTAACCTCCCACATCCATACACACCACCCCATGTCCTCATCGAGAGGAAAGCCCCTGAGTAATTCCTGAGCCGCATCACCAGTGTCCTGACAGTTACTCTGTGTCCCTCCAGCTCTCCCTGAGGATGTGGCGGATGACCTGCACCGTGATAGGACAGAGGAAAAGCCTCCGTGGATCCCCACGGTAAGCTGGATTTTTTCTGGTCTGAGATAGAAATATTGTTTTATTTCTCTTTCAATAGAATTAAGTTATGAGTATTTGAGGGTATTCCTTCCAGATACATACAATTCCCTTGGTTGGGAGAATGTGGAGTGAGAGTCTATGACCAACTCATGATGCCTGATTCCACAGGACATTACAATTGACAGCATCCATTACAGCCTGTAGAGTACGGAGCTCTCTCTCCTGCATCGATTTTTCTTCTAGGAAAATAATTCTGTAATTTCCAACCTAAATGGACTTGGAAGTTCCATCCTCCCAGCCAAGTTCTTGCCTTTCAGCCTGAGTAGTTTTGATCTGATAACCCTTGCTGGGTTCCCTGGACCACTGTTTCTTATCAGGTTTTCTACTGTCAGCAAATGAACAAAAGACCTGAGCATCACTGTGATCTTATCCTCATAGTGTTTTCTCTTCTGTAATTGCAGGTGGCCTTCCCAGAAGGTGAAAACGGTATGTATTCTGGAATCAGTCACTTGGGGAGGAAGAACTTTGAAGATGAGAAAGTGGGACATTCTTGCTGGTTTTAGTGTAGAGGGCAAACTGATTCCAAATTTGTGCTGGGAATGAGAGTAGGGGTCCTGGTGATAGAAAGTGATTTACAAGTAACGTGACCAATTACTATAGTCCCACGAAGAAGCTGTATTACGGTTAGGTGGTGTAGGTTTGTGTGCATGAGACTGGGTATGTCTGTATGTGAAATGAGTGGTATGATTCTGTGTGTGTATGTGAACTTTTTGTGTTGTGTTTCCCTTGATTTATGTTCCCCTAAACATCACTGTTACTGGTGCCAACTTTCTAGAAAATATTCCCATCACCACTGCATCATGAATGGGTATGGATATAAAAGTAAATAAACTGTACACTTTCAATGTGTGCATTGATTTTATACCAAGTGAGCCTCATTTAACCTGGAAAACAAATCCTATCACCACCCAGGCAAATGTTTACTGGATTCTTTTTTTTTTTCTTTTGGCTGTGTTGTGTCTTCGTTGCCCTGTGCGGCCTTCTCATTTCGGTGGCTTCTGTTGTTCCAGAGCGCGGGCTCTAGGTGCATGGGCTTCCATAGTTGTGGCACCTGGGCTCAGTAGTTGTGACTTGCGGGCTCTAGAGCACAGGCTTAGTAGTTGTGGTGCACGGACTTAGTTGCTCCATGGCTGGATTCTTAATGAACAAAACTGGGTTTCAGCATGCCTACTACTGGGTCAATTACAACTTCATTTAATAAGAAATCTCATCTCTTAGTAGGTCTCATAGCATTCTGAATGGTTATGATACATCTCTCTGCCACTTCCCTCATTCTAACTGTTTCCTATTAGAGCCTCGGGATGAGTCCTCCCCCCTTACCTGAAGCACCTAGTGCTAGGCAGGCCTCCTTCCTTTTGCAGGGAGCCCATGCTTGTACCCACATGCCACACCCAGTTCTGGAGGAATCCGAGAAAGAAGGAGCCTCCAGGAGTAGATGGAGGAAATTCACTCCACCTTTCTCCTTTGAGGCTAATATTCACTATCAGATTCTGTGCTAAGGAAAGGAAATGTCCTTCTCCTGCGGAAAGTGTGTCTTCCATCACTTGTGCCGGCCCTGTTTCTGTGTGCTGGGCAAGGAACACTGCATACAGTGAAGACAGAACCAAGAGATCTACCCCAGGGATTGAGCTCAGGGTAGGCACTGGCTCTGTCTGTCCTGTCCGTGATCCATCATTCATCATGGTTGTGACTCTTGGACAGTCACTTATCTCTCTAAATTTCCACACCCTCCACCATAACATATGGATTACAGCCCCCACTTTGCCCTCCCCTTCACCCCCAACAGGGCTGGGTGTCAGACATGATAATGGATATTCTTCATGAGCTGTAAAGCATTGTTCCCATGAAAAAGCTGAAGAGTAAGCTTGAATCCCCCTTTACTTGGAGCCGTCAAATCCCTTCTCTCCCTCCAACAGCTACAAAATATCCAGCTTCTTCTTGCCATCATTCAGGATTGAACACTTATAGAGCATTTGTGAAGCACCAGTCCTTTATTTTTCAAACATTTTACCTGTATTCAATCATTTTTGGCCCCATGACATAATGCTAAATGTAGGCCATGTTAACATTTCTACATCTCAGAACAGGGAACTGAGGCAAAGAGGGATCTACATATCTTTCCCAAGTACATGCTTCTTCTAAACGGGATTTGAATCCAGTCCATCAGTCATGGTCCCAATGGTTTGCTGAGTTTCTAGACATTCTCAGTTAAATAAAGATATTTGCCCACAAAACCTGTCTGTTGGGTGTTTTCACTGCATACCAAACTGCAAGATCTTCCTAAGTCCAACTTTGATTCAGGAGGCTCTGCTGGGCCGCTGGTGAGGAAAGGGACCAAAGGATTGAACTGTGAATAAATTATTGCTAATTTCCCCATGGTCTTCTGCCAGCAAGATGTCAATAGTTGTCTCTATTGTAATGCATTTCCCAGGATGCTGCTCCCAGATTGTGAGAAGAAGAAACACTCATCAGAGGTCAAGAATATCAACCCCAGGCTGGCTGAAAAAGATCCGCATCCGGCCACATTTTAGGATGCACCCTATAAATGACCCAGCTGAAGGTACTGTGGAAAATGTCTCGTTCGGTTCACTCAAGAATAATTATTCTAGTTGATTCAGTGCCTCATATTTAAGAAAAAGCTATGAAATATTAAGCAGTATTCTTCTTTTATTCCATGTGTTCAAATTGAAACTTACTAAGCCAGCTGGTACTGTTTTAACCATGGAAGTAAACATGCAATTATTTATTTGTTTATTTATTTTTTTACTTATTTATTGAATTTTATTTTTTTATTAGTTTCTGCTTTATAACAAAGTGAATCAGTCATACATATACATCTGTTCCCACATCCCTTCCCTCATGCATCTCCCTCCCTCCCACCCTCCCCATCCCACCCCTCCAGGCGGTCACAAAGCACCGAGCTGTTCTCCCTGTGCTCTGCAGCATGCATTTAAAATTCAACATTTGGTTCATGTTTAAGAGGGAAGATGGTCTCTAGTTATGGTTTAGACATTAGCTGATTTTTGAACGTCAGCAACAACACATCCCTCCCTGAAACCATGTTTTGAGATTTCTTTAAATGATTAGACATTATTTAGAACAGGAATATATTGACATAAAACATGTACATGCAATACAGAAAATTCCTGTATCCTATCACTCCAGTTTCAGCTATTAATAATATATAGCATAGGTGAAGTACATTTGTTACAATTAGTGAAACAATGTAAGTATATTTTTACTAATGAAAAGTCCATAGTTCACCTCAGAGTCACACCTTGTGTTGTTATATTCAATGATATTTGAAATATGTACAATATTATTTGTCACCATTATGGTGCCATACAGAAATGTGTACACTAATGTTCATAGTCGCATTATTCTTAGTAGCCAAAAGATAGAAACCATCCAAAGTCCATGAGGTGATGAATGGATAAATAAAATGTGATATATACACAGAATGGAATAATTTTCAACCATAAAAGGGAATTAAAGATTGACTTATGCTACAAAATGAATGATCCAAATAATATAAAAAATATATTATTGTTAGTGAAATAAGGCAGGCGCAGAAAGACAAATATTATATGATTCCACTTGTATGAGGTACCTAGTGTAGGCAAACTCACAGACACCGGAAGTAGAAATTACCAAGGTCAGGCGGCAGGAGTAAGGTGGATTATGATTTAATGGGTACAGAGGTTACGTGGAAATGATGAAAATGATTAAGATGTAGATTGTGTTGATGGGTACACAGCATTGTGAAAGTAAGAAATGCTAGTGAACTGTATACTTCAAAATTATGAAAAGCATAAATATGTATATTTCATCACAATAAAATAAGTCAAAAATCCAACAGAATGGACGATGAATGAAGGAACAACATATTTGATTAGAAGGAAGCTGAAAGAGTCTTGTAACATTTCAAGAAGAAGGGGGATTTGGAGGGACTTTGAAATGGGCAGAGGGGCCGTGGGACTCTATACTGAAACATAGTGCAATGTTAGTGTTTAAGCTTTTTCAGACTGACACTTTCAAATTGATTAGGTTCCCTACAGCTAGAAAGCTAAAGGTTCTCTTCCTCATTTCTGAAATGTTCCTCCCCTTTGCCTTCCTCCACCCACCAGGGAGGTTTGTCCAACAGCACCTCAGTCCACACTCAGTAACCACCTGCCTCCATACACTCCCACCCTGTGTCCACATTAACGAGGCTCTCTGAGTAATTCCTGAGCAGCATCACCAGTGTCCTGACACTTACTCTGTGTCCTCCTAGAGCCCCCTGAGGACCTGTTGGAGAAACTGCCCCATGTGAGGACAATCAAAGTGGCTCCTGCTACCTCCAGGGTAAGCTCCCCTTATTTATCAGAGATTAAAAGTTTGCTTCATTTCTTTCTTTTCCAATTGATTTCAGATCTGAAGATCTACAATGTTCAAGACAGCTGATGTATACAATTTTGCTTGGTTGGATGAATGCTGAGTGAAGGTCTTTCCCAACAGATAACTCATTCAAAAGGCCATTTAAAAAATGGCAACACCAGTTAGAAACTGTAGAGTCAGACACACTTTCCTCAGCAGAAAATTTCCCTCCTTGAAATAGACTTTTGTATTTGCTCCTCAAAGTGGACCTGAGAGATCTTCCAGGCAAAGCTCCAGCCTTTCCCACAGCTGTCTTCTCTGGTTTCTTTTGGGGCCATTGACTCAACAACCGTTTCCCATTTGGTTTTCTGAGTACAAAAAAAAGAGATGAAATACCTGTGTCCACAGAGCACAGGATGCTGAGATCCTTACACTGTTTTCTCTTCTCTAATCACAGGTGGATTGGACAGCAAACAAAAACGGTATGTATTCAGAGTTCACCCCTGTGCTGAGGAACAATCTAGATGATGAAGAAGGTGGGACTCTCTTGCTGGCTTTGCTTGGAGAGACACCCTGATTCAGGGTCCCTACAGGGATGAGGGCTGGGGGTGTAGAGCTAGAGAGTGATTTCCCAGTAAAGAGCCATGCCCAAGTTCTATGGTCTTGGAAGTAACTGCATCATTTAGATGATGTGGGTTTGTGTGTATCAGGGTTGGGGTGGGGTCCATGTGTCTATGTGGTTGGGGTCTATGTGGTGTGATTGTGAACCTGCATGCGTGAGCGTGTGTGTGTTTCCTGAGGAGATATTTCCCTCTTACACAGCACAATTCACCTGTCAACAAAGCTCATCACCACTGCACACTGTCTGTACACTACCTTGTTCTTCCCTCAACACAGCTGTTGCCCAGATTTGGTTACTATTCCTTTTCCCCAGAAGGAGATGGTGCAGAGATAAATGTTCTCAGCTCTTGACCTCCTAAGTGGAAAAGCCAAACTGAGAACCCAGGGGTGGGTCCCAATGTGGGTGCTCTGGATCCCTGACCTGCACTTACCACTCAGCCAAGGGATCCTCAGTCATGGAGCAAGGGAGTCCCTGCATCCGTATCCTTGGCTGGAAGTCCTCGCATCTCCAAAGGTCCAGACCTTGCCCATCAGGTGGCATTAGTGGTCACAGAATCCAGGGCAGCTATGGGTGGGCTTATCAGTTGACTTTGGCACAGTCATTAATGTGAAATTCACCTCAGGACCTGCATTCTCCTGGTCAGCTCACAGATTCTGAGAGGTGTGAGACCCCATGTATACAGTACAGGTCATATCTGTCAGTGCTGGTGTCATTGCTTAAACAAGGCCAAAAGCAGATAAGAATCAGGGAGCTATTTTATTGTATTGGATAACATTACCATAAGCCGTAGAATTGGTCAGTTCCTTTAGCCCACACCCAAGGACTCAAAGTGGAACCTGACTGTTAGCCTGTACACTTCTCCTGCACAGCTGGGTTAGAGACAGGCTGTGCTCAGTCCGGGCCCCCTCTTCATAACGAAGTGTCCCACTTATGGAACAGCTCCCTAGAGTATGGACAGCCCCTGACTCAGTGGGCATACGTACATTGTATAGAAAACAAAGACTGGGAGAAAAATATGATACGATTGATAGTGGCTGTATCTAAATGGTAGGACTTCAGTTTGGTCAAATCTTGTGTATTTGATTTTCTTTAAGACAAGTGATTAGTGAATAAATATAGCATATTTTGTCTAGGATTGAATTCAGTCCTTTAATGGAGGTTGCTGTTAATCAAGTATAAAATATCATACAACAGAAGACATGATAAATGCAGTAGCTGGCATTGTGGATGCTGGGGAAAGAGTGATCTGGGAAAAATCAAGCGACAGTGGCAATTTAGCAGGAGCTCAAAAGAGGCAGGATGGGGCATGGGTCTGTGTCATTGAAACAGAGCATGCATTTTAGTGTTTACCATTTTTTAGATCGACCCTTCCCTTCTGATGAGATTCCCCTTAGCTAGAAAGCCAAAGCTCTGTTTTCACTTCCTTCCTCTTGTCCATTGCCTTCCTTCATCCCCCAAAGAGGATGGCCCAACACCAGCTCAGCCCACACTTACTAACCTCCCACATCCATACACACCACCCCATGTCCTCATCGAGAGGAAAGCCCCTGAGTAATTCCTGAGCCGCATCACCAGTGTCCTTACAGTTACTCTGTGTCCCTCCAGCTCTCCCTGAGGATGTGGCGGATGACCTGCACCGTGATAGGACAGAGGAAAAGCCTCCGTGGATCCCCACGGTAAGCTGGATTTTTTCTGGTCTGAGATAGAAATATTGCTTTATTTCTCTTTCAATAGAATTAAGTTATGAATATTTGAGGGTATTCCTTCCAGATACATACAATTCCCTTGGTTGGGAGAATGTGGAGTGAGAGTCTATGACCAACTCATGATGCCTGATTCCACAGGACATTACAATTGACAGCATCCATTACAGCCTGTGGAGTACGGAGCTCTCTCTCCTGCATCGATTTTTCTTCTAGAAAAACAATTCTGTAATTTCCAACCTAAATGGACTTGGAAGTTCCATCCTCCCAGCCAAGTTCTTGCCTTTCAGCCTGAGTAGGTTTGCTCTGATAACCCTTGCTGGGTTCCCTGGACCACTGTTTCTTATCAGGTTTTCTACTGTCAGCAAATGAACAAAAGACCTGAGCATCACTGTGATCTTATCCTCATAGTGTTTTCTCTTCTGTAATTGCAGGTGGCCTTCCGAGAAGGTGAAAACGGTATGTATTCTGGAATCAGTCACTTGGGGAGGAAGAACTTTGAAGATGAGAAAGTGGGACATTCTTGCTGGTTTTAGTGTAGAGGGTAAACTGATTCCAAATTTGTGCTGGGAATGAGAGTAGGGGTCCTGGTGATAGAAAGTGATTTACAAGTAATGTGACCAATTACTATAGTCCCACGAAGAAGCTGTATTACGGTTAGGTGGTGTAGGTTTGTGTGCATGAGACTGGGTATGTCTGTATGTGAAATGACTGGTATGATTCTGTGTGTGTATGTGAACTTTTTGTGTTGTGTTTCCCTTGATTTATGTTCCCCTAAACATCACTGTTACTGGTGCCAACTTTCTAGAAAATATTCCCATCACCACTGCATCATGAATGGGTATGGATATAAAAGTAAATAAACTGTACACTTTCAATGTGTGCATTGATTTTATACCAAGTGAGCCTCATTTAACCTGGAAAACAAATCCTATCACCACCCAGGCAAATGTTTACTGGATTCTTTTTTTTTCTTTTCTTTTGGCTGTGTTGTGTCTTCGTTGCCCTGTGCGGCCTTCTCATTTCGGTGGCTTCTGTTGTTCCAGAGCGCGGGCTCTAGGTGCATGGGCTTCCATAGTTGTGGCACCTGGGCTCAGTAGTTGTGACTTGCGGGCTCTAGAGCACAGGCTTAGTAGTTGTGGTGCACGGACTTAGTTGCTCCATGGCTGGATTCTTAATGAACAAAACTGGGTTTCAGCATGCCTACTACTGGGTCAATTACAACTTCATTTAATAAGAAATCTCATCTCTTAGTAGGTCTCATAGCATTCTGAATGGTTATGATACATCTCTCTGCCACTTCCCTCATTCTAACTGTTTCCTATTAGAGCCTCGGGATGAGTCCTCCCCCCTTACCTGAAGCACCTAGTGCTAGGCAGGCCTCCTTCCTTTTGCAGGGAGCCCATGCTTGTACCCACATGCCACACCCAGTTCTGGAGGAATCCGAGAAAGAAGGAGCCTCCAGGAGTAGATGGAGGAAATTCACTCCACCTTTCTCCTTTGAGGCTAATATTCACTATCAGATTCTGTGCTAAGGAAAGGAAATGTCCTTCTCCTGCGGAAAGTCTGTCTTCCATCACTTGTGCCGGCCCTGTTTCTGTGTGCTGGGCAAGGAACACTGCATACAGTGAAGACAGAACCAAGAGATCTACCCCAGGGATTGAGCTCAGGGTAGGCACTGGCTCTGTCTGTCCTGTCCGTGATCCATCATTCATCATGGTTGTGACTCTTGGACAGTCACTTATCTCTCTAAATTTCCACACCCTCCACCATAACATATGGGTTACAGCCCCCACTTTGCCCTCCCCTTCACCCCCAACAGGGCTGGGTGTCAGACATGATAATGGATATTCTCCATGAGCTGTAAAGCATTGTTCCCATGAAAAAGCTGAAGAGTAAGCTTGAATCCCCCTTTACTTGGAGCCGTCAAATCCCTTCTCTCCCTCCAACAGCTACAAAATATCCAGCTTCTTCTGGCCATCATTCAGGATTGAATACTTATAGAGCATTTGTGAAGCACCGGTCCTTTATTTTTCAAACATTTTACCTGTATTCAATCATTTTTGGCCACATGACATAATGCTAAATGTAGGCCATGTTAACATTTCTACATCTCAGAACAGGGAACTGAGGCAAAGAGGGATCTACATATCTTTCCCAAGTACATGCTTCTTCTAAACGGGATTTGAATCCAGTCCATCAGTCATGGTCCCAATGGTTTGCTGAGTTTCTAGACATTCTCAGTTAAATAAAGATATTTGCCCACAAAACCTGTCTGTTGGGTGTTTTCACTGCATACCAAACTGCAAGATCTTCCTAAGTCCAACTTTGATTCAGGAGGCTCTGCTGGGCCGCTGGTGAGGAAAGGGACCAAAGGATTGAACTGTGAATAAATTATTGCTAATTTCCCCATGGTCTTCTGCCAGCAAGATGTCAATAGTTGTCTCTATTGTAATGCATTTCCCAGGATGCTGCTCCCAGATTGTGAGAAGAAGAAACACTCATCAGAGGTCAAGAATATCAACCCCAGGCTGGCTGAAAAAGATCCGCATCCGGCCACATTTTAGGATGCACCCTATAAATGACCCAGCTGAAGGTACTGTGGAAAACGTCTCGTTCGGTTCACTCAAGAATAGTTATTCTAGTTGATTCAGTGCCTCATATTTAAGAAAAAGCTATGAAATATTAAGCAGTATTCTTCTTTTATTCCATGTGTTCAAATTGAAACTTACTAAGCCAGCTGGTACTGTTTTAACCATGGAAGTAAACATGCATTTATTTATTTATTGATTGATTGATTGATTGAATTTTATTTTTTTTATTAGTTTCTGCTTTATAACAAAGTGAATCAGTCATACATATACATCTGTTCCCACATCCCTTCCCTCATGCATCTCCCTCCCTCCCACCCTCCCCATCCCACCCCTCCAGGCGGTCACAAAGCACCGAGCTGTTCTCCCTGTGCTCTGCAGCATGCATTTAAAATTCAACATTTGGTTCATGTTTAAGAGGGAAGATGGTCTCTAGTTATGGTTTAGACATTAGCTGATTTTTGAACGTCAGCAACAACACATCCCTCCCTGAAACCATGTTTTGAGATTTCTTTAAATTATTAGACATTATTTAGAACAGGAATATATTGACATACAACATGTACATGCAATACAGAAAATTCCTGTATCCTATCACTCCAGTTTCAGCTATTAATAATATATAGCATAGGTGAAGTACATTTGTTACAATTAGTGAAACAATGTAAGTATATTTTTACTAATGAAAAGTCCATAGTTCACCTCAGAGTCACACCTTGTGTTGTTATATGCAATGATATTTGAAATATGTACAATATTATTTGTCACCATTATGGTGCCATACAGAAATGTGTACACGAATGTTCATAGTCGCATTATTCTTAGTAGCCAAAAGATAGAAACAATCCAAAGTCCATGAGGTGATGAATGGATAAATAAAATGTGATATATACACAGAATGGAATAATTTTCAACCATAAAAAGGAATTAAAGATTGACTTATGCTACAAAATGAATGATCCAAATAATATAAAAAAAATATATTATTGTTAGTGAAATAAGGCAGGCGCAGAAAGACAAATATTATATGATTCCACTTGTATGAGGTACCTAGTGTAGGCAAACTCACAGACACCGGAAGTAGAAATTACCAAGGTCAGGAGGCAGGAGTAAGGTGGATTATGATTTAATGGGTACAGAGGTTACGTGGAAATGATGAAAAAGATTAAGATGTAGATTGTGTTGATGGGTACACAGCATTGTGAAAGTAAGAAATGCTAGTGAACTGTATACTTCAAAATTATGAAAAGCATAAATATGTATATTTCATCACAATAAAATAAGTCAAAAATCCAACAGAATGGACGATGAATGAAGGAGCCACATATTTGATTAGAAGGAAGCTGAAAGAGTCTTGTAACATTTCAAGAAGAAGGGGGATTTGGAGGGACTTTGAAATGGGCAGAGGGGCCGTGGGACTCTATACTGAAACATAGTGCAATGTTAGTGTTTAAGCTTTTTCAGACTGACACTTTCAAATTGATTAGGTTCCCTACAGCTAGAAAGCTAAAGGTTCTCTTCCTCATTTCTGAAATGTTCCTCCCCTTTGCCTTCCTCCACCCACCAGGGAGGTTTGTCCAACAGCACCTCAGTCCACACTCAGTAACCACCTGCCTCCATACACTCCCACCCTGTGTCCACATTAACGAGGCTCTCTGAGTAATTCCTGAGCAGCATCACCAGTGTCCTGACACTTACTCTGTGTCCTCCTAGAGCCCCCTGAGGACCTGTTGGAGAAACTGCCCCATGTGAGGACAATCAAAGTGGCTCCTGCTACCTCCAGGGTAAGCTCCCCTTATTTATCAGAGATTAAAAGTTTGCTTCATTTCTTTCTTTTCCAATTGATTTCAGATCTGAAGATCTACAATGTACAAGACAGCTGATGTATACAATTTTGCTTGGTTGGATGAATGCTGAGTGAAGGTCTTTCCCAACAGATAACTCATTCAAAAGGCCATTTAAAAAATGGCAACACCAGTTAGAAACTGTAGAGTCAGACACACTCTCCTCAGCAGAAAATTTCCCTCCTTGAAATAGACTTTTGTATTTGCTCCTCAAAGTGGACCTGAGAGATCTTCCAGGCAAAGCTCCAGCCTTTCCCACAGCTGTCTTCTCTGGTTTCTTTTGGGGCCATTGACTCAACAACCGTTTCCCATTTGGTTTTCTGAGGACAAAAAAAGAGATGAAATACCTGTGTCCACAGAGCACAGGATGCTGAGATCCTTACACTGTTTTCTCTTCTCTAATCACAGGTGGATTGGACAGCAAACAAAAACGGTATGTATTCAGAGTTCACCCCTGTGCTGAGGAACAATCTAGATGATGAAGAAGGTGGGACTCTCTTGCTGGCTTTGCTTGGAGAGACACCCTGATTCAGGGTCCCTACAGGGATGAGGGCTGGGGGTGTAGAGCTAGAGAGTGATTTCCCAGTAAAGAGCCATGCCCAAGTTCTATGGTCTTGGAAGTAACTGCATCATTTAGATGATGTGGGTTTGTGTGTATCAGGGTTGGGGTGGGGTCCATGTGTGAGCCTATGTGGTGTGATTGTGAACCTGCATGCGTGAGCGTGTGTGTGTTTCCTGAGGAGATATTTCCCTCTTACACAGCACAATTCACCTGTCAACAAAGCTCATCACCACTGCACACTGTCTGTACACTACCTTGTTCTTCCCTCAACACAGCTGTTGCCCAGATTTGGTTAATATTCCTTTTCCTCAGAAGGAGATGGTGCAGAGATAAATGTTCTAAGCTCTTGACCTCCTAAGTGGAAAAGCCAAACTGAGAACCCAGGGGTGGGTCCCAATGTGGGTGCTCTGGATCCCTGACCTGCACTTACCACTCAGCCAAGGGATCCTCAGTCATGGAGCAAGGGAGTCCCTGCATCTGTATCCTTGGCTGGAAGTCCTCGCATCTCCAAAGGTCCAGACCTTGCCCATCAGGTGGCATTAGTGGTCACAGAATCCAGGGCAGCTATGGGTGGGCTTATCAGTTGACTTTGGCACAGTCATTAATGTGAAATTCACCTCAGGACCTGCATTCTCCTGGTCAGCTCACAGATTCTGGGAGGTGTGAGACCCCATGTATACAGTACAGGTCATATCTGTCAGTGCTGGTGTCATTGCTTAAACAAGGCCAAAAGCAGATAAGAATCAGGGAGCTATTTTATTGTATTGGATAACATTACCATAAGCCGTAGAATTGGTCAGTTCCTTTAGCCCACACCCAAGGACTCAAAGTGGAACCTGACTGTTAGCCTGTACACTTCTCCTGCACAGCTGGGTTAGAGACAGGCTGTGCTCAGTCCGGGCTCCCTCTTCATAACGAAGTGTCCCACTTCTGGAACAGCTCCCTAGAGTATGGACAGCCCCTGACTCAGTGGGCATACGTACATTGTATAGAAAACAAAGACTGGGAGAAAAATATGATACGATTGATAGTGGCTGTATCTAAATGGTAGGACTTCAGTTTGGTCAAATCTTGTGTATTTGATTTTCTTTAAGACAAGTGATTAGTGAATAAATATAGCATATTTTGTCTAGGATTGAATTCAGTCCTTTAATGGAGGTTGCTGTTAATCAAGTATAAAATATCATACAACAGAAGACATGATAAATGCAGTAGCTGGCATTGTGGATGCTGGGGAAAGAGTGATCTGGGAAAAATCAAGCGACAGTGGCAGTTTAGCAGGAGCTCAAAAGAGGCAGCATGGGTCATGGGTCTGTGTCATTGAAACAGAGCATGCATTTTAGTGTTTACCATTTTTTAGATCGACCCTTCCCTCTGATGAGATTCCCCTTAGCTAGAAAGCCAAAGCTCTGTTTTCACTTCCTTCCTCTTGTCCTTTGCCTTCCTTCATCCCCCAAAGAGGATGGCCCAACACCAGCTCAGCCCACACTTACTAACCTCCCACATCCATACACACCACCCCATGTCCTCATCGAGAGGAAAGCCCCTGAGTAATTCCTGAGCCGCATCACCAGTGTCCTGACAGTTACTCTGTGTCCCTCCAGCTCTCCCTGAGGATGTGGCGGATGACCTGCACCGTGATAGGACAGAGGAAAAGCCTCCGTGGATCCCCACGGTAAGCTGGATTTTTTCTGGTCTGAGATAGAAATATTGCTTTATTTCTCTTTCAATAGAATTAAGTTATGAATATTTGAGGGTATTCCTTACAGATACATACAATTCCCTTGGTTGGGAGAATGTGGAGTGAGAGTCTATGACCAACTCATGATGCCTGATTCCACAGGACATTACAATTGACAGCATCCATTACAGCCTGTAGAGTACGGAGCTCTCTCTCCTGCATCGATTTTTCTTCTAGGAAAACAATTCTGTAATTTCCAACCTAAATGGACTTGGAAGTTCCATCCTCCCAGCCAAGTTCTTGCCTTTCAGCCTGAGTAGGTTTGCTCTGATAACCCTTGCTGGGTTCCCTGGACCACTGTTTCTTATCAGGTTTTCTACTGTCAGCAAATGAACAAAAGACCTGAGCATCACTGTGATCTTATCCTCATAGTGTTTTCTCTTCTGTAATTGCAGGTGGCCTTCCCAGAAGGTGAAGACGGTATGTATTCTGGAATGAGTCACTTGGGGAGGAAGAACTTTGAAGATGAGAAAGTGGGACATTCTTGCTGGATTTAATGTAGAGGGCAAACTGATTCCAAATTTGTGCTGGGAATGAGAGTAGGGGTCCTGGTGATAGAAAGTGATTTACAAGTAACGTGACCAATTACTATAGTCCCACGAAGAAGCTGTATTACGGTTAGGTGGTGTAGGTTTGTGTGCATGAGACTGGGTATGTCTGTATGTGAAATGAGTGGTATGATTCTGTGTGTGTATGTGAACTTTTTGTGTTGTGTTTCCCTTGATTTATGTTCCCCTAAACATCACTGTTACTGGTGCCAACTTTCTAGAAAATATTCCCATCACCACTGCATCATGAATGGGTATGGATATAAAAGTAAATAAACTGTACACTTTCAATGTGTGCATTGATTTTATACCAAGTGAGCCTCATTTAACCTGGAAAACAAATCCTATCACCACCCAGGCAAATGTTTACTGGATTCTTTTTTTTTTTTTCTTTTGGCTGTGTTGTGTCTTCGTTGCCCTGTGCGGCCTTCTCATTTCGGTGGCTTCTGTTGTTCCAGAGCGCGGGCTCTAGGTGCATGGGCTTCCATAGTTGTGGCACCTGGGCTCAGTAGTTGTGACTTGCGGGCTCTAGAGCACAGGCTTAGTAGTTGTGGTGCACGGACTTAGTTGCTCCATGGCTGGATTCTTAATGAACAAAACTGGGTTTCAGCATGCCTACTACTGGGTCAATTACAACTTCATTTAATAAGAAATCTCATCTCTTAGTAGGTCTCATAGCATTCTGAATGGTTATGATACATCTCTCTGCCACTTCCCTCATTCTAACTGTTTCCTATTAGAGCCTCGGGATGAGTCCTCCCCCCTTACCTGAAGCACCTAGTGCTAGGCAGGCCTCCTTCCTTTTGCAGGGAGCCCATGCTTGTACCCACATGCCACACCCAGTTCTGGAGGAATCCGAGAAAGAAGGAGCCTCCAGGAGTAGATGGAGGAAATTCACTCCCCCTTTCTCCTTTGAGGCTAATATTCACTATCAGATTCTGTGCTAAGGAAAGGAAATGTCCTTCTCCTGCGGAAAGTCTGTCTTCCATCACTTGTGCCGGCCCTGTTTCTGTGTGCTGGGCAAGGAACACTGCATACAGTGAAGACAGAACCAAGAGATCTACCCCAGGGATTGAGCTCAGGGTAGGCACTGGCTCTGTCTGTCCTGTCCGTGATCCATCATTCATCATGGTTGTGACTCTTGGACAGTCACTTATCTCTCTAAATTTCCACACCCTCCACCATAACATATGGGTTACAGCCCCCACTTTGCCCTCCCCTTCACCCCCAACAGGGCTGGGTGTCAGACATGATAATGGATATTCTCCATGAGCTGTAAAGCATTGTTCCCATGAAAAAGCTGAAGAGTAAGCTTGAATCCCCCTTTACTTGGAGCCGTCAAATCCCTTCTCTCCCTCCAACAGCTACAAAATATCCAGCTTCTTCTTGCCATCATTCAGGATTGAACACTTATAGAGCATTTGTGAAGCACCGGTCCTTTATTTTTCAAACATTTTACCTGTATTCAATCATTTTTGGCCACATGACATAATGCTAAATGTAGGCCATGTTAACATTTCTACATCTCAGAACAGGGAACTGAGGCAAAGAGGGATCTACATATCTTTCCCAAGTACATGCTTCCTCTAAACGGGATTTGAATCCAGTCCATCAGTCATGGTCCCAATGGTTTGCTGAGTTTCTAGACATTCTCAGTTAAATAAAGATATTTGCCCACAAAACCTGTCTGTTGGGTGTTTTCACTGCATACCAAACTGCAAGATCTTCCTAAGTCCAACTTTGATTCAGGAGGCTCTGCTGGGCCGCTGGTGAGGAAAGGGACCAAAGGATTGAACTGTGAATAAATTATTGCTAATTTCCCCATGGTCTTCTGCCAGCAAGATGTCAATAGTTGTCTCTATTGTAATGCATTTCCCAGGATGCTGCTCCCAGATTGTGAGAAGAAGAAACACTCATCAGAGGTCAAGAATATCAACCCCAGGCTGGCTGAAAAAGATCCGCATCCGGCCACATTTTAGGATGCACCCTATAAATGACCCAGCTGAAGGTACTGTGGAAAATGTCTCGTTCGGTTCACTCAAGAATAGTTATTCTAGTTGATTCAGTGCCTCATATTTAAGAAAAAGCTATGAAATATTAAGCAGTATTCTTCTTTTATTCCATGTGTTCAAATTGAAACTTACTAAGCCAGCTGGTACTGTTTTAACCATGGAAGTAAACATGCATTTATTTATTTATTTATTTATTTATTTATTTATTTATTGAATTTCATTTTTTATTAGTTTCTGCTTTATAACAAAGTGAATCAGTCATACATATACATCTGTTCCCACATCCCTTCCCTCATGCATCTCCCTCCCTCCCACCCTCCCCATCCCACCCCTCCAGGCGGTCACAAAGCACCGAGCTGTTCTCCCTGTGCTCTGCAGCATGCATTTAAAATTCAACATTTGGTTCATGTTTAAGAGGGAAGATGGTCTCTAGTTATGGTTTAGACATTAGCTGATTTTTGAACGTCAGCAACAACACATCCCTCCCTGAAACCATGTTTTGAGATTTCTTTAAATTATTAGACATTATTTAGAACAGGAATATATTGACATACAACATGTACATGCAATACAGAAAATTCCTGTATCCTATCACTCCAGTTTCAGCTATTAATAATATATAGCATAGGTGAAGTACATTTGTTACAATTAGTGAAACAATGTAAGTATATTTTTACTAATGAAAAGTCCATAGTTCACCTCAGAGTCACACCTTGTGTTGTTATATGCAATGATATTTGAAATATGTACAATATTATTTGTCACCATTATGGTGCCATACAGAAATGTGTACACGAATGTTCATAGTCGCATTATTCTTAGTAGCCAAAAGATAGAAACAATCCAAAGTCCATGAGGTGATGAATGGATAAATAAAATGTGATATATACACAGAATGGAATAATTTTCAACCATAAAAAGGAATTAAAGATTGACTTATGCTACAAAATGAATGATCCAAATAATATAAAAAATATATTATTGTTAGTGAAATAAGGCAGGCGCAGAAAGACAAATATTATATGATTCCACTTGTATGAGGTACCTAGTGTAGGCAAACTCACAGACACCGGAAGTAGAAATTACCAAGGTCAGGAGGCAGGAGTAAGGTGGATTATGATTTAATGGGTACAGAGGTTACGTGGAAATGATGAAAAAGATTAAGATGTAGATTGTGTTGATGGGTACACAGCATTGTGAAAGTAAGAAATGCTAGTGAACTGTATACTTCAAAATTATGAAAAGCATAAATATGTATATTTCATCACAATAAAATAAGTCAAAAATCCAACAGAATGGACGATGAATGAAGGAGCCACATATTTGATTAGAAGGAAGCTGAAAGAGTCTTGTAACATTTCAAGAAGAAGGGGGATTTGGAGGGACTTTGAAATGGGCAGAGGGGCCGTGGGACTCTATACTGAAACATAGTGCAATGTTAGTGTTTAAGCTTTTTCAGACTGACACTTTCAAATTGATTAGGTTCCCTACAGCTAGAAAGCTAAAGGTTCTCTTCCTCATTTCTGAAATGTTCCTCCCCTTTGCCTTCCTCCACCCACCAGGGAGGTTTGTCCAACAGCACCTCAGTCCACACTCAGTAACCACCTGCCTCCATACACTCCCACCCTGTGTCCACATTAACGAGGCTCTCTGAGTAATTCCTGAGCAGCATCACCAGTGTCCTGACACTTACTCTGTGTCCTCCTAGAGCCCCCTGAGGACCTGTTGGAGAAACTGCCCCATGTGAGGACAATCAAAGGGGCTCCTGCTACCTCCAGGGTAAGCTCCCCTTATTTATCAGAGATTAAAAGTTTGCTTCATTTCTTTCTTTTCCAATTGATTTCAGATCTGAAGATCTACAATGTACAAGACAGCTGATGTATACAATTTTGCTTGGTTGGATGAATGCTGAGTGAAGGTCTTTCCCAACAGATAACTCATTCAAAAGGCCATTTAAAAAATGGCAACATCAGTTTGAAGCTGTAGAGTCAGGCACACTTTCCTCAGCAGAAAATTTCCCTCCTTGAAATAGACTTTTGTATTTGCTCCTCAAAGTGGACCTGAGAGATCTTCCAGGCAAAGCTCCAGCCTTTCCCACAGCTGTCTTCTCTGGTTTCTTTTGGGGCCATTGACTCAACAACCGTTTCCCATTTGGTTTTCTGAGGACAAAAAAAGAGATGAAATACCTGTGTCCACAGAGCACAGGATGCTGAGATCCTTACACTGTTTTCTCTTCTCTAACCACAGGTGGATTGGACAGCAAACAAAAACGGTATGTATTCAGAGTTCACCCCTGTGCTGAGGAACAATCTAGATGATGAAGAAGGTGGGACTCTCTTGCTGGCTTTGCTTGGAGAGACACCCTGATTCAGGGTCCCTACAGGGATGAGGGCTGGGGTGTAGAGCTAGAGAGTGATTTCCCAGTAAAGAGCCGTGCCGAAGTTCTATGGTCCTGGAAGTAACTGCATCATTTAGAGGATGTGGGTTTGTGTGTATCAGGGATGGGGTGGGGTCCATGTGTGAGCCTATGTGGTGTGATTGTGAACCTGCATGCGTGAGCGTGTGTGTGTTTCCTCAGGAGATACTTCCCTCTTAAACAGCACAATTCACCTGTCAACAAAGCTCATCACCACTGCACACTGTCTGTACACTACCTTGTTCTTCCCTCAACACAGCTGTTGCCCAGATTTGGTTAATATTCCTTTTCCTCAGAAGGAGATGGTGCAGAGATAAATGTTCTCAGCTCTTGACCTCCTAAGTGGAAAAGCCAAACTGAGAACCCAGGGGTGGGTCCCAATGTGGGTGCTCTGGATCCCTGACCTGCACTTACCACTCAGCCAAGGGATCCTCAGTCATGGAGCAAGGGAGTCCCTGCATCCGTATCCTTGGCTGGAAGTCCTAGCATCTCCAAAGGTCCAGACCCTGCCCATCAGGTGGCCTTAGTGGTCACAGAATCCAGGGCAGCTATGGGCGGACTTATCAGTTGTTTTGGCACAGTCATTAATGTGAAATTCACCTCAGGACCTGCATTCTCCTGGTCAGCTCACAGATTCTGAGAGGTGTGAGACCCCATGTACACAGTACAGGTCATATCTGTCAGTGCTGGTGTCATTGCTTAAACAAGGCCAAAAGCAGATAAGAATCAGGGAGCTATTTTATTGTATTGGATAACATTACCATAAGCCTTAGAATTGGTCAGTTCCTGTAGCCCACACCCAAGGACTCAAAGTGGAACCTGACTGTTAGCCTGTACACTTCTCCTGCACAGCTGGGTTAGAGACAGGCTGTGCTCAGTCCTGGCTCCCTCTTCATAACGAAGTGTCCCACTTATGGAACAGCTCCCTAGAGTATGGACAGCCCCTGACTCAGTGGGCATACGTACATTGTATAGAAAACAAAGACTGGGAGAAAAATATGATACGACTGATAGTGGCTGTATCTAAATGGTAGGACTTCAGTTTGGTCAAATCTTGTGTATTTGATTTTCTTTAAGACAAGTGATTAGTGAATAAATATAGCATATTTTGTCTAGGATTGAATTCAGTCCTTTAATGGAGGTTGCTGTTAATCAAGTATAAAATATCATACAACTGAAGACATGATAAATGCACTAGCTGGCATTGTGGATGCTGGGGAAAGAGTGATCTGGGAAAAATCAAGCGACAGTGGCAATTTAGCAGGAGCTCCAAAGAGGCAGGATGGGTCATGGGTCTGTGTCATTGAAACAGAGCATGCATTTTAGTGTTTACCATTTTTTAGATCGACCCTTCCCTTCTGATGAGATTCCCCTTAGCTAGAAAGCCAAAGCTCTGTTTTCACTTCCTTCCTCTTGTCCTTTGCCTTCCTTCATCCCCCAAAGAGGATGGCCCAACACCAGCTCAGCCCACACTTACTAACCTCCCACATCCATACACACCACCCCATGTCCTCATCGAGAGGAAAGCCCCTGAGTAATTCCTGAGCCGCATCACCAGTGTCCTGACAGTTACTCTGTGTCCCTCCAGCTCTCCCTGAGGATGTGGCGGATGACCTGCACCGTGATAGGACAGAGGAAAAGCCTCCATGGATCCCCACGGTAAGCTGGAATTTTTCTGGTCTGAGATAGAAATATTGCTTTATTTCTCTTTCAATAGAATTAAGTTATGAATATTTGAGGGTATTCCTTCCAGATACATACAATTCCCTTGGTTGGTAGAATGTGGAGTGAGAGTCTATGACCAACTCATGATGCCTGATTCCACAGGACATTACAATTGACAGCATCCATTACAGCCTGTAGAGTACGGAGCTCTCTCTCCTGCATCGATTTTTCTTCTAGGAAAATAATTCTGTAATTTCCAACCTAAATGGACTTGGAAGTTCCATCCTCCCAGCCAAGTTCTTGCCTTTCAGCCTGAGTAGGTTTGCTCTGATAACCCTTGCTGGGTTCCCTGGACCACTGTTTCTTATCACGTTTTCTACTGTCAGCAAATGAACAAAAGACCTGAGCATCACTGTGATCTTATCCTCATAGTGTTTTCTCTTCTGTAATTGCAGGTGGCCTTCCCAGAAGGTGAAGACGGTATGTATTCTGGAATGAGTCACTTGGGGAGGAAGAACTTTGAAGATGAGAAAGTGGGACATTCTTGCTGGTTTTAGTGTAGAGGGCAAACTGATTCCAAATTTGTGCTGGGAATGAGAGTAGGGGTCCTGGTGATAGAAAGTGAATTACAAGTAACGTGACCAATTACTATAGTCCCACGAAGAAGCTGTATTACGGTTAGGTGGTGTAGGTTTGTGTGCATGAGACTGGGTATGTCTGTATGTGAAATGAGTGGTATGATTCTGTGTGTGTATGTGAACTTTTTGTGTTGTGTTTACCTTGATTTATGTTCCCCTAAACATCACTGTTACTGGTGCCAACTTTCTAGAAAATATTCCCATCACCACTGCATCATGAATGGGTATGGATATAAAAGTAAATAAACTGTACACTTTCAATGTGTGCATTGATTTTATACCAAGTGAGCCTCATTTAACCTGGAAAACAAATCCTATCACCACCCAGGCAAATGTTTACTGGATTCTTTTTTTTTCCTTTTGGCTGTGTTGTGTCTTCATTGCCCTGTGCGGCCTTCTCATTTCGGTGGCTTCTGTTGTTCCAGAGCGCGGGCTCTAGGTGCATGGGCTTCCATAGTTGTGGCACCTGGGCTCAGTAGTTGTGACTTATGGGCTCTAGAGCACAGGCTTAGTAGTTGTGGTGCACGGACTTAGTTGCTCCATGGCTGGATTCTTAATGAACAAAACTGGGTTTCAGCATGCCTACTACTGGGTCAATTACAACTTCATTTAATAAGAAATCTCATCTCTTAGTAGGTCTCATAGTATTCTGAATGGTTATGATACATCTCTCTGCCACTTCCCTCATTCTAACTGTTTCCTATTAGAGCCTCGGGATGAGTCCTCCCCCCTTACCTGAAGCACCTAGTGCTAGGCAGGCCTCCTTCCTTTTGCAGGGAGCCCATGCTTGTACCCACATGCCACACCCAGTTCTGGAGGAATCCGAGAAAGAAGGAGCCTCCAGGAGTAGATGGAGGAAATTCACTCCCCCTTTCTCCTTTGAGGCTAATATTCACTATCAGATTCTGTGCTAAGGAAAGGAAATGTCCTTCTCCTGCGGAAAGTCTGTCTTCCATCACTTGTGCCGGCCCTGTTTCTGTGTGCTGGGCAAGGAACACTGCATACAGTGAAGACAGAACCAAGAGATCTACCCCAGGGATTGAGCTCAGGGTAGGCACTGGCTCTGTCTGTCCTGTCCGTGATCCATCATTCATCATGGTTGTGACTCTTGGACAGTCACTTATCTCTCTAAATTTCCACACCCTCCACCATAACATATGGGTTACAGCCCCCACTTTGCCCTCCCCTTCACCCCCAACAGGGCTGGGTGTCAGACATGATAATGGATATTCTCCATGAGCTGTAAAGCATTGTTCCCATGAAAAAGCTGAAGAGTAAGCTTGAATCCCCCTTTACTTGGAGCCGTCAAATCCCTTCTCTCCCTCCAACAGCTACAAAATATCCAGCTTCTTCTTGCCATCATTCAGGATTGAATACTTATAGAGCATTTGTGAAGCACCGGTCCTTTATTTTTCAAACATTTTACCTGTATTCAATCATTTTTGGCCACATGACATAATGCTAAATGTAGGCCATGTTAACATTTCTACATCTCAGAACAGGGAACTGAGGCAAAGAGGGATCTACATATCTTTCCCAAGTACATGCTTCTTCTAAACGGGATTTGAATCCAGTCCATCAGTCATGGTCCCAATGGTTTGCTGAGTTTCTAGACATTCTCAGTTAAATAAAGATATTTGCCCACAAAACCTGTCTGTTGGGTGTTTTCACTGCATACCAAACTGCAAGATCTTCCTAAGTCCAACTTTGATTCAGGAGGCTCTGCTGGGCCGCTGGTGAGGAAAGGGACCAAAGGATTGAACTGTGAATAAATTATTGCTAATTTCCCCATGGTCTTCTGCCAGCAAGATGTCAATAGTTGTCTCTATTGTAATGCATTTCCCAGGATGCTGCTCCCAGATTGTGAGAAGAAGAAACACTCATCAGAGGTCAAGAATATCAACCCCAGGCTGGCTGAAAAAGATCCGCATCCGGCCACATTTTAGGATGCACCCTATAAATGACCCAGCTGAAGGTACTGTGGAAAACGTCTCGTTCGGTTCACTCAAGAATAGTTATTCTAGTTGATTCAGTGCCTCATATTTAAGAAAAAGCTATGAAATATTAAGCAGTATTCTTCTTTTATTCCATGTGTTCAAATTGAAACTTACTAAGCCAGCTGGTACTGTTTTAACCATGGAAGTAAACATGCATTTATTTATTTATTGATTGATTGATTGATTGAATTTTATTTTTTTTATTAGTTTCTGCTTTATAACAAAGTGAATCAGTCATACATATACATCTGTTCCCACATCCCTTCCCTCATGCATCTCCCTCCCTCCCACCCTCCCCATCCCACCCCTCCAGGCGGTCACAAAGCACCGAGCTGTTCTCCCTGTGCTCTGCAGCATGCATTTAAAATTCAACATTTGGTTCATGTTTAAGAGGGAAGATGGTCTCTAGTTATGGTTTAGACATTAGCTGATTTTTGAACGTCAGCAACAACACATCCCTCCCTGAAACCATGTTTTGAGATTTCTTTAAATTATTAGACATTATTTAGAACAGGAATATATTGACATACAACATGTACATGCAATACAGAAAATTCCTGTATCCTATCACTCCAGTTTCAGCTATTAATAATATATAGCATAGGTGAAGTACATTTGTTACAATTAGTGAAACAATGTAAGTATATTTTTACTAATGAAAAGTCCATAGTTCACCTCAGAGTCACACCTTGTGTTGTTATATGCAATGATATTTGAAATATGTACAATATTATTTGTCACCATTATGGTGCCATACAGAAATGTGTACACGAATGTTCATAGTCGCATTATTCTTAGTAGCCAAAAGATAGAAACAATCCAAAGTCCATGAGGTGATGAATGGATAAATAAAATGTGATATATACACAGAATGGAATAATTTTCAACCATAAAAAGGAATTAAAGATTGACTTATGCTACAAAATGAATGATCCAAATAATATAAAAAATATATTATTGTTAGTGAAATAAGGCAGGCGCAGAAAGACAAATATTATATGATTCCACTTGTATGAGGTACCTAGTGTAGGCAAACTCACAGACACCGGAAGTAGAAATTACCAAGGTCAGGAGGCAGGAGTAAGGTGGATTATGATTTAATGGGTACAGAGGTTACGTGGAAATGATGAAAAAGATTAAGATGTAGATTGTGTTGATGGGTACACAGCATTGTGAAAGTAAGAAATGCTAGTGAACTGTATACTTAAAAATTATGAAAAGCATAAATATGTATATTTCATCACAATAAAATAAGTCAAAAATCCAACAGAATGGACGATGAATGAAGGAACAACATATTTGATTAGAAGGAAGCTGAAAGAGTCTTGTAACATTTCAAGAAGAAGGGGGATTTGGAGGGACTTTGAAATGGGCAGAGGGGCCGTGGGATTCTATACTGAAACATAGTGCAATGTTTTTCAGACTGACTCTTTCAAATTGATTAGGTTCCCTACAGCTAGAAAGCTAAAGGTCCTCTTCCTCATTTCTGAAATGTTCCTCCCCTTTGCCTTCCTCCACCCACCAGGGAGGTTTGTCCAACAGCACCTTAGTCCACACTCAGTAACCACCTGCCTCCATACACTCCCACCCTGTGTCCACATTAACGAGGCTCTCTGAGCAATTCCTGAGCAGCATCACCAGTGTCCTGACACTTACTCTGTGTCCTCCTAGAACACCCTGAGGACCTGTTGGAGAAACTGCCCCATGTGAGGACAATTAAAGTGGCTCCTGCTACCTCCAGGGTAAGCTCCCCTTATTTATCAGAGATTAAAAGTTTGCTTCATTTCTTTCTTTTCCAATTAATTTCAGATCAGAAGATCTACAATGTTCAAGACAGCAGATGTATACAATTTTGCTTGGTTGGATGAATGCTGAGTGAAGGTCTTTCCCAACAGATAACTCATTCAAAAGGCCATTTAAAAAATGGCAACATCAGTTAGAAACTGTAGAGTCAGACACACTTTCCTCAGCAGAAAATTTCCCTCCTTGAAATAGACTTTTGTATTTGCTCCTCAAAGTGGACCTGAGAGATCTTCCAGGCAAAGCTCCAGCCTTTCCCACAGCTGTCTTCTCTGGTTTCTTTGGGGGCCATTGACTCAACAACCGTTTCCCATTTGGTTTTCTGAGGACAAAAAAAGAGATGAAATACCTGTGTCCACAGAGCACAGGATGCTGAGATCCTTACACTGTTTTCTCTTCTCTAATCACAGGTGGATTGGACAGCAAACAAAAACGGTATGTATTCAGGGTTCACCCCTGTGCTGAGAAACAATCTAGATGATGAAGAAGGTGGGACTCTCTTGCTGGCTTTGCTTGGAGAGACACCCTGATTCAGGGTCCCTACAGGGATGAGGGCTGGGGGTGTAGAGCTAGAGAGTGATTTCCCAGTAAAGAGCCGTGCCGAAGTTCTATGGTCCTGGAAGTAACTGCATCATTTAGAGGATGTGGGTTTGTGTGTATCAGGGTTGGGGTGGGGTCCATGTGTGAGCTTATGTGGTGTGATTGTGAACCTGCATGCGTGAGCGTGTGTGTGTTTCCTGAGGAGGTATTTCCCTCTTACACAGCACAATTCACCTGTCAACAAAGCTCATCACCACTGCACACTGTCTGTACACTACCTTGTTCTTCCCTCAACACAGCTGTTGCCCAGATTTGGTTAATATTCCTTTTCCTCAGAAGGAGATGGCGCAGAGATAAATGTTCTCAGCTCTTGACCTCCTAAGTGGAAAAGCCAAACTGAGAACCCAGGGGTGCGTCCCAATGTGGGTGCTCTGGATCCCTGACCTGCACTTACCACTCAGCCAAGGGATCCTCAGTCATGGAGCAAGGGAGTCCCTGCAATCGTATCCTTGGCTGGAAGTCCTAGCATCTCCAAGGTCCAGACCCTGCCCATCAGGTGGCCTTAGTCGTCACAGAATCCAGGGCAGCTATGGGTGGACTTTTCAGTTGACTTTGGCACAGTCATTAATGTGAAATTCACCTCAGGACCTGCATTCTCCTGGTCAGCTCACAGATTCTGAGAGGTGTGAGACCCCATGTACACAGTACAGGTCATATCTGTCAGTGCTGGTGTCATTGCTTAAACAAGGCCAGAAGCAGATAAGAATCAGGGAGCTATTTTATTGTATTGGATAACATTACCATAAGCCTTAGAATTAATCAATTCCTGTAGCCCACACCCAAGGACTCAAAGTGGAACCTGACTGTTAGCCTGTACACTTCTCCTGCACAGCTGGGTTAGAGACAGGCTGTGCTCAGTCCGGGCTCCCTCTTCATAACGAAGTGTCCCACTTATGGAACAGCTCCCTAGAGTATGGACAGCCCCTGACTCAATGGGCATACGTACATTGTATAGAAAACAAAGACTGGGAGAAAAATATGATACGGTTGATAGTGGCTGTATCTAAATGGTAGGATTTCAGTTTTGTCAAATCTTGTGTATTTGATTTTCTTTAAGACAAGTGATTAGTGAATAAATGTAGCATATTTTGTCTAGGATTGAATTCAGTCCTTTAATGGAGGTTGCTGTTAATCAAGTATAAAATATCATACAACAGAAGACATGATAAATGCAGTAGCTGGCATTGTGGATGCTGGGGAAAGAGTGATCTGGGAAAAATCAAGAGACAGTGGCAATTTAGCAGAAGCTCAAAAGAGGCAGGATGTGTCATGTGTCTGTGTCACTGAAACAGAGCATGCATTTTAGTGTTTACTATTTTTTAGATCGACCCTTCCCTTCTGATGAGGCTCCCTTTAGCTAGAAAGCCATAACTCTGTTTTCATTTCCTTCCTCTTGTCCTTTGCCTTCCTTCATCCCCCAAAGAGCATGGCCCAACACCAGCTCAGCCCACACTAACTAACCTCCCACATCCATACACACCACCCCATGTCCTCATCGAGAAGAAAGCCCCTGAGTAATTCCTGAGCCGCATCACCAGTGTCCTGACAGTTACTCTGTGTCCCTCCAGCTCTCCCTGAGGTTTCGGTGGATGACCTGCACCGTGATAGGACAGAAGAAAAGCCCCCGTGGATCCCCAAGGCAAGCTGGATTTTTTCTGGTCTGAGATAGAAATATTGCTTTATTTCTCTTTCAATAGAATTAAGTTATGTATAATTGAGTGTATTCCTTCCAGATACACACAATTCCCTTGGTTGGGCGAATGTGGAGTGAGGGTCTATTACCAACTCATGGTTCCTGATTCCACAGGACATTACAATTGACAGCATCCATTACTGCCTGTAGAGTAAGGAGCTCTCTCTCCTGCAGCGATTTTTCTTCTAGGCAAAGAATTCTCAAATTTCCAACCTAAATGGACTTGGAAGTTCCATCCTCCCAGCAAAGTTCTTGCCTTTCAGCCTGAGTAGGTTTGCTCTGATATCCCTTGCTGGGTTCCCTGGACCACTGTTTCTTATCAGGTTTTCTACTGTCAGCAAATGAACAAAAGACCTGAGCATCACTGTGATCTTATCCTCATAGTGTTTTCTCTTCTGTATTTGCAGGTGGGCTTCCCAGAACGTGAAAACGGTATGTATTCTGGAATCAGTCACTTAGGGAGGAAGAACTTTGAAGATGAGAAAGTGGGACATTCTTGCTGGTTTTAGTGTAGAGGGCAAACTGATTCCAAATTTGTGCTGGGAAAGAGAGTAGGGGTCCTGGTGATAGAAAGTGATTTACAAGTAATGTGACCAATTACTATAGTCCCAGGAAATCTGTATTACGGTTAGGTGGTGTGGGTTTGTGTGCATGACACTGGGTGTGTCTGTATGTGAAATGAGTGGTATGATTCTGTGTGTGTATGTGAACTTTTTGTGTTGTGTTTACCTTGATTTATGTTCCCCTAAACATCACTGTTACTGGTGCTAACTTTCTAGAAAATATTCCCATCACCACTGCATCATGAATGGGTATGGATATAAAAGTAAATAAACTGTACACTTTCAGTGTGTGCATTGATTTTATACCAAGTGAGCCTCATTTAACCTGGAAAACAAATCCTATCACCACCCAGGCAAATGTTTACTGGATTATTATTATTATTATTATTATTATTATTATTATTATTATTTGGCTGTGTTGGGTCTTCGTTGCAGTGCGCGGGCTTCTCATTTCGGTGGCTTCTGTTGTTCCAGAGCATTGGCTCTAGGTGCATGGGCTTCAATAGTTGTGGCACGTGGGCTGAGTAGTTGTGACGTGCGGGCTCTAGAGCACAGGCTTAGTAGTTGTGGTGCACGGACTTAGTTGCTCCATGGCTGGATTCTTAATGAACAAAACTGGGTTTCAGCATGCCTACTACTGGGTAAATTACAACTTCATTTAATAAGAAATCTCATCTCTTAGTAGGTCTCATAGCATTCTGAATGGTTATGATACATCTCTCTGCCACTTCCCTCATTCTAACTGTTTCCTATTAGAGCCTCGGGATGAGTCCTCCCCCCTTACCTGAAGCACCTAGTGCTAGGCAGGCCTCCTTCCTTTTGCAGGGAGCCCATCCTTGTACCCACATGCCACACCCAGTTCTGGAGGAATCCGAGAAAGAAGGAGCCTCCAGGAGTAGACGGAAGAAATTCACTCCACCTTTCTCCTTTGAGGCTAATATTCACTATCGGATTCTGTGCTAAGGAAACGAAATGTCCTTCTCCTGTGGAAAGTCTGTCTTCCATCACTTGTGCCGGCCCTGTTTCTGTGTGCTGGGCAAGAAACACTGCATACAGTGAAGACAGAACCAAGAGATCTACCCCAGGGATTGAGCTCAGGGTAGGCACTGGCTCTGTCTGTCCTGTCCGTGATCCATCATTCATCATGGTTTTGACTCTTGGACAGTCACTTATCTCTCTAAATTTCCACACCCTCCACCATAACATATGGGTTACAGCCCCGACATTGCCTTCCCCTTCACCCCCAACAGGGCTGGGTGTCAGACATGGTAATGGATATTCTCCATGAGCTGTAAAGCATTGTTCCCATGAAAAAGCTGAAGAGTAAGCTTGAATCCCCCTTTACTTGGAGCCGTCAAATCTCTTCTCTCCTTTCAACAGCTACGAAATATCCAGCTTCTTCTTGCCATCATTCAGGATTGAACACTTATAGAGCATTTGTGAAGCACCGGTCCTTTATCTTTCAAACATTTTACCGGTATTCAATCATTTTTGGCCACATGACATAATGCTAAATGTAGGCCATGTTAAGATTTCTACATCTCAGAACAGGGAACTGAGGCAAAGAGGGATCTACATATCTTTCCCAAGTACATGCTTCTTCTAAACGGGATTTGAATCCAGTCCATCAGTCATGGTCCCAATGGTTTGCTGAGTTTCTAGACATTCTCAGTTAAATAAAGATATTTGCCCACAAAACCTGTCTGTTGGGTGTTTTCACTGCATACCAAACTGCAAGATCTTCCTAAGTCCAACTTTGATTCAGGAGGCTCTGCTGGGCAGCTGGTGAGGAAAGGGACCAAAGGATTGAACTGTGAATAAATTATTGCTAATTTCCCCATGGTCTTCTGCCAGCAAGATGTCAATAGTTGTCTCTATTGTAATGCATTTCCCAGGATGCTGCTCCCAGAATGCGAGAAGAAGAAACACTCATCAGAGGTCAAGAATATCAACCCCAGGCTGGCTGAAAAAGATCCGCATCCGGCCACATTTTAGGATGCACCCTATAAATGACCCAGCTGAAGGTACTGTGGAAAATGTCTCATTCGGTTCACTCAAGAATAATTATTCTAGTTGATTCAGTGCCTCATATTGAAGAAAAAGCTATGAAATATTAAGCAGTATTCTTCTTTTATACCATGTGTTCAAATTGAAACTTACTAAGCCAGCTGGTACTGTTTTAACCATGGAAGTAAACATGGATATATGTATGTATTTATTTATTTATTTATTTATTGAATTTTATTTTTTTTATTAGTTTCTGCTTTATAACAAAGTGAATCAGTCATACATATACATCTGTTCCCACATCCCTTCCCTCATGCATCTCCCTCCCTCCCACCCTCCCCATCCCACCCCTCCAGGCGGTCACAAAGCACCGAGCTGATCTCCCTGTGCTCTGAGGCATGCATTTAAAATTCAACATTTGGTTCATGTTTAAGAGGGAAGATGGTCTCTAGTTATGGTTTAGACATTAGCTGATTTTGAACGTCAGCAACAACACATCCCTCCCTGAAACCATGTTTTGAGATTTCTTTAAATTATTAGACATTATTTAGAACAGGAATATATTGACATAAAACATGTACATGCAATACAGAAAATTCCTGTATCCTATCACTCCAGTTTCAGCTATTAATAATATATAGCATAGGTGAAGTACATTTGTTACAATTAGTGAAACAATGTAAGTATATTTTTACTAATGAAAAGTCCATAGTTCACCTCAGAGTCACACCTTGTGTTGTTATATTCAATGATATTTGAAATATGTACAATATTATTTGTCACCATTATGGTGCCATACAGAAATGTGTACACTAATGTTCATAGTCGCATTATTCTTAGTAGCCAAAAGATAGAAACAATCCAAAGTCCATGAGGTGATGAATGGATAAATAAAATGTGATATATACACAGAATGGAATAATTTTCAACCATAAAAAGGAATTAAAGATTGACTTATGCTACAAAATGAATGATCCAAATAATATAAAAAATATATTATTGTTAGTGAAACAAGGCAGGCGCAGAAAGACAAATATTATATGATTCCACTTGTATGAGGTACCTAGTGTAGGCAAACTCACAGACACCGGAAGTAGAAATTACCAAGGTCAGGAGGCAGGAGTAAGGTGGATTATGATTTAATGGGTACAGAGGTTACGTGGAAATGATGAAAAAGATTAAGATGTAGATTGTGTTGATGGGTACACAGCATTGTGAAAGTAAGAAATGCTAGTGAACTGTATACTTCAAAATTATGAAAAGCATAAATATGTATATTTCATCACAATAAAATAAGTCAAAAATCCAACAGAATGGACGATGAATGAAGGAGCCACATATTTGATTAGAAGGAAGCTGAAAGAGTCTTGTAACATTTCAAGAAGAAGGGGGATTTGGAGGGACTTTGAAATGGGCAGAGGGGCCGTGGGACTCTATACTGAAACATAGTGCAATGTTAGTGTTTAAGCTTTTTCAGACTGACACTTTCAAATTGATTAGGTTCCCTACAGCTAGAAAGCTAAAGGTTCTCTTCCTCATTTCTGAAATGTTCCTCCCCTTTGCCTTCCTCCACCCACCAGGGAGGTTTGTCCAACAGCACCTCAGTCCACACTCAGTAACCACCTGCCTCCATACACTCCCACCCTGTGTCCACATTAACGAGGCTCTCTGAGTAATTCCTGAGCAGCATCACCAGTGTCCTGACACTTACTCTGTGTCCTCCTAGAGCCCCCTGAGGACCTGTTGGAGAAACTGCCCCATGTGAGGACAATCAAAGTGGCTCCTGCTACCTCCAGGGTAAGCTCCCCTTATTTATCAGAGATTAAAAGTTTGCTTCATTTCTTTCTTTTCCAATTGATTTCAGATCTGAAGATCTACAATGTACAAGACAGCTGATGTATACAATTTTGCTTGGTTGGATGAATGCTGAGTGAAGGTCTTTCCCAACAGATAACTCATTCAAAAGGCCATTTAAAAAATGGCAACACCAGTTAGAAACTGTAGAGTCAGACACACTCTCCTCAGCAGAAAATTTCCCTCCTTGAAATAGACTTTTGTATTTGCTCCTCAAAGTGGACCTGAGAGATCTTCCAGGCAAAGCTCCAGCCTTTCCCACAGCTGTCTTCTCTGGTTTCTTTTGGGGCCATTGACTCAACAACCGTTTCCCATTTGGTTTTCTGAGGACAAAAAAAGAGATGAAATACCTGTGTCCACAGAGCACAGGATGCTGAGATCCTTACACTGTTTTCTCTTCTCTAATCACAGGTGGATTGGACAGCAAACAAAAACGGTATGTATTCAGAGTTCACCCCTGTGCTGAGGAACAATCTAGATGATGAAGAAGGTGGGACTCTCTTGCTGGCTTTGCTTGGAGAGACACCCTGATTCAGGGTCCCTACAGGGATGAGGGCTGGGGGTGTAGAGCTAGAGAGTGATTTCCCAGTAAAGAGCCATGCCCAAGTTCTATGGTCTTGGAAGTAACTGCATCATTTAGATGATGTGGGTTTGTGTGTATCAGGGTTGGGGTGGGGTCCATGTGTGAGCCTATGTGGTGTGATTGTGAACCTGCATGCGTGAGCGTGTGTGTGTTTCCTGAGGAGATATTTCCCTCTTACACAGCACAATTCACCTGTCAACAAAGCTCATCACCACTGCACACTGTCTGTACACTACCTTGTTCTTCCCTCAACACAGCTGTTGCCCAGATTTGGTTAATATTCCTTTTCCTCAGAAGGAGATGGTGCAGAGATAAATGTTCTAAGCTCTTGACCTCCTAAGTGGAAAAGCCAAACTGAGAACCCAGGGGTGGGTCCCAATGTGGGTGCTCTGGATCCCTGACCTGCACTTACCACTCAGCCAAGGGATCCTCAGTCATGGAGCAAGGGAGTCCCTGCATCTGTATCCTTGGCTGGAAGTCCTCGCATCTCCAAAGGTCCAGACCTTGCCCATCAGGTGGCATTAGTGGTCACAGAATCCAGGGCAGCTATGGGTGGGCTTATCAGTTGACTTTGGCACAGTCATTAATGTGAAATTCACCTCAGGACCTGCATTCTCGTGGTCAGCTCACAGATTCTGAGAGGTGTGAGACCCCATGTATACAGTACAGGTCATATCTGTCAGTGCTGGTGTCATTGCTTAAACAAGGCCAAAAGCAGATAAGAATCAGGGAGCTATTTTATTGTATTGGATAACATTACCATAAGCCGTAGAATTGGTCAGTTCCTTTAGCCCACACCCAAGGACTCAAAGTGGAACCTGACTGTTAGCCTGTACACTTCTCCTGCACAGCTGGGTTAGAGACAGGCTGTGCTCAGTCCGGGCTCCCTCTTCATAACGAAGTGTCCCACTTATGGAACAGCTCCCTAGAGTATGGACAGCCCCTGACTCAGTGGGCATACGTACATTGTATAGAAAACAAAGACTGGGAGAAAAATATGATACGATTGATAGTGGCTGTATCTAAATGGTAGGACTTCAGTTTTGTCAAATCTTGTGTATTTGATTTTCTTTAAGACAAGTGATTAGTGAATAAATATAGCATATTTTGTCTAGGATTGAATTCAGTCCTTTAATGGAGGTTGCTGTTAATCAAGTATAAAATATCATACAACAGAAGACATGATAAATGCAGTAGCTGGCATTGTGGATGCTGGGGAAAGAGTGATCTGGGAAAAATCAAGCGACAGTGGCAATTTAGCAGGAGCTCAAAAGAGGCAGCATGGGTCATGGGTCTGTGTCATTGAAACAGAGCATGCATTTTAGTGTTTACCATTTTTTAGATCGACCCTTCCCTTCTGATGAGATTCCCCTTAGCTAGAAAGCCAAAGCTCTGTTTTCACTTCCTTCCTCTTGTCCTTTGCCTTCCTTCATCCCCCAAAGAGGATGGCCCAACACCAGCTCAGCCCACACTTACTAACCTCCCACATCCATACACACCACCCCATGTCCTCATCGAGAGGAAAGCCCCTGAGTAATTCCTGAGCCGCATCACCAGTGTCCTGACAGTTACTCTGTGTCCCTCCAGCTCTCCCTGAGGATGTGGCGGATGACCTGCACCGTGATAGGACAGAGGAAAAGCCTCCGTGGATCCCCACGGTAAGCTGGATTTTTTCTGGTCTGAGATAGAAATATTGCTTTATTTCTCTTTCAATAGAATTAAGTTATGAATATTTGAGGGTATTCCTTACAGATACATACAATTCCCTTGGTTGGGAGAATGTGGAGTGAGAGTCTATGACCAACTCATGATGCCTGATTCCACAGGACATTACAATTGACAGCATCCATTACAGCCTGTAGAGTACGGAGCTCTCTCTCCTGCATCGATTTTTCTTCTAGGAAAATAATTCTGTAATTTCCAACCTAAATGGACTTGGAAGTTCCATCCTCCCAGCCAAGTTCTTGCCTTTCAGCCTGAGTAGGTTTGCTCTGATAACCCTTGCTGGGTTCCCTGGACCACTGTTTCTTATCAGGTTTTCTACTGTCAGCAAATGAACAAAAGACCTGAGCATCACTGTGATCTTATCCTCATAGTGTTTTCTCTTCTGTAATTGCAGGTGGCCTTCCCAGAAGGTGAAGACGGTATGTATTCTGGAATGAGTCACTTGGGGAGGAAGAACTTTGAAGATGAGAAAGTGGGACATTCTTGCTGGTTTTAGTGTAGAGGGCAAACTGATTCCAAATTTGTGCTGGGAATGAGAGTAGGGGTCCTGGTGATAGAAAGTGAATTACAAGTAACGTGACCAATTACTATAGTCCCACGAAGAAGCTGTATTACGGTTAGGTGGTGTAGGTTTGTGTGCATGAGACTGGGTATGTCTGTATGTGAAATGAGTGGTATGATTCTGTGTGTGTATGTGAACTTTTTGTGTTGTGTTTACCTTGATTTATGTTCCCCTAAACATCACTGTTACTGGTGCCAACTTTCTAGAAAATATTCCCATCACCACTGCATCATGAATGGGTATGGATATAAAAGTAAATAAACTGTACACTTTCAATGTGTGCATTGATTTTATACCAAGTGAGCCTCATTTAACCTGGAAAACAAATCCTATCACCACCCAGGCAAATGTTTACTGGATTATTATCATTATTATTATTATTATTTGGCTGTGTTGGGTCTTCGTTGCAGTGAGCGGGCTTCTCATTTCGGTGGCTTCTGTTGTTCCAGAGCATGGGCTCTAGGTGCATGGGGCTCAATAGTTGTGGCACGTGGGCTGAGTAGTTGTGACTTGCGGGCTCTAGAGCACAGGCTTAGTAGTTGTGGTGCACGGACTTAGTTGCTCCATGGCTGGATTCTTAATGAACAAAACTGGGTTTCAGCATGCCTACTACTGGGTCAATTACAACTTCATTTAATAAGAAATCTCATCTCTTAGTAGGTCTCATAGCATTCTGAATGGTTATGATACATCTCTCTGCCACTTCCCTCATTCTAACTGTTTCCTATTAGAGCCTCGGGATGAGTCCTCCCCCCTTACCTGAAGCACCTAGTGCTAGGCAGGCCTCCTTCCTTTTGCAGGGAGCTCATGCTTGTACCCACATGCCACACCCAGTTCTGGAGGAGTCCGAGAAAGAAGGAGCCTCCAGGAGTAGATGGAGGAAATTCACTCCACCTTTCTCCTTTGAGGCTAATATTCACTATTGGATTCTGTGCTAAGGAAACGAAATGTCCTTCTCCTGTGGAAAGTTTGTCTTCCATCACTTGTGCCAGCCGTTTTTCTGTGTGCTGGGCAAGGAACACTGCATACAGTGAAGACAGAACCAAGAGATCTACCCCAGGGATTGAGCTCAGGGTGGGCACTGACTCCCTTCACAGGAGGGCGGAGAGGAGGTTGTGCTTTGCATGGTGGGACAGAGAAACCAAGCAGTGTGACAAGAGCATCTCCACTCATGTTGCGGTGCAAACTGCCAGATGCAGTAGGTTCTTGGTATTTTCTGAAGGCTTTTGCAAGCAAACAAGTCTCGGAGTAAAGTCAATTAAAACATGGAAAGTTATACTTAAAAATTTTTTTTCGATAGTGAGTCCTTTGAGAAATACATAGTTTAATAGATTATGAATGCCTTATATGTGTCAATATTTTACCCACCAAAGAAAACACTGAAGATACTTGATTGTAAAATGTCACTTGTTTACCCAAGAGACTGTGTATGAGTAAAGTTGTTCTAGAAATCCTCAATCGCTAGGTCGTAGTTTCCTGATGGTGCTGAGGGGAACCCTGGTGTGCGATTCAGTGCCTGCTACTCACAGGGAGGCTCTTAAGAACTCAGAGACCCGCTCAGTGGACCCCACGTGTGAGGACAGGATTGGAGCCTCGGGCTGGACTTGAAGAGGGAAATGCTTTAGAGAAGTGGAAGGAGATACAGGAAGGGCACATGAGCCATGGGGAGTCAGGGATGGTTGGTTTAGAGATCAAGGAAAAGTGTACAGCTGAGCACAGCCTGGGCCACACTTAGGATGCTATTGGCACTTCTGCTTGAATGGGGAAGAGAAAGGACATCCCCCTCTTACTGGAGTGAACTCTGGAGAGATGTCTTCTTTAAAGCCTGGGGAGAGGAGCTTCACTCCCATTATCTCCTGATACCTGTGTACATTCGAGACCCTTCCTCCTTTCTTCTTTCCCTCTGTTGACTCCCTTTCCTTATTTTTCTTCTTTTCCCCCTTTTTCCACTTTGTATTTATTTTACATATGTATAGTTTATTGTTGTAAAAGTACACATACGGTGAAATCCAACTTCTTAACAAGTTTTGAAATGTCCAGTCAGTCCTGTTGACTACATTCACCTTGTTGTACAGCATGTGTCTAGAACTTTTCCATTTTGAAATAACACATTCTAACCATTGAACGGAGACTTCCCATGTCAACCTCCTGCCAGCTCTTTGAACCACCCTTCTACTCTCTGCTTCTCGGAGTTTTCTTTCAGTTTTTGACCTTCTGTGACTGGCTTATTTCACTCTTACAAATGTCCTCCAAGTTCTTTCGTGTTGCTGCAAATGGCAGGATTTCATTCTTTTTCAAAGACTGAATGACATTCCACTGTATGTGTACACCACATTTTCTTTATTAATTCATCTTCCCATGGACACTAGGCAGTTTTCCTATGTTGTGTATTGTGTATAATGTTGCAATACATGAGATTGTAGATATCTCTTGGACATTCTTGTTTTATCTCCTTTGTATATAAACCTAAATGAGTGATTGCTGGATTTTATGAGAGTTCTCTTAATAATTTTTGGGGGACCTCCATGCTGTTTTCCATAATGGGTACAACATTTTACATTACTACAGGGTACAAAACAGGGTAGAGAAGTTCCACTTCACATCTTTTCCAGCATCCAGTAATTTTCTTTCTTTTCTTCTTTTTCTTTCTTTTTTTTTTTTTTTGCAGTACACGGGCCTCTCATTGTTTTGAGGTCTCCCGTTGCAGAGCACAGGCTCCAAACGCACAGGCTCAGCGGCCATGGTTCATGGGCCAAGCCACTCAGCGGCATGTGGGATCCTCTCAAACCGGGGCACGAACATGTGTCCCCTGCATCGGCAGGCGGACTCTCAACCACTGTGCCACCAGGGAAGCCCTAATTGTCTTTTTATAATACACATCCTAAGAGGTGTGAGTGATATCTCCTTGTGGCTTGATTTCCATTTTCCTGATGCTTAGCAATGTTGAGCAAATTTTCATATGTAGATTGACCACTTATATGTCTTTATGGAGAAATGTCTAGTGAAGCTTTTTACCCATTTTTAAACTCAGTTATTTGCCCGCTGTTTTTCTGAAATTGCCTTGTAGTAGTTTCTTTTGTATTCTGGATATTGGTCCCTTATTCAAATTCAAGATTTACACATATTTCCTCCCATCCTATAGGTTGCCTTTTCATTCTGTTGATTGTTGAAGAGACCATCATTTCTTCACTTGGTAATCTTAGAACCTTGGCCAAGATCAGTTGGCAATATATATGTGCGTTTATTTGGGGTCTCTCTATTATATTTCATTGGTCTATCTCACTGTCTTGATGCCAGTAGCAGACTGTTTTGACTACTGTGGCATTGTTATGTGTTTTGAGTTCAGGAAGTGTTAATCTCCATCATTGCTCTTTGCTCTCAAGATTGTTTTATCTACTTGAGGTGGTTCCACATGTGTTTTAGGATTCTGTCCACTTCTATAATAATGACATGGAATTTTGTGGGTTGTTGCGATATATGTGTACATCCCTTTATGTAGTATAGAAATGCCAACAGTATTTAATAATCCAGTCTATGAACATGGTATGTCATTCCAATTACTTGTCTCTTCTTTAAATTCTTTCCGCAATGTCCTGTAGTTTTCAGTATACAAATTTTTTACCTCCTATGTGGCCTTTTCTACAGCCTTCCTCAGGTCTTCTAGAGTCACGTGTGAGAAGGATGGGCTCATGGAGAGAGTGAAATCCCTCCCTCCCCTCTGCACCTACACTCTGATTATGTCTAATACCGGTGTACCGGGCCATGCCCTTCACCTCTGTCTACAAGTGGGCCCCTTGCTGGGAATTCCTCTTGGATCTGAGTGTTGACTGTACTATTTCATTGTCCACAAGGACTCTCGCAATGCCTGGCATGGGTCCAAGAGCCCAAGATATACCTACATACGAATGATCAGATCAGGCCATCAAATTTTCTGCAGTAAAGAACAACCAGGGGAGGGGTGGCTGGTTGCCTCTTTCTCATCTTTGGATTTCTTAGAGCTGAGCTTTCCCGTGTGGTAGCCACTAACAAAATGTGTATATTTATAATTAAGTTAGTTCAAACAATAATTAACTCATTCTATTAAAAAATGCAAAATACACACAATTGCTTGGTCACACTTGCCATGTTTCAAGTGTGTCTGTAACATCTGGAATTTCAGGTTGGTAAGGTTGACGGTGAAAGCTCTAAATGGGTCTATAGAAGTGAGGGGTCGAAAGGTGATTGTCTCAGAATCTCTCCCTCATTTGCAATTTTCAACGGTGATCAATATCTTATTGAAGGACTCTGTCTGCACAGAGCACAGGGGAGGTCTGAGAACCTGTAGGGAAGACCAGGGGGATGCTGTGTGAGCCAGCAAGTCGAGTAGGAGAAATGGGTGGGTCAACTTGTATAATAAATTTATGCTCATGGTTGTGTTTGTACAGAATGCATCGTGGAGAGCATACATAACAGTGATGCTGATGACGATTCACATAGTGAACAACTCTCAGGTAGGATCTAAAGCGAGACAATTCCTAGAACACTTGGGTGCCACCCGGTTCTTTAGAAACTAAGGAAGGTGAATATGAAATCAGGAAGAAGAAGGAAATATGTGTAGAATTCTGATTTGTTCTTTCCAAATTTTAATGATATAATAGAGTTATGGTGTCCATGTCCTTTGACTGTACTGTGCTTATAGTCATCTTTTCTTGCTTTGCCATTCAGAAATTTTCTTTCTCACAAGACTACTCTTTCATTGCTTTTTCACTGCCAAAGATGAAAGGTTCATTTCTGTTTGATACCGGGAGGGTATTTTGCACCAGGATTTTGGTTTCCTTTTTACATTCACGTATGATGGCCATATCCTAGTGGGAACAAAACTCTCATAATCACTTGACACTGGAGAACAAGTTCTTATACTGAGTGTCAGGTGGTGGATGAGACTTGAACTCTCTCCCTCTACACTTTCAGGACTTGTAGCTTCACCTTAGGTTGTCCTCACTGTTTATTCCTCATGGAAAGGGCGCACCCAGAGGTGGATGCGTCAGAGAACACATGCTTTGGGATCACTGCTTGTGCTCAGTCTCCTCATTTCAGCCTCAGCACCTCCCAAGGCTGATGTGCTGACATGCTTCCATTTGAGAGGCCTCCATGTCCAGCTGCCCCTAAAGACCCTTCATGGCCGGCAGGAATTCTAGAGGACAGTGTGAAGGGGCTGCTGGGCTCACTTCACACACTGGCTCTCATAGCCCTGCTAACCTGGTCTCCTGGAATTCACCAGGCCCAGGACAAAGACTCAGGGCAGCAGGACCCAGGGCCACTGCTCTTCTTACAACCCACTGCTCCATCCGGACAGCCCTGCCCCTGCTCCCCACACTCCCGTCCTGCCCACCCTCTGACCTTTCCTCAGGCCTGTCTTGGTCTTATCCTTCCCAGTTCTTCCAAGGCTGGGGTAAACCCTGGCAGGTGCTGTGTGTTTATGAGGCTTCCCCTGCTGTAGAACTTTGGTTTCAGTAATCCAGACTAAGGGAATTGGGACAAGTCACTTTTAACTCTAATATTGCTTTCATCCTCTCTAAGGGGCTAAGAGACTTACGGAGTTGTTTTGAAGTACCTAAGCTTAGCTCAGGCACAGGACACTTACTTCTTTTGTGAAGTTGGTTGCATATCTAGGCTATTGTGGAGAATGCTGCAATGAACATAATTTCAACTCATGGTGATACTGATTTAATTTCCTTTGTATATATACCCAGAACTGTGATTGCTGAATCATATGATATTTCTGTTTATAATTTTATAAGGAATCCCCATACTCTTTTTCATAATAGCTGCACCATTTTACATTCCCCCAGGCAGTGTACAAATTTTCCAATACCCCATATCTTGGCCTTGACTTGTGGGCTCTAGAGCACAGGCTTAGTAGTTGTGGTGCACGGGCTTAGTTGCTCCATGGCTGGATTCTTAGTGAACAAAACTTGGTTTTCAGCATGCCTACTACTGGGTCAATTACAACTTCATTTAATAAGAAATCTCATCTCTTAGTAGGTCTCATAGCATTCTGAATGGTTATGATACATCTCTCTGCCACTTCCCTCATTCTAACTGTTTCCTATTAGAGTCTTGGGATGAGTCCTCCCCCCTTACCTGAAGCACCTAGTGCTAGGCAGGCCTCCTTCCTTTTGCAGGGAAACCATGCTTGTACCCACATGTCACACCCAGTTCTGGAGGAGTCCGAGAAAGAAGGAGCCTCCAGGAGTAGATGGAGGAAATTCACTCCACCTTTCTCCTTTGAGGCTAATATTCACTATCGGACTCTGTGCTAAGAAAACGAAATGTCCTTCTCCTGCGGAAAGTCTGTCTTCCATCACTTGTGCCGGCCCTGTTTCTGTGTGCTGGGCAAGAAACACTGCATACAGTGAAGACAGAACCAAGAGATCTACCCCAGGGATTGAGCTCAGGGTGGGCACTGACTCCCTTCACAGGAGGTCGGAGAGGAGGTTGTGCTTTGCAAGGTGGGACAGAGAAACCAAGCAGTGTGACAAGAGCATCTCCACTCATGTTGTTGTGCAAACTGCCAGATGAAGTAGGTTCTTGGTATTTTCTGAAGGCTTTTGCAAGCAAACAAGTCTGGGAGTAAAGTCAATTAAAACATGGAAATTTATACTTAAAAATTTTTTTTCGATAGTGAGTCCTTTGAGAAATACATACTTTAATAGAATATGATTGCCTTATATGTGTCAATATTTTCCCCACCAAAGAAAAAACTGAAAATACTTGATTGTAAAATGTCACTTGTTTACCCAAGGGACTGTCTATGAGTAAAGTTGTTCTAGAAATAATCAATCCCTAGGTCGTAGTTTCCTGATGGTGCTGAGGGGAACCCTGGTGTGCGATTCAGTGCCTGCTACTCACAAGGAGGCTCTTAAGAACTCATAGAGCCGCTCCGTGGACCCCACGTGTGAGGACAGGATTGGAGCCTCGGGCTGGACTTGAAGAGGGAAATGCTTTAGAGAAGTGGAAGGAGATACAGGAAGGGCACCTGAGCCATGGGGAGTCAGGGGTGGTTGGTTTAGAGATCAAGGAAAAGTGTACACTTGAGCACAGCCTGGGCCACACTTAGGATGCTATTGGCACTTCTAGTTGAATGGGGAAGAGGAAGGACATCCAACTCCTGCTGGAGTGAACTCTGCAGAGATGTCTTCTTTAAAGCCTGGGGAGAGGAGCTTCTCTCCCATTATCTCCTGATACCTGTGTACATTCGAGACCCTTCCTCCTTTCTTCTTTCCGTCTGTTGACTCCCTTTCCTTATTTTTCTTCTTTTTTCCCCTTTTTCCACTTTGTATTTATTTTACATATGTATATTTTATTGTTGTAAAAGTACACATACGATGAATTCCAACTTCTTAACAAGTTTTGAAATGTCCAGTCAGTCCTGTTGACTACATGCACCTTGTTGTACAGCATGTGTTTAGAACTTTTCCATTTTGAAATAACACATTCTAACCATTGAACAGAGACTTCCCATGTCAACCTCCTGCCAGCTCTCGGAACCACCCTTCTCTCTGCTTCTCGGAGTTTTCTTTCAGTTTTTGACCTTCTGTGACTGGCTTATTTCACTCTTACAAATGTCCTCCAAGTTCTTTCGTGTTGCTGCAAATGGCAGGATTTCCTTCTTTTTCAAAGACTGAATGACATTCCACTTTATGTGTACACCACATTTTCTTTATTTAATTCATCTTCCCATGGACACTAGGCAGTTTTCCTATGTTGTGTATTGTGTATAATGCTGCAATGGACATGAGATTGTAGATATCTCTTGGACATTCTTGTTTTATCTCCTTTGTATACAAAGCTAAATGAGTGACTGGTTTATTTTATGAGAGTTCTCTTAATAATTTTTGGGGGACCTCCTTTCTGTTTTCCATAATGGCTACACCATTTTACATTACTACAGGGTACAAAACATGGTAGAGAAGTTCCACTTCTTCACATCTTCTCCAGCATCCAGTAATTTTCTTTCTTTTCTTCTTCTTCTTTTTTTTTTTTTTTTTTCAGTACACGGGACTCTCATTTTTGTGAGGTCTCCCGTTGCAGAGCACAGGCTCCAAACGCACAGGCTCAGCGGCCATGGTTCATGGGCCAAGCCACTCAGCGGCATGTGGGATCCTCTCAAACCGGGGCACGAACATGTGTCCCCTGCATCGGCAGGTGGACTCTCAACCACTGTGCCACCAGGGAAGCCCTAATTATCTTTTTATAATACACATTCTAACAGGTGTGAGTGATATCTCCTTGTGGCTTGATCTCCATTCCCCTGATGCTTAGCGATGTTGAGCAAATTTTCATATGTGGATTGACCACTTGTATGTCTTTATGGATAAATGTCTAGTGAAGCTTTTTACCCATTTTTAAACTCAGTTATTTGCCCGCTGTTTTTCTGAAATTGCCTTGTAATAGTTTCTTTTATATTCTGGATATTGGTCCCTTATTCAGATACAAGGTTTACACATATTTCCTCCCATCCTATAGGTTGCCTTTACATTCTGTTGATTGTTGAAGAGACTATCCTTTCTTCACTTGGTAATCTTAGAACCTTGGCCAAGAACAGTTGGCCATATATATGTGTGTTTATTTGGCATCTCTCTATTATATTTCATTGGTCTATCTCACTGTCTTGATGCCAGTAGCAGTCTCTTTTGACTACTGTGGCATTGTTATGTGTTTTGAGTTCAGGAAGTGTTAATCTCCATCATTGCTCTTTGCTCTCAAGATTGTTTTATCTACTTGTGGTGTTCCATATGTATTTTAGGATTCTGTCCACTTCTATAATAATGACATGGAATTTTGTGGGTTGTTGCGATATATGTGTACATCACTTTATGTAGTACAGAAATGCCAACAGTATTTAATAATCCAGTCTATGAACATGGTATGTCATTCCAATTACTTGTCTCTTCTTTAATTTCTTTCTGCAATGTCCTGTAGTTTTCAGTATACAAATTTTTCACCTCCTATGGGGCCTTTTCCACTGCCTTCCTCAGGGCTTCTAGAGTGAGGGGTGAGAAGGATGGACTCATGCAGAGAGTGAAATCCCTCCCTCCCCTCTGCACCTACTCTCTGATTATGTCTAATACAGGTGTACTGGGCCATGCCATTCACTTCTGTCTACAAGCGGGCCCCTTGCTCGGAAATCCTCTTGGATCTGAGTGTTGACTGTACTATTTCAGTGTCCACAAGGACTCTCCCTATGCCTGGCGTGGGTCCAAGAGCCCAAGATATACCCACATACGAATGATCAGATCAGGCCATCAAGTTTTCTGCAGTAAAGAACAACCAGGGGAGGGGTGGCTGATTGCCTCTTTCTCATCTTTGGATTTCTTAGAGCTGACCTTTCCAGTTTGGTAGCCACTAACCAAATGTGTCTATTTAAAATTAAGTTAGTTCAAACAATAATTAACTCATTCTATTAAAAAATGCAAAAAACACACAATTGCTTTGTCACACTAGCCATGTTTCAAATGTGTCTGTGACATCTGGAATTTCAGTTTGGTAAGGTTGACGGTGAAAGCTATAAATGGGTCTATAGAAATGAGGGGTCGAAAGGTGATTTTCTCAGCATCTCTCCCTCATTTGAAATTTTCAACTGTGATCAATATCTTATTGAAGGACTCTGTCTGCACAGAGCACAGGGGAGGTCTGAGAACCTGGAGGGAAGACTAGGGTGATGCTGTGTGAGCCAGCAAGTGGAGTAGGAGAAATGGGTGGGTTAACTTGTATAATAACTTTATGCTCATGGTTGTGTTTGTACAGAATGCATCGTGGAGAACATACATAACAGCGATGCTGATGACGATTCACGTAGGGAACAACTCTCAGGTAGGATCTAAAGCGAGACAATTCCTAGAACACTTGGGTTCCACCCACTTCTTTAGAAACTAAGGAAGGTGAATATGAAATCAGAAAGCAGAAGGAAATATGTGTAGAATTCTGATTTGTTCTTTCCAAATTTAATGATATAATAGAGTTATGGTGTCCATGTCGTTTGACTGTACTGTGCTTATAGTCATCTTCTCTTGCTTTGCCATTCAGAAATTTTCTTTCTCACAAGACTGCTCTTTCATTGCTTTTTCATTGCCAATGATGAAAGCTTCATTTCTGTTTGGTATCTGGAGGGTATTTTGCACCAGGGATTTTGGTTTCCTTTTTAACTTCATGTATGATGGCCATATCCTAGTTGGAACAAAACTCTCATAATCATTTGACACCGGAGAACAAGTTCTTATACTGAGTGTCAGGTGGTGGATGAGACTTGAACTCTCTCCCTCTACACTTTCAGGACTTGTCGCTTCACCTTAGGTTTGTCCTCACTGTTTATTCCTCATGGAAAGCGCACTCCCAGAGGTGGATGAGTCAGAGAACACATGCTTTGGGATCACTGTATGTGCTCAGTCTCCTCATTTCACCCTCAGCACCTCCCAAGGCTGATGTGCTGACATGCTTCCATTTGAGAGGGCTCCACGTCCAGCTGCCCCTAAAGACCCTTCATGGCCGGCAGGAATTCTAGAGGACTGTGTGAAGGGGCTGCTGGGCTCGCTTCACACACTGGCTCTCACAGCCCTGCTAACCTGGTCTCCTGGAATTCACCAGGCCCAGGACAGAGACTCAGGGCAGCAGGACCCAGGGTCACTGCTCTTCTTACAACACACTGCTGCATCCAGACAGCCCTGCCCCTGCTCCCCACACTCCAGTCCTGCTCCAGTCCTCTCACCTTTCCTCAGGCCTGCCTTGGTCTTATCCTTCCCAGTTCTTCCAAGGCTGGAGTAAACCCTGGCAGTTGCTGTGTGTTTATGAGGCTTCCCCTGCTGTAGATCTTTTGTTTCTGTGTTGCAGACTAAGGGAATTGGGACAAGTTACTTTTAACTCTAATATTGCTTTCATCCTCTCTAAGGGGCTAAGAGACTTACAGAGTTGTTTTGAAGTACCTAAGGTTAGCTCAGTCACAGGACACTTACTTGTTTCGTGAATTTGGTTGCATATCTAGGCTATTTTGGAGAATGCAGCAATGAACCTAAGTTCAACTCATTGTGATACTGATTTAATTTCCTTTGGATATATACCCAAAACTCTGATTGCTGAATCATATGTTATTTCTGTTTATAATTTTATAAGGAACCCCCATACTGTTATTCATAAGAGCTGCACCATTTTACATTCCCACAGGCAGTGTACAAAGTTTCCAATTCCCCACATCTTGGCCTTCAACTGCTAATTTTTTTCTTTATAATACTCAGCCTCACATGTATGAGGTGTTGATTTGCATTGCCCTGATGATTAGTGAGGTTGAGAACCTTTTCCTCTATTTGTTAGCCATTTGTATGTCTTTTTCAGGAAATGTCTTCTTTAAGTCTTTGCACAACTGTGAACCCAGGTATTTACCCTTTTTAATTTTTTATCTTACTTTGCATTTGAGTTGTAGTGTTTTTCTTATATGTTTTGGACATTAGCTCCTTTTCTCATATATGTTTGTAATCTTTCTGTAAGTTGTATTTTCATCCTATTGACTGTTGAAAAAACTATACTTTCCATATTTGTTGTCTTAGAAGCTTAGTGAATTTCATTTGGCCGTGTATCTATGAGTTTTCTTGGGGGTTATTTATTCTGGTCTTTAGGGCTATGTATCTGTTTCTATGTCAGTACCATACAGTTTTGATTCCTGTGACTTTGTAATGTGTTTTGAAGTCAGGAAGTTAGAAGCCTCCATCTATGTTCTTTGTTCTCAGGATTGTTTTTTTCTGTTTGGAGTTCTTAGTCGTTCCATATGTAGTTTAGGATCATTTTTTTCTATTTCTTTGAAAATGACATAGGAATTTTGATAGGTATTACAATGAATTTATACTTACCTTTGGGTAGTGTAGAAATGTCAACAATAATAAGTGTCCAGTCTATGAATATGCTATGTCATTTCAATTATTTGATCCTTGTTTAATTCTTTCAGCAGTGGTTTGTAGTTTTGAGTGTACAGGCCATTTACCTTGTAAGGGCATTTTGTGCCTTCCTTCCCTGGATTTTTCAGAGGCAGTGGTGAGAAGGATGGCCTCATGAAGGGAGTGAATGTCCCTCCCTCCCTTCTGCACCTGCTCGCCGATTATGTCTAGCACAGGTGCACTGGGCCATGCTCATTACCTCTCCCCTCAAGTGGAACACCTGTCGGGAATTCCTCTAGGATCTGGATGTTGACATTACTGTTTCAGTGTCCCCAAGGTCTCATGAGTGCCTGGCAAGTGTGCATGAGCCTAGGAAACACCAACAAATGAATCATCAAATCTGGCCAGCAAACTGCCCTGCAGAAGGTGTTGGACTGCACCTCTCACGCCTGCAAGCCCTGTACTTGCTCAGCCTCAGTGCTAAAGGAAGAGCCCGGAGTCAGGGACAGAGACATTCATGGTTTAATAGATGGGAGATCTTTTACGTCAGAAGCAAAGTGGTCCTGGAGAGACATCCCACTGTAGATAGGCGATGGCAGGCAGAACACAGCAGCAACAGTAGCAACATTCTTCACTCTGGGCGGAATAGGCAGGCTTCCAGTTAAAGGGGGAATTGACAGCAGATGGGCTCATCGATTACCAGGGAAACCAGCAGAGGGACACATCACTCTTACCCCCTTGGGCTAAGTATCTTCATGGGGCAGAGGTTTTTCCTTTGGTAAACCATCAGCAAACAGCCATCTTGAGTGGGTAGACCATACAGAGGGGAATAACCAGGGGAGCGGTGGTAACATCCTCCATATATTATATATATACATATACATATACATTTATATACATATATATATATATATATATATAAATGTATATGTATATATATATATGGAGAGAGAGAGAGAGAGAGAGAGAGAGAGAGAGAGATGTGTATTACAGTGTGGTAGCCACCAGCTAGATGTGCCTGTTATAATTTATTTAATTCAATCAATGATTAACTCAGTGTATTAAAATAAAACAAAATAAAATATCCAATTACTCAGTCACATTAGTCACATTTTAAATGTATCCCTAAGACTTGTAAATTCACCTTTGTGTTTCTACAGAATCGACTTTGGATAACATTTGTGGCTGTGTTAAGGAAAAGGATACAGGTAGGAACAACACTTAGGTAGGATCTAATGGCAGAGGGTTCCTGCAACTTTAGGGTTATATATCCTGCTTTGGAGACTGAGGAAGGTGGATATGAAATCAGAAAGAAGAATAAAATATGTGTAGAGTTCTGGCTTGTTTTTTTCTTATTTTAATGATACAATAGAGAGAAATTGTGTCCTTAGACATGACTGTGCTCTATAATCACCTTTTCTTGATTTGCTCATCCAAAATGATCTTTTCCACATGAGCTGCTCTTTCTTGCGCTTGTCACTGCCTAATATGGAAGTTTATTTTCTGGTTAGCACATCTAGGGTGTTGTGCACAGGGGAGTAGGAAAGTTGAGGGCGGCAATCTTATTTTGGAGGTCAGAGACCCACTGCTTCATTGCAGAGGTGGTACATTTGAGGCCCTGGGAGGTCGTGGAGATGAGAACACAGGGGTCTCAAGGTCACATCCCAACTCTGAAACTTCCCTTTCCTTTCCCACGTCCACCCCAACATGGCTGCTGCCCTTGGACACCACAATTCTACATGACAGATGACGGCGTTTGTGACAAAGAGAGCAACATGTGGATGGTAATTTATTTCCTGTTGCAAGTCTTTTTCTAAATTTTCTTTTTCAGATCCATAGACTCTTCCTTGTAACCCTACCCCGTCTCCTCTTTCCCTCTTTTTATCATTGTCATTCTTGAGGACCTGGTCTCATCCAGGCTCCGGGGGTCCTGGGATCTTATATTAGATATGTGATCTCTCTCTGCAGGCCTCCTCCCACACTTTCTTAGCATGTCCCTGGCTCCTGACCAGAGGTCTGCACCATTGAATCTCTCTTTGTCACCACGAGTGGCCTGAGCAGGAGATGGGGCTCGAGTCAGCAGTTTTGGGCCCACCCAGCCTTAGGGGCCCACGGTGGAGTCCGGCTCTGCCGTGAGCTACCCCATATGGTTGTTTTCCTGCCCTGGGTGGCCGTGGACCTGGCTGACTGTTCTCTTCCTTCCAGATGTCAAGATATTCTCTGTCCCCCTTCTGGAGAGAACTTTTTGAGGAATTCCTTTCTGCTGAAGAGGAAGACCAGGAAGAGGAAGCATGAACGTGGAGGGCTGGGGGTGAAAAGGTGGGGCAGACAAGTGCACGTGTTCTCCATGTGTAAGTCCCCAGCTTACATTTTGGTGCTTCAGAAACACCAGCCAAAACAATGGGGACTGCTGTTGAGTGTGACCACAAAGGTGGTGACAAGAGGATGGTAATAAACCCTGCAGACAAGTGGAGGATGCCAGGAGCACATCTCCCCAGGGCACATGTACCCATCCACACAAGCCCCCATGTTTGCTGGGCTGCGTCCTCCGGCAGCTGTTACATCTACAGGGGGGGCTGTAGGGCACTGCGGGGCCACCATGTGCATGACTCTAGGAGGTGCTGTTCCAGCGTGTTCCCTTTGAAGAGCCCCACTGGAAAGTTCATCACCTCTCTCTGCGGGACCGAGCCCTGCCCTCCCAACCGCCCTAAAGGCAGCAGGGAGCATCCCCAGTTAATCGCTAGCTGTGGTGAGAGGTTGGGGGGTCCTCGACCTCCCCAGTCCCAGCACTCCTGGGAAAAGTGTGAAGAGGACACAGGCGCCCAGTGCTCTTGCAAGCAGAGAGCTCACCTGGCCCAGCTCTGCATCCCTGTGGGTGCTTCACAGTCCTGGCATCAGGTAGGGCCACTGCAGGATTCCAGCCTGCCTGGAGTTGCCCAAGCCCTGGGGGTCCCTCACCCTCTGTGGGGCCCCTGGGGGGCCTGGGTCACTTCACGGCACCATTTCTCAACCTGAGTTTGGAGGTTCTGTAGATTCTTTTGTGTATGTGTTCAATTCAAGTTAAGGAAAACCAGAAAGCAGTTCAGTGCAATGCTTATTTGGGATGAGTTAAAGGGGCAGGATTCAAGTTACTCATGTTCTTTTTATTTGTTTTTCCAACTCTGTCATTAAATAACCTAAATATAACTTGTCTTATTACAGTTTCAAAAGCAGTGTCTTCTGTCCACTTTTAAAGTTGCAATATGCTAAACAGATAAAACGTATGTTTTCATTACAGCAGCATAATAACATTTTAAAATTATAAACCTCAGGAGAGTTTGGCTGGGGGTTAGAAAGAATTATAAGGGAAAATAGAAACTCCAGGTGTCTCCATTTCCAGTGTGCAGGTCTTCTGAGCAGTTACACTGAGTGTAGGATGGAGGGGCAGGTTCACCCACACCCTGTGTCATCAGACCTCCGGCTCCTCACAGGGCCCAGGGTGGTTGGGAATCAGCCTTTTCGTCCCGGATCCCTGAGCCCCCCTGCTTTCCTCTGCCTCAGTCTCACTGTCCAGGGACCCGTCAGTTGAAGGCTGCCCGGCCAAAAGCCCAGGTATAATCGGTCCTGTAGGACATTTCTAGACACTCCCTGCTAGCAGACCACACGTTCAGCAAAGAGCAGCAAACAGACCCCAGTGCCCTGTGGATCTGACCCCTGGGGACATGAGGGCCCAAGGCCAAGTCCAAGGCCCGAGGAGCCTTCCAGATCCTGCTCACCCTCCCCAGGGAGCCCTCTTCCATCTGACTGTACACCTCCTCAGTGACTCCATTGCCTATGTTTGTGCTGCAGGTTCTGGTCTCACTCCTGTAAAGGCCTGGACCTGGAGCCCAGGAGCGTCATCTGAACCAAGATCGGAAGCGACGTCATTTCTAGTCTCCTGAGGCCTCTTCATTTAATACAAGCTCGATTGTTTCATTGTGCAGATTTAGTATTAGTTTTAGCTACAGTTTTATCTATTATTTATATATCTATGTTCTATATGTTCAATATGTATCTATATATTTGATATTTATATGTTTTTTATTAAATTATATTATCTATCTAGTTGCTTTTAAAATAATTTTCTATAAAATAAAACCTGTGTATAGAAAAGCACCCTCAACAGAGGTAGAACTTAATGAATTGTTGTAAGGTAGTCACCCTGGTATCTACCACCAAGATCGCACTCTCTCTCACACACACAATCCTTATTCAGTCTAAGTTGAGTAAGGAACTGCAAATTTTCTATTTACCATCTGTCCTTATGTCACTTTCTAAGGATTCTGTTTTCTGAAGTCTGTTCATTCCATTGTTCATGGGAACAATATTACCCTAGATCTTTCATGATTTGATGTCAGGACTTTCGATATTCAGTCTGCTTGGCTGGTAAAAATTTCATGATTCATCATTTCTCTCCTTGCCTATCTTAAATATGTTTCTCTATTATCTTCTGACACAGAGAATTTCTCTCCGAAAAGGCTCTTAAAATTCTAATTTTTATTCCCTTCTCTTTCTCCTGCGCTTTTATTCTAGCTGCCCAAAGTATTTTTATTTTTAAAGCCTAGTAATTTTTCCATAGTATTATTTGCTATTGGTCATGGCAATTGAATGCTCATTGTTCATTTTAATAAACAATTTCAAAGCCTTTTTTTGTTTCAGAAAAGTTTGTATCAGAATGTTTAATATTTGCTTTGTATATTTGCTTTGATTTTACTCTTTCAGGGACCTCAACATTCATATATCAGATCTCTTATGATGATCTTCCACTTTTAACACATTGATCAAATATTTTACAATTTCTTACTTAATGCATTTTTGCCAGGAGTGTTTTTTTTAATCTAATTGAAGTATATTTTTAATTTAGTTGAACTACAACACAGAGTTCCAGGTGCACAATATAGTGATTTGATGTTTCTATACATTACAAAATGATCACCACAATAACTCTAAATACCATCTGTAACCAAATTATTATAATATCATTGACTATATTCTCCATGGTGCCCATTTTGTCCCCAGGATGCATTTATTTTGTAACTGGAAGTTTGTAAGTCTTGCTCCGAGCATGTGGGATCTTCCCGGACCGGGGCACGAACCCATGTCCCCTGCATCGGCAGGCAGACTCTCAACCACTGCACCACCAGGGAAGCCCAGTTTGTAAGTCTTAATCTCTCTCAGCTATTTCTCTCAACACCGCACCCTTCTCCCCTCTGGCAACCACTTCATTGTTCTCTGTATCTATGACTGCCTTACTATTTTGTTATGTTGGTTAACTTTTTTGTTGCCACGAATAAGTGACATCATACTGTAATTGTCTTTGTCTGACTTATTTCACTTAGCATTAATACCCTCTAGGTCCATCCTTGTTGTCACAAATGATAAGATTTCATTCTTCTTTATGCCTGAGTAATATCTCATATATATATGGAATATTATCCATATATATATGCATATATATATATATATATATATACATACACACACACACACACACACACACACACACCCCACATCTTCTTATCCATTCATCACTTGATAAGACGCTTTGAAAAACCCATAAGTGGAATTGCTGGATCATGTGGTATTTCTATATTTTTAGGGAAAACTCCATACTTAATGTGTACTGCTTAAGATATTACCTAGTAATGCATCTTACTACATTTTATCTAATGCTGCAGAATTAAAAATTGATAATAAAAATAGTCCTGGGCTTCCCTGGTGGAACAGTGGTTGCGAGTCCGCCTGCCAATGCAGGGGACATGGGTTTGTGCCCCGGTCCGGGAAGATCCCACATGCCGCGGTGCGGCTGGGCCCGTGAGCCATGGCCGCTGAGCCTGTGCGTCCGGAGCCTGTGCTCCGCAACGGGAGAGGCCACAACAGTGAGAGGCCCGCGTACCACACACACACACAAAAAAAATAGTCCTTTTACATCAGAATCGAAAAACTTAGAATTTAAGTTTCATAGCAATCTATTTTAGGAGTCTGAAAACTAACCTGTGGGTCAAATCTGGTCTGTCACCTGCTTATTGTTTAATAAAGTATTACTGTAACACAGACTTGCACATTTGTTTACATACGTCTACATATCATCTGTGGCTGCTTTTGTGCTACAAATGCTGAGTTTAGTAGTTGTCACAAAGACTGTACCATCTACAAAGCCAAAACTATTTACTATTTGACCCTATAAACAAAGTTTGTTGACTTCTGCATTTATTTAAAAAATACATATCATTCTATCTTCAGTTTGAATACAGTATCTTCTAAGATTTTTTCACGCAATTTCTCCTGCCTACACTGTTCTTCCCTTCTGTAGATTGTTGTTAAAATTATAGATATATCCATACGATTCACTGCTTGCTTTTTCTGTTTTTCTTACAAGTATCTTCTGAAACTATACTTATTTGATATTCTTTATTACAGAGCCCATTTTAAATACCATTTCACTGAAATATATTTTTTTCTATACATTAGTATCCACTTATACAAGCAAGCGTATGACAAATCAGACATCATCAATTCATAAAAAGTGTCATTAGATGAAAGCATCATTTTTAATTTTTCCATATATTCTCCAATAATAGTGTTTGTCATTTGTTTCCATTAACTGAAATCAAAAGACATAATGGCTATAAACATAAACTCTGCATTATTACTGATACATTAACCAACTAATGTCTTGACAACCTCTCCATTAGAGATACTAAAACTCCCATTCTTGAAAAACTGAATTAATGCACAACAGTCTGCAAGCAGAGTTAACATCTTGATTTTATAGATAAACTTGAAGAAAAACAATGTTATAAACTATGAAAAGGATAATATATAGTTTTTGAGAAGATAATGCATGCTCAATAGTAAAACTCAAACAATAAATAAAGTACAAGCAGAAAGAAATTCCACAAACTTGGTAATTAAGTAACCATTGTCAATATTTGATGAGACTCATTCAATCAGAAAACTACATAATCCAAAATATTACAGCATGTTGAAGTTTCACAAAATCAACCCATCTTTGCATCAACACCACTCAGATGCAGAAACGAACATCACCACACCTCAGAAGACCCTTAATGTCTCCTACCAGTCAATATCTCCCAAGCATGATCACAATCCTGAATTCTCCCAACATAGACTTGTTTTGTCTATATCAGAACTTTGTGTAATGGGATCATAAAGAATATAGTTTTTTGTCTTTGGCTTCTTTCACTCAACACTGTGTTTTTGAGATTTATCCATATGGTTGCTAATATACTAAGTGTATAAAATCTCCTTGCTGTATAGTGTTCCATTGTTCAAATAAACTATAACTGGTTTATTTTTCTACTCATGAGAAGCATTTAGATAGTTTCCAGTCACTAACTGTTACAGATAATGCTCCTATAGGCATATACACGTATTTATTCTAGATAATTATATTACAGATGTGCATATGTTTAATATGGTAGATAATACCAAACTTTTCCAAAGGTGTTCTACCAGTTTACACTCCAAACAGTAATATATATGAACTCCAGTTGTTAAACACATTCATCACATTTTGGTATTTTTTCTTTTACATTTTAGCCATCCTGTTGAGTATGTAATGAATCCTAACTTTGCTTTAATATACATTTTTCCTGATGACTAATAATGGTATGCATATAAGTTTTGGGTCATCCCTTTCTTTTGCCAACTCTTGTGGGGTTATTTGCCTTTTATTATTAATACATTGGAATTCCATATATTTGGGGATATGAGTCTTTCCTTAGAAAAATATATATTTTAAATAACTTTATCCATACTTTGGCCTGTGTAGTTACTCGTATAAAATGCCTTTTATGAGCAGAAGTTCTTATTCTGAATATAGTCCAATCTCTTATCTTTTCCCGTATGGTTATTGCTTTTCAAGGCCTGGTTAAGAAATAATTCCTATTCCAAGATTTTGAAGATATTTCCCTATGTTTTGTCTTGTAAGAGATAACTATTTTGACTCACATTTAAATCTATAACCTACCTAGAATATATTTTTGTGTTTAGTGTGAGGTAGGGGTCACATTTTTGTTTTCCTGTGTACCTATTTAAATGAAACCACAGTATTTCTTAAAAATACTACATTTCACTGCAGTGGAAGATTTGTCACACATGAGCTAATCATGTAAAGTGTATGTCTGTCTGGCTTCTCTTTTATTCCATTTTACTGGCCTTTTATTTTCTATTATTACACTAATGCTTCACTGTCTTATTTACCAATGCTTTATAAGAGCTTTGCTACCTGGTGGTAAATGGTGATGACACCAGCAATTGTGATACAAAACATCTTTGCTTTATGCAATTTTTCTTATGTTGTTCAGTGGAAGAAATATTTTATCTTCCCACTGAACATTTTGTCATTAAATCGGGGCTCTCTACCTCACTAGTAAACTTTTTGCTGTAAAGCTAATTTTACCTTTGCTGATTCTGTTTCCCAGTCTGATACCAATAACTAATAGATCTCAACTTGAGGGTAAGAGAGTTATTTGAGTGCAGACTTTACTGAAAATACAGTGCCATGGGCCACAATACGAAAACAGTTCATATGCAGGCGTGGTGACCGAGCATCCCAGATCTGTCCACTTACATTTGCCATCTTGTGATGCTATCTTCAGAACATTACCTATGGGATTTCTGTAATATCTAGATCTATAAGAGAAAAACTCAATGCTACTGTTGTACTGCTTGATAACAAAGGCATCAATATGTCTTTTGTTTCCCATCTTTGAGAAATTTTTCCCATACTTGGGGAGCAAGGTAAAAGAAAGCTCTGGGTTGTTTCTTCACTTGTAGTTGTAAAGGATACTAGATATCTTGATTACATCAGGAATTCTTTAAATGTATGCTGAAAACTTGTTCAATATGTCATAATTAGTGTACATGCATATTTTATTGGGTTAAAATATCAACATTACTATAGGCAAGGAGACATTACATTAAGATTAAATGGAAGACTGTGTCTATATCACTTTTAGAGTTAAACATTGACAATAAGAGTATATAACAATAATTTCAAGGTTCTCACCTTTTTCATATTAGTCACCAAGTTCTGTCAATTTTGCATGTAATTACACATTTTCCATTTATATAACTTAGCTCACTCTAACATTTCATCCTCACTTTCACCACATTTTTCTACATATTGTAAACATAAGTTACTTGTACTGCATAGCAAATAATGACTAAGTCATAATTGTCCAAGACCTGTGTATGAGTTGATTTTTGGTTTGCAATGTGTATCTCACCACCTTCACATGAAATTCTTAGTTACACTTCAAGAATCAGCTTGTGTTTCACTCTTATTATCCTCACATTTACCTTCTACCTTGTCCTCCATGGCACTAAAAGTACTTTCAACATAAACCAAGTGTCCCTTTCCAAGGAATTTTGGATTCTGTTGTCAGATTGTGGGATTGGTCTTAGTCTTTATGTTCTACTATTACTAATGGGCAAATAATTTAACCTCTCAATTTTCAACTGTGTAACAGGGATGATAAATGCATTGTGATGATTAAATTAGGTAATGATTAAGCTTAGGAACATTAGAAGGTCTGATGACTACTGTTAATAGTGTTATACATCTATTTAGTTTATTGTAATATGATTATTGATTTTTCCTGTCTTCCACTTCTGAGATATTGTGAGCTCATTAAGGAAGATTCTGAGTTGTTCATGACTTGTTAGGGTCAGGCCAGTTTTCATGTAGTCTAAACCTAAGGCAATGCCTAGTGCTAAAATTGTGTTTACTAATCTTTATAATAAATAGACTCTACCTAATCAGATGGTTATACTGAAGGCTCAGATAGTGTTCATATTTTAGCAGAATACAAAATGTTATACAAATGTGTATATATACATATAATACCAAAATTTACTTTGCAGTTTTCCTCTCCAATCTCTAAAAAGAAGGAAAAAAATGATATTTTTCTTTCTTCATGAAAATTGGATGAGTAATGCTGGCAAATTTAAGACAAATTCTGGAAAACTTTAGAAATGGGCTCTCTGGAGAAAATATGCAAAAAACACCGTATGTTCTGCTGTTTTTACCTTTCATGATTCATGAGTCCAGAGGTAGTCGTTACAGACATAAACTCCATATGAAACTAGACAACTTATTTATTTTCAATAAGAAAAATGGTTAGTGCCTCACGTTAGCAGCTTTTAGGGCATTGAGGAAATGTTTCCTGAACTCTATTCTCCCCAGTACGTATACTCACCTGTGATATTATAAGAAAAACATTTTAGGGCTTCTCTGGTGGTGCAGTCGTTGAGAGTCTGACTGCCGATGCAGGAGACACGGGTTCATGACCCGGTCTGGAAAGATCCCACATGCTGCGGAGCGGCTGGGCCCGTGAGTCATGGCCGCTGAGCCTGCGCGTTTGGAGCCTGTGCTCCATAACGGGAGAGGCCACAGCAGTGAGAGGCCCGCGTACCGAAAAAAAAATTAATAATACCATACTAAGTACTCACAAATATTTGATAATTATAAAAGTCACATACATACTTAAGTATCCTAATAATATAGTCACAATTTTCAAACAGAATGAAGGTACTTACATATAACGGCTTATAAGCATTAAATACACTTTTATGTACCAAGAAAATTATATGAGTAAAAAATGTAATGACTATATTTGAGTAATATATTTGAAGATATCCAGGGTGGCACAGCTGCCTAGAATATATAAAGTAGAGTTTTGTGCCAAATTCTTAATATTCTAAGTAACTACTGCTCAAAAAAGAGAAAGAAATTGTGAGCAGGTGGTATTTTTACTCTTTATTATATTATTCTCTGGTTTCTTCCCTTTGGCTACAATTTCCTACCAGATGTGCTTTTGATCTTTACTTTTAATTTAAAATATACTTTAATGTGATCTATATCTTTACTTGGCTTCATATCCCAGAAAAAAAATGTAAGCTTATATACTATTTAATAACCATGATAAGAAAATATTGTAGAGTTAAAGGAAATAATAAGTTAGTGAAACATGTAGAAAATAATTCTTCAATAAATATTGTATACATTGAATATTTTTTTAAAAAGAAAAAAAAATTGGAACCACAAAACCACTTTTAAATTTCAGGTTACAACATATTTAATAGTCAACATATTTTTAAGAGTCAAAAAATACAATTATGTCACTGTATATCAGCCTTCCCATGGTAGATGGAATACATTTTCAACATTAAAATGGTCTCAGTATCTGTACATGATATGCCTCTAAAATATGTAGACTTAGTAATTTTATTCTCTTTTGGAATTAGTTTCATGACAGAATCATAATTTAATTATTTCTCTTAAATTGTGGAAGATTGAGAAAAAATCTTCTTAAAGAAGTCACAACCCTTAACAGGGTTTATTTTCTATTTAGATTAAATGTAGATAAGTTAGCCATTATTTTAATCATACTTTTTAATGCAAATATTCATAAATTAGAAAGCCAAATATAAAATCATATAGTGAATGTAACAGTGGCCAACTGTGTTAGATCCCATAACTATCCAGAAATAAACAACCATTCCTTGGCCACAGGGGACATGGAGCAGAGGTAAATGGAAGGAAGGATTCCATATCTAAAGCTTGAATAGAATGATGACAAATGTAATGTCTGAGTGTTACTGAGCCCTAAATAAAAATGTGACCCAAACTAAAGGATTAAGGAAAATATCCCATAGAAAATAAGAATGGTTTTTATCTTGAAACTTGCGAAATTTTTTTTCAATATAAATTAATGGAAGGGAGTGATTTATGAGGGAGTTCTGGGACAGGGCATTCCTAGAAGTTGAAGGATCTCTTATTGTTTAAAGGTGTGGCAAGAATAGGAAACATAGAAGCTGCTAAAATTACAATATGTTTTCTAACTCCTACACACACACAGAGACACACATACACACATATACACATACACACACACACTCCCCTTTTTTATACTGTGACCAAAATAAATGAACAATTGAATAGAGATAAGGAAGAAAATCTTTTTGTCATTTAGACATGGGGGTATATAACGAGATGAACACCATGATTAGATGCTTATCTATTTCCGTGTAACAGATGCGATTTTAGACTAAACACACACGCACATGTCCTTCAAAACAATAAAAAGCATAGTTCTCCTTGCACTGGAGATGCAATATTGGTTCCTAAAATGCTCAAAGAGCATGAACATCAGAGTGAAAATCCACTTCTATCATAGCACAATACTTTTGCAGAGCCTGCAATCCTGTCTTGTTGCACGGCCTCAACTTCTCCTTCTATATCCACCCCCTCCTTTAAATTTAGAAACACCGACTGTCTAGAGCTGTCCTGACATTGCAGTGAGGGTGCATGGACCCATGCATCCCATATAGTGCATTGATGAGGGAGTTCTGGGACAGGGCATTCCTAGAAGTTGAAGGATCTCAGTATGGAAGTTCCTGAAAAAAACTAAAAATAGAACTACCATATGACCCAGCAATCCCACTACTGGGCATATACCCAGAGAAAAACATAATTTAAAAAGAAACGTGCACCTCAGTGTTCACTGCAGCACTATTTCCAATAGCCAAGACATGGAAACAACCTAAATGCCCATCAATAGAGGAATGCATAAAGAAGATGTGGTACATATATGCAATGGAATATTACTCAGACATAAAAATGAACAAAATTGGGTCATTTGTAGAGACGTGGGTGGATCTAGAGACTGTCATACAGAGTGAAGTAAGTCAGAAAGAGAAAAACAAATATCATATATTAACGCATGTATGTGGAACCTAGAAAAATGGTACAGATGAACCGGTTTGCAGGGCAGAAGTTGAGACACAGATGTAGAGAACAAACGTATGGACACCAAGGGGGGAAAGCCGTGGAGGGGTGTTGATGGGATGAATTGGGAGATTGGGATTGACGCATATACACTATTGATACTATGCATAAAATAGATAACTAATGAAAACCTGTATAGCACAGGGAACTCTACTCAGTGCTCTGTGATGATCTAAATGGGAAGGAAATCCAAAACAGAGGGGATATATGAATACGTATAGCTGATTCACTTTGCTGTACAGTAGAAACTAATGCAACATTGTAAAGCAACTATACTCCAATAAAAATGAATTTTTTAAAAAAACAGGCATTCTTGGGAAAGACCCTACTTAAGCTTTCAGCTATCATTAGTGTTCACCTGACAATTGTATTCAAGTATCCATGAATTCTGATCTCTTTGTTTAACAGTAAGTACTACCTAGTCAAATACCTTATCTTAGAACTAAGAAAAACAAGGAGCAGACTTGTGACATTTGTTTATAAAGTCTCACAGCAAATTGGAATGCATTATTGAGACAATAAAAATTTATAAGTAAATTGATACAATTTTTTAACATTAAGCATTGTAGATAAACTGAAAAACTCCTACATTAACAGTTAAAACTTATATTCAAATTTAAGTAACTGTGTTATAATTTTTTAACCTGATTATTTCTTACCTAGTACTGTACCCTGTGATTGGATTACTCCCATCAGATAAGTCAGTTTTAAGAAAACATAATTTGATAACAAACTGGAGTATGTAATGGCTGCTTCTATATATTGATACTATTTTCCTAAGACCTTTAAATATCTCTGGGAGGAAACTCTACTTTATCAAAATAATAGCTCGATGGTGCATAAATTTCGTTTACTCTTTGTCTGCCACGTCAGTTATGGTGACTTTACTATTAACATAAATCTCCATTACTTACAACAGTGCTCAGTCTATGCAAAACAAATTACATATTCTGCTACCTCATTATCCTAAACTAATGTCAGCCTTGAATTCTCCTGGATAACAACCTTTAACTGTGTTAGGCAAATTAGGTAAGATAGCAGTGTATAGCTGACTTACCAAGCAATAAATAATAGCCTGTTTTATTTTGGTTGGGCTATGTGATTTAAAAAAGAAAAGGTTTAGAAACACCCCATAAAGCAGTTATTTTCTGCATTATACTGATGTTCTGAAATAAAGGTTTAGTCAGTACGTTTTCAGAAGAGGGAATGTAAGCAAGACTTCCACTTAAAGGTGACAGATTAAATACATTAATTTGGCTCCACTTACCCCCAAATTCAAATGTAATGAACATAATGTAATTTTTTAATGCATAAACTTATAAGAACAAACAGCACGGAAGGGATAAAAATAACAAAAGGAGCAACAGCAAAAATGATCCCAGGTGGAAAGCAGGACTAGTGACAGTTACTAGCTCAGTATGTGTTTTCTATGTGGGAATGAGCATTCTCCAATTCTTACGTTTCTTTCTATGAAAATGAGATATCTTGTTTTAGAATCTGCTCTTTGATACATGCCTTACTCCTTTTCAGAGAACTAAAGTGCTTTGCATCATTTCTCAGTCAGGGCCCTTGGTGTCTCTTTCTCTCACCTGGACAAGTGTGAGTCCTGACCTTTTACACGGTCCATATAGACACAGGAATCTTACAGAAAAATATACTCTAGCTTTGTAGAGAGGCACAAGTGATACTCTGTTCTTCTACTTGGTCACACTTTTGTCTCATTTCAGAACTTGGTTCAGATCCTGAGTGATCGACAGAAGTGCTATTTTATTTTGCCTTTTCAGTTACTTTATTTCTCATCATAAAAATGAATTTAATTATACTTGTAAAGTTAATTCTGTATTATTTCTTCTTTATATTTTCTCTTGTGTACAGGAATAATAATAACTACTTTTACAGCTGTTAGATGTACCAGCGGTTTTAAGCACACACACATAATTTACTCTTCACAACTCTGTGAAATAGATGTTATTTCCCAGATTAGGAAGATAACATATAAAAAGTACAACTAACCATTCCTAGGTTACAGACCAAATAAATGATAAAATAGGGATTCACACTCAAGCAGCCTAATTTCAGAGTTCATGTTTGTAAATTTACTTTATAGATCACATAAAGTTTTTACTAAAGTCTTCATTAAAATTGTATACAATATAAAATAAAACAAAAGAATTTTTTTCAAACTACTGATGTTGTACTTACTTTTTATTAAAAGCCAAGAGTCAAAGTTAAGTGATTTTTCACAACATAAAGCAAGGTCAGAAAAGGACATTAAGTATGTAATAATATATAGGAAGTAGTTTGTTTTGTATTTTATTAACTGTATTGTATGTGCACATAATAACTACCTTTATACAAATATATTAAAAAAGTAAAATAAATATATTAAAAACCTGTCAACAAATCACATGATTAACAATAAAGTACCCTGAAGTACTGAACTACTTATTAATTATAACTGCAAGAGAGAAAGAGTGGGGGAATTGATTTCTGAATTAATATACTAATTAAAATTTATGAACTAGACTTCTGCTTCTGGCAATATCAAATAAAATAGCCAGACTTAACCTCCACCACAAACAAGTGGAGAATAGGGAAAAAACACAAACAAAAACAAACAAACAAAAATAGACCTTGGACAATTGACAGCACAGGCCTGGGATTCCCCAAAGTGAGAAAATAAGTAGTGTGAGAAATAAAATTGTCTAGAGACACATTATGAACCACAAGGCAGAGAAAGAGATCCCAAGTAGAGCACAGTAATATCACTGAGCTAAGCATAAAGAGATTGAAGTTTAGGAACACTGAGGTAGTTGTAAGTTATAAGGCATAATTTGACATAGGAGGAACCTATATAGAAAAAGAGCACCAAAACCCTGAACAGTAATTGAACTGAGTCTTTGCAGAATACTAAACTGCATATGTGGACAATGCAAAGAAAGTTTATGAGATTAGGAAAAATGACAGGATGATGGTAAACACTAGAAAATTCTCAGAGATTACATAGGGTGCAGAGATATGAAAGATCCAACCAACATTACTGGAGAGTCAATTGTCATAACCTAGGACATTCCTTAAAGTTCCCAGAAGGTTAATATTTTAGTAGTAAAATAATTACAGTAATAAGCTTAATATTTCTAGCCTAGAAATAAGACTACTAGTAGTAATAAGCCTAAATTTGCTCCAGCGTAAAACCTATTTTACCCTCAAATTAACAATGCTTCAAAATAAGTCTTGAGAAAAACCAACCTGATATGTGAATAATTTAATTGCCTCCTAGGAAAAAAGTCAGCACTCTTTAAAGGAGGAAAATAAATTTTAGACATTCAGCAATATAGTAGTTATACTGTCCTGCATCCAATTAAGAAAATTCCTAGACATGCCAAGGATCAGGAAAAGGTGACTTATAAGCAGGAGAGTAATAGTCAATAGAAGAACTAGAATTGGAAGAAATGATGAAAGTATCAAAGAAGGACTTTGTGTATTTGTGTGTTGTAGGACTCAAGAAACTAAAGGCAAATTAGAATGATGGAAAGTAACTATAAGGGAGATATTATTGAAAAGAAGTTATAAGATGATATTAAAAGATTAACACACTTGAAGAATATCAGTAGGGTTTATCCAAAATAGAGTATAGAGACAAAAAATAGATTAGTGGTTACCTACCAGTAGGGAGGAGAGGGAATAGTGGGAAGAGACTGCTAAAGGGTACTAAGTTGCTTTTGGTGTTGAAGAAAATGTTTTGAAATTAAGTAGTGGTAATATTTGCACAACTTTGTAGATACAGTTGACCCTTGAATAACACAGGTTGGAAATGTACAGGTTCATTTATATATGGATCTTTTTTCAACAGTAAATACTACAATACCACACGGTCCATGGTTGGTTGGATCCGTGGATGCAGAGGAACCCTGGATACAGAGGACTGACTATAAATTATACGCAGATCAACCCCTCGTTGTTCAAGGGTCAACTGTATGCTAAAAACCGCTGGATTGTACATTTAAAAAGGGTGAATTTTATGGTATGTCAAATTATCTCAATATAAAAGTAACCAAAAAAGACATTAAAAAATACTACCTAACAAAACTCTTCTTGAACTTAGCCACAAAAATCCTTAAAGACATATTTGAAAATTAAATCCAGCAATACATAAATGTATTAATTCCCCATGAAAAGATAAGTTTATTTCCAAGAATGCAAGGTTGGTTTCACTTTTGAAAATCAATCAATGCGATTTTCATAGTAATCAGACTAAAAGCGCCAATCATACTGTCATCTCTGTGGAAACAGATAAGGCATCTGACAAGATGTAACACAAATTTGTCATAAAAATCTTCAGCAAATTAGGAATAGATGATGGAGTTGCATATTGTCCCTCCAAAATCATGTCTACCCTAAGCCTCAGAATGTGACCATATCTGGAAATAGGGTCTATATTGATATAATTAGTTGAGATATGGTCATACTAGATTAGGGAGGGCCCTAAATCCAAGTACTCATGTCTTTATAAGAAGAGAAGGGGATACACAGTGACAACACACACGCAGGGGACAGCATTGTGTGAAGACGGAGGTAGACATAAAAGACATGTATGAACCAGCCAAGGAAGAGCAAGAATTGTCTACAAGGGGCTTCCCTGGTGGTGCAGTGGTTAAGAATCTGCCTGCCAATGCAAGGGACATGGGTTCGAGCTCTGGTCTGGAAGATTGCACATGCCACGGAGCAACTAAGCCCTTGTGCCACGATTACTGAGTCTGTGCTCTAGGGCCCGTGGGCCACAACGAATGAAGCCCAAGTGCCTAGAGCCCGTGCTCTGCAACAAGAGAAGCCACCGCAATGAGAAGCCTGTGCACCGCCATAAAGAGTAGCTCCCGCTCGCTGCAACTAGAGAAAAGACCGCACGCAGCAACGAAGACCCAATGCAGCCAAAAATAAATATATTAAACAAATAAATTTTATAAAAAATAAAAAAAAGAATTGTCTACAACCACCAGAAGGCAGGAAAGAGTCAGCCATGAGATGATTTCTCCCTCAGCACCACACAGGGAGCCAACCTTATGTTCATCTTGATTTTTTTTTATGCTTATCCAGTTTCTTTTTTTTTATTAGTTTCTGCTTTATAACAAAGTGAATCAGTCATACATATACATCTGTTCCCACATCCCTTCCCTCATGCATCTCCCTCCCTCCCACCCTCCCCATCCCATCCCTCCAGGTGGTCACAAAGCACCGAGCTGATCTCCATGTGCTATGCGGCTGCTTCCCACTATCTATCTACCTTACGTTTGGTACTGTATATATGTCCATGCCTCTCTTTCACTTTGTCACAGCTTAGCCTTCCCCCTACCCATATCCTCAAGTCCATTCTCAAGTAGGTCTGTGTCTTTATTCCCGTTTTACCCCTAGGTTCTTCATGACATTTTTTTTAATTCCATATATATGTGTTAGCATACAGTATTTGTCTTTCCCTTTCTGACTTACTTCACTCTGTATGACAGACTCTAGGTCTATCCACCTCATTACAAATAGCTCAGTTTCGTTTCTTTTTATGGCTGAGTAATATTCCATTGTATATATGTGCCACATCTTCTTTATCCATTCATCCGATGATGGACACTTAGGTCGTTTCCATCTCCGGGCTATTGTGAATAGAGCTGCAATGAACATTTTGGTACATGTCTCTTTTTGAATTATGGTTTTCTCAGGGTATATGCCTAGTAGTGGGATTGCTGGCTCATATGGTAGTTCTATTTTTAGTTTTTTAAGGAACCTCCATACTGTTCTCCATAGTGGCTGTACCAATTCACATTCCCACCAGCAGTGCAAGAGTGTTCCATTTTCTCCACATCCTCTCCAGCTTTTATTGTTTCTAGATTTCTTGATGATGGCCACTCTGACTGGTGTGAGATGATATCTCATTGTAGTTTTGATTTGCATTTCTCTAATGATTAATGATGTTGAGCATTCTTTCATGTGTTTGTTGGCAGTCTGTATATCTTCTTTGGAGAAATGCCTATTTAAGTCTTCTGCCCATTTTTGGATTGGGTTGTTTGTTTTTTTGCTACTGAGCTGCATGAGCTGTTTATAAATTTTGGAGATTAATCCTTTGTCAGTAGCTTCATTTGCAAATATCTTCTCCCATTCTGAGGGTTGTCTTTTGGCCTTGTTTATGGTTTCCTTTGCTGTGCAAAAGCTTTGAAGTTTCATTAGGTCCCATGTGTTTATCTTTGTTTTTATTTCCATTTCTCTAGGAGGTGGGTCCAAAAGGATCTTGCTGTGATCGATGTCATAGAGTGTTCTGCCTATGTTTTCCTCTAAGAGTTTGATAGTTTCTGGCCTTATATTTAAGTCTTTAATCCATTTTGAGCTTATTTTTGTGTATGGTGTTAGGGAATGATCTAATCTCATACTTTTACATGTCCCTGTCCAGTTTTCCCAGCACCACTTATTGAAGAGGCTGTCCTTTCTCCACTGTACATTCCTGCCTCCTTTATCAAAGATAAGTTGACCATATGTGCGTGGGTTTATCTCTGGACTTTCTATCCTGTTCCATTGATCTATCTTTCTGTTTTTGTGCCAGTACCACACTGTCTTGATTACTGTATCCTTGTAGTATAGTCTGAAGTCAGGGAGCCTGATTCCTCCAACTCCGTTTGTCGTTCTCAAGATTGCTTTGGCTATTCGGGGTCTTTTGTTTTTCCAAACAAATTTTGAAATTTTTTGTTCTAGTTCTGTGAACAATGCCAGTGGGAGTTTGATAGGGATTGCATTGAATCTGTAGATTGCTTTGGGTAGTAGAGTCATTTTCACAATATTGATTCTTCCAATCCAGGAGCATGGTATATCTCTCCATCTATTTGTATCATCTGTAATTTCTTTCATCAGTGTCTTATAATTTTCTGCATACAGGTCTTTTGTCTCCTTAGGTAGGTTTATTCTTAGATATTTTATTCTTTTTGTTGCAATGGTAAATGGGAGTGTTTTCTTGATTTCATTTTCAGATTTTTCATCATTAGTGTACAGGAATGCCAGAGATTTCTGTGCATTAATTTTGTATCCTGCTACTTTACCAAATCCATTGATTAGCTCTAGTAGTTTTCTGGTAGCATCTTTAGGATTCTCTATGTATAGTATCATGTCATCTGCAAACAGTGACAGCTTTACTTCTTCTTTTCCGATGTGGATTCCTTTTATTTCCTTTTCTTCTCTGATTGCTGTGGCTAAAACTTCCAAAACTAAGTTGAATAAGAGTGGTGAGAGTGGGCAGCCTTGTCTTGTTCCTGATCTTAGTGGAAATGGTTTCAGTTTTTCACCATTGAGGACAATGTTGGCTGTGGGTTTGTCATATATGGCCTTTATTATGTTCAGGAAAGTTCCCTCTATGCCTACTTTCTGCAGGGTTTTTATCATAAATGGGTGTTGAATTTTGTCGAAAGCTTTCTCTGCATCTATTGAGGTGATCATATGCTTTTTCTCCTTCAACTTGTTAATATGGTGTATCACATTGTTTGATTTGCGTATATTGAAGAATCCTTGCATTCCTGGAATAAACCCCACTTGATCATGGTGTATGATCCTTTTAATGTGCTGTTGGATTCTGTTTGCTAGTATTTTGTTGAGGATTTTTGCATCTATGTTCATCAGTGATATTGGCCTGTAGTTTTCTTTCTTTGTGACATCCTTGCCTTGTTTTGGTATCAAGGTGATGGTGGCCTCGCAGAATGAGTTTGGGAGTGTTCCTTCCTCTGATATTGTTTGGAAGAGTTTGAGAAGGATGGGTGTTAGCTCTTCTCTAAATGTTTGATAGAATTCGCCTGTGAGGCCATCTGGTCCTGGGCTTTTGTTTGTTGGAAGATTTTTAATCACAGTTTCAATTTCAGTGCTTGTGATTGGTCTCCTCATATTTTCTATTTCTTCCTGAGTCAGTCTTGGCAGGTTGTGCATTTCTAAGAATTTGTCCATTTCTTCCAGGTTGTCCATTTTATTGGCATAGAGTTGCTTGTAGTAATCTCTCATGATCTTTTGTATTTCTGCAGTGTCACTTGTTACTTCTCCTTTTTCATTTCTAATTCTATTGATTTGAGTCTTCTCCCTTCTTTTCTTGAAGAGTCTGGCTAATGGTTTGTCAATTTTGTTTATCTTCTCAAAGAACCAGCTTTTAGTTTGGTTGATCTTTGCTATCGTTTCCTTCATTTCTTTTTCATTTATTTCTTATCTGATCTTTATGATTTCTTTCCTTCTGCTAACTTTGGGGGTCTTTTGTTCTTCTTTCTCTAATTGCTTTAGGTGCAGGGTCAGGTTGTTTACTCGAGATGTTTCCTGTTTCTTAAGGTGGGATTGTATTGCTATAAACTTCCCCCTTAGAACTGCTTTTGCTGCATCCCATAGGTTTTGGGTCGTCGTGTCTCCATTGTCATTTGTTTCTAGGTTTTTTTTTAGTTCCTCTTTGATTTCTTCAGTGATCACTTCGTTATTGAGTAGTGTATTGTTTAGCCTCCATGTGTTTGTATTTTTTACAGATCTTTTCCTGTAATTGAGGTCTAGTCTCATAGCATTGTGGTCGGAAAAGATACTTGATACAATTTCAATTTTCTTAAATTTTCCGAGGCTTGATTTGTGACCCAAGATATGATCTATCCTGGAGAATGTTCCATGAGCACCTAAGGAAAATGTGTATTCTGTTGTTTTTGGATGGAATGTCCTATAAATATCAACTAAGTCCATCTTGTTTAATGTATCATTTAAAGCTTGTGTTTCCTTATTTATTTTCATTTTGGATGATATGTCCATTGGTGAAAGTGGGGTGTTAAAGTCCCCTACTATGATTGTGTTACTGTCGATTTCCTCTTTTATGGCTGTTAGTATTTGCCTTATGTATTGAGGTGCTCCTATGTTGGGTGCATAAATATTTACAATTGTTATATCTTCTTCTTGGTTCGATCCCTTTATCGTTATGTAGTGTCCTTCTTTGTCTCTTCTAATAGTCTTTATTTTAAAGTCTATTTTGTCTGATATACGAATTGCTACTCCAGCTTTCTTTTTATTTCCATTTGCATGGAATATATTTTTCCATCCCCTTACTTTCAATCTGTATGTGCCTCTAGGTCTGAAGTGGGTCTCTTGTAGACAGCATATATATGGGTCTTGTTTTTGTATCCATTCAGCCACTCTGTGTCTTTTGGTGGGAGCATTTAGTCCATTTACATTTAAGGTAATTATTGATATGTATGTTCCTATTCCCATTTCCTTAATTGCTTTGGGTTCGTTATTGTAGGTATATTCCTTCTGTTGTGTTTCTTGCCTAGAGAAGTTCCTTTAGCATTTGTTGTAAAGCTGGTTTGGTGGTGCTGAACTCTCTCAGCTTTTGCTTGTCTGTAAACGTTTTAATTTCTCCATCAAATCTGAATGAGATCCTTGCTGGGTAGAGTAATCTTGGTTGCAGGTTTCTCTCCTTCATCACTTTAAGTATGTCCTGCCACTCCCTTCTGGCTTGTAGAGTTTCTGCTGAGAGATCAGCTGTTAACCTGATGGGGATTCCCTTGTGTGTTATTTGTTGTTTTTCCCTTGCTGCTTTTAATATGATTTCTTTGTGTTTAATTTTTGACAGTTTGATTAATATGTGTCTTGGCGTATTTCTCCTTGGATTTATTCTGTATGGGACTCTCTGTGCCTCCTGGACTTGATTAACTATTTCCTTTCCCATATTAGGGAAGTTTTCAACTATAATCTCTTCAAATATTTTCTCAGTCCCTTTCTTTTTCTCTTCTTCTTCTGGAACCCCTATAATTCGAATGTTGGTGCATTTAATGTTGTCCCAGATGTCTCTGAGACTGTCCTCTCTTCTTTTCATTCTTTTTTCTTTATTTTGCTCTGCATCAGTTATTTCCACTATTTTATCTTCCACCTCACTTATCTGTTATTCTGCCTCAGTTATTCTGCTATTGATCCCATCTAGAGTATTTTCATTTCATTTATTGTTTTTTTTTTTTTTTTTTTTTTTTAATCTTTTTGCGGTATGTGGGCCTCTCACTGTTGTGGCCTCTCCCGTTGCGGAGCACAGGCTCCGGACGCGCAGGCCCAGCGGCCATGGCTCACGGGCCCAACCGCTCCGCGGCATATGGGATCCTCCCAGATCGGGGCACGAACCCGTATCCCCTGCATCGGCAGGCGGACTCTCAACCACTGCGCCACCAGGGAGGCCCTATTGTGTTTTTAATCGATGCTTGATTCATCTTTAGTTCTTCTAGGTTCTTGTTAACTGTTTCTTGCATTTTGTCTATTCTAGTTCCAAGACTTTGGATCTTGGAAATAGAATCTTGGATCAGCTTTACTGTCATTATTCTGAATTCTTTTTCAGGTAGGCTGCCTATTACCTCTTCATTTGTTAGGTCTGGTAGGTTTTTATCTTGCTCCTTCACCTGCTGTGTGTTTTTCTGCCTTCTCATTTTGCTTATGTTACTGTGTTTGGGGTCTCCTTTTTTCAGGCTGCAGATTCGTAGTTCCCATTGTTTTTGGTGTCTGTCCCCAGTGGCTAAGGTTGTTTCAGTAGGTTGTGTAGGCTTCCTGGTGGGGGGGACTAATGCCTGTGTTCTGGTGGTTGAGGCTCGATCTTGTCTTTCTGGTGGACAGGTCCACGTCTGGTGGTGTGTTTTGGGGTGCCTGTGGCCTTATTAAGTTTTTAGGTAGCCTCTCTGCTAATGGGTGGGGTTGTGTTCCTGCCTTGCTAGTTGCTTGGCATAGGGTGACCAGCACTGTAGCTTGCTGGTCGTTGACTGAAGCTGGGTGCTGGTGTTGAGATGGAGATCTCTGGGAGATTTTCGCTGCTTGATACTATGTGGAGCTGGGAGGTCTCTTGTGGACCCGTGTCCTGAAGTTGGCTCTCCCACTTCAGAGGCACAGCACTGACTCCAGGCTGCAGCACCAAGAGCCTTTCATCCACCCGGCTCAGAATAACAGGGAGAAAAAGTAGAAAGAAAGAATTAGTAGAAGAAAGAAAGAGAGAGGGAAAGAAAGGAAGAAGGGAAGAAAGGAAGGAAGGAAGGAAGAAAGAAAGAAAGGAGGGAGGGAGGGAGGAAGGATGAAAGAAAGAAAGGAGGGAGGGAGGGAGGAATGAAAGCAAAAGGAAGAGGGAATGCAAGAAGGGAAGGAGGGAGGGAGGAAGGAACAAAAGAAAGAAAGACAGGAGGGAGGGAGGGAGGGAGGAAAGAAAAAGAAAGTGGGAAGAAGAATGGTGGGAGGGCGGGAAGGAGGAAAGAAAAAGAAAGAAGGAAAGGAGGAGCGGAGGGTGGGAGGGAGGAAGGGAAGGTAGGAAAAAAAGAAAGAGCAGGTAAAGTAAAATAGAATAAAGTATGAAATATAGTAGCGTTATTAAAATTAAAAAGTAATTATTGAAAAAAAAAAGGACAGATAGAACCCTGGGACATATGGTGGAAGCAAAGCTATACAGAGAGAATCTTACACAGAAGATTACACATACACATTCACTAAAAGAGAGCAGGGGGAAAAATCAAAACACTTGCTCTCCAAGTCCACCTCCTCAATTTGGGATAATTCATTGTAAAAAGAGGAAAAGGGCGAGAAGTCTGAAATCTTGCTCTCTAAGTCCACCTCCTTAATTTGGGATAATTCGTTGTAAAAAGAGGAAAAGGGGGGAAAGTCTTAAATCTTGTCCTCAAAGTCCACTTCCTCAATTTGGGATGATTCGCTGTCCATTCATGCACTCCACAGACACAGGGCACATCAAATGGACCGTGGAGCTTTAATCCGCTGCCTCCGAGGCTGCACAGAGAGATTTCCCTGTCTCTGCTCTCACAGCTCCCGGGTCTCAGCCTTGGACCTGGCCCCGCCTCTGTGCGTCGGTCGCCGGAGGACGTCTGTTCTTCGCTCAGACAGGACGGGTTTAAAGGAGCCGCTGATTCGGGGGCTCTGGCTCACTCAGGCAGAGGGGAGGGAGGGGCGTGCAGTGTGGGGTGGGCCTGCGGTGGCAGAGGCCAGCGTGACATTGCAGCAGCCCGTGGCGCTCCGTGCGCTTTCCCGGGAAAACCGTCCCCGGGTCCCGAGACCCCGGCAGTGGTGGGGTGCACAGGCCCCCCGGAAGGTGGAGCGGACAGTGACCCACGCTCGCACACAGGCCCCGCGGCGGCGGTGGCAGTAGCAGCCCCAGCGTCCCACACCCGTCTCCGAGGTCCGCGCATTTAGCTGTGGCTTGTGCCTGTCTCCAGCGCTTCCCCAAGCAGCCCTCTTAATGCCCTCTCCTCGCACACCAGGAAACAAAAGGGAAAAAAGTCTCTTGCCTCTTTGGCAGCTCCAGACCCTTTCCCCGGACTCCCTCCGGGCTAGCCGTGGTGCACTAACCCCTTCAGGCTCTCTTCCTGCCGCCAGCCCCAGTCCTCTCCCTGCGCTCCGACTGAAAGCCGATACCCGAGCCTCAGCTCCCAGCCCCGCCCACCCCGGCGGCCAAGCAGACAAGCCTCTCCGGCTGGTGTGTGCCTGAGGGCACCAATCCTCTGTGCCGGAATCTCTCCGCTTTGCCCTCCACAACCCTGTTGCTGTGCTCTCCTCCGCTACTCCAAAGCTTTCCCCCTCCGCCACCTGCAGTCTCTGCCCGCGAAGGGGCTTGTAGTGTGTGGAAACCTTTCCTCCTTCACGGCTCCCTCCCACTGGTGCAGGTCCCGTCCCTATCCTATTGTCTCTGTTTATTCTTTTTTTCTTTTGCCCTATCCAGGTATGTGGGGAGTTTCTTGCCTTTTGGGGGGTCTGAGGTCTTCTGTCAGCGTTCAGTAGGTGTTCTGTAGGAGTTGTTCCACGTGTAGTTGAATTTCTGATGTATCTGTGGGGAGGAAGGTGATCTCCGCGTCTTACTCTTCCGCCATCTTCCCAAGCTCTATCTTGATTACTTCACATTTTTGGCAATTATGAATAAAGCTGCTCTAAAAATCTGTCTGTAGGCTTTCATGTTTTGCATTTGGATAATTAACTAGGAGTGTGACTGCTGGATTGTATGATAGGTAAGCCTATATTTAGCTTCATAAGAAATTTACAAAGTGCTTGTACCATTTTGCATTCCAACAGCAATTAACGAGCTTTCCTGTTGCTCTATATCTTCACCAATATTTGGTGTTTTCCATGTTTTGGAGTTTAGCCATTCTGATAAGTGCTTAGTGGTTTCTCGTGAAATGAAGTTTTCTTTTTTTTAATAAATTTATTTTATTTTTGGCTGCGATGGGTCTTTGTTGCTGCGTGCGGGCTTTAGTTGCGGTGAGCTCGGGCTACTCTTCATTGCGGTGCACGGGCTTCTCATTGCGGTGGCTTCTCTTGTTGCGGAGCTCGGGCTCTAGGCGCACGGGCTTCAGTAGCTGTGGCACGTGGGCTCAGTAGGTGAGGCTCACAGGCCCTAGAGCGCAGGCTCAGTAGTTTTGGCGCACGAGCTTAGTTGCTCTGTGGCATGTGAGATCTTCCCAGGCCAGGGCTCGAACCCATGTCCCCTGCATTGGCAGGTGGATTCTTAACCACTGCGCCACCAGGGAAGCCCAGAAATGGAATTGTATTAATTCTTTTTTACTTTAATTTGGATGCAGACCCTATTTATTTATTTATTTATTTAGTAATGTAGCTATAGTCTAGTTCCTGAAAACGTTTATCCTAGAACCAGATTGTCTAGATTCAAATTCTAACCCTACATTTTGCTCCTTGTGAGACATAGGCTAACTACTTAGCATGTGCTTCAGTAGCCTTATAGATAAGATGGAGATAATAATACCATCTACCTCACAGAATTGTTAAAATTCAGTTAGATTTTCATGGAACATATAAATAACAATAAGAGTATCTGGCCTATAGTAAACTCTTTTACCTTTAATTGTATATAATAATTTCATTCTTTTATTTTATCAAGGGGAAGGAATTTAGAATGTAATTCCAAATATTGATAGAACTAGGGTAATTATTTTAATTTTAAATTAATTAAAAAAACTCAGTTACATAAAGATAGAATTCCTCTATTTCTGCATCATTACCATATTTAGCTTTCAGCACAGTATTTAAATTTCAATTCAGTAACTTCACAGTTGTACGTCTTTTTACAAACTTTCAATATTGAGAACAGTGGCCTGAAGAATTTTTAAGCTTTTTTTTTTTTTTTTTGGTTGGAGGGAGAAGGATAAGTTTTAACCCCACTATTTTGTAATTTAGTTTGGTCATGACTCTGATTTGATGAAACTGAGATCAGTATGATAAATGAAATTGCAAAGTTCAAGACTTTGCTCCACTGTTTATTGTTAACTATTCAAATGAACTGAATTCTTAAAATTTCAGTTGTTTCCAGAACATGCCGCGTCTGAAGCATCTTAATCTCAATGTGTATGCAGATTGTTATTTTTCATCTAATCCATCAACCATAACTGCATTGCCAGTGGTCTGGCCCTAGGAGGGCACAAAGTTCATAGACTTAATTATTACAAACAGTATGTCTTCTATTTTAATTTTCTAGTGGAGGGTAACTCTGGGTCAGTCATGCAAGGAACTGACTTAAGTTCCATGTCCTTGAAAAATGTTGCCACCTCAGTTTAAATTAATGGTCTAACAGCTTCGACCATTTGGGGAGCACTCTCAGTAGTCATATGTCCTAAATTTGACTACTTTCATATTAGCATTGTTAAGACATTATGGGAATTCCCTGGCAGTCCAGTGGTTAGGACCCCACGCTTTCACTACTGAGGACCTGCGTTCAATCCCTGGTTGGGGAACTAAGATCCCACAAGCCATGCAGTGTGCCAAAAAAAAAAAAAAAAAGACTTAATTAAACCCAGAACACAGTCGTGCTTGTCATGGGCATCATGTTTAAGAGATCTTCTGTCACATCAAAATTTTCTTTGACACCACCAAATGATAGATCTAATTGGATGGTAATATATATACATATATGTAGCTGAGCTCTCTTCCACTGCAATAGAAACGCCATAAATGATTTAACTTTTTCATAGAATTTGTCCTGTGAATTCTCAGCCTTATCTTCATTACACTGAATAATGGTGTTTGCCTTTGATAATGCTATTTTTGGTTATGGAGTGTGGGGCATGATTTTTCTCCTGCATCCAAGAGATAATCCTTTATAAACTCTCCATTCCTAAAAAAAGTTTTAATGGAGAAAGGGTATTTTTCAATTCCTATGTGATTGGATTTTGCAGCATAATCATTTATTATACATTTAATATTAATGTTTTATAAATCTGGGGAATTTCCAACTCTGCTGAGAAATTCCACTGGAAAAAAGAAAAGAAAAAGAATAATAAAATAAAATGTCCCTGTACTACTCAGTGCTCCTTTCTTGGTAGTGGAAAACACATTTCTAAGAAAAGTGGAAACTTTAACAACTCAAATATCTTCAAGATAAATATTGCCCTAAAACCTGCCTTATCATAAAACCATACAAAAATTAGACAGATTTAAAAAAAGGGAGTCAGAATATTTTATCTAATTGATCAGAGCCAAAGGGCCAGTGATTCTTTTTTTAATATTGAAATAATATAAAAAATAAGGTGTGGTCCATAAGTCAAAGGGATTCCTTAAAAGATATTGTATTTATCATAACTAAATTTAAAAACTCTAGTTTGCAAACAATATTGAAAGCAGAGAGATTAAGAAAAATTACCAATTTTTGAAACCTTTTGGACATTTTAAAAAAAATGATAACAAATGGTATTTTATTAAATTTTAATAAACTGTGTACAACATAGAAATACTTGCCATATACACCATTCTTGGACATTTTCTTACAATTGTAAATATTCAGAGCACTTTACTATATTCCACAACGGCATTTTTTAAGGTTTATTTTTCATAAAGGAACAACTGTGTAAAAGATCAAGCAGCATCAATTTTCTGTTTCATTGCCCTCCAAGGCAATCTGTGGAATTAAATAATTGCAATTTTGACCTCTACTGCAAATGATCAATCAGCTGAGGCTTCTACTAAAAGTCCTTAATATGACAAAGACAAAAGAAGAAGATACAATTGTCAGATGAAGTGGCCAGAGATTTACTGATTTTATTTTTTAAAGTCTTTATTTGCACAGTAACAAATATAAACATTTGATTATTTCATTAAGTTTATCCAGTGAGTATTTATTTATCAGCTAAGAGGCCCTAGGCACTAATCTAGCCATTTGGGATCTAGAAGTAAATAAAACATAAAGAGACCCCTTTACCTTATGGTACAAGAATTCTTTTGAGAAGACAGATATTTGTGGGGGAAAAAAAGTAAACATGTTGTGTGTTAGATTGTGATGAAAGTTAGGGGGACAAACATAAGTTAGGGTAACAGTCCCTGTGGTGAGATGTGGTGAGCTATTTTAATAGAATAATGTAGGGTGACTTCTCTAATAAAGCTACCTTTGAAAAGGCATTGGAAGAAATTAAATGAAAAAGCCAAGGCTCCAGGATAAACTTGGCAGGCAGAGCGGATACCTAAAGCAAAGGTCCTGAACCTTCCTGCTGGTCCAGTGGTAAAGAATCTGCCTTCCAATGCAGGGGACACACGTTCGATCCCTGGTCGGGGAGCTAAGATCCCACACGCTGCAGGGCAACTAAGCCCGCGCACCTCAAATACTGAGCTTGCGTGCTTCAACTAGAGAGCCTGAGGGCCGCAAACTACAGACCCCATGCACCCTGGTGCCCGTGAGCCACAACTAGAGAGAAGCCCACACTCCACAACGAAAAGATCACACGTGCTGCAACTAGGACCTGACGCAGCCAAAACAAATACAGGAACTAAATAAATAAATAAGTAAATAGACAAATAAATAAAGAGAAGACCTAAGATAGATAAATAAATAAATGAATAGAAGGCCTAAGATAGATAAATAAAGAGAAGGCCTAAGATAGATAGATAAATAAATAAGTAAATAAGTAAAGAGAAGGTGTAAGATAGATAGATAGGTGAATAAAGAGAAGGCCTAAGATAGATAGATAAATAAACAAATAAATAAATAGATTCAATCAATCAATCAATCAATAAAGTAAAGGCCCCAAGGGGCATTGTGTGTGCCTGGAAGTGTGAGGAAGTCAATGTAGTGGATGAAGACAAAGTAAGGTGGTAGGCAGTGAAGTTGGAGGGGTCACCAAAAGGACAACTGGCAGTGACTTAATTTGCTGTGTGTGTATGTATTTACCTTGAACCAGGAACTCTGCGTTCAGGCCACACACCTCAACTCTCCATCCCTAAGTGATACTTTAGAATTTTTTTTTAATGAGAAAGAGGGAAGAGAAATAACAGGTGTGTATCTATTTGCGTGTGTGTGTGTTTATTCTTTCCTAAAAACAGTACTAAATTCTTTGATTGTATTATTTAAAAGAACTGTTAGGAATTTTTATTTCTATTTTACAGTTGAAGAAATGGTCCACAAATTCTGTTTTTTTCTGCTTCCTAAACATATCCTCTTGCTACCTGCCCAAACAGTCATTCTGGGATCCCAGGGTGGCCAACAAAAAGTGCTAATGTATGCCTTCAAAGAAACACAAGGTAGAAATGACTTGGAAGTTGGCCCCAGATTTATCTGGGTTTGAATTCTAGTACTGCTACTCGTTGGCTAGGTTAACACTTGTTAACATAGTCATGCAAATATCCCAGGCACTTATTAGTTTCATTTGCCTGTAAAATGAGTATAATAATATCATGTATGTAAAGATTAACATATATAAGGAAGCTAGTCTAGAATCCCCAGATGAAAATAATAAATATTAGTTCCCGTCTTCTCCCTTCCTTCAATTAGGAGATGGAGATCAAGTGGGGATTCAACCTGGTTTGGGGAAATTGATGGACAGAAAGAAAGCATGCGCAGGACCTGCCTTGTGAGGCAAAGCTCACTTCCCAGTGGAGAGTGGAGGTGTGTGGTCTGACCCCTTGAAGAGTTCCTGGTTCAAGGCCTGAAAAGAACTGAAGGTAAGGAAAGGGTGAGAAAGAGGGAAAGGGAAGTAGCAGCTGTGTATCTATTAAAATAATTAACAGCTAACGCTATTAAAATAATTCAGGGGAGGTCTTCCCTGGTGGCACAGTGGTTGAGAGTCCGCCTGCCGATGCAGGGGACACGGGTTTGTGCCCCGGTCCGGGATCCCACATGCTGCGGTGCGGCTGGGCCCATGAGTTATGGCCGCTGAGCCTGCGTGTCCGGAGCCTGTGCTCCGCAACGGGAGAGGCCACAACAGTGAGAGGCCCGCGTACCGCAAAATAAATAAATAAATAAAAATAATTCAGGGGAGATTTGAATTTAGAATTGGTAGAGGTGGAGGTGGGGATGGTGGTGATATTCTGATGGTTGAACTAGCAGATGTGAAATAGGAAGTGAAAGAAAGTGAGGGGTTAATCATGATTATCAGCTTTTTGCCAAAAAAAAACCCAAAAACTGTAAGGCGTCTGTGGGACTATGGAGTGAAGCAAATCGGGGCAGAGAAAGATCCCTTCTGTTGAGTAGACAACACAATTGAATATATGACTCAAAAGTTTGAAGGAGAAGATTCAGGAACACAAACAAATTGGTATGTAAATCTGTGAGACCAAAAAAAAAAGAGAAACAAACAAAAAAAACTGCATTAATTGCTTATACAATAAGATGAAATCATTTTTCATTTTATATTTACTCATTCAAATATTGTCCGAATTTAAGAAATGCTAAGGGTTTATCCATTTTGAAATTTTCCATTTAAAGAAAAAAATAATATTCTCACAGACATATTCATCAAGAATGAGATGACCAGAACTTGAGGAAAGCAAAAATAATAATAATGTTTTGTGAATTTTATGCAATGAACTTTCTCGAGATGCTTTTGACTATTAATTTCTCTTCCTATTTTCTCTGCCCTTAGATTTGTTTCATGAACCACTGCTGAGAATGAGCTTAATGAGTAGTTTATTGGAGTTGGAAGTCACAAGAAAAACATACCAGGAGAAAATAAGATTTATGAATATGTACATCATTGCACTCTAGATTATTTCACTTATTAGTCAATACAATCTATTATAATTATAAACTATAATAATAACTAAGGAAATTTAGATTCAAAGAGGTCATGTAAAATGTTTTAAGGTCTTGTCTTAGTTTGCTAGGGCTGCCATCACAAAATACCACAGACTAAGCTGTTCAAAAGACAGAACTCTTATTTTCTCTGGAGGCTGAAGTACAAGATTGAGTTGGTTTCTCCTGAGCCCTCTGTCCTTGGCTTGGAGAGGGCTGCCTTCTCACTGGGTTCTCTAATGGCTTTTTCTCTGTGCAGATACATCCCTAGTGACTCTTCCTCTTCTTATAAGGACACCAGTCACATTGCATTAGGGCCCACCCATATAACCTCATTGAATCTTAATTTTCTCTTTAAAGGCCCTATCGAGAAATACAGTCACATTGTAAGCTATTAGGAATTAAGACTTCAACAAAAAAATTTAGGAGGACAATATTAAGTTCATAACACTCACATGGCTATTAAAAAAAATAAAACTGAGATTTTCATACTCTCAGACTCCAAAATCCACCCTCTTTCCAATATACTGTGCACTGTTTGACATTAGACCTAGGCCTGAGACTAAAGATAGAGGTAGGAACACAGAGCTGATAGGGAGCAGAGATCATTCGAAGAGGCTTATGTAGTGGAGTTATATAAATTTTGATACTTCAGTTATTGCTCACTCTACCTTGAGTCAAATTACCTGTATGCCATTTAGAGCTCTTTGGTTTATTTTTTAAGTAATTAATTAATTTTTATTGAAGTATAGTTGATCTACAATGTTGTGTTAGCTTTAGGTATACAGCAAAGTGATTCAGTTATACATACATATATACCTAATTTTTTTCAGATTCTTTTCCCTTATAAGTTATTAAAAATTATTGAGTATAGTTCTCTGTGGTATATAGTAGGGCCTTGTTAGTTGTATAATTTATATATGGTGGTGTGTATATTTTAATCCCCAACTCCTAATTTATTCCCTCCCTCTTTCCCCTTTGGTAACCATAAGTTTGTTTTCCATGTCTGTGGGTCTGTTTCTGTTTCATATATAAGTTCATTTGTATCTTCTTGTTTTTGATTCCACATATAAGCAATATCTTATACTTGTCTTTCTCTGTCTGGCTTCACTTAGTATGACAACCTCTAGGTCCATCCATGTTGCTCCAAAATACAGCTGGATTAAAATCTCAGCAAGGCTCTTCGTTCATCGCTTACCAAAGGTAGACTCCTTGACTTTTAATTTACAGTTCTTCATCTCTAACTGGGAAAATCCTGTTTACTTTTCAGAGCTATTGTGATGTGTAAATGAAGTGGTAGGCTGCAGCAGGGTAGCTTTTCAGTAAATGCTATCTCATCCTGTCACTAGGGATTCTGGAAATTTTTAACCCTTGGGTCAAGCGTCTCAGTGTCTTTCATGACTACAAATATACTTTGAGTGGCCCCAACACAAACTATCAAATAATAAGGTATCTTAAACATGTTACAAGTTTGTTTAATATAGTGTTTGAGATTGGAACAAAAGAACAGTTTCAATATGGAACCATCTGTAGAAGTGAAAGGAAGTTTGTGCCAAAAATATTTCCTCTGGCTAAGTGATGAATGCTTTGATCTAGAAGTTGACTTAATATAAAATTGCCTAATTTGTATGCTGAGAGAGAGAGGAGGTACAGAGCACCGTTAGAGAAGCGTTAGATTTTCCTGAGTTTAGTGTTTTATCAATTGATGCAATTAATTGTTTCTAGTCTATGTGTGTATGTATATGTATTTTATGTATATATATATATATATATGTTTCTAGTCTATGTATATATACACATATACATCATAAGACTATATATAAATACATATTTTTAGTATATATAAAATATATAAAAATATATGTAAGGAAATATAACATTTTCTTATTGAAAAAGGGGGAAATTAGTAAAGAACAATTATTGTATAGTTAAACTTATGTAATATATGAGTATACCCTAGAAAAAAGATCAATTCATATTTGTCTGATATATACATATGTATAAGACAGTTATTACTTGTCCTATATAGAAAGAAAACTTACTACATTTGAGATAGTATTTAACATGTTTGGAATGACTCCAAAAATGATTTGAAATAACGTGAATATTAGATGAAAATTGCCCTTTGAACATATTACCTACTGTTTGTAATTGTTACTACTGTAAGAAATTTATCACTAGTATTATAAGCATCCTTAATTGTAAATTATTGTTTTAAACCCAATTTTACATAAGATAACGCATTGCAGTGCATGTTGGTGTCAGTCCTTCTGATTTCAGACAGATCTTGAGTGCAGATGGGGACTGAGGAATGAGTTGAGGAGACAGAGCTGAGAGTTCAGAGAAACCAAGACTAGAATTCGTAGGTCAGAGGAACAGTGACAGGGCTGCCCAGAGAGAGAATTCCAGATGGCAGCAGAGTGCTCCACTCCAGCATTTGGCTAAGTGCTGATCAGGGCATGTGTCTGAGGTTAGGGAAAACCACCTCAAGGATTGGGTGTAACAAGGCATGGCATTCACACAAAGACAGTCATAGTGCATGTTCTCACCCCACCTTCCCGACTGGAAAACCTCAAAGTTTACAGGGTGCTGTACACAGAAGGGTTTTGCCTCAGTAGTGGGAAAAAAATTAGCCTACAACAAAGCTGCAAAAGTTCCAAATAACAAATCTTATAAACCAGATCCAGAGGATCAAAACATTCCTAAGGAATTTTAATAAATCTCAAAATTAAGCATAAGAATGTTTATAGAAATAAATATATCTAACACTCACTATGTAAAATTCACAGTGTTAGAAAACCAATGAAAAGTTACCAAGGAAGTGTTAGAAGTAGTAAGCACTGATATTAAAACAATTATTATACCTGTACTGCCTATGTCCAAAAGGAAGTAGAAACAAAGAAGACAAAAAGTAATGCAAAACAGACTTTCAAATTTCTAGAGATGAAAATTACAATGTCCAAGATGAAAATAAATTGGATGTAATTAAAGACAAACTAAATATGGTCAAAAGAAGTTTAATGAACAATAAGCAAAGGGGTAAATAAACTGTACTATATTCATAAAAAGTAATAAAATGACAAAAAGGAATGAATTATTGACATACACAACATGAATAAATCTCACATATGCTGACAGAAAGAAGACAGACAAAAAGGATATATATGGTGGAATTGAACATATACGAAATTCTAGAAAAATGCAAATTATTGCATGGTGACAACAGATTAGTTGTTGCCCGGGATTAGAGGGGGAGGTAGAGTTGGAAAGAATACATTAAAAAGACCACGAGGAAACTTTTTTTGTCAACAGATCTGTTTATTATTTTGATTGTGGTGATAGTTTCATGGTTTTATACATACATCAAAACTCATCAAATTGCATACTATAATATGTGCATTTTATTATATAAACAACTTAATAAAGCTGTTTTCATATTAATTTACATGAAAGTATGAAAGAGCATGTAATGGATTTTCCTATCTCTTCAAATTTGTGTTTTAAAGACTTGAAATTACCACTGTAATGTTCAAAGGAGCAGTTTTACAGGGTTCACCACTGTAAAAATTTATATAACCTCATTTTTCTTCAAATTAAAAAAATAACATTGATTTAATGGCAAGAATGAGATTTCATTTTTTATTATCTATAAAATTGCAACCACGTGTGGTAAAAAAATCTCTCTGGGTCTCTTACGTATTTTCTGACCTTAAGAGTAGAGGCAGTGACTTCTAATTTTCCAGATTATCTTTTCAAAGACTCACCATTCAGTCTAAGAACTGAACATGACTCTTACCTTGATATCACTTGCATGACTCTGGTGACCTTTCCTCTTTTCTGATCCCCTCAGAGGTAACCACTATCTTCAGTTTTGCATTTAAAATTTGTTTGCTATGAATTTAAGCTTTACCAAATAAATTGAGAGAATTTATGGGTTATTTTTCTGTTTTTTTGACATATCTCCTAGTGTTAAATATGCAAGAACAGTTAGGCAAACAGCTAATAACAATGTCTGCATCATAGTGTGATATTTTCAGTTTTTAAAAATGCGATTGTGCCAAATTATTTTCTTGGGGCTTCCCTGGTGGCTCAGTGGTTGAGAGTCTGCCTGCCGATGCAGGGGACACGGGTTCGTGCCCTGGTCCGGGAAGATCCCGCGTGTTGTGGAGCGGCTGGGCCCGTGAGCCATGGCCGCTGAGCCTGCACGTCCGGAGCCTGTGCTCCGCAACGGGAGAGGCCACAACAGTGAGAGGCCCGCGTACCGCAATAAATAAATAAATAAATAAATAAAATTAAAAAGGCTCTGCTTTCCCCCATTAAAAAAAAATATATATTTTCTTAATCTATTGGATCACCATATTCACCCAACAGAACACTAATGTGTGTAACAGTTGCGCTACTTCCCTGCCATCTCTTAGTGATATCTCTCTGTGCTTTCAATTTGTACGTTCCTTATCATTAGTGACACTAATCACTTTTTCATATGGTAATGATTCTTTAAATTTTTCCCCCTAAATCCCTGATTTTTCCCCATATTTTTCTATTTTTAATTAAAAAAAATTTATTGGAATATAGTTGCTTTACACTCTTGTGTTAGTTTCAGGTGTACAGCAAAGTGAATCAGCTATACCTATACATATATCCCCTCTATTTTGGATTTCTTTCCCATTTAGGTCACCACAGAGAACTGAGTAGAGTTCCCTGTGCTATACAGTAGGTTCTCATTAGTTATCTATTTTATACATAGTATCAATAGTATATGTATGTCAATCCCAATCTCCCAATTCATCTCACTCCCTGCTTCTCCCTTGGTATCCATATATTTTTTCTCTATGTCTGTGTTTCTATTTCTCCTTTGCAAATAAGATCATCTATATCATTTTTTTTAGATTCCACATACATGTGTTAGTATACAATATTTGTTTTTCTCTTTCTGACTTACTTCACTCTGTATGACACACTTTAGGTCCATCCACGTCTCTACAAATGACCCGTTTTCGTTCCATTTTATGGCTGAGTAATATTCTATTGTATATATGTACCACTTCTTCTTTATCCATTCCTCTGTTGATGGACACTTAGTTTGCTTCCGTGTCCTGGCGATTGTAAGTAGTGCTGCAGTGAACATTGGGGTGCATGCATCTTTTTGAATTATGGTTTTCTCTGGGTATATGCCCAATAGTGGGATTGTTGGGTAATATAGTAGTTCTATTTTTAGTTTTTTAGGAACCTCCATACTGTTCTCCATAGTGGCTGTATCAATTTACATTCCCACCAACAGTGCAAGAGGGATCCCTTTTCTCCACACCCTCTCCGGTATTTATTGTTTGTACATTTTGTGATGATGACCATTCTGACTAATGTGAGGTGATACCTCATTGTAGTTTTGATTTGCATTCCTCTAATGGGAAAATGAAATGTTTTATCTGGGCATTTGTGTGTGTGTGTGTGTGGTATGCGGGCCTCTCACTGTTGTGGCCTCTCCTGTTGCAGAGCACAGGCTCCGGACGTGCAGGCTCAGTGGCCATGGCTCATGGGACCAGCCGCTCCGTGGCATGTGGGATCTTCCCAGACCAGGGCATGAACCTGTGTTCCCTGCATCGGCAGGGGGACTCCCAACCACTGCGCCACCAGGGAAGCCCGCGGAAAAGCTTTGATGCCTAAAAATGTCTTCTCATCTACTAACTGATGGTTGGCACTCAACTCTCATCGTTTTATCTCAGAATCTCATCCCTTTAGCTTAAATCTTTTTTTCCCATTAAAATTCAAATACTGGTTGTGCTTTAAGATCGTAGTCATTTTTATCTCAGCCTGAATGATCCAAAAGCAAGTTTTGATGATGTGCAAGAGGGAAGAGAACTTGAGGGCATAAGTGTTCCACAGAGGGTATTAGGGAATACAGAAGACAGAGCAATAAATAGACTCACAGGGGAAACTCAGAAAGTGGAGCTTGATGAAACAAGCAAACATCACGGTTTTGCTAAGGTCTATTCTAATTAGTTGTTATTCGTGTGTAAAAGTTTGCCTAAAAAGCATGACCTATGAGTGATTTGTGCCCCTGCATATTACGGATGTATAATAAAATTCAATCAGTGCAAGGAACACACAGATGACCACATGGCCTCAGCCATGCTCCATTTTGTAGTCTGCCCACTTTGAGCATCAGAAAATGGATTGTAGAAATCTGGTTCATCTTATTTTAAACTTCTCATTCCCCAAAGTTGAAATAGTATTTATTTAAAAACCAGGTTCTTTATAAAGATCGCAAAAACACTATAAAGTATTCATTGAAAAGAACCTAACATTTACTACTGTAGTACATTATGTACAATTTATTGACTATTTCTACTGAATATACATGTATGTATTACATAATCTAACATTTATATTAAGTATAACTATAATATGATTTTTTTAAAATTTATTTTATTTATTTATTTTTGGCTGTGTTGGGTCTTCGTTGTTGCGTGCGGGCTTCCTCTAGTTGTAGCGAGCAAGGGCTACTCTTCGTTGCGTTGTGCGGGCCTCTCATTGCAGTGGCTTCTCCTGTTGCGGAGCACGGGCTCTAGGCACACGGGCTTCAGCAGTTGTGGCACGTGGGCTCAGTAGTTGTGGCTCGCGGGCTCTAGAGCGCAGGCTCAGCAGTTGTGGCGCACGGGCTTAGTTGCTCCGTGGCATGCGGGATCTTCCCGAACCAGGGCTCGAACCCGTGTCCCCTGCATCGGCAGGCGGACTCTCAACCACTGCGCCACCAGGGAAGCGCCTATAATATGATTCTTGTGTCAACCCTGACAGCGCTGGTGAAATCCTTTGCTACAAAAATATGTCTCTGCCTTATAGTTTTGTTTCAGTATTAGTTTCCACATTTGCCAGCAAGATACTTTTCATCCTACTAAACTAATAGGCCACTTAGTTGAATACTGGATAAAATACAAATGGCAGAGAATTCTCCATTTCTGTTTATAATTTAAAAAATTTCAACTAAAAGTGCAAAGCTTTTATCAATTTCTGTAGCTTGCTCTCTTCCTAAACCTACTTGCTTCTTCCATCAATATTTAAGTTTCTGGTTTTAAATAACTGTGACTCTCCTTTAATGTGTTCTCTGTTAAAGGTTTTCTCTCCCTTTAGAATTGTTAGTAGGAGAAGTGGTATTTTTGTGGGAAGAAAACTGCATCTTCTCTACTACCCAGCTGTCAGGACTATAGAGCTACATCCTCAGTTGTATAATCAGAAACCTGGCCTGGCATCAACTAATGGGATTAATAACCACTTTTTCAATTCCTTGCAATTAAAATATTTACATCAACTTCTCTTTGTTTTAACAATAGCATATAGAACCCAGTGTGGGTGTGGCTCATGATTCTGCTTCTCTGACTCATGATCTTAGACTTCTTGCTTCCAACTTCCTAATGAATGTGCCCTTTAGCAATTGCTGGGGGCCAGGTTTGTTTACTGCTACTCCTTTCCAACAGTTCAAGGCCACGAGGCATCTCTTGAATGTATTTCTTTGCTACAAAGTATTTCTCTCCCCTGCCCTCACCCCACTCTCAGGTTCTGTTGCTTATTTAAGATTTGCATCTGTAAAGAGTCCTTTGGGTTTGTTTCCTTGGTGGACTGGCTGTCTTCCAAGATTTTGTTGCTAGTCTTGTCTGACATTTTAAGGATGACCTTTTGGTGTTTTTATAAAACTTCTCAAGAAAAGGAAAACAGAAGTGCTCATCTAACCCTCTTCTAAAGACTATGCAAAAAAGCCAGTTGTTTTAAAACATTATGGCTGGTGATATAAATGGCTGCAGCATATTATATCTACACCTGCATGTTTTTAACTTCCAGAAACTAAAAATCAGCTCTGCAACATGAAATCAGCCATGAAGAAAGAAACAAACAAAAACCCAGTATTGAAAATTTTCTGCCTGATACCTGAATGTATTGGTGAACAAGCCTGCTACTTCTAGTATTTACATAAAGACAGTAGTCAAATAACCAATGCAGTAAAACAAACAATTCTTCTGTGAGAAAAAAAGAATGATGCTACTTAGAGTTGATGGACATGAACTTTAGGAATTTTAGAGCTGAAAATAATCTTGGAGGCCTCCTTTTATAGATGAGGAATATGAGGTCTATGGTGGTTAAGTGAATTGTCCAAGCCAGAGATGGGACTAGGGTCAAAGTTGAGGTCTTCTGCCAGGATGTTGATCTTACTCTTTGAACTTGCTGGGTGTTTACATATTGCATCAACAGAGCCCATATGTACTGGATTTTCTTCCATTTACTGATAGAAGCAAGTTAGTGCTTTTACAGGTATTGTAGTATAAAATCAACCCATTCAGTCAAACTAGTCAAAATTAGTCAAACTAGGACTCCCAAAGAGACAATGCTTTGCAGGCTTTTTCTTTTCTTTTCTTTTCTTTTTCCACTGGAAATGGGAATTAGATAGATAATGCATGTTTGTGTGTATGTATGTATGTATGTATATATATATATATATATATATATATATATATATATATACTTATATCTTGTTCAAATTTAAAAGAATACAATTTTTTATAGTCTATGTATGACATAAAAATAGAACATCATTAATCAAATACATTTTCAGTATTTATTTTTGTAAGTAACTGCCTTTCTTTATGTATCTATACAGTTTTAAAGATAATGGGACCACACAGAAATATTATTCACTTTCAAGCTAACACTGATAAATAATGTTTTGTCAGTGCCCTAAATTATGTAAAGACTAAAAGTTCCATTGTTCTATCTATTCTATGGAAAGTGGTTGATGTTTAGCTATGAAATAATGTATCAATCTCAGGAAACAATTCTTAGGTTAAAAAACTCATTTTCCCCGTGATGTCTTTTCACAAAGATTTAATTCAAAGAATTTGCCTTTGTAAGATCTCCATCACTTTTCACCATTGTTCCCATGCATGTTCCTGTTAAGAGTGCCTGATTCTGTTGCTAAGCAACCCTGCAGTCTTGTTGGGTCATGATGATGAACTAATAATTATTTAAAATGTGTCTGTTTGGATAGGGTCTTTTAAAGAATATCGTGATACTTTTGTGTAAGAGGCTGGGTAAGAGGGTTCTTCATTTCAACTTACAGTTCGACAGGAATATAAGTGATAGAATGATGTTTTCCAGAAGAGTTGGAAGAATGCCAAGAGTACACTAAAAAGCACTAGGTCTGACTTCCTCCCGGTATGCTTTTTTTCTAGAAAAGGGTAAAAGTCAGTCAGATGACAAGTCAAGAAATTTACCAAAGGACTTCAAAGAAATATGAGGAACATCAATATTCCTCTTATTGACTAGATTAAATTATTATGTTTTTCCTTCTCATCCCAAATTCTTAAGAAAAATTGTCAAGCCATATTATGTTGAAAAATAAGTCCCATGTAAGCGAGACATGGGTATTTGAATTTTATCAGGCTTCCAGAGAAAACTAAATTGTTGATTAAATCCTCATCCTGCTTGCTCTTGTCCCAGACATCCCTCTCCAGTTCAGGAATATCCTCCTTTAAATAGCTTATTTAACCATATGGGACTGATGCCAGTAGCCTTAATATTTTCTGTACGGTATACTGCGATATATAAGGGGACTACCATCATATCTCTAGCATGTAGTGAGAGTTAGTAAATAGCATTCCCAGTGTGTATCTGGAAAAACAAAAAGGTTGTTCCTTTAAACCATCTTTTTTGGTGATAAAGCAAAGAATCAAAGGTATTTCATTACTAAAGAATCCGAGAATGTCCTAACTCTAAGAGAAGAGCACTTCTAATGTCATCTCAAAATCCATCCAATCCAGAAGCAGAGCTGATGGTGCTACCAAGAGACAGAGTCTCCTTGTGGTGACACCACCTTCAAAAGTTTTGCAAGGTACCCCCAAACATCACCAGTTTTCTTTACAACCTTGCTTGTCTCTAGTATTTAAACACACATCTGATACTTATTGATTCTATTTATATTTTGAGGGTGATCCCTTCTTAGGGATAGCATCTCATATGCAAAGTTAAAAGTATTGATCATTTTTCTCTCCTAAACTTAAACTATTATAATTTATGTTTAAGGCAGCCAAATTTAACAGCTTTGGGGCCATAAAGGTGAGTGTTTAAATCTTGGTTCACTGTTCTGTAGGTGGTATATGGCCACTCCAGGTATCAGTTTTCTTACTTATAAAATAGGGTTTGCAGTGCTTTCTTCACAGATAAAGGATTAAATTTGATATGCTAACATAGTGTCTACCATATAGTGTACATTAAATGTGAGCCCTCTTTCCTATCTCCACTGGGTGTGGCCAACTTCTAGTTTTCTAGGATGTACTAGAAAATTTCATACCTTCTAGGAATATATGGCTTCTGATCATATTCCCTTACCATCTTCATTTTACTAAACTAAAGGCTCTTAATTTTTTTGTAATCCCCACATTCTTATTTCCTATCTCAGCTACTTTTCTGTTATTTTTTTAGAATTCAGTTTATTTTAGCAGGCATTAATTGAGGTAAGGGGAATTACAGTAGGTTCTGTGGTTACAAATGTAAACAGGATCCCTGTTCTCAGGTACCTTACAGTCTAGTGTCAAGAGTAGTAAACAGACAAAAAATTGCAATTTGACCTGATAAATTCTGTGATATTGGTAAGCCTGTGACAACACAAGGGAAATATCTAAATCAGATTAGGGAGGATGGGAGATTAAAGGTAAAGGAGCTTGCCGTACTTGTAGGCTTTTCTCTAGAGTTGGCAAACATCTTTACCTGTGTTCAAGGTTTAGATTGACCAAGACAGCCTTCACATTCCTTTCAGCTTAATAAAACTTTAGACAGGTTTCTTCCTGACTTATAGGCCCTTGACCTCCCCTTATTTAGAACATTTACTCTAAAAAACATGCAAATTCTTTTTTCACCCCTTTGACACGTAAATCTTCTTCTAGTAATCTTGCCAGATTTACAACCCAGGAATGTCTTTCTCACGGACATGGGAGCCATTTTTCGAAATGTAATCATCAAGAAAGATAGCACCGCATTCTCTGTGGGAGGGCAAGAGTCTAACTTCAATAAGTGCTGATTAGCAAACACAGATGGCCTAATCACATTAACCAGTCTCCTCCTAATGTCCTCCAGTACCAGTCCCCTAGCTCACTCCAGAATTGATAAACTGTCCCACCTTTTGTTTCAGCAGAGTTTAGTCCAATCTCTCTCTCCAACTGCAATCGTTTTCAATAAACTTTCCCTTGCCTGTTTAAGTCTGTCCTTGGACAGGATGCATCCAGGTTTTGTACAAGGGGAAAAAACTGATTTTTGCCCAATAATCTACTCACTGATGCCTGGCACTTGGTCAACTTTTGTAATTGCTGATTAAAATAAGTCCATCATGTCAATGTCTAGGGGGAAATGTTTCCAAGGGCTCTAAACACTTTGAGCAGTGATAAATGAAATCTCTGAGTTCACCATCTTCTAACTGGAACTAGAATTATTTTTCCAAAAATAAATTTCTTTACACTTATGCACAAAATGAGCCTCTGCCTCCAAGAGACTGTGAGTAGGCTCAAGTATCCACTCGTCCTAATAGCTTTATACTCGTTCTTTTGGTATTTCAATTATCTCAAGTGTTCAGAATCATGAATAAAGTTGGGAGCAATTCGTGATGATGTTAATCAACTATAAATTACTCAACAAGGGCTCCCCTTATTATACTCTCCATGAAGCTCCCTAGAGGATCAGCTCAGGTACTGGCCTCATGCACAGTCTACATTGAGAGGATTTCCAATAATTGATGGTTTTAGCCAAAATTTTGAATTCTACAAATGGATGGAAATTTGGAAATTCTAAATCAATCATAGCAAATTACAAATTATCATCAAGAAAGAATGCATAATAAAAATTTCTAAAGGTTACTGTAGAAATTAAGCTTAAATTCAAATTTAATTCTAAGGTAAATAAAAATATGTACTCCATTTTCTTTTTTTCATTATAAAATTTATAAAACCAGAATTTTCCTTCTAATGTGCGCATCGGGTGTACTTGCTTTTTCTTTCCAAAAAAAGTTTCACTAACTTAAGGACATATACAACATATGGCACCTTAGAATTAAGGAAATATGGGAGAATGATTTTGATTACCTCCTCATGCTACATGAAAACTCATTCCTTCAAACTTTCTTGAACAATTTTTTAAAAGATGCCAGTTATCTAACTCATACAAACAACCATATACATATGTACATCTTTCTTGTTGGGGAACAGACTTATATTAGTGTAAATAAGTGGTCATTAAAGTTAATGTGTTCATTTTATATAGTTATAATTTAAGATATAGTAGAAATTGGTTTGAACATGATATATACCTTTTTAAAATATATTAGAGACTTATAGAACCACCTCACAGTGACTGTATTTGTCCATTATGAGGTTTAGAATATACTTTACTACTTAAATGAGTTGAGTATGATATTTTATCATTATACCTTTGCTTTTATCATATATTGTGGATGTAGAGTCTTTGGTCAGAAACACCCTCTATATTATAAAAACATCATTATAGAAAAATGCAGTATTCTTTTAATATATAATTTAACATGAAACTAGGACAGATTTTCAGCAGGAGAAGGGAGCTGCATATATTTGGCTTTTACTGGCAGGCCTGTTTCTGCCCAGTAACTACCCAGTCTTTACATACATGTTACAGTTCAGTGCTTTTAAGGAAATCCACCTTTCTTTGCTCTCTGATCTTTTCTTCTCACAAAATACTTAGCAAACACATAGCTATTAGCTCCATAGGAAGTGGTTGTATATATCAGGTATTTTTCACAAGCCCACTTAACCAAGGTACCAAGTAATTTGACTAGAATCCAAACCAAATCAGTTGAAGAGCTAAGTGTGCAAAAAATCCTGTAACACACTAGATTCCAATGAGCCACAGTTTTATTAACACTGCATCATTTAGCAAACTCAGATGGGGTCTTTGGGTCTTTAGGTTGAGTTTCTTTAATTGGCAAATGCTTAACAGCACACTTTATTGATTGATTGATTGATTAAAGAATCATCTTTTTTTAAAATTTATTTATTTTGGGCTGTGTTGGGTCTTCATTGCTGTACGTGGACTTTCTCTAGTTGCGGGGAGTGGGGGCTACTGTTCATTGTGGTGCGCGGGCTTCTCATTGCGGTGCCTTCTCTTGTTGCAGAGCACAGGCTCTAGGCACGTGGGCTTCAGTAGTTGTGGCACATGGGCTCAGTAGTTGTGGTGCATGGGCTTAGTTGCTCCACGGCATGTGGGATCCTCCCGGACCAGGGATCGAACCTGTGTCCCCCGCATTGACGGGTGGATTCTTTTTTTTTTTTTTTTTTTTTGCTGTACGCAGGCCTCTCAATGCTGTGGCCTCTCCCGTTGTGGAGCACAGGCTCCGGATGCGCAGGCTCAGCAGCCATGGCTCACGGGCCCAGCCGCTCCCCGGCATGTGGGATCTTCCCGGACCGGGGCACGAACCCGTGTCCCCTGCATCGGCAGGCGGACTCTCAACCACTGTGCCACCAGGGAAGCCCCGACAGGTGGATTCTTAACCACTGTGCCACCAGGGAAGTCCCTAAGAGCCCACTTTAAATGCAGTTACACAATGACATCATGATAAGAAATGCTATAGGAATATAGGCATAGAAAAAAAATTATCATCACTCACATATGCCCTGAGCATTTTCTGCTGAAGAGAGAATCTGAACTCCATAATGAGGGTACTAATACATTACATGCTTCTGATAGTAAGTTCTTATCACTTGAGAAATATCATTAAACATTATATCTCTGCAGCTTAATCCTTCTTAACCTGAAATATACCTTTAGAAATAATATTTTAAGAGTTAGAGAAAATTCAGCTAATACATAGCTATTTATCTAAATATTTACGTGAGATAATTATGGAGGCATTCTATTAATAATTTTGTGAAGACATTGTAATAACAATTTAGTCTTAGAATTTTAGAAGAAAATAAACCAATAAAAAGGTACTTCTTCTGGTTCAAACTGTACAAATGAAAATTCTGAAGCTAAGTAAATTGGGCAAAGTATGTTGCTGTTTCATAAGTTAATGAAAGTAAATTTATTTATTAAATTTTTATTTATTTATAGTTTCATGGGTTTATAACACATAAGGTTCATGTGTATAATATTATATTTTGACATTTATATAAACTACAGTGTGCTCACCACCAAAAGGTTAGTTGTCAACTGTCATCATATTGTTGACCCCCTTTACCCATCTTGCCCTCCCTCCACCCCCTTCTCCTCTGCTAACCACTACTCTGTTCTCTGTATCTATTTGTTTCAGTTTGGTTTCTTCATTCATTCTGTTTTGCTTGTTTTTATATGCCACATATGAGTTAAATCATATGGTATTGGTCTTTCTCCATCTGGTTTATTTCACTTAACCTAATACCCACAAGGTCCATCCATGTTGTCCCAAATGCCAAGATTTCATCTTTTTATGGCTATTATTCCATTGTAAGTGTGTGTGTATCTTCTTTATCCATTCATCCATCAGTGAACACTTAGGTTGTCTCCACATCTTGTCTATTCTAAATAATGCTGTGATGAACACAGGGGTGCATATATCTTTTCAGATTAGTGTTTTTTTATTCCTTGGATAAACACCCACAAGTGGAATAGCTACATCATATGATAGTTCTAGTCTTAATTTTTTGAGGAATCTCCATGTGATTTACCATAGTGGCTGCACTAATTTACATTCCCACCAAAAGTGCACAAGGGTTCCCATTTCTTCACTTCCTCTCCAGCGCTTATTTCTTGTCTTTTTGATAATAGCCATTCTAATGGGTGTGAAGTGATATCTCCCTGTGGTTTTGATTTACATTTCCCTGATAATTAGTGATGTTGAACATTTTTCACATGCTTGTTGGCCATCTATATACCTTCTTTGGAAAAATATCTATTCAGTTTCTCTGCTCGTTTTTTAATTGGATTGTTAGCTTTTTTGTTGTTGAGTTGCTTGAATTCTTTATCTATTTTGGATATTAGATACATGATTTGTATATATCTTCTCCCATTTGGTAGGTTTTCACTTTGTTGATGTTTCCTTTGTTGTACAGAAGCTTTTTAGTTTGATAATAGTCCCATTTGTTTAGTTACGCTTTTGTCTCCTTGCCTGAGGAGGCATATGCAGAAAGATATTGCTAAAACCAAAGTCAAAGCGAATACTGCCTATGTTTTCTTCTAGGAGTTTTATTGTTTCAGATCTTACATTGGAGTCTCTAATCCATTTTGAGTTGATATCTATGCATGGTATAAGATAGTGGTCTAGTCTCATTCTTTTGTGTGTGGCTATCCAGAAAAACTAAATTTAGATGCTCTCCATCCTTTCATCAAATTTTCAACCCATTCAGATTAATCTGCAAAACTTCATCAAGAGGTTTGAAGGTAGAGAACTTTTTACTGTCTAGCTGATTTTTAAGAGTGATTAGGGCAGAGTTATAAATCAAATTACTGCAAAAAACGTTCTGGCTAGTCCATGTCAGTCACTTTCCTAAATTTCAAGGTTATTGACTGCTCAACTTATCTTATGACTTTAAATTTGAAAGCCTCAAATTAGCAACAAGTTTTCATAGGATTCAAAGCAGTAGGGGTTTTACAGAATGATTCTGTTAAATTAATCTTTTCCTCATTTGAAACGTAGATGATTAAGATACATATTAATTTATTCAGAAAAGTCATACATTTTTTCAATGGAAAAAGTCTTCCCTTCTGTGCTCCCTAGGGCTATTTGTGTGCAAAATTTAACAAATATTGTTTCAACTCTTTTTTTTTTCTGATTCAAAACTTCAGCATGAGTGATCATTAGTTGGATGGCTAACGAGACAGTAATCTCCTCAAACATCTTTTAACCCACTTGTACATTCTACATGAAGCAGCAGCTCAGTAACTGTTGAATGAACGAGTGGACAGATCCCACTTACCCAGAAGACTGAATTCTTCTTTAAGAATCTGAGTTTTAATTTTGTGGTCAAATGTTTAGAAATGGAAATAGAACTCAAAGTTCCACTTGACTTATAACGTGACTTCTGTCCTCAGCAGATGGTTAAAAAGGTTAGTTCTACCAGTGGCTTCAGAAAACGTACAAAAGGTGTTAGCAGAACCATGATATTTACGGTATATATTTGATTGTTTCAAGAACTGAGTGAACAGGTATTACTTGTAAGGGCAATCAGGTGCCAGTTTCAATGATCAGGCCTGAACTGCAGGGGTTTCACACTCAGCCCTGCTCCTTGTTAATTCTGACTTAACTCATTATGCTTCCTGATGCTGCCACACAGCTCCTTATTTTGAGGTAACAGGTGATCTGACTATGCTTTTTTGTTTGTTTGTTTTTCTAACGTTACACAGAAAGCTAGAGTCAAAAATTTGTGTGTAGTCTGAGAATGATACTTTGGATATATTGCTATTTATGATAAGCCCAGATTTACATGTTTACCTCGAACTGGAAAAAAATTGCTAACTAGAATTTCCCCCGTAAAAGTAATTACTGACAATGTCTTCCTCCTTAACCACATGGACCTATATCAAGGCTGCTTATCTGTGCAAGATACCAAAGTTGTTACCACAGGACTATGCTATCAGAAGCCGATTTTCTGCCAGTGGGCTGGGCCAGCTTTTGCAAACTACAGGAAACCTGGGTTCCTAAAATAACCTAAGGGACACTCCTGATCTAAACTCAAACAGAATGGGGTTAATACATAAATCCTTGCAGGAAGTTTGGACACTGAAAAGATCTGTCATTGAGGATGGCGATTCAGCTTAACAAATGAGGCAATGAGACTGATGGAATACGCCCTTTCCAAAGAAGTTACAATGATTTCCGTTGATACTATCAGTATTTCCACAGTCCTCTGTTTCCAGGAGGTTATATATAGTATCACAGAAGAACCCTGAGAACAGATAATCAAGCCTTTATAAAGAATCAGAGAAATATATTAAATGTCTCTTAACAAGGAGAATTGAACTATTTTACTAACAATAACCACTATTATCATTATAGAATTATTATATTGTTCTTAATATTTTATTATTAAATAAATATTATCCGCAGGGAAGGCAGATTGGCATCACATAAGTGTTACGTCACTGAAAACTAATCAATACACACACAAAATAATGTGCTAAGGCTACACTAGGGAGTCTCACTTCTGATCTCAAGGTTATGCCAGTTTATCCCAATTTCTCAACAAAACTCTTTATCAAACTCATTGTATCTTATCCCTCACTATATCGGAACTGTTTCAAAAGGGATCTTGTTAGTCATTTTCCTTAAAAAAAAAAGAGAAATCCAAGTCACGCCTTTTCCATGAAGTCTTTGGAGGGTACTCTGACAACGTTATTTGTGGCTCAGCCCACAATTCATATTCTTCAGCTTTTACCCAGAGTCCCCTGGTTCTGCTTGCTAGGTGTCATCTTCCAAGACTCCAAGACATATTGCCAAAGCTTTCTGCAGAGACTGGGATTGGAAAAATGACGGTATTATTAAATGCTGCACTTTACAAAAATCATTTCTATTTTGAGCACCCTAACATAGTTATCTTCATTTTGCATAATCCCTTTTTTTAAACAAGGATGTACATTTTTACATGGTTGCAATTACAGCAAACACAGGGTTTTGTGTTATTCCTTCACCATTTCCAATAACGAAAGCATTTTTCATATATTACAATTGGGGGATTATTTTAATGTTAAAGAATACATGATATTTAATGGATACAATCGATATTTAATTTAATCAGATTCCTATTACTAGCTATTTGTCTTCATTTTTTCCTTATTACAGATAGATTCACAAATAACATTATTATGAATATTTTTTTTCCTCTACAGAATTGTTTCTTTGAATGAGACAGGGGTTATGGTTTGTTTGGCTTGTATTGACAGTATTTATAAAAGTGTAAATCTGAATGTGTTTAGGTGAGGCAAGTACAGTAACCTGTATTCCCATTGCCTTCCCCCAGGCCAACATGGCACATTTAGATTACTTGCTTGACCCTGAAAGCATGTGAATTTTTGACTCCTGGATTACTGGGTCAAAGGTGTAAGTATCTTTATGACTTTCAATAACAATGATCATTTAACTCTTCTAAACCAGTTATACATGTATTTCAATGTCACCAACTTTCATTTATTTGAGTACTTTCCAAACGTTAGGTGCTGTATAGGCATTGGGGACACAATGAGCAAGTAAGACAATGAACAGGGAGTTACAATGCAGTCTGAATTAATAGAACTTAGAAGAGGGTACTAAGGGAACCCATAAGAGAAGCAGAAACAAGTCTTCTCCAAATCGGGTCATTACATGGGGAAGTGGTAGCAAGTAGAAGAACGGAGGAAGGAGAGAAGTCCAGGCAAAGAGAGCACCACATGCAATGGCCTGGAAAAAAAAAAAGCAAGCATATTTTAAGTATTATGAGAATGGAGAGGGTGAGGTTAGTGTTGAAAGACATGAATATATATGAAAAAGCATATATATATGACTTTATAATGTAGTCATCATTAGGTATCATTTAATAATTTTTTGTCAAATTTACTAACTATATAAGCATGTTATACATGTAAAGTAGATTTAGTATGCATCGCATCTAAGAAAATCCAATTCCTGACATAATCAGCAGAATGAAAAGTGACACAGAGATTAGAAAACTCCCCAGCACTTGAGAGAAGAGAGGTTTGTGCAGCTTGATGGCAGCACAGGCCCATGTGTAGGAGAAGGGGAGGTGATGGAGCAGCAGGGATAGGTTAGAACAGTTGGAGTGCCTGGAGGGCCAGGCCAAGGAGTTCACTTTGCATTAACTCAATGGTCAATGAAATTACATAGCCATTTTAGAGGAAACAAAATTATAATTAAAACTGTAGAGGAAACACTCATTCCTTTCACTAAAGCAAAATGCAGAACATCCTGGTGTCAGCACTGGAAAACAATCTCCAGGTAATTGAAGCAGGAAAACCACATCCATGTAGGGGTTCTCTCATTCTCATTATGACTGCTACCACCATAGCAGCCTCTAGGCTTCCATTCTAACACTTTTGTCCAGGTATGGAGCAATCAAAAACATCTTGCTTTGTTTCACTTTAGTACAAATGATATAGAAAAGACATCAAAAGAATTTATTAAGTGATAAGAGAGAATAACTGGGAAACAAAGCGTGTGTATGAAATATATAAACAGTCTAGTTTACAAAGAACTACTTTATTCTTTATAGAACATTGTTAGCCCATAGTCCATGTTATTCTACATTGGACACCAAGTATCTGTTAACCCTATGAAATAATATGTAAGACATTATGTGCACTTATATAGTCTTTGTATACAGGATGTGATGGAAGAGGACCTCTACCAATAGATAGAAAAGAAATTCTTGTAATTGTGTGTTATGCAAGCCAAAAGCGGATGGGGTAATTTGCCAGAAATAATACTATAAGGGATATAAGTAATTTGGTCCAAGTACTCCACTCTCTGGGTTGCATTATTCAAGAGTAAATTTTAGAATGTCTGGAAGCAGAGGTCTTACCCAGTGTTCGAGACATATGAGGTCTCTGAGAATTTCTCTGAAATCACACTGAACATCTTGTGTACATGTATGTGTGTGTGTATATCTCCTGGGAAGTCTTTAAAAGGCTCATAAGCTCTTTTATGGCACTTCTTCAATTCACTTCTGTGCTGGACCTCCCCATTTATGAAAGCAGAAGTTTCAGCTTCTGAGACTTTGGGCACAAGTCAGCAGGTGGTGACAGCTTTCTCTTCCAACACTGCATCTTTTAAGCATTCTTAAGAAAGCAAGCAGCCATCAGTTATGAACATCATTCAGGTGACGTTCTGTATTTATGAACTGTATTTGAGATTAAAAGACGGGAAAGAGATGGGAAGTGAGTAGACATGAGACTATTATAGGGCTCAGGAGAAAAGTGGCAGAATCTAATTACGATGGGATGAGTGGGAATACAGAAATGAGGATGGGCAGAGGATGCACATCTTGGTATTTGGTATATACCGCAGGGTTTTTTTCACCAAGTTGTCATTCTGTGTTTGGAAAACAAAATTGGGGGGAAAATGAAATCAAAGAGTAAGTCAGTGCTTGGCATATAATAGGAATGTAATAAATTTTGGAAAGACTCACACTACCATGGTGAAACTTTTAGTACTAAACATATATTTAGTATTAAACATATATTCATTTGCAGAACAGACAGAAGTTGGACTTTTATATTACTAATGCTTACAATACTTCAACTTCTGGTCATCTTATACAAGTTCATTAGACCACTGAGCGTTGTTGCAATGGAGTTCTGAAAGTTTAATTTTGAGATGTGAATGAGAAATGAGGTCATGGCATAGATGAAGACAGGCAATGAAACTATAAAATTGGTAAGCTTGGTCTATGAGAACCTATATGAGCAAAGAATCTGAAAAAGAATAGATATATGGATATGTATAACTGAATCACTTTGCTGTACACCTAAAACTAACACACTGTAAATCAACTATACTTCAATAAAATTAATTTTTAAAAAATTAATTAGTTAAAATTAAAAAACATTAAGCTTGGTGAAGTGTAGTTGACCTCATTCAGGAAAGTAGAAGTAGGCACTGGTTCTGGAGGATACAGGAGTGGTTTGAATAGAGAGAGGGCCAACTTGACTTCCTAACAGTAAGTTAAAATTAGGGCAATACAGAGATTATAGAATAATAATCAGAAAGTGGCATAAGTGTAAGAAGCAGGCTGGCTCTTCTTATACTAGAGAAAGAGAAAGCTAAATTTGTGGTGGAGATGGTAGGGGAATCATTTGAAACAATCCAGATTTCAATTGAAGTGAAGAGGTCAGAAAATATTAAGGATAAATAAAGCTTAGTTTATTCATTAGGAACATGGAAATTAGGAGCATGGAAGTTAGAGTTAGTAAAAACCAGTCTCAAAATGATAATTCTCTAATTTGATAATTCTGAACTAATCAGAAAAAAATATGAACTATAGTGCACATTAAGTCAATGTTGAGGAAAACGACGTATTTATTGGAGTACAATTCAGTTGTTATTTTACAATGCTTTAACAAAAGTACACACTAAATACATAGAATTTATATATACTATAGTATAAGTATACTTTTTAGCATAGAAAATTACAAAATTATCTAATCACTTAAAAGAAAATAGCATTATCCTTCTCACAAAGTTCTGAAATTAAAGAAAAAAATTATGAAGATATAAACTATTCACTGAAGTTTCTGAAATAATCAGAAAGCTTGAATCAAAGAGAGATTGCATTTAAGGAGGATGTGTTATTGTTTAATTCAATGGTTAAAGAAACAGAAAAATTAAATGGGAACACTTTTCTGTTAAACTTTCCCCTCGGGCAGCTGGTATAAATAAGGGAGCTAGTATGGACCCTCCATTTCCCTTGAACAGGTGTTAACTTCTTCCTGTTTAGAGGGTTTCACTTCATGGTTAAGAGCATGGCCTCTGGGCTCAAATCTTTTGTGCCTGAATCCTGGACATGTCACTTGTTAAGTGTGCAACTTTTGGCAAGTTTCTTACTTTCTCTAAGCCTCAATATTTAACTGTGTAATGTGGATAATATTTGTGAGGGTTAAATGCCACTGACAAACGGTAACTGGTATACATTTAAGCGCTCAATAAATGTGTCTATCAGGAGGAGTTTGGACATAGAGGGAGATGGTAGATAGATTCAGAAGGGAAATGTGAGAATCCGTTTAGAGTGAACAGTTTTGAGGAAGATGACAACTGCAAGGGGGGTCCTCCTTCCCATTCAGCTGCTAGAAAAAGAGGTGTGTTTAACAGAACAGAGAAAGCAGGCTGAAGACTGGTGGCCCTGTGGGCATTGGAGGAGGGGAAGCATGTTAGAAGTGTTTCACACACAGACCGAAGAAGCTAAATACTACACATCCAACAGAGCTGCGGATATCTATTTAAGTATGTCTGTGGGTCTATCTGTACAATGTTTCTCTTGAAAAGTCAGCAAGCGCTGTGAAGATAGAGCTCCAATCCTCTCTGACACTTGTTTAGGGGAGGGGAGGCAGCAGAGAAATCTCAGAGTGGAAGACAACCTACAAAGACCTGCAGGGACATACATGACTACTTTCCACTTTCCTCCTGGTATCAGAAGGCAAACATGCTAGCACCTCTGTCTTGGACTTCCCAGCCTCCAGAACTGTGAGCAATAATTGCTGTTGTTATAATCTACCCAGTTGGTGGTATTTTGTTATAGCAACATGATTGGAGTAAGATAGCATCTTTCTACCTTAGAGGAATAATTCCTAGACGAATTACCTAGTAAAATTTGTGCATTACCTCAACATACACCAAGTGATGCTGGATGAGGTAAAATCCAGAAACAAGGTTGCTGAAGAGTTCTGTCATGATCTACTCTCACATACTATCACATACCTCAGAGATACTACATATTTACTTGTGTTAGGAGCTTCACATGGCAGTGGTTTTCTTCATGGCAGTGTGAACACCAGCATCACTGCTACTTGCTACTCCTAAAGGAGCTTGAATGCCTCACTCCTCTTCCTTGAGAGCTATTCCAGTTTTCACTTGGCTGATCTTCAAGCTACTTATCATAAGTGTCCATTCTCTTGATTTTCAGGAACACTCATTACTATTATATCCCTCAGGGCAATTTTAGAAGTTTAAAGCAATGAAGAGCAGCTTCTTACAATAAGAAAAAAGAATAAGGTGGGTTGTTGTTCATTTATTGATCATTTATGAGTAGCTGTCATATGCCAGGCATTGGGGCATTGTGCTTTTGACGTCAGAAGCAGTCCCTGCTTTCAAGTGGTCTCTGGTAAAGCTGGGAGGAGTTTCAACTGGACAGAATAGTATAACATAATGAGTAGATAAGTGCCAGGACAGGGTGCCAGGGTGGGAAGGAGGACACAGAGAAAGAATGAGTTCATCATGAAATAGTTTTGAAGAACAGGACACCTGATTTGTGTTTTGAAGGAAATGTAGAAGTGTGAAAGACAACAAAAAAGTTTCAGAAGTGAACATTCTAGGCACAGGCTACAGCAAGATTTAAAAAGCAAGAGGGCACAAACCACAGAGCTGATCTCCCTGTGCTACGTGGCTGCTTCCCACTAGCTATCTATTTCACATTTGGTAGTGAGTGTATATATGTCCTGTGACCACCTAGAGGCGTGGGATAGGGAGGGTGGGAGGGAGACGCAAGAGGGACGAGATATGGGGATATATGTACATGTATAGCTGATTCACTTTGTTATAAAGCAGAAACTAACACACCATTGTAAAGCAATTATACTCCAATAAAGATGTTAAAAAATAAAATTAAATTTTAAAAAAGACACGAGGGCATACAGAGCAATGGTGGTCCTAAAGAACTGCCAATAGGTACGTATGACTGGAGTGTAAGATCATTTGAGCAAGTAATGCAAAGGATGCCAAAATGTGCAGTGGATAATCTAAGGTAAGGATATATCACCTTTCTTTTTTTCACCCTAGAAATATTTACTGAGTGACTCTTCTGTGCCAATGATTGTTGTAGGTTCTGCAGTGAAAAAATCATGACTCTACCTGCACGGAATTTGCATTCTACCTAGGGAAGAGACCGAAAATAAACCAATACCCAAATATTGATATATTGTTTGGCAGACGGGAACAAACATATGGAGAAAACTATATCAGAGATGGAATGGAGCATGTGTAGGTTAATGTGTGCACCTGCATGGGGATGCACAACAGCTGTTTTTTATAGGATGATCAAGGTCTCACTGATGTGGTGACATTTGACCAGAGACTTGAAGGTAGTCATATCCTATCTATTATCATAACCTCTAGTATCATATTCTATTTATATGTGTATGGATTACTTTTCTAGAACATTTCCAGAGGATGAAATCGTAAATGCAAGGGCCTTTGGATGGGAGAACGTTGAGTGTTGAAAGTACAAACTAAGAGGCTGGTGTTCCTGGTGTGGAAAGAGTGAGAAGAGCAGTGGATAAACTGGAGAGCTGGTGGTGGCGAAGGGGGTGCAGAAAAGATAGGGCTTTTTAGAGTCTCTTTAAGTACTTGTTCCCTTGTGGCTCCCCACCTCTTAGACAGAATCAAGGAACTGTCTAGTCACAGGCAGTGGAGAATAGGCATTTGATAGTTTTTGCTAAAGAGTTAAGCTTAAAAGCCTAAAATCTTTATGGACAGAGAGAAATTTTGCTAAATTTCTTCTTTACTACATCAGAGTAATAGATGGATAAATCCAAAGAATTTTCCACAAAGGGAAAGCACCATCAGGATTTGCGTATTTTTTGTTTTGTCTTGTTTTTTTAACAAGAGGGAAGGGAAATTACCGTTACTATTTTTAATCTAGAAAGACTGGGGTAAAGAGAGGTTAAATGGCTCATTCACTGCAAACCTGGGCTTAAGAGGACAGTCAAGAGTGTTCAACATGATGCCCTCGGAGGCATCTACTCAGAGGAGGGCCAATTACTTTTTAAATTAAATTAAATTAATTTATTTATTTATATAGCAAGTTCTTATTAGTTATCTATTTTATACATATTAGCGTATACATGTCAATCCCAATCTCCCAATTCATCCCACCACCACCACCCTTGCCCCGCTTTCCCCCCGTGGTGTCCATACGTTTCTTCTCTACATCTACGTCTCTATTTCTGCCTTGCAAACCGGTTCATCTGTACCATTTTTCTAGATTCTACATATGTGTGTTAATATATGATATTTGTTTTTCTCTTTCTGACTTACTTCACTCTGTATGACAGTCCCTAGGTCCATCCACGTCTCTACAAATTACCCAAGTTCATTCCATTTTATGTACGTACTACGTCTTTTTTATCCATTTGTCTGTCAATGGGCATTTAGGTTGCTTCCATGACCTGGCTATTGTAAATAGTGCTGCAATGAACATTGGGGTGCATGTGTCTTTTTGAATTATGGTTTTCTCTGCGTATGTGCCAGTAGTGGGATTGCTGGGTCATATGGTAATTCTATTTTTAGTTTTCTAAGGAACCTCCATACTGTTCTCCATAGTGGTTGTATCAATTTACATTCCCACCAACAGTGCAAGAGGGTTCCCTTTTCTCCACACCCTCTCCAGCATTGGTTGCTTGTAGATCTTCTGACCATGCCCATTCTAATCGGTGTGACTATCAATACGCTTCCCTGGGGCAGTAGTAATTATCTTCCCAATAGCTTGGGCAGATTGGTGAAGAAGATCAGAAGCTGACTTCAGCTTTTCATAGCTCTCCATCTTTCTACTTCCTAAATTCCCATTCCTTTTACTTGAGCAGTGGTTCATCAAATATGTAACAGCAGCAGAAGTTTCTCCTAGAAACTTGTTAGAAATGCAAATTCCCAGCTGAGGCTCTGGAAATCATTGTTTTGACAAGCCTTCTGATTCTAGCTAAAGCTTGAGACCCATTGCTCTTCTTCTGATCTGAGTGGGGGGGGGGAAGAGAGAGAAAGCTCAGGAAAGAATGCTGGAAAGTAAATTCAGAGAGCTTTTTATATGGGGCTTTTACTGTGGTAACTTACAAATAGTTGAAAAACACCCACAAATTGAAACATGTAGCTACTTTAAGGACTCTTTAGCAGAAATCAATCTTATTCCCAATCTATTACTTAATACGTCATTTCCTCATAGGGATGACTAACAGCAATTCAACAGAAAATGCTTTTTATATTTAAATAACACTTTCTGTTCCAAGATGTCAAAATGTTTGACAAGTGGTCAAAATGCAGCTCACTAATATTCTCAACCCCATGGTAGTAAATAACCCACATCTACCATCACTGCTGTTTACTGGTGATTGCTTTTCTGGGAAAGTTGAAGCGCCTTTGCTATCTCTGTAGAAAGTCAATGACTAAAGGAGGAAACGTCCTTCATCTTGGTTCCCATAGGAAACCAAATTGATAAATCACTCACTGACTTCTATTATTGCATCTCAAGGATAGTTAACAATGCTCATCAAGGAAAAATCCCAAAGAACACTCTTGCCCTATCTCTGATTAAACCTGATTTTGGAAAATCATCTGGCTCAATCTACATTTAATTACAATATGAATGCTACTTAATTCCCTATTACTTCTGGTTACACAGGATCAATGCCACTTGAAGAGTAAGAAGCAAAGGTTCACTACATTGGGGTCTCCTTGACAGCCAAGCCTGTGCCTTAGTCATTTTGACTCCCTAGTGACCAGCTTGGTATCTGGAATAGTATATGCGATCAGTAATTATTTCTTGAATGTATGATGTATGAATGAGTCAAGATATTTTGAGAGTTGGAGTCATGGGTCAAGAGGAGAAAACGTGGTTTAAAAAAACCCACTAAATTCTCAGAAGCCGGTGCTGCAATGAATGCTAATAACAACTTGACAATGTCCTCTGTCATTGCAAATAATGTGATACCAACATCTACTAATCAATCAAAAAAAGACTTTCAGAATTCAAATTTGCATAGGATTTTGAGCTGGGGATTCCTCTCACCCACCTTTTCTTATGATAAAACTTGGAACTGTAGTGTCAATAGATAATATGCCAGGTTTTCACTTAAAATTGGAAAATTTAATCTAATTTCGGAGGCATGAAATAAAACTGATGGGCAAATATTAGAATTTCCATCAATGAAAAAGCTTAATTTCTAAAATGCTGAAGGTTAGTTTATCAAAATACTGAAATTCCCTCATATCATAAGTCAAAGCACCCTCTCCTTACTAAATAAGGAGCTACAAAGTTGTACAATTACTGTCAATAATTTTTTTTACTTGGTTTGAAAAAGGTTGCTTGTTTTAAATAAAACAAAGTTCAACTGAAGTGACTATAATATCATCAGTCTTGTAAAACTCCTTGTGTTAGATTTCTTCTATCCCCAAGATGCCAACCATGCATATTAAACGGACTCTTGTTTTTTGCGTATGATTTCTGTACATCTTTCCTATATGAATTTTCATGTTAAGTACCCTTTCTTAGAGTGTGGATTGTAACCACTCTGTTTAAAACTCTATCACCAGTACCTAGAACAGTGCCTGCCACATAAGAAACACTTAATAAAATTTCTAAATTATCTTGATTAAAATCCATACTCATCCTAGCTTTAAGCACATGAAGACAGAAATAGGTTCCAACTGCATAAGAACACGTGACTAATCCAGAGTAAATGTTAACTATAAGTACAAATTATCTGTTGATTAAAATACAGAACGTGTCTGAGATTTGGAATTCCTTCCTAATAACCCTGAGTCAGAGCTGTGGTAAAGGCTTACTGGGGGCATGGTACCATTTTCTGAGGACACACTCAGAAGAGGAAGAAGTTGATGAGACAGCATGCAAGATTTTCCAGGCTCAAAATGGAACTTGACTCATCTGCATGGAACCATCCAGCGAAACACAGAAGAGCTCACTCTTCTGCTGGATTAAGCTCACCCTGGTGGAACGGAATGGAAAAGAAACAAGAGACTGAGGTCTAGGTTTTGAGGATCTTCACTCCACTTACCTGCTTTCACAGAACCAGGCAACGGACAAGAAGAAATGTGGAACTGTTGCTGTGTACCTCTAAACAAATACAGTCACCCTATGTAATAGAATGTGTCCTAAATCTGACCAATTAGAATAATTCCTCCATTCTTGGTGGAGTAGCTCTGATAGAAATGGACAGAGCTGGGCTCGGGGTGGGAAGGGGGTGGTTTCCTTCTGTTACAAGCTCTAAACTTTCTTCAAGTTTCCTATGATATAAGCCTAACTAAAAGTTATGGACTTTTGAAAAAGAGTAGGTACTAAAATTAAATAAGCTGAGAGTGTTGAGGGTGAAAAACATGATAACAAATTTAAGGAAATGTAGAATTATTACTATGAGAATTAACAGAATTGTGTTTGTTCCAAATATGAGCCTGCTATAGCATTTTAATTATGAATAGAATTAAACAGAAATTCACTTGCTGTCACCATCTGATAATATTACCAGAGACTTCCCTTAAGGAAATTTAAAATTATTTCTTCTATGTAAATCTCTACAAGTCCTTATTTTCAACCTTATTATAAGAAATAACACACAGTAGCAACAAGCTGGCAGAATTTTGACAATTCTCCTGCCTCCCTCCATTCCGCCTTCTTTTCCTCTTTCCCTCCCTCCCTTTCCCTCCTCTTCCCTCACTCCCTTTCTTTCCACAAAGCAAGTAAATGGGTACATAGAAAATAGTAGGGGTCACACGCTTTCATTACAGGGGTTGGGAATGTGGACTCTCACAAAAACAGACTTGATTTTAAATACTGTATCTGTGCCTTACTAGCTGTGTGACCATGAATAATTTAATCACTCTGTGCCTCAGTTTGTCCGGCTGTAAAATAGGTGCAAACAGTACCTACCTCTTAGGATTGTTGTCAGGGGGGATTCCAACTGGTTTTAAAATAGTATTTAGCACAGAGGAAGCATAATAATTATTATTTTTCACTTCTCTGAATATATAAAACATTTAGTATTGGGATTCATAGTCTCAAAATCTAACACTCACTGATGTGAATATCTGATTGGCTAAATGGAGAAAAACATTGTTATAGTAATTATTTCTTTAGTTTCTCATTTTGTTTTTTTAACTGAAAACCAGAATCACAATTTCTTGGTATTATCTGTTATCAATGAACAGTATAAGACTGTAATATTATTTTTGACAAGGCACTGAATATTTGAAATGAAGAAAACTAAGAAATAGTAGTAAATAAAACTTTTCTTGTACTAATCCCAAGTGAAAGATGAAATTAATGATGATATATATGTGAAAACTCTGGAGAAGTCATACAGAAAGAACCTCAAGTACTTGAGGCACACTTGAAATTCAAATGACATTAAATGACTAATTCTTAAATCAAGAACCCTTCACTAAAATTAAAAACACAAATGCTTTCTTTTTCTTGATTTCTTGTAGGAAGTGAAAGAGTACCCGGTAGGTGTCAGACTATTTTAAAAAGCAGGTTATAGAGATGATATTTCAGGAGTGTAAAAATACTAAGGCGGATCTCATAAATGATTGGTATATTATTTAATTCAGGTTAGCATCAGAATTGTCAATGTTTGTTTCTTAAGCAATGCAATCCTTTGGGTAGGAAGCATGGTTCTTTGGAGAAGTTGAGAGACACAAGATACACAAACTGGAATATGGTGCAAAAACAGACAGTATCGATTTTTTAAAATTAAACCTAGGAATTATTTAACATGGCCATTTCTTTGGGTTGAAGAAAGAAATTCATATAGATTTTCCTGGTTCAGGCTCCAGGTCTATAGGCAAATTTGAGGTCTATAGGCAAATTTGCAACTAGAGCAAGATTCAGACCTATTTCCATTTTTGTGCTTACCTCTTAAATATGTCCAGTTCCTACAGCATAGAGGAAAGCACTAGATTGGCCATGGCATGAATGGCCAGGTTAGGATTCTGGCCCTGCCACTTAATAACTGTGTACGGCTTAAATAGGCAATTTGCTAAACTTCATGAATTTCAATTCCAACTCTCCAACCCCCACCCTGGGCAAAATGAGTAGAATCTTTTTTCTACCAACTCTAGAGAGTTAGGATGGTCTGAGGAGAAAATGTACATAAAAATGCTTTGAAAATTATTTAATGCTTTAAAAATATTATTTATCATTATTATTTCAAGATGAGGGAAAACTCCCCCTCCACTAATATATTCAGCTTTTTATGGCCACCTAGATCTTCCAGAAAGCTACATAAAAACTGAACATTTTAACAATACTCGGCAATGTTTAGATGTTAAAAAAAATTATCCAAACTGGCACATTTCTTCTTAAACAGTTCTAAAAGTAATACATACATAGTGCAATGAATTTGGAAATACAGAATGAGAACGGGAGGAAGTAAAGGTCACCCTGACTCTCTTATTTCTTCAGTTAACCATGATAAATAATTTTTACATTTTCTTTGGGTCTTTTTTCTCTATGTGCGTGATATTCAAAACCAAGTGGTGAATATGCTGTATTTATTATTTAACATTCTTCTCTTCTCACTTGACATTTTACAAAAAACAATTTTAATTTGTTAACTTCTGTATTGTTTCCGATTCTAAGCATCATAAAATACTTAATAGTGAAGGTTACCTATGAGCTATTATGTAAAAATAAGTTCAGCATCTATAACCTAAATAAATATATTAGAAATTCATATGCATTAAAGCAGTGATCCCCAACTGTTTTGGAGCTAGGGACCGGTTTCGTGGAAGACAATTTTTCCACCAACAGGGTGGGTGGGGGGAGGATAGTTGGTTCAGGCTGTAATGCGAGCGATGGCGAGCTATGGGGAGCAGCAGATGAAACTTCGCTCGCTCGCTTGCTGGCCGCCCACCTCCTGCTGGGCGGCCCATTTCCTCACACAGCCAGGGGGTTGGGGACCCCTGCTTTAAAGGATATCCCTATGTTTTTATGTGATAGACCATTTCAAAAGTTTCATAGACAATTCCACTATTTATATTTAATTAAAGACCATGAAACTTGTTTTTAGTATTTGTAAATAAAAGATAAAGATGACTTCATTTAAAAGCTGATAACAAACCTCTAGAACACTTCCTTCTACTTAAGTGAGGTGTTAGATTAAAAAAGCACTATAGAAATATAGATTATACTTGACTTTAAATAAAAATCTGAATAAATACTATAGAATTGTTATCTCCCCTTTATTCTGTTAATAATTGCTAATAGGAATATTATGGAGAATGATTGAAGCTTAATAGTCATATGTCAATTACCAAGATCACATTTGTGTGGTACAATGAATTTGCAAAGGTAGACTATCAAATGTATTTTATTGTCAAAGGTGGTCTGCCGACCGGCAAGTCATTTCGTAAGTTATGCTCTAAAATATATCATTTACCGATACCCAAGAGACATCTCGGTATGTCATTAATAGTGCAGAAACTCTAAGCCAGGGATATTTTTGTCTTTATAATTAATTTGAGACAGCAGCTAATAAAAACCAGAATAATAACACTAATAACCTTCAAATTAATTTTGACCCTAAGCTATAGCAATTTCAACAGAAGTTAGTATATTTACATACCAAATTAAGATTCCTAAACTTGTATTACAATTGATGCAATGTTTTTATGAAATACTACCTATATAATATTTCATTAAAATAATAAAATGAGAACAATATAGAAATGTCATAAATGTTTGTGTCCTAGAAAGGATTTAGAGGGAATTTCTGGTAGTATAAATTAATACATGATTAATCATATTACTTTTATTTATAAAGCATCCAAACATACACATCTGTAATCTTATATGTCTTTACCATCAAGAGAAATATATTCCAGAATTAATTTTAAAAACACTGCTTTTACTGTGCTTATGTATTCTAGTTGAGAAGTCTGGACTTTAAGCATTTTTAAATTATAGAACTCATCAGAAAGCAGGAGGAAACCAACAATACAACTGATGGCATTTGTTAATATAAACCTTTGTGTAAAAATGTTATGAAACTAAGAATGGAAAAAGAGTAGAATTATTAAGCAACAAATGGCTGTTTTAAAAAATCTAGTTAATAGTATATACTACCTGGGTTATTCTTTTACTTGAAAAAATTACAGTATATTAGGTTGTCCTAATTTGGAACTATGTAACTGCCACTCTCATGTTTCTAGTTTTACTAGAAGAGTGCATTTTTTTGGTATAAGCGTAAGAAAAAAAAAAAAACTGGAACGTTCCATACTGCAGTTTCCTTCCTCCCTTTCCCCAACAGAAAAAAATAAGAAATACTGTACCTAACCAACAGATCTGATGATTCCAAAAGGGACAAGTCTCTATTCTGAAACACTATTCAAGTCAGAACATTCCAAATTATGATTTTGTGAGACACTGGAAAATTATGGCATGAAAAATAGAAGAATATTTCTAATGCACTATAAAATGTATTCCTCAAAGCAAAAGAGCTAATGGAAGGCCAGAGCACTTAATGGATAAAATAGAATCAAATGAAACAGAAGCATGTTCCAAGCTGAAAGGCAACAATCTCACTATTCTCACATAATTGGATAGTAGACATAACCCAGTAAGATCAGGTTTAAAAACATTTAAATATATATAAATACACATATGTATAAATAACATATATAGCACCTGAAGTAAATACATATTCATATTCATATATTAAAGAATCACTTTAAAATTTAAAAATATTGTTTTTAACTATTGAAAAATAAACAGCTAGTGAAAAAATAAGTTTTCTTTGCAAAACTTGACTCTGGAAACAAAGATTCTTCAAATGCTTCTCCAAGAACTTGTCTGTTTATTTTAAATATAACCAAATAAAAAAAATAAAAATAAATAAATAAATAAATATAATCAAATATTTGAAATAGAAGGCAAATGTTCATGAAAGCACACATATATACATGCATTTATATGCATATATACACATAATTGGATAATATAATGAATATATATATAATACACATAAAATACAGATCTTCCTTAACTTACTATGGCACTGCATCCTGATAAACCCATCATCAATTGAAAATATCATAAATTGTAAATGCTTATACTACACCCAATCTACCAACCGTCATAGTTTAGCCTAGTCTAACTTAAATGTGCTCAGAACACTCACATTAGCCTAAAGTTGGGCAAAATCATCTAACACAAAGCCTATTTTATAATAATCTGTTGAATATCTCATTTGTTTTATTGAATACTGTACTGAAGGTGAAAACCAGAACGGTTGTAAGTGTGTCAGTTGTGATCCAGTCGCTGAGTGGGAGGAGTGGCTTGCTGCTGCTGCTGCCCAGCATCACAAGAGAGCATCATGCTGCATATCAGGAGTCTGGGAAAAGTATAGTTTCTACTCTAAATTCAAAGTATACTTTGAAAAAATGAAAAAATTCAAACTATAGTTTCTACTAAACGAGTATCACTTTCGCACCATGGTAAAGTTGAAAAATCGGTAAGTCGAACCATTGTAATTCGGGGAATGTCTGTATATAAATTTTTGTATAATATACGTGTATATGTGTTTGCACGTGTATATTTAAAACTGGAATTTAGACTGTTTGCTACATCTCATCTTAGAAGCAGACTATGCCCAAAATCTATGCCTCAAGCCTTTGGTGAATAGCTAATGAATTCAGTATTCAAACAGGGATTAAACATATTGACTTGGAAATTCAGGACAAACTTACTACTAAAAATGTTTTACACTTTTTACTTAAAAGAACATAGTTAGGTACACATGATTAGACTCTACCAACTAAAATAAATTATTGCCGATTTGGCTAGAGTTGTTGATCACCACAAAATTCTCTCTTGCGGACAACTATGGCTTACATATTAAATGGAAGGCTTTAGGCAGTTTTTGTACTTGTTTCCTTAGACCTAAATGGTCCACATAATGATAAAAAGTCAAATAAGAAAAAAATGTAAAATTATGTGCTTTTCAAGCTCAACAAAATTGTTATCATACTAAAGCTCGCCTGTGTACTAACAGTGCAGTTTTTATAGGCAGGTGTTTCTGCTACTAAAATTTTCACATTAATTGAGGCTCTACTTTTGATTTCAGTTTAAAGGTGTTACTAGTGATTGAATCTACTCAGTAGTGCACTTTTATGAATAAGACTCTGAATATTAAAATTCTTACATGTACTCTCTCAATTCATTGAGATTCAGTCAAATAGAAACATATCATATACCAAGAAGATTCCTTTGTATATGATGTACAATGGAGTAACAGATTAATTTTCCTTTTTGGACAACTTAATGATATTGATTAACATTAAAAAACTTCAACAGTTACATATTAAAAAAAAAAGACTGGGGTACAAGGCAGATAATTAGTAGTATTACCTTTAAAGGCTTTTGTTAGAGGAAGTGAATGTTAACAACTCTTTATAAATTAAAGTTGCCCTCTCCCAGGAACTTCAATACTGTACCAGAAAAAAATAAAATAAAATTGTCAACTATTGCTTTTAAGAAAGGGAACAATTCCCATTTTCTATAACATTACTTCTGAAATCAACACCCTTATTCAACACCCTTGATATCATTTCTGATTATGAGTCAGTGAAAAGAGTGATTAGACAAATGGTACAATTCAGAAAGAAAATAAGATGCAGAAAGAAATTCAGAAAGAAAATAAGATGCCAACTGAGTTTTCCCAGGTCATCCAATCAACTCCTTGCAGAGTTAAAAATAGAAGCTAAGACTAATTCCCACAGCTACTGCCAGATCAGAGCCTGACAACTTTGCATTGTGGTAGCTTCCAACCTCTCCTGCTACTGGGATTCCCTGCATTGAGACATCTTCCTATGAGGTTCAGTCATTTCAAGGTTTGCTTTAAAATGGAGAGGGGTAGGAAAAGGTTCATAATTTTAGGGAAAATCTGTGGTAATGAGATCTCATTGTAAACTGCTCACGAGAATTAGAAAGATAAAAACTGGAAATATTTACTAACCCTTACTATGTCTCAAACACTGCAGTAAGTTCCCTTTTATGTTATCTTCTTTAATCTTCGCAACAACCCTGTGATTTTCCTGTTTTCAATATCCAGAAACAATTCACAGTGGTTAAGTAACTTACCCTAAGTCATAGAGATAGAAAACAATAGAGGTAGGATTCAAACTAGGTGAGGTTCAAAGTTCAAATTCACTTCCTGAAAAACATGATTAGAACATAAATGGTAGCCAAAACTCCCCAAAATAAATTAAAAAATTAAAAGAAAGAGAGAAAGGAGGGGAGGAGGGCCTAGTGATCTGCATACCTTAAAAATAATGTTCAGAACTTTTTGATTGATCTTAAAAATGACCAAAAGCTAGCTGCCTGAGAGCTCTAAGAATAAAATTATTAACAAACTAAACAAAAATTATTGATTTTTATACTCACTCACTTTGAGATCACCCAATTGCTTTCCTTTCATAACATTGTACTGCCATTTTATTTCATTTTCTATTATATTTATTAAGGGATAATTTAAAGACAAGTATTTTGCCTAACAGGTTAATGATTTTTTTTCTTCTTAACGATGACCAAGATGCCGATCCTCCTCCCCTTATTCAATGGACTAATTAGTGTCAGATCATTTTAGTGTCATATTTAATTTCTGTGGTGAAATAGTGATTTCACAAAGCCTGTGAAGATGTTACACATCCACTATAACATGCATGCAGGTGGAAAAAATTTTCAACTGATGTAGATTTTGCTTTCTCTATGATTGTATTCTTCACAATCAATGAGATAGAAAAAGACACAGAGATAAGAGAACTGTTGACTAATATTTTCTTATTAAAATGTGTATCTTGGGCTTCCCTGGTGGTGCAGCAGTTAAGAATCCGCCCGCCAATGCAGGAGACACAGGTTCAAAACTTGGTCTGGGAAGATCCCACATGCCACAAAGCAACTAAGCCCATGGGCCACAACAACTGAGCCTGCGTTCTAGAGCCCGTGAGCCACAACTACTGAGCCCATGCGCTGCAACTACTGAAGCCGGCGTGCCCTAGAGCCCGTGCTGTGCAACAAGAGAAGCCACCGCAATGACAGGCCTGTGCGCCACAACGAAGAGTAGTCCCCACTCCCAGCAACTAGACAAAGCCCAGGCACGGCAACAAAGAACCAACGCTGCCAGAAATAAATAAATTACTTAAGAAAATAAATAAAATCTGTATCTTGCATTTTCAATTTTCTAAAAGTTCAAATCCATGGTGGTTGAAAAAAGAAGAGTAATGTCATATGTTTTCTTGTCCTGGGTAAATGGATTGTGCTTGGTTGAGTGTCTTTTTTGCCAAATTTTTTTTTATTAATTTTATATCTACTATTACTTATTTGAATTCTACTCACTGTTTTTTGTTTTTTCATCTTTATTGGAATACAATTGATTTACAATGGTGTGTTAGTTTCTGCTTTATAACAAAGTCAATCAGTTATACATATACATATGTTCCCATATCTCTTCCCTCTTGCGTCTCCCTCCCTCCCACCCTCCTTTTCCCACCCCTCTAGGTGGTCACAAAGCACCGAGCTGATCTCCCTGTGCTATGTGGCTGCTTCCCACTAGCTATCTATTTTACATTTGGTAGTGTATATATGTCCATGCCACTCTCTCACTTTGTCACAGCTTACCCTTCCCCCTCCCCATATCCTCAAGTCCATTCTCTAGTAGGTCTGTGCCTTTATTCCCATCTTACCCCTAGGTTCTGCATGACCTTTTTTTTTTCTTAGATTCCATGTATATGTGTTAGCATACGGTATTTGTCTTTCTCTTTCTGACTTACTGGTTGAGTGTCTTGAACTGCTCAAACTTTAAGGTCCATCATCTCTAATTTCCACCTTACCAAAACCTCAGACAAGAAACAGGAGAAAGGGTAGTGCCATCCGTAATTCATTCCCACCACACCTACAAAAATAATCACAAGGAACTTGTGTAGAATACCAATTCTTTTGTATTAGGAAGGCAGTTTTCAAAATTAAATGGTATTGGTTCATTTGGTTGTTTAATAAATATCTTGCAGATGCCTATCATAAAGCCAAATACCAAACTGACCATTTAAGTTGCAGGAATTTGTACGGTCTTGATAGTTTACTATTTTAAAGTAACAGTTTACATTTGAGTGCTTACCACAATATGTAATACCAATAAGCTCCTTAGAAATCTAAACATTTATAAAATACACCAGATGCTACTGTCTCATGCCTTGCTTTGCAATCCTGGATTGCTTTCTACTATGGAGATGATGTAAGAAATATAAGCTAGATATCTCTTCTATGGGATCACCAGCCATGTCTCAACTAACTTTTATCAGTGGAGACTCTCAGTACATACATATTTATTTATTATAAAACTCTTTGGTACTGATCATTAGGTAATTCTGGTAAATGTGGGCACGTAATAATAGTTAAGAATGTCAGCCCCATTTCATTTCAGCTTGATCCACTGCAGGAAAGCACAAATTAGATGAAAGCAATTTCCCCAAGAACAACTCACTTCCTTGAGATGAGACATAAACTTGGGTGAACAATGATTTGTCACAATTTATTTTTGAGGGTAGTGGTTTAAAAAAAGTGCTAATGTAATCTTTTCAGAATGAATCCTTTTAAAAATGCATTAATTCTCCAGTGAATATAGCTTATAATTAAAAACCTATACATGTAATTTTACTTTTCTAAATTTTTACATATGACCATATATAATAAATATGGAAATCTCAAAATCTTCATTATCTTTAAAATTTGATGGCCTTTAAATCTGAATTTGGATTTGGTGAGTCTGACGGATTATTCTTAGTGACTCTATTGGGTACCACCAATTCAGATTCAACATTATTTCTGCAAGTCTCAGAAGCATTAAGTTTTGTGAATGGATAGAGGGTATTAACATCCTGGTGGTTTTTCACTACATTGAGATGACCAGAGAACCTGAGTGTGAAAGATCATGGAGAGGAGTGTAAGAAATGGCACTAAAGGTATCACTGACTTCTCTCTATTTACTCAGATTCCGCAGGATACAACAGAAGGAACAAAGCAGGTTGTGTTGCTGCTACTGTTGCAATGACCAAGGATCCTCAGTCTCATAGCCATTGCAGTCCATTGTTTAAGATGTGAGCTTGTTGTTGCTTATTCAGGCAAAAGTCAGAATGCTTATTTGTTTTATGTCTGTTTTTTAATGAGGGTTTGATTAGACAGCAATAGAGACAAAAGTAAATAGGAGAAATGTTTATTAATAGGTCCCTCCATCCCTATCAACCAAAGAAAAGGCATACCTTAAAATACTGTAGTGAAATGTCTAGGGTGTGTCTGTCTGTGTTCTTGCCACCCTTCACCTTTAAGTAGCTTTTCAAAAATATGTTATAAACATGTTGCTTCATCCTTGCCCTTTTAGCCTGTTAATGTCTAACTTAAGTAAAGCAGGATGCAATCCCCAGCAAGTTATCTGTTTCTCCTTTCTTGGACCATGCAAATCAAAACTGTCTTCTTCTAAGGAGGGTGGTGAAAAGTTGTGCCAATTGTGTTCATACTTCAGCTATTCCAACGTTCTTTAGTTTATCTTAAATGAGACATTCTCATCTTTGGGCTTTAATTATTCTGTTTAAAAATAAATTTTAAAAGATACTCTGAAGAGAAACTAAGAAAAAAACAACAAAATAAAAGATTTACCATAATGCAGGTACATACATATGAACTAAAAATACTTTTAAATTAAAAATTAATCTTTTTTATTTTAAAAATTAATCTAATTAAAATTACAGATTAGGCTGGATAGAATTGATCCATTGCTGAAGCTTAAAAACAAACTAGCTATAAATGTTACTAGTTTTCTACACTGCTGTTACAAGACTTGACTGACATCCGTGATGTACTCTGTAATATTTTTGAAATGATGAAATGTGTGATACAGAGACTTGAAATATTTCAATACTTGTGTATAGGAATTTTCTTCCATGAACTAGAAATGAAAAAAGTGAGAATGTTTCCTTCCTCAAATCACATTAAGTGGATTCCCTTACATTACTTGCATTCATTTTTAAGATAGTCATAAATGGTTACATAACATACAGGAATATTATCTGTTGAAGAAGTTGATGGTTTTTAGAGTCAATGTATGTATTCAAATGATAAATGTTTCTGCATAATCTCTGACCCAACAATACCATTCCATGCCACTCCAAGAATTCTTCCATCAAAAGTAAAAGCTCCAGGACATCAAGACATGAACCTCTATGTCCATTACCACATTTCTTGAAATCATAAAACTGTTTGGAACTTAATAAATGTTTATCAATGGGTTTTGACTGAATGAAATTATGGCTCACTCATAGTACACATTACTGGGCATCTACTAAAGGTAATATGGTAGTGATATATGCTAGATATCATTAATATAATAGAAACACAATGTACTAAAAGTGTTTTGCAACTAAAAATCACTATACATTGTATGGCTTTAAAAAGGAATGAAATGCTGCTACATGCTATAACATGGGTAAACTTTGAAAACATTATGTTAAGTGAAAGAAGCCAGACACAAAAGGACAACTATTATATGATTCCACTTATATGAGGTAGTTAGAATAGGCAAATTATAAACCCAGAAAATAGAATAGAGTTAACCAGAGGCTAAGGGGAGGGGAGAAATAAGGGGTTATTGTTTAGTGAGTACAGTTTCTGTTTGGGATAACAAGAAAGGTCTTAAAATGGATAATGGTAATGGTTGCTCAACATTGTGAATGTACTTAATACCAGTAAATGATACACTTAAAAATGGTTAAAATGGTAAATTTTACATTATGGGACATTTTACCAAAATAAAAAAATAAAAATATACTATAAAATAAAGTACAAATTTACCTCATACTAGGCATACTATGAAGTTTGCATAAAATTGCACTTATTTTAGGAGCTTATATGGTTATTATCATATTTGGGGACATGTAAAGAAAGCAACAGCTTAAGTAGTCCTCTTGAGTTCTTTCTCTCCATCTTTCCAACCTGGTGTTTTCTAGATTAATGGTTTTGTCACGCCTCTCTTTGAATACTAGCATCAGTAGGAATGCTAGCTAGTACTGGTTTCCTTAAGTATCAGCTAAAAAGTTTAATGTATTTTTATGCTGGTAATTGTTTTAGAACCTGGGAGGGATGTCATTGTTTTCTTAACTTGCCAAAAGCAAATACAGTACTGTAGACAGCATTACTAGAAAGAAATAGTAACTTTGAAGTAGACATATGTCCATCCCAAGCAAACTGAATATATTTCAAAGCAGACCACACCACTCAACTGCTGGCAATGTTCTTCCACATACTTGGCAGTATACTACTCGAAGTCTGAGAACTGTTTCTTTTTTGTAAAAATGATTTTGATTGGAAAACCCTGAATAAATCCTTTGGAATGTGTAACGTTTAGAGCTCCTTCTGGGATTCCTTTTCCATGAATCAAGGTTCTTTGATTCACTATCCTCCTTGGCACTTGCTTCCTAGTCATCTCAGCAGCCTTTGTGCCAGTGCTAATGAAGAGCTCCCAGTTTAGGTCCTAAAGCAGGGAGAACAATAAAAGGAGAACCTCATTTCAAGTACCAGAAATGTCTGGGCTATAAAGGACACACATATTGTCAAAGTAAGCCCAGAGTGGGGTGACATCACCAAGGTCATTCCTGGCTCCACGTCCCCCACAGGAGGAACAACTAACAATTATTTGGAAACAGGACACTATTTGAGAGAATCCTAGAACATGGAGGTGAGGCTGAAGCACCCCCGTGCACCACAGAGACCAAGACAGACTGCATTAGAAGGGTGAGAAAAGGAGCTTGACCACACTGCCCCTCCCCCAAGCCAGTGGAGCACCATGGGTGAGGTCTCCCCTGAACCTCTGGTTCCTCCAGTAGGGGAAGAGAACTGGGGGACAGCAAGCACCACCACTAGCATTGGGGTTGCTTTGTGGGAGCCACTGCTCTAATCTGCTCCATTGGGATTGCAGGGGAATCTGCAGGGTTTGACCACTAAAAGTTGGACTTTTAGTGATGAAGGGGGAAGGGGCATGCAACAGCCAGCACACGGATTGTGACCGATGGAATTCATACCTGCAGTGCCCAAGTAGTGATCACAACTGGCACCTTTGCTTATCTACAGAGCCAGGTTGGTGGGACACTACAACCGGGGAACTCAGCAGGGTACAGATCCACCTGATATGCATCTGGCCCTTGAACCTGGTTTGCCCATACCCAGGGAAAGAGCAGAGTCACAGCCCACCCACTGTGGAGAGTGTCTTCTGGCCATCTGACCAAAAGGGCTGGCAATAAATCCTGGAAGCTATTTGGCCCAGTCGTGCTCCAGCCAAGAGGCAGGCAGCCAGAGCTCATCACTGGCTCTGGTACAAAGCAGAGCCAGTATCAGGTGTGGAGAGATCCTGTACCATGCACAGGCAGGGAGATTAATTCATATCCAAGGCTGAGAGGAGCTCCCAGCTCCTCCCAACTGGGGAGCCTGTTTGAGAAATTAAGAGTCGCCTGGAGTGGTCCCTCCTCATCCCACCCAGGCAAAGGAACTGGGACTAGCCCCATCCCATCTGCTGTGGAGAGTGTCTTCCTGGCCCATCTGACTAGAAGGATTGGTGACAACTCCTAGAAACTGTGCGGCCCAGCAGTGCTCAAGCCTAGAGAAGGGTAGACAGAGCTGATAGTCTGCAAAGCAAAGCCAGTGGCCTTGTTCAGCCACAGAACGTGGAGTGTGGATCAGCTTGAGTTAAGACAACAAAGAGCTTTACTGGCTTTAGAGCTGCTTCTCCTGCTGCACCCAGGCAGGAAATCTAATTCATAGCCCTACTCATCACTGAATACAGCCTTCAGCACGTCCAACTGGGGAACCTAACCAGAGAACATGGGAAGCTGTACAGCCCATTAAACAGCCCTAGATACAGTGGCACTTGAACAGACAGCACAGCCTGTGGCCTCCCCCTTCTGCAGGGCAAAACCACTGCCCTCACCTGACCAGGGAATTAAGTGCACACTCTGGCCTGATTTGGGTTCCCAAACAATGAACTATACAGGCTCTGGGTCCTGTCCAGAGCCAGGTCCTATACAAGCTCTGATTCTCTGCCAGGAAACTAATTCATAGCCCCATGTACTATTACTACTGAATATAATACCCAGTTAAGTCTGGTGGAAGAGCCCAATTATTCAGATATGCAGATACCAATGTAAGGAATCAAGGATCACAAAAATTAGGCAAATAGGACACCACCAAAGGAAAGTAATAAAACTCCAATAACTGACCTTAAAAAAATGAAGATCTGGGCTTCCCTGGTGGCGCAGTGGTTGAGAGTCCACCTGCCGATGCAGGGGATGCGGGTTCGTGCCCCGGTCCGGGAGGATCCCACATGCCGCAGAGTGGGCTGTGCCCATGAGCCATGGCTGCTGAGCCTGCACGTCCGGAGCCTGTGCTCCGCAATGGGAGAGGCCACAACAGTGAGAGGCCCACACAGCACACACACACACAAAAAAAAGAGAATATCTATGAACTGTCAAAGAATTCAGAATAATCCTCCTAAGGAAGTTTAGTGAACTACAAGAAAGCACAGACAGCTAAGTGAAATTAGGAAAACAATGCATGAACAAGACAAGAAGTTTGACAAGGAAGTAGCAACATCAAAGAAACAGGAACACTAGATTTTAAAAATACAATAACTGAACTGAAGAATTCAATAGAAAGTTTCAAAGGTAGAATCGACCATACAGAAGAAAGAATCAGCAGACTGGAGGACAGGACTTTAGAAATTACCCAGTGAAAGGAACAAAAAGGAAAAGAATAAAAAGAGTGAAGAAAGCCTATGGAAATTATGGGACACAATAAAGTAAACAATGTTCATGTATGGGAATTCCAGAAGAAGAAAAGAGAGAGAGAAAGGGAAAAAAAGTATATTTAAAGCAATAATGGATGAAACCTTCCCAAACCTAGGATGAGAAATGGACATCCATATCCATGAAGTCCAAACAAGCCCAAATAGGTTGAACTCAAATAGGGCTACTCTGAGACACATTGCAATTAAATCATCAAAAGTCGAAAACAAAGAAAGAATTTTAAGACCAGCAAGAGAAAAGAGAGAAGTTACATACAAGGGAACCCTGGGATAATTGGATATTCACATGTAAAAGAATGAAATTGGACCAATATCTTATACCACTCACAAAACTAACTTGAATTGGATTAAAGACTCAAATGTAAGACCTGAAACTATGCAACTGCCAGAAGAAAACATAGGAATAAAGCTCATTACATGGGTTTGGTAATGACTTTTTGGATATGACACTGAAAACACAAACAACAAAATAAAAAATAAACAAATGGAACTACATCAAACTAAAAAGCTTCTGCACAGCAAACGAAAACAAAAACAAATCAACAAAGTGATTGAAAAGACAACCTATAGAATACGAAAAACATATTTGTAAACCATATATCTGATAAGGGTTAATATCCAAAATAAATTAAAAATTCATACAAATCAATAGCAAAAAAAAATACCCAATTAAAAAAATGAGCAAAGGACCCGAATAGACATTCCTCCAAAGAAGACACACGAAAAGCCAACAGGTACATGAAAAGATGCTCAATACCACTAGTCATTAGGGAAATGCACATTAAAACCACATTGAGATATTACCTCACACCTGTTAGAACAGTCATCCTCAAAAATGTCAAGAGATAACAAATGCTCGTGAGGATGTGGAGAAAAGGGAAGCCTTGTGCTGTTGGTGGGATTGTAGATTGGTAAAGCCAGTATGGAAAACAGTATGGAGGATCCTCAAAAATTAAGACTAGAACTACATATATCTAGCAACTCCACTTCTGGGAATATATCCAAAGAAAATGAAAACACTAACTCAAAAAGATATCTGCACCCCCATGTTCATAGCAGCATTATTTATAATAGCCAAGACATGGAAACAATCTAAGTGCCCATTGATGGACAAATGGGTAAAGAGGTTGTTTTATATATTTATAGATATATACGTATTATATGTACACACACACACACACTGAAATAGTATTCATCTGTAAGAAAACAAAGAAATGCTACCATTTGAGACAACAGAAATGGACCTTGAAGGCTTTATGCTAAGTTAAATAAGTCAGAGAAAGAAAGGCAAACACTATATGATCTCACTTATATGTGGAACCTAAAAAAAAAGAAAACAATCATAGAAAAAGAGATCAGACCTGTGGTTACAGGAGACAGAGGGTCAGGGGAGGGGAAATTGGAGGAAGATGGTCAAAGGTACAAGCTTCCAATTGTAAGATAAATACATACTATGGACATCATGTACAACATGATGACTACAGCTAACACTGACGTGTGATATATAGAAAAATCGTTAAGAATAAATTCTAAGCATTCTCTTCACAGAAAAGTATTATTTGATCTCATTTATATAAATTTGTGTGTTTGTGTGAGAGAGGACAGAATACAAAAATGCAAAAAGAAAAGTTGTAAAGTACGAAGCTGCTTAGGTTTATATCTCAATCTATAACAGATAACAATTTGTTTAATTTTAATAGGTACAAAAATAAATATTAAGCATACAACAAGCAAAAAGAAAAACTGAGCCCAGCGTAGATGTCCTTAAAGCATTTGCAAAGGAGGGCTTTATTAGGTCCGCGAACACCTGCAATTACAGGCAAAATTCTATGTGTGTGTGTTGTGTATGTACTTGGGGAGTGGACGCATAGCCTTTATTGAATTATTAAAGGGGATGTTAAGACCCAAAAGTTTAAAAAGCACTGGAAAGCCTGACCACAAAACCATTTTAAACTACTCTGATTATGTTTTTATAGTTTTCCTTCACTCGTTAACACTTCAAAGAACAGCATGTGAATGTGGAAAGAATCTCTGCCATTTAGGTAAGATCTCTGAGTCTCAGTGTAAAATTAGCATATAGTAGAAGGATGAAATTATACACCATAGATGAAAGTACCTAGCAGAGCGCTTTAAGACTAGTACTTATTTATGCAAGACATCTTCCCCTGCTTACTTGTTTTCAGTAGAATGAAAGCATACTGAAAGCTGGTACAATGTCTTCTTTAAAGTTTTCTTTTGTAATGCTTACTATGCTTTTTGATACGGATGAGCCAATATCCACTTAAGGGCATGTAAGCTCACAATAACTTTTGTTGAATATAACTGTTTGAATGTACTTTCACTATATTATTATATAGGGATTTTAAACTAAAATGTACCTGCACACACTATTTAGAGCCTAACTTGGATATTAGAGTAGGTGGATATACACCCCTGGAAAATAATAGCTAATTTCTTCACTAAAATCAAATTGCTGAACATCTACTTTGCATATACATAGCTAGGCACTGTATTATGAGTTTCAGGTAATAAAAAGTTGTTAGTCAAAGACTCTGCTCCCTAGGGTTATTTTACAACAGCAAATCATGTTCAAACTAAAGGATAGACCAAAATAGAAAGTGCCACAGGCATTTAGACAAGGGAGAAACACATCTGAAATGAGAAGGAAGGTGGGTATGGGGAAGGGTTCATGGAAGAGGCAGTGTATGCCGTGAGCAAGGTTTCAACGTGTAGCAGGGTGAGTGAAAGGAACAAATGAAGACATATAGTCGTGATATCATGAGGCACAAACTAGAAATAAACAGCACTTGTTCTAGGCTGGTCATGAGGTAATTTAAGGGGATTAGTGAGAAACTAGATAAAGAGATATCTCTTTATGTATTACTTATTAATAATACTTTTGAACACAAGTATTTAATTTAAAAAAAAGAACAATATAGGGATAGGAGACTAGGAGGTACAAACTATTATTATAAAATGAGCTATAAGGATATACTGCATAGCACAGAAAATATAGCCAATATTTTATAACTATAAATGGAGTATAACCTTTAAGAATCGTGAGTCACTATATTTTACACCTGTAACTTATATAATATTACACATCAACTATACTTCAATTAAAAATGCTATTTTAGTGAATAAAACACTAAGCAGTAAAATTTTTAAAAAAGAACTTAGAAGAGAACTTAAAAATAAAGACATAAAGAGCAGGTTGAAACAGCGCAGAAATCTGGCAATTAAGAGGCCATTGTTAACTTTCAAAATAGCACTTTTTCTACCCATTCTCAGTGGAGGCAAAGCCTTATTAATCCTACTATTTCTTTTTCTGTTTTTCAAAATCTCAGGATAAGTCTATTTCAATTGTAGCTAATGGCAGTAATGCAGCACCAGAAAATGCCTTTTGTAAAGAGAGGGCAACTTTGTGAATCCTAAGTGGGTACTCAAGTCTTAAATTACTGATAACACTGACCACCCACCAGACTAAATGTTTTTTTTTTACGTGATTGGAAAGCAACAGATTGATTTCAATTCTATCTTGTCATATCTACAAAAAAGTTCCTACAGTTCATTTAGCAACTAATAGAATACATCCTTCTATTTGGTATTACTCCTCCTTAACACGGGGCAATTAATTTTTTCTTTCTCTGGGAAACGTTTTTAACAAAGGAAATAGAGTCATAAATTAGTTTTGGTTAGGAAATCATACAAGTATTTCTACCTAGGGCTTGGAATTTAGAAACTTTCCTCAGAAATTGTTTAAATATAACGAAGTCCAAATTCAGAAATACCTTAAATTTAATTATCTTAGTTGCACTAAAATAACAAATTCTATTTTCTATCTTGTTTTCTTTCCTCCCCAGAAGGCTTCTCCAACCCTAATCCATAACTTCATACATTCATCTCACCTATACAATCACTGGCAGGTATGATGCTGGCTTTGGCGGCTCCAGTCCCCTAATCCTGACCCATTTCTTGCCAAAGAACTCAGTTTCTTCAGAAACCAAGTAACAGACATTTCAGTTTCTAACCATCATTAGCATATTTTCATGTACTAATACTCAACATAAAAACACCTTTCAAAATTACAGAAATTTTTACTGTACTTAAGATCAATTGCACTCACCTGTATTTCGTAAACCTTGGGCTACTTTCTAAAAAATGAATTATTATTTTAATATGTTTTTCACTTATTATTCAGAATAATTATTCATAGAATTAAATATTTTACAATTAGGTAAGAAAGCTGGAAAATAGTTTTGCTATTTTTGTTCTTTGTTCTCTCTTCTAGTTGGTGTGCCTGAGCCAAAATTTTAGAATATTGAAAATTTAATATTTCAAACCCAAACCACATTTAAAGATAATAATAACAACCAGCCAAAACAATATCAGTCCAGAGGTTTGCATGGTCCGGGGAACAGTTCTCTGAGGGGGCCATTTGGAGTGGGATTTGCCCACCCCCCTCCACTCCTTCTGCCTCATATACTGAAGATAGAGACAAAGAAACCAACTCAACTCTTTCCAAAGTGTATCTATAAATAGAGAATTTGTAATCAGAAAAACAAGAACGATATATAATAGAAGTAACATGATTTTTCAGAACCAGTATCTTGTTCTAAAGCAATATTTAAAAAAGAAGGTAAGAAGGTTAGCTATAAACCCTGGACCTCTTTTTCATTGGTCTCCTATTTTAATTTGTTAAAATAAAATCCATGGCCTTTTGAGTCAAACTGTCTCTTTAATTTCAGATTTAAAGATAACAAATCTCTTTTTAAATGGAATATTGGCACACAGACACCACACAGTCTGGCTTATTGCAACTGTTCTCTGTTGGTGAAGTGGCACATTTGTAATCCCCACCATAGCAATCTTCACCATTTCACAGAATATCATTCAATTGTACATCCCTAGGTGGGCAACAAGAATCGGCACTTGAGCTCAGCAGCAAAGCGTTTGTGGGGAAATCCTAGGTCAGAACCCCTAAAAGGGGAGACTAACTTGAGGATGCCCAAATAACCTGAGGTTTACCTTGGCCACCTCCCCTGGCTTTCTGACTGCCTGTGGGAAAAGCCTCTCTGGAATCTCTTTTGAGGTTATTGGGGGAATCCTAGGACAAACACACTGCTTGCTTTTGCAGGAGGACTTGCCCCATACCCTACCCAGCTAGGTGTCTCACAACCTAGCTGGACTAAAAAAGCTTCAAGAAAAACGGGACAGACTGACATTTGCATTTCTACTTCCACCTCTTCTTAGGCACGTGGAGCAAAATATGTAGGTATAGCCCTCTTTCTCACACCCCAACAGATTCTGCTGTCCTCGAAACCCATCTGGTAGCTGCAGTGACTACAATGAAGGGAGTTATCGGAAACCATGTTGGTACTGGGTTTAAAGGATTTTTCATGCCATGCATTTTGGGGAAGGACACAGATAATAGTCCAAACATGGTATAAGGCAATGTCCTTTCTGGGTCCTTGAAAAATCAGTCACGGAACAGAGGTGGTGGACAGGAGCTGACAAGAGCTGGCTTGTTAATGAGCACAGCATCCCCGGGGTGGGGGGTGGGGGAATCAATGAAATGATTGACAAGAGAAGATGGTAAATGAAGGGAGAAGTGGGGACAAGTGCTGCTCAACCCAAGCTGAACTCCAGGAGGTAAGTTTCTCCTCTAATTTGAGATTCTGTCTAAAGGTTCAGTATTGAAGTGGGTGTTTGACGTTGAAATGTGCAGACCCATTCTAATAACTGGAAAGGGAGAAGACTGAGGAAGGCAAAAGGAGAGGGAAGATTTCCGATTACTTCTCTAGGCTGCTGACAAGAACCTGCTGCTCGCAAACCAGAAATTAACCAAGCGAAGGTTGAAGGTAGCAACGTAAAAGTGAAACTCAAATTATTTTACATTCTGAATCCTCTTCAATATCGAAGCGAGTGTGGCACAGCAATGGTTGATTATCTTAAGATTACAGAGGCTGACCGCCTTCTTTGTTGGCCCAGTAACACCGCTCCTCCAATAATCTCAAGCACTTGGCTGATTAATATTTCAATTCCAGTTGCTGCTCTTTTTCCCGTTGCAGAAGGCGGCAGGGATATTCCCCTTCTTCCCTCTGTATTACAAACCCCATTACTAACCAAGCAGAAAGCACCGCGCAGTGTGGCCGAGGCTAATAATAGCCGGGCTGCTTACCTTCTCCGGAGGGATCGCATCAGCGCATGTCCCCGCGCCGGCTGCCCCGGGGCCGCAGTGCCGCCGCGCCGGGTCTGTGCTTGGTCAGTTCCCCGGCCCCCACCCCACCTGCCAGCTGCAGCAGCTGCTCCCGCCGCCCCCGCCGCCGAGCTCCGGCCGCGGGAAGTCATCCCCCGCGCCGGGCCGGATCGCCACATTCCGCGCCAGCCGCGGGGGGAGAGGGGCCTCTCCCTGCTGCGGGGACCAGCTCCCGGAAACTGCGCTCAAAGATCGCTACCCTTCCCGGTTGTAGGGTTATTTTCTAGGAATGCTTTTACAGAAGAAGCGTCGCCGGCTGGTGGACCGAGAGAGAAGAGCCAGAGTGACTTTCTCTGCAGAGCGCCTTACCTCTGAGCGCTCCCCTGTCACTCCCGCGGCATGGACAGCTCCATTCCGCGGTGTGGGTTTTCCACCCTCTTCATCTTCCTTATCTGCATTGTTCATTTCGCTGAATTTGAGAGTGGGATTAGCTTTGAAGATATCATTCAAACACTCCGAAAATATTTTAAATTGGCGACTAGTTTTTCTAAGCCCCTGTAGCAAGCTCCACTTTCCCTCAACACACACACACACACACACACACACACACACAGTTACTCGCACGTACACACCCAGCCAAACCACTCACAATTAGGAAAGCTGGGACCTCTCGTCCTCTTGCCTACGTAATGGAACAGGAAACTCCCAAAGGAGTGGGGAAGTAGGACCGGCTAGCGAAAGCACTCGAGGAAAGAGAGAGGGGTCGCCCCAAGATTTTGTTGCTGTTCAGTAGTGTCCTTAGTGGACAGATGTTCCCCCTCTAACCCCCTGGCCCCGCCCCAAGTGGAATGGCTGGTCTGGTGACCGCTGTAACAGTTGGAAACAAAGAAGCTGAAGCCACATTAACAGGTGGCTGCATCTCTTTCTTTCCCGAAGGATTGATCAGAATTGGCTTTAGGAATAATATTAGCATATACGTATATAATAAACCCTTTCCTTCTCTCTTTAAATTGGCACCACCTATTAACAGGTTTCTCTCTCTCTCTCATTTTCCTCCCTCCCTCCTTCCCTCCCTCCCTCTCCTAAGCTGACCAGATCATCAGTTTCCGGACTTAAGGGGGAAAAAAGGCCAAGGATGTGCTCTCTTTACAGCTGAACCAGGGCTTATTTTCCCGGTGTTCAGCCATTCCTAAGTAGAGAGGCTTTTTGACACTAGGGTTCTCTGTGAGTGAACTTCTCACATTCAGCTTGCTTTTGGAATTGCCCATCACTAGGTCCAGGCCAGTTTTATCCTTGGATTTGTCCAGCAATCTAAACAGTATAATTGCACAAGGCCAAGGCAGTACTTTTAATCTAGGAAGAGTTCCCAACTCTCTGTTTAGCAGTTCCAAAATTAGGAGGTAGTGTAGCAAACAGTTTCAACAAGGCTCAGTAAGAATTCTTGACCCTAGAATGCGGGCTTTTTAAAAGCTGGAACAACCTAATTCATCTCTCTGAGTTTCACTTTCATAAAATTAGACCTCACCAAAGAGCAGGGGATTCTTAATATGTATCAAAGTGTATGTGGAATCTGGATGGGAATATTACATCTTTAATTTCACTAACCTCTAGCTGCAATTTAGTATTGAGCATGTCCTTTAAATCTAAATGCAGACAACAAACCACAATAATATTAGGAGTACCTGTGACTATATCCCCAGCAGATACCACAGACAATTTCCTAAGGCAGTTTTTATAGTTATCTCAAAGTATCACTAGTCTGATGTTACAATCAACTCATCATTACCTTTTTTGTTTTATCTAATAGACTATATCTATTTTAGAATGGTTTAGATATACAGAAAAATTAAGGGGATAATACAGAGTTCTTATATATCTCATTCCCAATTTCCTCTATTATTGACACCGTACACTAGTGTGGTACCTTTTTTACAATTAACGAGCCAATATTAATACAATAATATTAACCAGAGTCTGTACTTTATTCAGATTTCCTTGGCTTTTGCCTAGTGTCCTTAATTCCATTTCAGGCTTCCATCCAGGACACCACATTACATTTAGTTATCAAGCCCCCTTAGGCTCCTCTGGGCTGTGGTAGTTTCTCAGGCTTTTCTTGTTTTTGATAACCTTGACAGTTTCTTTTTTAAATGTATTTATTTAATTTATTTATTTTTGGCTGTGTTGGGTGTTCGTTGCTGAGCGTGGGCTTTCTCTAGTTGCGGAAAACGGGGGCTACTCTTGGTTGCAGTGCGCAGGCCTCTCATTTCAGTGGCCTCTCTCGTTGTGGAGCACGGGCTGTAGGCGCGTGGGCCTCCGTAGTTGCAGCACATGGGCTCAGTAGTTGTGGTTCACGGTCTCTAGAGCGCAGGCTCAGTACTTGTGGCGCACGGGTTTAGTTGCTCCCTGGCATGTGGGATCTGCCCAGGCCAGGGCTCGAACCCGTGTCCCCTGCATTGGCAGGCGGACTCTCAACCACTGCGCCACCAGGGAAGCCCCAACCTTGACGGTTTTGAGGAGCAGTGATCAAGTGTTTTGTAGCATACCTCACTAATGTAAACTGTCTAATGCTTTTCTCATGGTAAGACTGGGATTATGGTTTATTGGGAGGACAACCAGATAAAGTGCCTTTTTTATAACATCTTATCAAGGGTACATGCTATCAACGTGATTTGCCTGTTGATGTTGACCTTGATAACCTGGCTGAGGTCGTGTCTCAGATTTCTCCACTGTAAAGTTACTCCTCCACCCCTTCCACACTACACTTGTTGGAAGGAAGTCACTATGTGAAGCACAAACCCAAAGAGTGGAGAGTTATGATCCACCTCCTTGAGGACAGAGTATGTACATAAAGTATTTGGAATTCTTCCACACAGATTTGTCTATTTTCCCCTAAACATTAATTTATTCAATTATTGATATTTATTTATATCAGTATAGACTCATGGATATCTATTTTATCCTTTGGGTTATAATCCAATACTACTTTATTTTGTTGTTTGAATTGTTCCAGCTTTGGCCATTGGGAGCGTTTGCTTTTGGCGCCTGTGCTCCTTTGACATACTCCCTTTGGGGTGTGTGAGTTTGTGTGTGTCTGTGTATCTGCATTTAGCATGCATGTTTGTGTGAGTGTTTAACACTTCCTGACTTTCTGGTACCACAAGATGCTCCAGGCTCATTTTGTGTATTTCCTGCCCCAGTCCTAGAATCAGTCATTTCTCTGAGGAGCCCTGATTCCTTTTATTGGAGAGTAGTAATAGAAACCAAGATCTGGGCTCTAGATGTGCTGTTGCTAATGGGCTATTATTTGATTAGGCTCTCTTAACTGAGAGAACAAAGAAATATATATGTATACTAACCCATGTATATACACATATCCGTAAATATTTCTATATATAACTATCTATATCTATATTGAGCTGAGTGTATACTGATGTCTGCAACTATAATGCATTAACGCTGAGATTAGTTTAGCCTTCTCCTCTTGTTTATCTGTAAATTCATACTTCAATATTGAGAAATGTGGCTACCACCATCCACCATCTATTTATTTAATTGTTCAATTTCAGTACACATGTATCAGAGTTGTGAACCCACCTCCCCAACATCACTATTTTTAAGTATAGTAGTTAATAGAGTCTCTGTTGTATCTCGTTATTTAATGAGTTTAAATACCCATTCGTTTCTATATCACAAATTTGGTTTTGAAAATATTCTAATGACTGCACTTAAAACATAGTAACTCGTTTCTCTTGAGATTCTATGTATTATATTTTATGAATTTAAAAGTGTTATTTTAAGACTCTTTAAATGGGCTACTCCATATTGTCAAAGGGATCCACAGTAAAAAGAAGGTTAGGACCCCAACCTCACAAAGATTATTGTCAGTTTATAATGAGATGATGTGAAATTGTCTGGTGCAAATGTTGGGAGCTCATGCTTGATAAGTGTTAGCTTTGTCCACTTGGGCAGGCTTCTTTCTCCTTTAAAGTTCTAAATACCTTGAAAGAGAGAACATGCTAAACCTTATGGTTAATAATTTATAATGTAGTGGAAGGATTTGCTAGGTATCAGTGTTGGAGGTAAAGGTCCATATAAGGTTGACGGAGGATGAGTGATTCCACTGCAGAAGTTTGTACTTGATATAAATTAATATAAGTGCAAGCAATGTATTTTAAGTTCATTCTAGAGGAGTAGTTCAGAATAGCTTCACAGAGGAGAAGACCTGAGCTATCTTGGGAGATGTTTAAACAGATGAGGAGTGGAGCCGGAGTTGGGAAGGCAAAGGCAGTGTAGCCTTAGAATGCAAATGTTCACAGACATGATCTTGTGGCTTATTCACCATCCTTACCAACCTAATAAGGACACCTGCTGGTAGCTGCATCATCATCATCATCACCATCAACATCATCACCATCATGTTAATAAAGAATGGATATATTTGCCAGGTAGTCAAACAAGCTCTTTGCACGTAGCACCTAGATGTGTTCTACGATCCACCTTATGAGTTCAATCATTGCAATTATTCTCATTTTTCACATAGAAAAATGAAGACTTAGAGAGATTAAGTAATTTGTTCAAATCTTGGTGTGTGCCCTCTCAACTCCATGCTCTTTACCTCTGTGCTTAACAGGCTAGGATGATTTGCCCATATTAAGGGCTCAGATATTGGTTGATAAGTATAATAATCTCATAAAAGGAAAAGTGAAGTAATCTACTTTGATGTTTATGATGCAGTTTGGTGAATGCACTTAAGTGCCAATAGATGAATAATAGAAGTTAGAAACACACAAAAATAGAGAAGAAAAATTCATATGTGTATGTCTGCTGGGAACAAAAAATCCTCCTGAATGTCTAACTTCTTAGTAAATATCAGGATATCACATACACATCATTAGGCAGCATCAATGGAGGATCCTCTGTACCCTGCAAGAGGGCACTGTTATAGATGCACAGAAAGAAAATTCCTATTTCCTGTACATTATAAATAAGGACATACTATGATCACTCTTTAAGAATGAAGTAATTTGAGTTTTTAAATTTTCCTTATCAATTGGTGTATATGAATCATGTTAGGTGAAGAATTATTGGTTGATTGGACATTTTATGTTTTAATTCTTTACAGAAAACAGTAAACAAATCCTTTTAGGCTTAAAATATCACATTCAGCAAATGAGTTATTATACTGAAGAAAGTGTATTCAGTAAAGTGTCTGGAATCTAAAATAAGAAGTAATTGAAGGAACTGGGAATAGATGACATGAAGCAAGACCAGGAGAGAAGTAGGTGGTCGCTCTAAACTATTTTAGGAGTTGTCCTATGAAAAAGGGTTTAGACTGTCCCACACTGAAGATTTTAGACCAAGTAGACAGGTTTAGGTTGATAAAAGGATGAATGTTTTGACAAGTAGAACCTTTCAACTATAAAATGGACTGACTGCATTTTAAACTCAAGAACTCCCTGTTACTGAAGTGCTTTAACAGAGGTTGAAGTTAAGCAGTTGGAAAAGTAAGAGCCTTTACAGTGAGAAAATTCTATGATTCTATGGTTTTCAACTCATAAATTTGTGTAGTTCATCCATTTTACTCATTGTATACACTTAAGTATATTGTTCCTTGAAATGGCCATTCAAAGTTGTTTCCTGTGCCACACACTATGAATGTTAGGGTTGGTCCTGTGTAAATCTTACCCCCATTGAATTAGTATTAACCCTAAACAAGCAGCTTTCTTACATAAGGAAACAAAAGAAGAGGTTCAGAAATGTCCAAACTAAGTTTTTATAAAACTGTGTTATCAAATCTAATTTATCAAAAAACTTCAAACAGGGGCTTCCCTGGTGGCGCAGTGGTTGAGAGTCCACCTGCTGATGCAGGGGACACGGGTTCGTGCCCCAGTCCGGGAAGATCCCACATGCCGTGGAGCAGCTGGGCCCGTGAGCCACGGCCGCTGAGCCTGCGCCTCCGGAGCCTGTGCTCCACAACGGGAGAGGCCACAATGGTGAGAGGCCCGCGTACCGCAAAAAAAAAATAAAAATAAAAGGAAGATGCAGACCTGTATGCTTCAGGATTTTCTCACCAAAACCCCACACAATTTCTTTACTATTCCAGCCAAGTATGGCCTAGCCGTACCCTCATCCCTGTTTTTCTTGGTTTAGTAATAAAGAAAGAGATGGGAATAAAGAAGAGATATCAGGTAGAAAGATATAAAATAGTGGGGAAAATAATATAAGTGAAGTCAAGTACCACCATCATTTACTAGAAGTGAACTTTCAGCACCAGCATTAATATTTTTCCTGTTATATCTGTAAATGATAATAACTAATATGTACATAACAATTTTCAATTTAAACAAATCTCATTTTTATAACTAACTACTTCGCAACAAGTAACATGCTAAGGCAACATCAATAGATGAAAAACGGTAGTCCCTGGCCCCAAGGAATGTTGCCCAGGAGAACACAGATATATGTAAACAACACAATCACAATACAGTGTAGCGAGTGCAACAGTCAGGCATGCAGAAGTGCAAGGGTAGCAAAAAGGAGCATGTGATCACAACACTAAAAAGAAGACTGCACAAAAGACATAATATGTAAACTGAGGTTTGAAAAATGAAGTGGGTTTCCCAGGTGCCCCATAGGGAGAAAGGAGTTCTTGGAGGAGGGAAAAGCATAAATGAAGACTGTGAATTGTTCATATAATCCAGAAGTGAAGTAGGCAATGGCAGGAGAAATGATTGGACACAGGCGTCATGAATACTTGCATGTCTGCATTTTAGCAAGTCCATTCTAAAGGAAACTTTGAGGATCAACTCGGGGGTGGGGGGCCGCTGGGGGGACAGAACTAGTCATTGCTGCCAGAAACACGGGAACCACTTTCTACCAACCCACCAAAATAACGACTTCAAAGGCAACATGGTATCACAGAAAAGGTTTGTTTTTTTGTTTGTTTGTTTTTAGTTCATTAGGTCTCACTTAAAATTCTGATTCCACAATGCACTTGCTTTGGGACCTTGAACAACACTCATAACCTCTGCAAGTTTCAGTGTAGTAAGTTTATGTGATTACCTTCATCTGTAATATCCCTGTGTTGCAATCTTAATGGAAACTCAAGTTCAGGTCAAAGACAAGTTTCTCTGTGACCTCTCCTCTGAATTGATTCAAAAGCCGTCTCGCCCGTCCTCATTTGGCTTCTCTTATGGAATCTCATAAAAACTTCTATGACCTCTTTTGGGTTTTTTTTGTTGTTGTTGTTGTCTGTCTGTTTGTTTTTTAATTTAAGTATAGTTGATTTACAATGTTGTGTTACTTTCAGGTGTACAGCACAGTGATTCCTTTTTCACATTCTTTTCCCTTATAAGTTATTACAAAATATTGAGTAGAGTTCCCTGTGCCAATAAGGAGATCCTTGTTGTATCTATTCTATGCCTTATTTGAATGACCGTAGCACTCGTTGTCTGTATCATTTTTATGTCTCTGGTTGCTTTGTGACTGAAAATGAAAAATTTCTATTTGTTCATTTCCTTCCTTAAAAATGTGTTCATTTATGTATTTCATATTTATTGACTACATCTTAGACACCGTGTTAACTGCTGGTTCTAGATGTTAGTAAAATATAGACCTTCCTGCTCAAAAGGTCACAGTATTTGTGGGAAAACGGAAAAATGAACAACCTATATCTCAAAGAGCTTTGTACTTCCCAAAGAGAACACACCTAGTAGGTACAATAAATACATGTATCATACATAAATGTATAAATAGTTAATGGGATTAAAAACTAGAGATAACTGCTTTTCGATTCTGAGGAAATGATGATTATATTTCACCAGGAGCTCAATACCACTCTGAGAATGAGGGCTTAACCCCCGTCCTGACTCACTGCATTGCTTTTCTGTATAAAAATACACAAGTCTGGGGCCTCCCTGGTGGCGCAAGTGGTTGAGAGTCCGCCTGCCGATGCAGGGGATACGGGTTCGTGCCCCGGTCTGGGAGGATCCCATATGCCACGGAGCGGCTGGACCCGTGAGCCATGGCCGCTGAGCATGCGCGTCCGGAGCCTGCGCGTCCGGAGCCTGTGCTCCGCAACGGGGGAGGCCACAACAGTGAGAGGCCCGCATACCGCAAAAAAAAAAAAAAAAAAAACACAAGTCTGTATATGCGCTCTAGAAAAAGGCTTATCTGGCATGAATTTCAGATAGCAAGAAGAAAACTTCAAGAAGTTCAGAGAAGCATCCAGAAGCTCAGATGATTGGCACTAATACAACTTGCTTGACAGGAAAATTGAGCTGTAAATCTCACAAAACTAGATGATCTTTGAAGAATTTCAAAACCTCCTGCTATTAATTGGAAATCCTAGAAGAACCGCTTCTTTTAAAGCATACTGATAATATGCTTTACAGCTTACTATTCAGAAGCCTATGTTTTGGCTAAGTGAGCTTCAGGAAAGAAGGAAACTTGTGGTTCAGTTCCATCTACTCTGCAACCTCTGGTCAAGACATCTACTTCTGTGCTCAGCCATCTTATCATCTGTAAAATGGAGGCAACTCTAAGAAAACATAGTTACAGAGATGTGGCACAGTTTCATGTGTCATTGTCTTCATTTGTTTCAGAACACCAATAACATCTAAGCTACTACTGCAAAGAGTGCAATGTTACTTGGGGTCATCTAGTGCAGCTCTGTCAAAGTAAAGAAAAGGAAAGGGGCCTAGAATAACTATAATTTTCCCAAGAGCACACTATTATTTTATGGTAACTCTGGGACAAGAACCCTGATCTCTTTGATGCCATTCCATTGTTCTTTCGTTGGGTTCTGAACAACCCAGAGAAAGAAAGAGAAATGAAACTCCTATGTGCTGTGTCACTGGTACAGGACGTAGCCAGATTGGAATTGGAGCACTACATATTAACAGGTATTTGGGGAATTCTTCAAACTAATTAAGATATATACTAGGTACATAAAAAACAGTATGTTTTCTGAAGATGATTCTGTGGCATGAACAGAACTGGTAACTGAAGGTGTCTGTGTGCTGCAGTTCCAAACAGCATGGATGAATGCTTGTTTTCTGGCACCTTGAAGACTCCATCCCAACATACACATTAAAATAAAATTAACATTTCAACTGGGTCATATTTAATTATGCATGCTCTTGTAAGTCAGCAAAATATTCCATATATCATTTAAGTTGTCACTCACTTTCTTTTTTCTTTTTTGCAGTACACGGGCCTCTCACTGTTGTGGCCTCTCCCGTTGCGGAGCACAGGCTCTGGACGTGCAGGCTCAGCGGCCATGGCTCACGGGCCCAGCCACTCCGCAGCATGTGGGATCTTCCCGGTCCGGGGCACGAATCCGTGTCCCCTGCATCGGCAGGCGGACTCTCAACCACTGCGCCACCAGGGAAGCCCCATATCTGATTTTCGTATTACGACTCTTCTAATTTTTTATATATATTGGAAAATAACTGATGTCTTTCTAAGGTGTATATCTTTGATTATGTTTTCTATTTTCATAAAGCTTCTTGTATTCTCTACTCAAAACAGGAGTAAATAATGGCTGCATATAACTAATCATAATCAGCCATTTTGTCCAGATCTTTAGGTGTGTTGGTATAAAGCTACCATAGTATTCTTTTGTAATTAAAAAAAAATTCTCTCAGTTTTATAGCTAGTCCCATCTCTATCATATTTGCCAAATATTGCTTATTTTATGGATCTTTGTAAAGCACAAGCTTTTGGTTTTCTGTGTCACGTTCACTGCTTTTCTTCTCTATTTTTGACCTTCCTCTTGATGACTTTTGTCCTTCCACCCTTTGGCATTTCCCTTGCTCTGTTTCTATGTCTACTGTCCATTTCCTGTGGCTTCAAGAGCCATTTTCCACAACTCAACGAGCTCTGCTGGCTGTATCACGGCCACTTCATCAGACGCCATTAAAACTTAATCTCATACACTGGGTGAAGACTCGGCAGTCTTATTTTGCTTTCACAATTGTTCTATGGCCTTGGATCCTTCTTCTTCTCCTAAATTAGCACTATCATCAGGGAAAATTCTAGTGGGCCTAGAATTCTAGGCTTCCTTTCCTGCAGTTTCATAATCAAAGAAAAAAACATTTCCACCCTTTTTTTGACGTTGATCGAAAATTTAGCAACACTTCTTTGCACTGTATTCAAATCCCCAAATATAAGCAAGCCTTCATGCACACAGGCTCACTGAAATGTCATCACTTTAAGCTATGTATGACCTTGAACAATGACCTTTCCAAATACTCCACACTCTTTCTAGGTGTTCAGACTTTTTCATTCCTACAACATCTTTTACATATGGTCGATTTGTGTCATAAGTTCTTCCTCACTCCCACTTCTGAGTATATATCCAAAGGAAACATCATCATGATTTGAAGAGATATCTGTACTCCCATGTTTATTGTAGCATTATGCACAAGAGCCAAGGTATGGAAACCACCTAAGTGTCCATAGTAGATTAATGGAGAAAGGAAATAGGGTATATATAGAGAATAGAATATTATTGAACCTTAAAAAAGAAGAAAATCCTGTCATTTAAGTCAACATGGATAAAACTGGAGGCCACTATGCTAAGTGAAATAAGACAAAGACAAATAGTGCATGATGTCACTTATATGTGGACTCTAAAAAAATAATGAAATAAATCAACTCTTCCCTCCCTGGACATTTTCCTCAGCAGAATCTAGCAGCCTCTACTATGAGTCTTATCTCTTTTCTTTTTATTGTTTGTACCAGATCACAACCCCAGGGAACCTATGTATTTACTGATGTATATCTACATTATAGTTTACCATTGTTCTTTTCCTTTGTAATTCATTCCTTCCACTTCTGGCCTCAGAACCTCATTTTTACTTTGGAGAAGTCCTTGTGATTCAGGTAGGCTGTGTGTCTCCTTCCTAGGCTGTGTGACTTGGGGCTGGCTAGACACAGTGTTTCACATATACTCTATATGTCTTAAGTACTTATTTCTCTGTTTTCCATCATTTTCCCTCCAAATTTTTGTGTAGTTATTTTTTAATTGACATTTGTATTCCTTTCTTTTGTTTGACTAAGGTACTGTTCAACCAATCTTCTGAGTGCTTAATTTCAACTTTTTTAATTCTAGAAGTTTCTTTTGGTTGCATTTCACAGATAATTTTTGCTTAAATTGTACATGTTGCCCTTCTTTTAATACATTAATCATAATTTTAAATAATAGTTTCATTGAGATATAATTTACTTTCCATATTATTTAAAGTGTACAATTTAATGTGTTATGCATCTACCACCACAATCAATTTTAGAACTTTCATCCACCCACCCAAAGAAAAAGAATCTATTATAGGTCACTCACTCCCCCATTTCTCCAAACCCTAGGCAGCCACTAATATACTTTGTCTCTACAGATTTGTCTAGACTGGACATTGCATACGAATGGAATCATACAATTACTTAGCATGTTTTCAAGGTTCATCCATGTTGTAGCATGCATCAGTACTTGATGTCTTTTTATGGCTGAATAATATTCCATGGTGTGGATATTACTATGTTTCATTTATCCATTCACAGTAAATGGCCATTTGGTTATTTCCACTTTGGGGCTCTTATGAATAATGCTGCTGTGGTTGGATTTACGTGCAAGTTATGTATGCAGGTCTAGATTTGTTTTTTAAATTAACAGACTATTTCAGAGCAGTTTCTGGTTTACAGAAAAATTAAGCAGAAAGGACAGAGTTCTCGTACCTCCTTAGCTCTCTATCCAGTTTCCCCTATTATTAACATCTTACATTAGTGTAAGATGTTTGTTATAGTTAATGAACCCATATTGATACATTATTACTAACTAATGTCCATGGTTTACATTAGACTTCACTCTTTGTTTTGTACATTATATGATTTTTGATAAATGTGCAATAACCTGTATCCACCATTACAGGACCATACACAGGAAGTCTCTTTGCCTTTAAAATTCCGCGCTTCACCCATCCTTTTCTCCCTCCCCGCAACCTCTGGCAACCATTGATCTTTTGACTGTCTCCACACTTTGGCCTTTTCCTAAATTTCATATAGCTGCAATCATATAATATGCATGTAGCCTTTGCAGATTGGCTTTTTTTCACTTAGCAATATGCATTTAAGCTTCTTCCATGTCTTTTCATGGCTTCATAGCATTTTCTCTTTATTGCTCAATGCTATTCCTTTGTACCGATATACCATAGTTTGTTTATCCATTCACCTATTGAAAAACATCTTGGTTGATTTCAAGTTTTGGCAATTATGAAAGAAACTGTTATAAACATCCATGTGCAGGTTTTTACGCGGACATAACTTTTCAGTTCCTATGGGTAAATACCAAAGAGCATGATTACTAGATCACTGTATGGTAAAAGTATGTTTAGTTTTGTAAGAAACTGCCAAGTACCCTGCTAGCAGCAAATGAGAATTTCAGTTGTTCTGCATCATCAACAACTTTGGTATTTCATTATTTGGATTTTAGCTATTTGAATAGGTGTGTAGTGGTATCTCGTTATTCTAATTTAAAATTCCCTGATGACATGGAATGTGTAGCATCTTTTCATATGCTTATTTGCCATGTGTCTATTTTCTTTGTTTAATCAGTTGTTTTCTTTTGTTTTTTAACCAATGCCTACTAACTCTTGTCCTCCTGTGTCTATTTATATTGTCTTTTTTCTTTCTTTCTTTCTCTCTTTTTTGAGCTTTTGATCATTTAGTCTTTTTCCTGGTATGTCCAATTATTTTTTATATTAAATTTGGGCTTAACTTATTTTAGGAAACTATAAAGATACCTCCACATTCTGGATGTTGTTATTGTTCTCTTGAAAAGATTTCCTTTTGCCCATGGCAGACAGTTACTATAGGGACTGGAAACCTTAGTCCATTCTCAGTTGGAGCTCATTCAAAGCCTTTTTTTTCCATCTGTGTGAAGGGTGCTCTATTTCTGTCTTGTCCTTCCTCTACGGGTGGTGTTGCCCTTTGGAATTAACCATGTGAAAGTTTGGATTCTCCCTATTCCCAACTACCCTTGTATTTGTTAGGCTTTAAATGTAATGGTTCCGAGACTTCCGGGTAAGATGGCGGAAGAGTAAGACGCGGAGATCACCTTCCTCCCCACAGATACACCAGAAATACAGCTACACGTGGAAAAACTCCTACAGAACACCTACTGAACGCTGGCAGAAGACCCCAGACCTCCCAAAAGGAGGTGGATCCAAAAAGATATTGCTGCTGTGAAAGAGTGTTCTGCCTGGATTTTCTTCTAAGAGTTTTATTATATCCCATCTTACATTTAGGTCTTTAATGCATTTTGAGTTTATTTTTGTCTGTGGTGTTAGAAAATTGTTCTAATTTCATTTTTTTTACATGTAGTTGTCCAGTTTTCCCAGCACCACTTATTGAAGAGACTGTCTTTTCTCCATTGTATATTCCTGCCTCCTTTGTCATAGATTAATTGACCGTAGTTGTGTGGGTTTATTTCTGGGCTTTCTATTCTGTTCCATTGATCTATATTTCTGCTTTTGTGCAAGTACCATACTGATTACTGTAGCTTTGTAATATAGTCTGAAGACAGTGAGCCTGATTCCTCCAGCTCCATTTTGCTTTCATAGTATGCTTTGGCTATTTGGGGGTTTGTGTTTCTATACAAATTTTAAATTTTTCTGTTCTAGTTCTGTGAAAAATGCCATTGGTGGGGGCTTCCCTGGCGGTCCGGTGGTTGGGACTTCACCTTCCAATGAGGAGGATGCAGCTTCGATCCCTGGTCAGGGATTTGGGATCCCACATGCCATGCAACCAAAAAAAAAAAAAAAAAAAAAAAAAAAAAAAAAAAAAAAAACCAAAAATCAAAGCATAAAACAGAAGCAATATTGTAACAAATTCAATAAAGACTTTAAAAATGGTCCACATGAAAAAAGTCTTAAAAAAATTCCACTGGTAATTTAACAGGGATTGCATTGAATCTGTAGATTGCCTTAAGTAGTATAGTCATTTTGACAGTATTGATTCTTCCAATCCAAGCACATGGTATATCTCTCCATCTGTTTGTGTCACTTTCGATTTCTTTCATCAGCATCTTAGAGTTTTCAGAGTACAGGTCTTTTGTCTCCTTAGGTAGATTTATTCATAGGTATTTTTTTCCTTTTGATGTGATGGTAAATGGGATTCCTTCCATAATTTCTCTTTCTGATCTTTTGTTTTTACTGTATAGGAATGAAAGAGATTTCTGTGTATTAATTTTGTATTCTGTGACTTTACTGAATTCATTGATGTGGTGTATCACACTGATTGATATGTGGATATTGAAAAATCCTTGCATCCTTGGGATAAATCCCACTTGATCATGGTGTCTGATGCTTTTAATGTGTTGTTGGATTCACTTTGCTAGTATTTTGTAAATGATTTTTGAGTCTATGTTCATCAGTGATATTGACTTCTTTTTCTTTTTTTGTAGTACCTTTGTTTGGTTTTGGTATCAGGGTGATTATGGCCTCATAGGATGAGTTTGGGAATGTTTCTTCTTCTGAAATTTTATGAAATAGTTTCAGAAGAACAGGTGTTTAGTGTTCTCTAAATGCTTGAGAGAATTCACCTGTGAAGCCGTCTGATCTTGGACTTCTGTTTGTTGGGAGTTTCTTTTTTTTAAATAAATTTTTTTAAATTTAAAAAAAAATGTAATGGTTCCCACAGCCCTGTGAGACTAAGGATACGTGTAGCTTGTCATTCCATTAGTTATTGCCTTTAGCTTGAGCTCTTGCCGTTTGGCTTCTGTGGTTACAGTCTTTGAACTCCTTGGCTTTTCAGCTCCTAGGCTGTAACATTTGAATCACCAAATGCCCCAAGGAGAAAAGCTGCACCAAATGTCAAGCTTGCATCTGTGTTTCCCTTCTCTCCAGAACTTGGCCCACATGTCTTGGTGTCTCTCTAACATTCGGATGCTGGCGAAGAGATGTTTTCTTACTGTATCCAGGTTTTCTAAAATTTCTTTAGACCTCACCTGATCTTATGTTATTATTGAAGTATCATCTCAATTAGCCCTAGGAAGAAAGTTTACAATTTTATGTTTTTTTTTTTAATTTTCTATATTACCTCAGTTTCTGTAGAGACCTTTTACCTGAGAGTTCAGTCTAGTTCCTGTGTTACCAGTAAGATGGAGATAGGTGGAGGCTAAGAATATTGGGGGGAAAATCACTGATGAATGGTATGGCTCGTTCTTTTGTTTTTCCTCTCCTTATTTACTCTGGCAGCCTACATTTGCCCTTCTTGATTTGACCCAGTTGCCCAGATAAGCAACCCACTCTGGCAAAGACATGACTTTACTCTCATAAATGTCTGCATGTTAGGATAAGTTAGATGATGAACACCATGCCAAAGTTCTTTCTGTGACCAGTCAGAATGGCCATCATCAAAAAATCTACAAACAATAAATGCTGGAGAGGGTGTGGAGAAAAGGGAACCCTCTTGCACTGTTGGTGGGAATGTACATTGATACAGCCACTATTGAGTACAGTATGGAGGTTCCCTAAAAAACTAAAAATAGAACTACTGTACGACCCAGCAATCCCACTACTGGGCATATACCCTAATAAAACCATAATTCGAAAAGAGACATGTACCACCATGTTCATTGTGGCAGTATTTACAATCGCCAGGACATGGAAACAACCTAAGTGTCCATTGACAGATGAATGATAAAGAAGATGTGGCACATATATACAGTAGAATATTACTCAGCCATAAAAAGAAATGCAATTGAGTTATTTGCAGTGAGGTGGATGGACCTAGAGACTGTCATACAGAGTGAAGTAAGTCCGAAAGAGAAAAACAAATACCGTATGCTAACACAGATATGTGGAATCTGAAAAAAAAAATTCTTCTGAAGAACCTAGGGGCAGGACAGGAATAAAGACGCAGACGCAGAGAATGGACTTGAGGACATGGGGAGGGGGAAGGGTAAGGTGGGATGAAGTGACAGAGTGGCTTGGACATATATACACTCCCAAATGTAAAACACAAACTAGTGGGAGGCAGCCACATAGCACAGGGAGATCAGCTCGGTGCTTTGTGACCACCTAGAGGGGTGGGGTAGGGAGGGTGGGAGGGAGACACAAGAGGGAGGAGATATGGGGATATATGTATATGTATAGCTGATTCACTTTGTTATAAAGCAGAAACTAACACAGCATTGTAAAGCAATTCTACTCCAATAAAGATGTTAAAAAAACAAAAAGTCAGAGAGTAAAAAAATTCAAAAGAATTGGCCACACTCCTCCAATAGATTCTCTAACATTTAGCAGAACAGAATTCACACTGAATCTGGTTTATGAGTAAAAGACAAGTCAACTTTAAAGTGGATCAGAGATGACAACATTTCTTTTCCATGTGGCTGCTTTGGAGCCATATTTCTGCTGACCACTCAAAACCTTCCTCTTGAGTATTCTGTGATATATTAGAACCAGGAATAAGGGGTGTTAGTGCTGGAAGGGTCAGACAGTGGTCTGCGATTTAATTCACATATCCTTTCTGCACCAGACTCTTTAAGATCATTGAGTTATCCTAAGAATTTTGAAGCTGTAGAATTCACGACAGTACATTACAATATGCCAATATTACTATTCTCCTGCTCTGACATTCTCCACTGATGGACAGATGAAGGAGAAGGAAGGGCAGTCAGCAGTAACTGAGAGTAAATGAAACTGGAATATTATAATTCAGTATCATTTGAGTGACTGAATTGGCTGGCAGAGTGTTCTCCAGTTAAGGGTGAGGGAAGATTAATTCTGCACATGACACCACTACTGTATTTATACAAGTCTACTGGGACAGTTGTTTGCCTTGATTTGTTTTCTTCATTCATTTCAGTCAGACAGTTGTGTTGACTGATTTTCCTTTTTGATGTATGAAATGACTGTTTGACTGAATTTACCATTTACTTTACACTAGTGCACTGGAAAAATGATACATTCGTCAAATTGGATTGGCAGGTATGAAAATGTTTACCCCAGAACTAGACAGAAATATAATATTGCCTTCTACAGAAATGTAAGTCATATGCCCTGGATTTTGGGGAAATGTTCCAACTTTAACTATTTTGCCAAATTTCAAAAAATGTAGGGTAACTGATCCCATAGTAAAAAGAAGAAGATCTGTGAAGTCCAGATAAAAATAGTTTGGTGTGACTCTGACAATCATATAACACAAAAGAAAAAAGTATTATGAGATAAATTTTAGTGATTTTCATACTTATTAAGAGGTGTTTCTATGTTAAACTTTTTTTTCTATTTTTTTATTAGTTTCTGCTTCATAACAAAGTGAATCAGTCATACATATACATCTGTTCCCACATCCCCTCCCTCATGCATCTCCCTCCCTCCCACCCTCCCCATCCCTCCCCTCCAGGCAGTCACAAAGCACCGAGCTGATCTCCCTCTGCTCTGCGGCTGCTTCCCACTATCTATCTACCCTACGTTTGGTAGTGTATATATGTCCATGCCTCTCTTTCGCTTTGTCACAGCTTACCCTTCCCCCTCCCCATATCCTCAAGTCCATTCTCAAGTAGGTCTGTGTCTTTATTCCCGTTTTACCCCTAGGTTCTTCATGACATTTTTTTTTCTTATATTCCATATATATGTGTTAGCATACGGTATTTGTCTTTCTCTTTCTGACTTACTTCACTCTGTATGACAGACTCTAGGTCTATCCACCTCATTACAAATAGCTCAGTTTCGTTTCTTTTTATGGCTGAGTAATATTCCATTGTATATATGTGCCACATCTTCTTTATCCATTCATCCGATGATGGACACTTAGGTTGTTTCCAGCTCCGGGCTATTGTGAATAGAGCTGCAATGAACATTTTGGTACATGTCTCTTTTTGAATTATGGTTTTCTCAGGGTATATGCCTAGTAGTGGGATTGCTGGATCATATGGTAGTTCTATTTTTAGTTTTTTAAGGAACCTCCATACTGTTCTCCATAGTGGCTGTACCAATTCACATTCCCACCAGCAGAGCAAGAGTGTTCCCTTTTCTCCACACCCTCTCCAGCATTTATTGTTTCTAGATTTCTTGATGATGGCCATTCTGACTGGTGTGAGAGGATATCTCATTGTAGTTTTGATTTGCATTTCTCTAATGATTAATGATGTTGAGCATTCTTTCATGTGTTTGTTGGCAGTCTGTATATCTTCTTTGGAGAAATGCCTATTTAAGTCTTCTGCCCATTTTTGGATTGGGTTGTTTGTTTTTTTGCTATTGAGCTGCATGAGCTGTTTATAAATTTTGGAGATTAATCCTTTGTCAGTTGCTTCATTTGCAAATATTTTCTCCCATTCTGAGGGTTGTCTTTTGGTCTTGTTTATGGTTTCCTTTGCTGTGCAAAAGCTTTGAAGTTTCATTAGGTCCCATGTGTTTATCTTTGTTTTTATTTCCATTTCTCTAGGAGGTGGGTCCAAAAGGATCTTGCTGTGATTGATGTCATAGAGTGTTCTACCTATGTTTTCCTCTAAGAGTTTGATAGTTTCTGGCCTTACATTTAAGTCTTTAATCCATTTTGAGCTTATTTTTGTGTATGGTGTTAGGGAATGATCTAATCTCATACTTTTACATGTCCCTGTCCAGTTTTCCCAGCACCACTTATTGAAGAGGCTGTCCTTTCTCCACTGTACATTCCTGCCTCCTTTATCAAAGATAAGTTGGCCATATGTGCGTGGGTTTATCTCTGGGCTTTCTATCCTGATCCACTGATCTATCTTTCTGTTTTTATGCCAGTACCACACTGTCTTAATTACTGTAGCTTTGTAGTATAGTCTGAAGTCAGGGAGCCTGATTCCTCCAGCTCCTTTTTTCGTTCTCAAGATTGCTTTGGCTATTCGGGGTCTTTTGTTTTTCCAAACAAATTTTGAAATTTTTTGTTCTAGTTCTGTGAAAAATGCCAGTGGGAGTTTGATAGGGATTGCATTGAATCTATAGATTGCTTTGGGTAGTAGAGTCATTTTCACAATATTGATTCTTCCAATCCAGGAGCATGGTATATCTCTCCATCTGTTTGTATCATCTTTAATTTCTTTCATCAGTGTCTTATAATTTTCTGCCTACAGGTCTTTTGTCTCCTTAGGTAGGTTTATTCCTAGATATTTTATTCTTTTTGTTGCAATGGTAAATGGGAGTGTTTTCTTGATTTCATTTTCAGATTTTTCATCATTAGTGTACAGGAATGCCAGAGATTTCTGTACATTAATTTTGTAACCTGCTACTTTACCAAATTCATTGATTAGCTCTAGTAGTTTTTCGGTAGCATCTTTAGGATTCTCTATGTATAGTATCATGTCATCTGCAAACAATGACAGCTTTACTTCTTCTTTTCCGATTTGGATTCCTTTTATTTCCTTTTCTTCTCTGATTGCTGTGGCTAAAACTTCCAAAACTAGGTTGAATAAGAGTGGTGAGAGTGGGCAGCCTTGTCTTGTTCCTGATCTTAGTGGAAATGGTTTCAGTTTCTCACCATTGAGGACAATGTTGGCTGTGGGTTTGTCATATATGGCCTTTATTATGTTGAGGAAAGATCCCTCTATGCCTACTTTCTGCAGGGTTTTTATCATAAATGGGTGTTGAATTTTGTCGAAAGCTTTCTCTGCATCTATTGAGATGATCATATGGTTTTTCTCCTTCAACTTGTTAATATGGTGTATCACATTGATTGATTTGCGTATATTGAAGAATCCTTGCATTCCTGGAATAAACCCCACTTGATCATGGTGTATGATCCTTTTAATGTGCTGTTGGATTCTGTTTGCTAGTATTTTGTTGAGGATTTTTGTATCTATGTTCATCAGTGATATTGGCCTGTAGTTTTCTTTCTTTGTGACATCCTTGCCTGGTTTTGGTATCAAGGTGATGGTGGCCTCGTAGAATGAGTTTGGGAGTGTTCCTTCCTCTGAAATTGTTTGGAAGAGTTTGAGAAGGATGGGTGTTAGCTCTTCTCTAAATGTTTGATAGAATTCGCCTGTGAAGCCATCTGTCCTGGGCTTTTGTTTGATGGAAGATTTTTAATCACAGTTTCAATTTCAGTGCTTGTGATTGGTCTATTTATATTTTCTATTTCTTCCTGAGTCAGTCTTGGCAGGTTGTGCATTTCTAAGAATTTGTCCATTTCTTCCAGGTTGTCCATTTTATTGGCATAGAGTTGCTTGTAGTAATCTCTCATGATCTTTTGTATTTCTTCAGTGTCAGTTGTTACTTCTCCCTTTTCATTTCTAATTCTATTGATTTGAGTCTTCTCCCTTCTTTTCTTGATGAGTCTGGTTAATGGTTTGTCAATTTTGTTTATCTTCTCAAAGAACCAGATTTTAGTTTGGTTGATCTTTGCTATCGTTTCCTTCATTTCTTTTTCATTTATTTCTGATCTGATCTTTATGATTTCTTTCCTTCTGCTAGCTTTGGGGGTTTTTTGTTCTTCTTTCTCTAATTGCTTTAGGTGCAGGGTCAGGTTGTTTACTCGAAATGTTTCCTGTTTCTCAAGGTGGGATTGTATTGCTATAAACTTCCCCCTTAGAACTGCTTTTGCTGCATCCCATAGGTTTTGGGTTGTCGTGTCTCCATTGTCATTTGTTTCTAGGTATTTTTTAATTTCCTCTTTGATTTCTTCAGTGATCACTTCGTTATTGAGTAGTGTATTGTTTAGCCTCCATGTGTTTGTATTTTTTACAGATCTTTTCCTGTAATTGATGTCTAGTCTCATAGCATTGTGGTCGGAAAAGATACTTGATACAATTTCAATTTTCTTAAATTTACCAAGGCTTGATTTGTGACCCAAGATATGATCTATCCTGCAGAATGTTCCATGAGCACTTGAGAAAAAATGTGTATTCTGTTGTTTTTGGATGGAATGTCCTCTAAATATCAACTAAGTCCATCTTGTTTAATGTATCATTTAAAGCTTGTGTTTCCTTATTTATTTTCATTTTGGACGATCTGTCCATTGGTGAAAGTGGGGTGTTAAAGTCCCCTACTATGATTGTGTTACTGTCGATTTCCCCTTTTATGGCTGTTAGTATTTGCCTTATGTATTGAGGTGCTCCTATGTTGGGTGCATAAATATTTACAATTGTTATATCTTCTTCTTGGATCGATCCCTTGATAATTATGTAGTGTCCTTCTTTGTCTCTTCTAATAGTCTTTATTTTAAAGTCTATTTTGTCTGATATAAGAATTGCTACTCCAGCTTTCTTTTGATTTCCATTTGCATGGAATATCTTTTTCCATCCCCTTACTTTCAATCTGTATGTGTCTTTAGGTCTGAGGTGGGTCTCTTGTAGACAGCATATATATGGGTCTTGTTTTTGTATCCATTCAGCCACTCTGTGTCTTTTGGTGGGAGCATTTAGTCCATTTACATTTAAGGTAATTATTGATATGTATGTTACTATTCCCATTTCCTTACTTGCTTTGGGTTCGTTATTGTAGGTATATTCCTTCTGTTGTGTTTCTTGCCTAGAGAAGTTCCTTTAGCATTTGTTGTAAAGCTGGTTTGGTGGTGCTGAACTCTCTCAGCTTTTGCTTGTCTGTAAACGTTTTAATTTCTCCATCAAATCTGAATGAGATCCTTGCTGGGTAGAGTAATCTTGGTTGCAGGTTTCTCTCCTTCATCACTTTAATTATGTCCTGCCACTCCCTTCTGGCTTGTAGAGTTTCTGCTGAGAGATCAGCTGTTAACCTGATGGGGATTCCCTTGTGTGTTATTTGTTGTTTTTCCCTTGCTGCTTTTAATATGATTTCTTTGTGTTTAATTTTTGACAGTTTGATTAATATGTGTCTTGGTGTATTTCTCCTTGGATTTATTCTGTATGGGACTCTCTGTGCCTCCTGGACTTGATTAACTATTTCCTTTCCCATATTGGGGAAGTTTTCAACTATAATCTCTTCAAATATTTTCTCAGTCCCTTTCTTTTTCTCTTCTTCTTCTGGAACCCTTATAATTCGAATGTTGGTGCGTTTAATGTTGTCCCAGAGGTCTCTGAGACTGTCCTCTGTTCTTTTCATTCTTTTTTCTTTATTTTGCTCTGCATCAGTTATTTCCACTATTTTATCTTCCACCTCACTTATCCATTCTTCTGCCTCAGTTATTCTGCTATTGATCCCATCTAGAGTATTTTTCATTTCATTTATTGTGTTTTTAATCGATGCTTGATTCATCTTTAGTTCTTCTAGGTCCTTGTTAACTGTTTCTTGCATTTTGTCTATTCTATTTCCAAGATTTTGGATCATCTTTACCATCATTATTCTGAATTCTTTTTCAGGTAGACTGCCTATTACCTCTTCATTTGTTAGGTCTGGTAGGTTTTTATCTTGCTCCTTCACCTGCTGTGTGTTTTTCTGTCTTCTCATTTTGCTTATGTTACTGTGTTTGGGGTCTCCTTTTTGCAGGCTGCAGATTCGTAGTTCCCGTTGTTTTTCGTGTCTGACCCCAGTGGCTAAGGTTGTTTCAGTAGGTTGTGTAGGCTTCCTGGTGGGGGGGACTAATGCCTGTGTTCTGGTGGTTGAGGCTCGATCTTGTCTTTCTGGTGGACAGGTCCACGTCTGGTGGTGTGTTTTGGGGTGCCTATGGCCTTATTATGTTTTTAGGTAGCTTCTCTGCTAATGGGTGGGGTTGTGTTCCTGCCTTGCTAGTTGATTGGCATAGGGTGACCAGCACTGTAGCTTGCTGGTCGTTGACTGAAGCTGGGTGCTGGTGTTGGGATGGAGATCTCTGGGAGATTTTCGCTGCTTGATATTATGTGGAGCTGGGAGGTCTCTTGTGGACCCGTGTCCTGAAGTTGGCTCTCCCACTTCAGAGGCACAGCACTGGCTCCTGGCTGCAGCACCAAGAGCCTTTCATCCACCCAGCTCAGAATAACAGGGAGAAAAAGCAGAAAGAAAGAATTAGTAGAAGAAAGAAAGAGAGAGGGAAAGAAAGGAAGAAGGGAAGAAAGGAAGGAAGGAAGAAAGAAAGAAAGGAGGGAGGGAGTGAGGAAGGATGGAAAGAAAGAAGGAAAGAAAGGAGGGAGGGAGGGAGCAATGAAAGCAAAAGGAAGAGTGAATGGAAGAAGGGAGGGAGGGAGTGAGGAAGGGAAGGTAGGAAAAAAAGAAAGAGCAGGTAAAGTAAAATAGAATAAAGTATGAAATATAGTAGCGTTATTAAAATTAGAAAGTAATTATTGAAAAAGAAAACAAAAAAACAACAACAACAAAAAAAAAAAAACGGACCGATAGAACCCTGGGACATATGGTGGAAGCAAAGCTATACAGAGAGAATCTTACACAGAAGATTACACATACACATTCACAAAAAGAGAGCAGGGGGAAAAATCAAAAATCTTGCTCTCCAAGCCCACCTCCTCAATTTGGGATAATTCGTTGTAAAAAGAGGAAAAGGGCAAGAAGTCTGAAATCTTGCTCTCTAAGTCCACCTCCTTACTTTGGAATAATTCGTTGTAAAAGGAGGAAAAGGGGGGAAAGTCTTAAATCTTGTCCTCAAAGTCCACTTCCTCAATTTGGGATGATTCGCTGTCCATTCATGCACTCCACAGACGCAGGGCACATCAAATGGACCGTGGAGCTTTAAGCCGCTGCCTCCGAGGCTGCACAGAGAGATTTCCCTGTCTCTGCTCTCACAGCTCCCGGGTCTCAGCCTTGGACCTGGCCCCGTCTCTGTGCGTAGGTCGCCGGAGGGCGTCCGTTCTTCGCTCAGACAGGACGGGTTTAAAGGAGCCGCTGATTTGGGGGCTCTGGCTCACTAAGGCAGAAGGGAGGGAGGGGCGCGCAGTGTGGGGCGGGCCTGCGGTGGCAGAGGCCGGCGTGACGTTGCAGCAGCCCGTGGCGCTCCGTGCGCTTTCCCGGGAAAGCCGTCCCCGGGTCTCGGGACCCCGGCAGTGGCGGGGTGCACAGGTCCCCCGGAAGGCGGGGCGGACAGTGACCCGTGCTCGCACACAGGCCCCGCGGCTGCGGGGAAAAGAAAAAAAGAGAAAAGCTGCACCAAATGTCAAGCTTGCATCTGTGTTTCCCTTCTCTCCAGAACTTGGCCCACATGTCTTGGTGTCTCTCTAACATTCGGATGCTGGCGAACAGATGTTTTCTTACTGTATCCAGGTTTTCTAAAATTTCTTTAGACCTCACCTGATCTTATGTTATTATTGAAGTATCATCTCAATTAGCCCTAGGAAGAAAGTTTACAATTTTATGTTTTTTTTTATTTTCTATATTACCTCAGTTTCTGTAGAGACTTTTTACCTGAGAGTTCAGTCTAGTTCCTGTGTTACCAGTAAGATGGAGATAGGTGGAGGCTAAGAATATTGGGGGGAAAATCACTGATGAATGGTATGGCTCGTTCTTTTGTTTTTCCTCTCCTTATTTACTCTGGCAGCCTACATTTGCCCTTCTTGATTTGACCCAATTGCCCAGATAAGCAACCCACTCTGGCAAAGACATGACTTTACTCTCATAAATGTCTGCATGTTAGGATAAGTTAGATGATGAACACCATGCCAAAGTTCTTTCTGTGACCAGTCAGAATGGCCATCATCAAAAAATCTACAAACAATAAATGCTGGAGAGGGTGTGGAGAAAAGGGAACCCTCTTGCACTGTTGGTGGGAATGTACATTGATACAGCCACTATTGAGTACAGTATGGAGGTTCCCTAAAAAACTAAAAATAGAACTACTGTACGACCCAGCAATCCCACTACTGGGCATATACCCTAATAAAACCATAATTCGAAAAGAGACATGTACCACCATGTTCATTGTGGCAGTATTTACAATCGCCAGGACATGGAAACAACCTAAGTGTCCATCGACAGATGAATGATAAAGAAGATGTGGCACATATATACAGTAGAATATTACTCAGCCATAAAAAGAAATGAAATTGAGTTATTTGCAGTGAGGTGGATGGACCTAGAGACTGTCATACAGAGTGAAGTAAGTCAGAAAGAGAAAAACAAATACCGTATGCTAACACAGATATGTGGAATCTGAAAAAAAATTCTTCTGAAGAACCTAGGGGCAGGACAGGAATAAAGACGCAGACGTAGAGAATGGACTTGAGGACACGGGGAGGGGGAAGGGTAAGGTGGGATGAAGTGACAGAGTGGCTTGGACATATATACACTCCCAAATGTAAAACACAAACTAGTGGGAGGCAGCCACATAGCACAGGGAGATCAGCTCGGTGCTTTGTGACCACCTAGAGGGGTGGGGTAGGGAGGGTGGGAGGGAGACACAAGAGGGAGGAGATATGGGGATATATGTATATGTATAGCTGATTCACTTTGTTATAAAGCAGAAACTAACACAGCATTGTAAAGCAATTCTACTCCAATAAAGATGTTAAAAAAACAAAAAGTCAGAGAGTAAAAAAATTCAAAAGAATTGGCCACACTCCTCCAATAGATTCTCTAACATTTAGCAGAACAGAATTCACACTGAATCTGGTTTATGAGTAAAAGACAAGTCAACATTAAAGTGGATCAGAGATGACAACATTTCTTTTCCATGTGGCTGCTTTGGAGCCATATTTCTGCTGACCACTCAAAACCTTCCTCTTGAGTATTCTGTGATATATTAGAACCAGGAATAAGGGGTGTTAGTGCTGGAAGGGTCAGACAGTGGTCTGCGATTTAATTCACATATCCTTTCTGCACCAGACTCTTTAAGATCATTGAGTTATCCTAAGAATTTTGAAGCTGTAGAATTCACGACAGTACATTACAATATGCCAATATTACTATTCTCCTGCTCTGACATTCTCCACTGATGGACAGATGAAGGAGAAGGAAGGGCAGTCAGCAGTAACTGAGAGTAAATGAAACTGGAATATTATAATTCAGTATCATTTGAGTGACTGAATTGGCTGGCAGAGTGTTCTCCAGTTAAGGGTGAGGGAAGATTAATTCTGCACATGACACCACTACTGTATTTATACAAGTCTACTGGGACAGTTGTTTGCCTTGATTTGTTTTCTTCATTCATTTCAGTCAGACAGTTGTGTTGACTGATTTTCCTTTTTGATGTATGAAATGACTGTTTGACTGAATTTACCATTTACTTTACACTAGTGCACTGGAAAAATGATACATTCGTCAAATTGGATTGGCAGGTATGAAAATGTTTACCCCAGAACTAGACAGAAATATAATATTGCCTTCTACAGAAATGTAAGTCATATGCCCTGGATTTTGGGGAAATGTTCCAACTTTAACTATTTTGCCAAATTTCAAAAAATGTAGGGTAACTGATCCCATAGTAAAAAGAAGAAGATCTGTGAAGTCCAGATAAAAATAGTTTGGTGTGACTCTGACAATCATATAACACAAAAGAAAAAAGTATTATGAGATAAATTTTAGTGATTTTCATACTTATTAAGAGGTGTTTCTATGTTAAACTTTTTTTTCTATTTTTTTATTAGTTTCTGCTTCATAACAAAGTGAATCAGTCATACATATACATCTGTTCCCACATCCCCTCCCTCATGCATCTCCCTCCCTCCCACCCTCCCCATCCCTCCCCTCCAGGCAGTCACAAAGCACCGAGCTGATCTCCCTCTGCTCTGCGGCTGCTTCCCACTATCTATCTACCCTACGTTTGGTAGTGTATATATGTCCATGCCTCTCTTTCGCTTTGTCACAGCTTACCCTTCCCCCTCCCCATATCCTCAAGTCCATTCTCAAGTAGGTCTGTGTCTTTATTCCCGTTTTACCCCTAGGTTCTTCATGACATTTTTTTTTCTTATATTCCATATATATGTGTTAGCATACGGTATTTGTCTTTCTCTTTCTGACTTACTTCACTCTGTATGACAGACTCTAGGTCTATCCACCTCATTACAAATAGCTCAGTTTCGTTTCTTTTTATGGCTGAGTAATATTCCATTGTATATATGTGCCACATCTTCTTTATCCATTCATCCGATGATGGACACTTAGGTTGTTTCCAGCTCCGGGCTATTGTGAATAGAGCTGCAATGAACATTTTGGTACATGTCTCTTTTTGAATTATGGTTTTCTCAGGGTATATGCCTAGTAGTGGGATTGCTGGGTCATATGGTAGTTCTATTTTTAGTTTTTTAAGGAACCTCCATACTGTTCTCCATAGTGGCTGTACCAATTCACATTCCCACCAGCAGAGCAAGAGTGTTCCCTTTTCTCCACACCCTCTCCAGCATTTATTGTTTCTAGATTTCTTGATGATGGCCATTCTGACTGGTGTGAGAGGATATCTCATTGTAGTTTTGATTTGCATTTCTCTAATGATTAATGATGTTGAGCATTCTTTCATGTGTTTGTTGGCAGTCTGTATATCTTCTTTGGAGAAATGCCTATTTAAGTCTTCTGCCCATTTTTGGATTGGGTTGTTTGTTTTTTTGCTATTGAGCTGCATGAGCTGTTTATAAATTTTGGAGATTAATCCTTTGTCAGTTGCTTCATTTGCAAATATTTTCTCCCATTCTGAGGGTTGTCTTTTGGTCTTGTTTATGGTTTCCTTTGCTGTGCAAAAGCTTTGAAGTTTCATTAGGTCCCATGTGTTTATCTTTGTTTTTATTTCCATTTCTCTAGGAGGTGGGTCCAAAAGGATCTTGCTGTGATTGATGTCATAGAGTGTTCTACCTATGTTTTCCTCTAAGAGTTTGATAGTTTCTGGCCTTACATTTAAGTCTTTAATCCATTTTGAGCTTATTTTTGTGTATGGTGTTAGGGAATGATCTAATCTCATACTTTTACATGTCCCTGTCCAGTTTTCCCAGCACCACTTATTGAAGAGGCTGTCCTTTCTCCACTGTACATTCCTGCCTCCTTTATCAAAGATAAGTTGGCCATATGTGCGTGGGTTTATCTCTGGGCTTTCTATCCTGATCCACTGATCTATCTTTCTGTTTTTATGCCAGTACCACACTGTCTTAATTACTGTAGCTTTGTAGTATAGTCTGAAGTCAGGGAGCCTGATTCCTCCAGCTCCTTTTTTCGTTCTCAAGATTGCTTTGGCTATTCGGGGTCTTTTGTTTTTCCAAACAAATTTTGAAATTTTTTGTTCTAGTTCTGTGAAAAATGCCAGTGGGAGTTTGATAGGGATTGCATTGAATCTATAGATTGCTTTGGGTAGTAGAGTCATTTTCACAATATTGATTCTTCCAATCCAGGAGCATGGTATATCTCTCCATCTGTTTGTATCATCTTTAATTTCTTTCATCAGTGTCTTATAATTTTCTGCCTACAGGTCTTTTGTCTCCTTAGGTAGGTTTATTCCTAGATATTTTATTCTTTTTGTTGCAATGGTAAATGGGAGTGTTTTCTTGATTTCATTTTCAGATTTTTCATCATTAGTGTACAGGAATGCCAGAGATTTCTGTACATTAATTTTGTAACCTGCTACTTTACCAAATTCATTGATTAGCTCTAGTAGTTTTTCGGTAGCATCTTTAGGATTCTCTATGTATAGTATCATGTCATCTGCAAACAATGACAGCTTTACTTCTTCTTTTCCGATTTGGATTCCTTTTATTTCCTTTTCTTCTCTGATTGCTGTGGCTAAAACTTCCAAAACTAGGTTGAATAAGAGTGGTGAGAGTGGGCAGCCTTGTCTTGTTCCTGATCTTAGTGGAAATGGTTTCAGTTTCTCACCATTGAGGACAATGTTGGCTGTGGGTTTGTCATATATGGCCTTTATTATGTTGAGGAAAGATCCCTCTATGCCTACTTTCTGCAGGGTTTTTATCATAAATGGGTGTTGAATTTTGTCAAAAGCTTTCTCTGCATCTATTGAGATGATCATATGGTTTTTCTCCTTCAACTTGTTAATATGGTGTATCACATTGATTGATTTGCGTATATTGAAGAATCCTTGCATTCCTGGAATAAACCCCACTTGATCATGGTGTATGATCCTTTTAATGTGCTGTTGGATTCTGTTTGCTAGTATTTTGTTGAGGATTTTTGTATCTATGTTCATCAGTGATATTGGCCTGTAGTTTTCTTTCTTTGTGACATCCTTGCCTGGTTTTGGTATCAAGGTGATGGTGGCCTCGTAGAATGAGTTTGGGAGTGTTCCTTCCTCTGAAATTGTTTGGAAGAGTTTGAGAAGGATGGGTGTTAGCTCTTCTCTAAATGTTTGATAGAATTCGCCTGTGAAGCCATCTGTCCTGGGCTTTTGTTTGATGGAAGATTTTTAATCACAGTTTCAATTTCAGTGCTTGTGATTGGTCTATTTATATTTTCTATTTCTTCCTGAGTCAGTCTTGGCAGGTTGTGCATTTCTAAGAATTTGTCCATTTCTTCCAGGTTGTCCATTTTATTGGCATAGAGTTGCTTGTAGTAATCTCTCATGATCTTTTGTATTTCTTCAGTGTCAGTTGTTACTTCTCCCTTTTCATTTCTAATTCTATTGATTTGAGTCTTCTCCCTTCTTTTCTTGATGAGTCTGGTTAATGGTTTGTCAATTTTGTTTATCTTCTCAAAGAACCAGATTTTAGTTTGGTTGATCTTTGCTATCGTTTCCTTCATTTCTTTTTCATTTATTTCTGATCTGATCTTTATGATTTCTTTCCTTCTGCTAGCTTTGGGGGTTTTTTGTTCTTCTTTCTCTAATTGCTTTAGGTGCAGGGTCAGGTTGTTTACTCGAAATGTTTCCTGTTTCTCAAGGTGGGATTGTATTGCTATAAACTTCCCCCTTAGAACTGCTTTTGCTGCATCCCATAGGTTTTGGGTTGTCGTGTCTCCATTGTCATTTGTTTCTAGGTATTTTTTAATTTCCTCTTTGATTTCTTCAGTGATCACTTCGTTATTGAGTAGTGTATTGTTTAGCCTCCATGTGTTTGTATTTTTTACAGATCTTTTCCTGTAATTGATGTCTAGTCTCATAGCATTGTGGTCGGAAAAGATACTTGATACAATTTCAATTTTCTTAAATTTACCAAGGCTTGATTTGTGACCCAAGATATGATCTATCCTGCAGAATGTTCCATGAGCACTTGAGAAAAAATGTGTATTCTGTTGTTTTTGGATGGAATGTCCTCTAAATATCAACTAAGTCCATCTTGTTTAATGTATCATTTAAAGCTTGTGTTTCCTTATTTATTTTCATTTTGGACGATCTGTCCATTGGTGAAAGTGGGGTGTTAAAGTCCCCTACTATGATTGTGTTACTGTCGATTTCCCCTTTTATGGCTGTTAGTATTTGCCTTATGTATTGAGGTGCTCCTATGTTGGGTGCATAAATATTTACAATTGTTATATCTTCTTCTTGGATCGATCCCTTGATAATTATGTAGTGTCCTTCTTTGTCTCTTCTAATAGTCTTTATTTTAAAGTCTATTTTGTCTGATATAAGAATTGCTACTCCAGCTTTCTTTTGATTTCCATTTGCATGGAATATCTTTTTCCATCCCCTTACTTTCAATCTGTATGTGTCTTTAGGTCTGAGGTGGGTCTCTTGTAGACAGCATATATATGGGTCTTGTTTTTGTATCCATTCAGCCACTCTGTGTCTTTTGGTGGGAGCATTTAGTCCATTTACATTTAAGGTAATTATTGATATGTATGTTACTATTCCCATTTCCTTACTTGCTTTGGGTTCGTTATTGTAGGTATATTCCTTCTGTTGTGTTTCTTGCCTAGAGAAGTTCCTTTAGCATTTGTTGTAAAGCTGGTTTGGTGGTGCTGAACTCTCTCAGCTTTTGCTTGTCTGTAAACGTTTTAATTTCTCCATCAAATCTGAATGAGATCCTTGCTGGGTAGAGTAATCTTGGTTGCAGGTTTCTCTCCTTCATCACTTTAATTATGTCCTGCCACTCCCTTCTGGCTTGTAGAGTTTCTGCTGAGAGATCAGCTGTTAACCTGATGGGGATTCCCTTGTGTGTTATTTGTTGTTTTTCCCTTGCTGCTTTTAATATGATTTCTTTGTGTTTAATTTTTGACAGTTTGATTAATATGTGTCTTGGTGTATTTCTCCTTGGATTTATTCTGTATGGGACTCTCTGTGCCTCCTGGACTTGATTAACTATTTCCTTTCCCATATTGGGGAAGTTTTCAACTATAATCTCTTCAAATATTTTCTCAGTCCCTTTCTTTTTCTCTTCTTCTTCTGGAACCCTTATAATTCGAATGTTGGTGCGTTTAATGTTGTCCCAGAGGTCTCTGAGACTGTCCTCTGTTCTTTTCATTCTTTTTTCTTTATTTTGCTCTGCATCAGTTATTTCCACTATTTTATCTTCCACCTCACTTATCCATTCTTCTGCCTCAGTTATTCTGCTATTGATCCCATCTAGAGTATTTTTCATTTCATTTATTGTGTTTTTAATCGATGCTTGATTCATCTTTAGTTCTTCTAGGTCCTTGTTAACTGTTTCTTGCATTTTGTCTATTCTATTTCCAAGATTTTGGATCATCTTTACCATCATTATTCTGAATTCTTTTTCAGGTAGACTGCCTATTACCTCTTCATTTGTTAGGTCTGGTAGGTTTTTATCTTGCTCCTTCACCTGCTGTGTGTTTTTCTGTCTTCTCATTTTGCTTATGTTACTGTGTTTGGGGTCTCCTTTTTGCAGGCTGCAGATTCGTAGTTCCCGTTGTTTTTCGTGTCTGACCCCAGTGGCTAAGGTTGTTTCAGTAGGTTGTGTAGGCTTCCTGGTGGGGGGGACTAATGCCTGTGTTCTGGTGGTTGAGGCTCGATCTTGTCTTTCTGGTGGACAGGTCCACGTCTGGTGGTGTGTTTTGGGGTGCCTATGGCCTTATTATGTTTTTAGGTAGCTTCTCTGCTAATGGGTGGGGTTGTGTTCCTGCCTTGCTAGTTGATTGGCATAGGGTGACCAGCACTGTAGCTTGCTGGTCGTTGACTGAAGCTGGGTGCTGGTGTTGGGATGGAGATCTCTGGGAGATTTTCGCTGCTTGATATTATGTGGAGCTGGGAGGTCTCTTGTGGACCCGTGTCCTGAAGTTGGCTCTCCCACTTCAGAGGCACAGCACTGGCTCCTGGCTGCAGCACCAAGAGCCTTTCATCCACCCAGCTCAGAATAACAGGGAGAAAAAGCAGAAAGAAAGAATTAGTAGAAGAAAGAAAGAGAGAGGGAAAGAAAGGAAGAAGGGAAGAAAGGAAGGAAGGAAGAAAGAAAGAAAGGAGGGAGGGAGTGAGGAAGGATGGAAAGAAAGAAGGAAAGAAAGGAGGGAGGGAGGGAGCAATGAAAGCAAAAGGAAGAGTGAATGGAAGAAGGGAGGGAGGGAGTGAGGAAGGGAAGGTAGGAAAAAAAGAAAGAGCAGGTAAAGTAAAATAGAATAAAGTATGAAATATAGTAGCGTTATTAAAATTAGAAAGTAATTATTGAAAAAGAAAACAAAAAAACAACAACAACAACAAAAAAAAAACGGACCGATAGAACCCTGGGACATATGGTGGAAGCAAAGCTATACAGAGAGAATCTTACACAGAAGATTACACATACACATTCACAAAAAGAGAGCAGGGGGAAAAATCAAAAATCTTGCTCTCCAAGCCCACCTCCTCAATTTGGGATAATTCGTTGTAAAAAGAGGAAAAGGGCAAGAAGTCTGAAATCTTGCTCTCTAAGTCCACCTCCTTACTTTGGAATAATTCGTTGTAAAAGGAGGAAAAGGGGGGAAAGTCTTAAATCTTGTCCTCAAAGTCCACTTCCTCAATTTGGGATGATTCGCTGTCCATTCATGCACTCCACAGACGCAGGGCACATCAAATGGACCGTGGAGCTTTAAGCCGCTGCCTCCGAGGCTGCACAGAGAGATTTCCCTGTCTCTGCTCTCACAGCTCCCGGGTCTCAGCCTTGGACCTGGCCCCGTCTCTGTGCGTAGGTCGCCGGAGGGCGTCCGTTCTTCGCTCAGACAGGACGGGTTTAAAGGAGCCGCTGATTTGGGGGCTCTGGCTCACTAAGGCAGAGGGGAGGGAGGGGCGCGCAGTGTGGGGCGGGCCTGCGGTGGCAGAGGCCGGCGTGACGTTGCAGCAGCCCGTGGCGCTCCGTGCGCTTTCCCGGGAAAGCCGTCCCCGGGTCTCGGGACCCCGGCAGTGGCGGGGTGCACAGGTCCCCCGGAAGGCGGGGCGGACAGTGACCCGTGCTCGCACACAGGCCCCGCGGCTGCGGGGAAAAGAAAAAAAGAGAAAAGCTGCACCAAATGTCAAGCTTGCATCTGTGTTTCCCTTCTCTCCAGAACTTGGCCCACATGTCTTGGTGTCTCTCTAACATTCGGATGCTGGCGAACAGATGTTTTCTTACTGTATCCAGGTTTTCTAAAATTTCTTTAGACCTCACCTGATCTTATGTTATTATTGAAGTATCATCTCAATTAGCCCTAGGAAGAAAGTTTACAATTTTATGTTTTTTTTTATTTTCTATATTACCTCAGTTTCTGTAGAGACTTTTTACCTGAGAGTTCAGTCTAGTTCCTGTGTTACCAGTAAGATGGAGATAGGTGGAGGCTAAGAATATTGGGGGGAAAATCACTGATGAATGGTATGGCTCGTTCTTTTGTTTTTCCTCTCCTTATTTACTCTGGCAGCCTACATTTGCCCTTCTTGATTTGACCCAATTGCCCAGATAAGCAACCCACTCTGGCAAAGACATGACTTTACTCTCATAAATGTCTGCATGTTAGGATAAGTTAGATGATGAACACCATGCCAAAGTTCTTTCTGTGACCAGTCAGAATGGCCATCATCAAAAAATCTACAAACAATAAATGCTGGAGAGGGTGTGGAGAAAAGGGAACCCTCTTGCACTGTTGGTGGGAATGTACATTGATACAGCCACTATTGAGTACAGTATGGAGGTTCCCTAAAAAACTAAAAATAGAACTACTGTACGACCCAGCAATCCCACTACTGGGCATATACCCTAATAAAACCATAATTCGAAAAGAGACATGTACCACCATGTTCATTGTGGCAGTATTTACAATCGCCAGGACATGGAAACAACCTAAGTGTCCATCGACAGATGAATGATAAAGAAGATGTGGCACATATATACAGTAGAATATTACTCAGCCATAAAAAGAAATGCAATTGAGTTATTTGCAGTGAGGTGGATGGACCTAGAGACTGTCATACAGAGTGAAGTAAGTCAGAAAGAGAAAAACAAATACCGTATGCTAACACAGATATGTGGAATCTGAAAAAAAATTCTTCTGAAGAACCTAGGGGCAGGACAGGAATAAAGACGCAGACGTAGAGAATGGACTTGAGGACACGGGGAGGGGGAAGGGTAAGGTGGGATGAAGTGACAGAGTGGCTTGGACATATATACACTCCCAAATGTAAAACACAAACTAGTGGGAGGCAGCCACATAGCACAGGGAGATCAGCTCGGTGCTTTGTGACCACCTAGAGGGGTGGGGTAGGGAGGGTGGGAGGGAGACACAAGAGGGAGGAGATATGGGGATATATGTATATGTATAGCTGATTCACTTTGTTATAAAGCAGAAACTAACACAGCATTGTAAAGCAATTCTACTCCAATAAAGATGTTAAAAAAACAAAAAGTCAGAGAGTAAAAAAATTCAAAAGAATTGGCCACACTCCTCCAATAGATTCTCTAACATTTAGCAGAACAGAATTCACACTGAATCTGGTTTATGAGTAAAAGACAAGTCAACATTAAAGTGGATCAGAGATGACAACATTTCTTTTCCATGTGGCTGCTTTGGAGCCATATTTCTGCTGACCACTCAAAACCTTCCTCTTGAGTATTCTGTGATATATTAGAACCAGGAATAAGGGGTGTTAGTGCTGGAAGGGTCAGACAGTGGTCTGCGATTTAATTCACATATCCTTTCTGCACCAGACTCTTTAAGATCATTGAGTTATCCTAAGAATTTTGAAGCTGTAGAATTCACGACAGTACATTACAATATGCCAATATTACTATTCTCCTGCTCTGACATTCTCCACTGATGGACAGATGAAGGAGAAGGAAGGGCAGTCAGCAGTAACTGAGAGTAAATGAAACTGGAATATTATAATTCAGTATCATTTGAGTGACTGAATTGGCTGGCAGAGTGTTCTCCAGTTAAGGGTGAGGGAAGATTAATTCTGCACATGACACCACTACTGTATTTATACAAGTCTACTGGGACAGTTGTTTGCCTTGATTTGTTTTCTTCATTCATTTCAGTCAGACAGTTGTGTTGACTGATTTTCCTTTTTGATGTATGAAATGACTGTTTGACTGAATTTACCATTTACTTTACACTAGTGCACTGGAAAAATGATACATTCGTCAAATTGGATTGGCAGGTATGAAAATGTTTACCCCAGAACTAGACAGAAATATAATATTGCCTTCTACAGAAATGTAAGTCATATGCCCTGGATTTTGGGGAAATGTTCCAACTTTAACTATTTTGCCAAATTTCAAAAAATGTAGGGTAACTGATCCCATAGTAAAAAGAAGAAGATCTGTGAAGTCCAGATAAAAATAGTTTGGTGTGACTCTGACAATCATATAACACAAAAGAAAAAAGTATTATGAGATAAATTTTAGTGATTTTCATACTTATTAAGAGGTGTTTCTATGTTAAACTTTTTTTTCTATTTTTTTATTAGTTTCTGCTTCATAACAAAGTGAATCAGTCATACATATACATCTGTTCCCACATCCCCTCCCTCATGCATCTCCCTCCCTCCCACCCTCCCCATCCCTCCCCTCCAGGCAGTCACAAAGCACCGAGCTGATCTCCCTCTGCTCTGCGGCTGCTTCCCACTATCTATCTACCCTACGTTTGGTAGTGTATATATGTCCATGCCTCTCTTTCGCTTTGTCACAGCTTACCCTTCCCCCTCCCCATATCCTCAAGTCCATTCTCAAGTAGGTCTGTGTCTTTATTCCCGTTTTACCCCTAGGTTCTTCATGACATTTTTTTTTCTTATATTCCATATATATGTGTTAGCATACGGTATTTGTCTTTCTCTTTCTGACTTACTTCACTCTGTATGACAGACTCTAGGTCTATCCACCTCATTACAAATAGCTCAGTTTCGTTTCTTTTTATGGCTGAGTAATATTCCATTGTATATATGTGCCACATCTTCTTTATCCATTCATCCGATGATGGACACTTAGGTTGTTTCCAGCTCCGGGCTATTGTGAATAGAGCTGCAATGAACATTTTGGTACATGTCTCTTTTTGAATTATGGTTTTCTCAGGGTATATGCCTAGTAGTGGGATTGCTGGGTCATATGGTAGTTCTATTTTTAGTTTTTTAAGGAACCTCCATACTGTTCTCCATAGTGGCTGTACCAATTCACATTCCCACCAGCAGAGCAAGAGTGTTCCCTTTTCTCCACACCCTCTCCAGCATTTATTGTTTCTAGATTTCTTGATGATGGCCATTCTGACTGGTGTGAGAGGATATCTCATTGTAGTTTTGATTTGCATTTCTCTAATGATTAATGATGTTGAGCATTCTTTCATGTGTTTGTTGGCAGTCTGTATATCTTCTTTGGAGAAATGCCTATTTAAGTCTTCTGCCCATTTTTGGATTGGGTTGTTTGTTTTTTTGCTATTGAGCTGCATGAGCTGTTTATAAATTTTGGAGATTAATCCTTTGTCAGTTGCTTCATTTGCAAATATTTTCTCCCATTCTGAGGGTTGTCTTTTGGTCTTGTTTATGGTTTCCTTTGCTGTGCAAAAGCTTTGAAGTTTCATTAGGTCCCATGTGTTTATCTTTGTTTTTATTTCCATTTCTCTAGGAGGTGGGTCCAAAAGGATCTTGCTGTGATTGATGTCATAGAGTGTTCTACCTATGTTTTCCTCTAAGAGTTTGATAGTTTCTGGCCTTACATTTAAGTCTTTAATCCATTTTGAGCTTATTTTTGTGTATGGTGTTAGGGAATGATCTAATCTCATACTTTTACATGTCCCTGTCCAGTTTTCCCAGCACCACTTATTGAAGAGGCTGTCCTTTCTCCACTGTACATTCCTGCCTCCTTTATCAAAGATAAGTTGGCCATATGTGCGTGGGTTTATCTCTGGGCTTTCTATCCTGATCCACTGATCTATCTTTCTGTTTTTATGCCAGTACCACACTGTCTTAATTACTGTAGCTTTGTAGTATAGTCTGAAGTCAGGGAGCCTGATTCCTCCAGCTCCTTTTTTCGTTCTCAAGATTGCTTTGGCTATTCGGGGTCTTTTGTTTTTCCAAACAAATTTTGAAATTTTTTGTTCTAGTTCTGTGAAAAATGCCAGTGGGAGTTTGATAGGGATTGCATTGAATCTATAGATTGCTTTGGGTAGTAGAGTCATTTTCACAATATTGATTCTTCCAATCCAGGAGCATGGTATATCTCTCCATCTGTTTGTATCATCTTTAATTTCTTTCATCAGTGTCTTATAATTTTCTGCCTACAGGTCTTTTGTCTCCTTAGGTAGGTTTATTCCTAGATATTTTATTCTTTTTGTTGCAATGGTAAATGGGAGTGTTTTCTTGATTTCATTTTCAGATTTTTCATCATTAGTGTACAGGAATGCCAGAGATTTCTGTACATTAATTTTGTAACCTGCTACTTTACCAAATTCATTGATTAGCTCTAGTAGTTTTTCGGTAGCATCTTTAGGATTCTCTATGTATAGTATCATGTCATCTGCAAACAATGACAGCTTTACTTCTTCTTTTCCGATTTGGATTCCTTTTATTTCCTTTTCTTCTCTGATTGCTGTGGCTAAAACTTCCAAAACTAGGTTGAATAAGAGTGGTGAGAGTGGGCAGCCTTGTCTTGTTCCTGATCTTAGTGGAAATGGTTTCAGTTTCTCACCATTGAGGACAATGTTGGCTGTGGGTTTGTCATATATGGCCTTTATTATGTTGAGGAAAGATCCCTCTATGCCTACTTTCTGCAGGGTTTTTATCATAAATGGGTGTTGAATTTTGTCAAAAGCTTTCTCTGCATCTATTGAGATGATCATATGGTTTTTCTCCTTCAACTTGTTAATATGGTGTATCACATTGATTGATTTGCGTATATTGAAGAATCCTTGCATTCCTGGAATAAACCCCACTTGATCATGGTGTATGATCCTTTTAATGTGCTGTTGGATTCTGTTTGCTAGTATTTTGTTGAGGATTTTTGTATCTATGTTCATCAGTGATATTGGCCTGTAGTTTTCTTTCTTTGTGACATCCTTGCCTGGTTTTGGTATCAAGGTGATGGTGGCCTCGTAGAATGAGTTTGGGAGTGTTCCTTCCTCTGAAATTGTTTGGAAGAGTTTGAGAAGGATGGGTGTTAGCTCTTCTCTAAATGTTTGATAGAATTCGCCTGTGAAGCCATCTGTCCTGGGCTTTTGTTTGATGGAAGATTTTTAATCACAGTTTCAATTTCAGTGCTTGTGATTGGTCTATTTATATTTTCTATTTCTTCCTGAGTCAGTCTTGGCAGGTTGTGCATTTCTAAGAATTTGTCCATTTCTTCCAGGTTGTCCATTTTATTGGCATAGAGTTGCTTGTAGTAATCTCTCATGATCTTTTGTATTTCTTCAGTGTCAGTTGTTACTTCTCCCTTTTCATTTCTAATTCTATTGATTTGAGTCTTCTCCCTTCTTTTCTTGATGAGTCTGGTTAATGGTTTGTCAATTTTGTTTATCTTCTCAAAGAACCAGATTTTAGTTTGGTTGATCTTTGCTATCGTTTCCTTCATTTCTTTTTCATTTATTTCTGATCTGATCTTTATGATTTCTTTCCTTCTGCTAGCTTTGGGGGTTTTTTGTTCTTCTTTCTCTAATTGCTTTAGGTGCAGGGTCAGGTTGTTTACTCGAAATGTTTCCTGTTTCTCAAGGTGGGATTGTATTGCTATAAACTTCCCCCTTAGAACTGCTTTTGCTGCATCCCATAGGTTTTGGGTTGTCGTGTCTCCATTGTCATTTGTTTCTAGGTATTTTTTAATTTCCTCTTTGATTTCTTCAGTGATCACTTCGTTATTGAGTAGTGTATTGTTTAGCCTCCATGTGTTTGTATTTTTTACAGATCTTTTCCTGTAATTGATGTCTAGTCTCATAGCATTGTGGTCGGAAAAGATACTTGATACAATTTCAATTTTCTTAAATTTACCAAGGCTTGATTTGTGACCCAAGATATGATCTATCCTGCAGAATGTTCCATGAGCACTTGAGAAAAAATGTGTATTCTGTTGTTTTTGGATGGAATGTCCTCTAAATATCAACTAAGTCCATCTTGTTTAATGTATCATTTAAAGCTTGTGTTTCCTTATTTATTTTCATTTTGGACGATCTGTCCATTGGTGAAAGTGGGGTGTTAAAGTCCCCTACTATGATTGTGTTACTGTCGATTTCCCCTTTTATGGCTGTTAGTATTTGCCTTATGTATTGAGGTGCTCCTATGTTGGGTGCATAAATATTTACAATTGTTATATCTTCTTCTTGGATCGATCCCTTGATAATTATGTAGTGTCCTTCTTTGTCTCTTCTAATAGTCTTTATTTTAAAGTCTATTTTGTCTGATATAAGAATTGCTACTCCAGCTTTCTTTTGATTTCCATTTGCATGGAATATCTTTTTCCATCCCCTTACTTTCAATCTGTATGTGTCTTTAGGTCTGAGGTGGGTCTCTTGTAGACAGCATATATATGGGTCTTGTTTTTGTATCCATTCAGCCACTCTGTGTCTTTTGGTGGGAGCATTTAGTCCATTTACATTTAAGGTAATTATTGATATGTATGTTACTATTCCCATTTCCTTACTTGCTTTGGGTTCGTTATTGTAGGTATATTCCTTCTGTTGTGTTTCTTGCCTAGAGAAGTTCCTTTAGCATTTGTTGTAAAGCTGGTTTGGTGGTGCTGAACTCTCTCAGCTTTTGCTTGTCTGTAAACGTTTTAATTTCTCCATCAAATCTGAATGAGATCCTTGCTGGGTAGAGTAATCTTGGTTGCAGGTTTCTCTCCTTCATCACTTTAATTATGTCCTGCCACTCCCTTCTGGCTTGTAGAGTTTCTGCTGAGAGATCAGCTGTTAACCTGATGGGGATTCCCTTGTGTGTTATTTGTTGTTTTTCCCTTGCTGCTTTTAATATGATTTCTTTGTGTTTAATTTTTGACAGTTTGATTAATATGTGTCTTGGTGTATTTCTCCTTGGATTTATTCTGTATGGGACTCTCTGTGCCTCCTGGACTTGATTAACTATTTCCTTTCCCATATTGGGGAAGTTTTCAACTATAATCTCTTCAAATATTTTCTCAGTCCCTTTCTTTTTCTCTTCTTCTTCTGGAACCCTTATAATTCGAATGTTGGTGCGTTTAATGTTGTCCCAGAGGTCTCTGAGACTGTCCTCTGTTCTTTTCATTCTTTTTTCTTTATTTTGCTCTGCATCAGTTATTTCCACTATTTTATCTTCCACCTCACTTATCCATTCTTCTGCCTCAGTTATTCTGCTATTGATCCCATCTAGAGTATTTTTCATTTCATTTATTGTGTTTTTAATCGATGCTTGATTCATCTTTAGTTCTTCTAGGTCCTTGTTAACTGTTTCTTGCATTTTGTCTATTCTATTTCCAAGATTTTGGATCATCTTTACCATCATTATTCTGAATTCTTTTTCAGGTAGACTGCCTATTACCTCTTCATTTGTTAGGTCTGGTAGGTTTTTATCTTGCTCCTTCACCTGCTGTGTGTTTTTCTGTCTTCTCATTTTGCTTATGTTACTGTGTTTGGGGTCTCCTTTTTGCAGGCTGCAGATTCGTAGTTCCCGTTGTTTTTCGTGTCTGACCCCAGTGGCTAAGGTTGTTTCAGTAGGTTGTGTAGGCTTCCTGGTGGGGGGGACTAATGCCTGTGTTCTGGTGGTTGAGGCTCGATCTTGTCTTTCTGGTGGACAGGTCCACGTCTGGTGGTGTGTTTTGGGGTGCCTATGGCCTTATTATGTTTTTAGGTAGCTTCTCTGCTAATGGGTGGGGTTGTGTTCCTGCCTTGCTAGTTGATTGGCATAGGGTGACCAGCACTGTAGCTTGCTGGTCGTTGACTGAAGCTGGGTGCTGGTGTTGGGATGGAGATCTCTGGGAGATTTTCGCTGCTTGATATTATGTGGAGCTGGGAGGTCTCTTGTGGACCTGTGTCCTGAAGTTGGCTCTCCCACTTCAGAGGCACAGCACTGGCTCCTGGCTGCAGCACCAAGAGCCTTTCATCCACCCAGCTCAGAATAACAGGGAGAAAAAGCAGAAAGAAAGAATTAGTAGAAGAAAGAAAGAGAGAGGGAAAGAAAGGAAGAAGGGAAGAAAGGAAGGAAGGAAGAAAGAAAGAAAGGAGGGAGGGAGTGAGGAAGGATGGAAAGAAAGAAGGAAAGAAAGGAGGGAGGGAGAGAGCAATGAAAGCAAAAGGAAGAGTGAATGGAAGAAGGGAGGGAGGGAGTGAGGAAGGGAAGGTAGGAAAAAAAGAAAGAGCAGGTAAAGTAAAATAGAATAAAGTATGAAATATAGTAGCGTTATTAAAATTAGAAAGTAATTATTGAAAAAGAAAACAAAAAAACAACAACAACAAAAAAAAAAAAACGGACCGATAGAACCCTGGGACATATGGTGGAAGCAAAGCTATACAGAGAGAATCTTACACAGAAGATTACACATACACATTCACAAAAAGAGAGCAGGGGGAAAAATCAAAAATCTTGCTCTCCAAGCCCACCTCCTCAATTTGGGATAATTCGTTGTAAAAAGAGGAAAAGGGCAAGAAGTCTGAAATCTTGCTCTCTAAGTCCACCTCCTTACTTTGGAATAATTCGTTGTAAAAGGAGGAAAAGGGGGGAAAGTCTTAAATCTTGTCCTCAAAGTCCACTTCCTCAATTTGGGATGATTCGCTGTCCATTCATGCACTCCACAGACGCAGGGCACATCAAATGGACCGTGGAGCTTTAAGCCGCTGCCTCCGAGGCTGCACAGAGAGATTTCCCTGTCTCTGCTCTCACAGCTCCCGGGTCTCAGCCTTGGACCTGGCCCCGTCTCTGTGCGTAGGTCGCCGGAGGGCGTCCGTTCTTCGCTCAGACAGGACGGGTTTAAAGGAGCCGCTGATTTGGGGGCTCTGGCTCACTAAGGCAGAGGGGAGGGAGGGGCGCGCAGTGTGGGGCGGGCCTGCGGTGGCAGAGGCCGGCGTGACGTTGCAGCAGCCCGTGGCGCTCCGTGCGCTTTCCCGGGAAAGCCGTCCCCGGGTCTCGGGACCCCGGCAGTGGCGGGGTGCACAGGTCCCCCGGAAGGCGGGGCGGACAGTGACCCGTGCTCGCACACAGGCCCCGCGGCTGCGGGGAAAAGAAAAAAAGAGAAAAGCTGCACCAAATGTCAAGCTTGCATCTGTGTTTCCCTTCTCTCCAGAACTTGGCCCACATGTCTTGGTGTCTCTCTAACATTCGGATGCTGGCGAACAGATGTTTTCTTACTGTATCCAGGTTTTCTAAAATTTCTTTAGACCTCACCTGATCTTATGTTATTATTGAAGTATCATCTCAATTAGCCCTAGGAAGAAAGTTTACAATTTTATGTTTTTTTTTAATTTTCTATATTACCTCAGTTTCTGTAGAGACCTTTTACCTGATAGTTCAGTCTAGTTCCTGTGTTACCAGTAAGATGGAGATAGGTGGAGGCTAAGAATATTGGGGGGAAAATCACTGATGAATGGTATGGCTCGTTCTTTTGTTTTTCCTCTCCTTATTTACTCTGGCAGCCTACATTTGCCCTTCTTGATTTGACCCAGTTGCCCAGATAAGCAACCCACTCTGGCAAAGACATGACTTTACTCTCATAAATGTCTGCATGTTAGGATAAGTTAGATGATGAACACCATGCCAAAGTTCTTTCTGTGACCAGTCAGAATGGCCATCATCAAAAAATCTACAAACAATAAATGCTGGAGAGGGTGTGGAGAAAAGGGAACCCTCTTGCACTGTTGGTGGGAATGTACATTGATACAGCCACTATTGAGTACAGTATGGAGGTTCCCTAAAAAACTAAAAATAGAACTACTGTACGACCCAGCAATCCCACTACTGGGCATATACCCTAATAAAACCATAATTCGAAAAGAGACATGTACCACCATGTTCATTGTGGCAGTATTTACAATCGCCAGGACATGGAAACAACCTAAGTGTCCATCGACAGATGAATGATAAAGAAGATGTGGCACATATATACAGTAGAATATTACTCAGCCATAAAAAGAAATGAAATTGAGTTATTTGCAGTGAGGTGGATGGACCTAGAGACTGTCATACAGAGTGAAGTAAGTCAGAAAGAGAAAAACAAATACCGTATGCTAACACAGATATGTGGAATCTGAAAAAAAAATTCTTCTAAAGAACCTAGGGGCAGGACAGGAATAAAGACGCAGACGTAGAGAATGGACTTGAGGACACGGGGAGGGGGAAGGGTAAGGTGGGATGAAGTGACAGAGTGGCTTGGACATATATACACTCCCAATTGTAAAACACAAACTAGTGGGAGGCAGCCACATAGCACAGGGAGATCAGCTCGGTGCTTTGTGACCACCTAGAGGGGTGGGGTAGGGAGGGTGGGAGGGAGACACAAGAGGGAGGAGATATGGGGATATATGTATATGTATAGCTGATTCACTTTGTTATAAAGCAGAAACTAACACAGCATTGTAAAGCAATTCTACTCCAATAAAGATGTTAAAAAAACAAAAAGTCAGAGAGTAAAAAAATTCAAAAGAATTGGCCACACTCCTCCAATAGATTCTCTAACATTTAGCAGAACAGAATTCACACTGAATCTGGTTTATGAGTAAAAGACAAGTCAACTTTAAAGTGGATCAGAGATGACAACATTTCTTTTCCATGTGGCTGCTTTGGAGCCATATTTCTGCTGACCACTCAAAACCTTCCTCTTGAGTATTCTGTGATATATTAGAACCAGGAATAAGGGGTGTTAGTGCTGGAAGGGTCAGACAGTGGTCTGCGATTTAATTCACATATCCTTTCTGCACCAGACTCTTTAAGATCATTGAGTTATCCTAAGAATTTTGAAGCTGTAGAATTCACGACAGTACATTACAATATGCCAATATTACTATTCTCCTGCTCTGACATTCTCCACTGATGGACAGATGAAGGAGAAGGAAGGGCAGTCAGCAGTAACTGAGAGTAAATGAAACTGGAATATTATAATTCAGTATCATTTGAGTGACTGAATTGGCTGGCAGAGTGTTCTCCAGTTAAGGGTGAGGGAAGATTAATTCTGCACATGACACCACTACTGTATTTATACAAGTCTACTGGGACAGTTGTTTGCCTTGATTTGTTTTCTTCATTCATTTCAGTCAGACAGTTGTGTTGACTGATTTTCCTTTTTGATGTATGAAATGACTGTTTGACTGAATTTACCATTTACTTTACACTAGTGCACTGGAAAAATGATACATTCGTCAAATTGGATTGGCAGGTATGAAAATGTTTACCCCAGAACTAGACAGAAATATAATATTGCCTTCTACAGAAATGTAAGTCATATGCCCTGGCTTTTGGGGAAATGTTCCAACTTTAACTATTTTGCCAAGTTTCAAAAATGTAGGGTAACTGATCCCATAGTAAAAATAAGAAGATCTGTGAAGTCCAGATAAAAATAGTTTGGTGTTACTCTGACAATCACATAACACAAAAGAAAAAAGTACTGTGAGATAAATTTTAGAGATTTTCATACTTATTAAGAGGTGTTTCTATGTTATACTTTTGAGTCTTATTCTAGAAGTTCTTTAGGCACAAACACTTCAAATATATTCATAGAAAACCCTCTTTATTTATAATTCCATTCTTCCAATATTTATAGTTACTATGACAGGCCATTTCTCCACATCCCATCCCATGATTCTCTGCTCCTATTGAACATTTGGAAGTTGGTGGCATGAGCAGGAAAGTGAAGCAGTTTTTGAGATTACTGAATAATGCTGATTTTATAAAGACTGCTTTCTTCCATTGTTGACTAACTTATTATGGTACCGATGGTTGGATACTACTCTTAGAGATGAAAAAGGTCTTAAGGAATCTTCCATATTCCATTCACCAATCTGTGTTCTTGTTCAAAGCAAAATTAATTCCTTTCAAAATTAACATATTAGCTTAATAATAATTTTTAGTCTTAAAATAATCTATCTGGGAGAATGGGAATTTTGGGTGGGAAAAAGTGACAGAAGATGGGACGAAAAGAGAGTTCATAGAAAGACAAAACAGCATTTTTTAAATGGTGGGTACGAACTTCTGTTTCCAACTATATCAGTTTACCTTAGGAAAACATACTAGAAAGGCCAGATAAATCATAAGCAACATTTGACTGTGAGCGTTAGAAAGCTACTGAGGTAGCCATGACCTAGAAAAGTAAAATAGAGAAAGAAACTCACTGAAGTGAGAACAATATTCTGCACATGCTTTTCTAGCCCAGTCATTTAGAAACTACTGATGAAGAGCAAAAGGCTGAGAAACCAAATGTGGCTCCTAAGAGGTAGAAAAGCCAGTAGATCTTAGGACAATGTCATAGGACTAAGGAAACCAGAATTGGAATTGAGAAATAACAAGGCAGCTAGAATTTTAAGGACCAAAATCACAGAGAGAGTAAAGATTCAGAGAACAGAGCTGGATTCAGCAACAGTGTTCCCTTGCAATATTTTCCATGTATAATAGGTAGACAAGGCAAGATGCTAAGAAGTCAAACAAAAGCTAAATGAAGTCAAAGCAAAGACTTAGTTGGTTCATAATGCTGAAGAGACAAAATTGGGGTTCAGAACCTATGAAAGATTTGTGGCCCAATGGTAAACTAATGATATGAATTAGGACATTGAAATCTCTACATGTGTGTGTGTGTGTGTCTGTGTGTGTGTGTGTGTGTGTGTGTGTGTTAGGAAGGTTGAGGCAACATCTACATTGAACCTTATAAAGAAGGAAAATGAGTATGAAGTTGGTCCAGTGACTGAGGTGATCTTCCCCTCTGCTCCCTACCTAAGAATAGGAAATTCTCTCCTCAAGAAAATACAGTTGACCCTTGAACAATGTAGGGGTTAGAGACACTGACTCCCTGTGCAGTCAAAAATCCACATATAACTTTATGGTCGGCCCTTCTTATCTGTGGTTCTGAATCTGAGGATTCAACCAACCACACATCATGTAGTACTGTATTACTTATTGAAAAAAAATCCATGTATAAGTGCATCCGTGCAGTTCAAACCCAGGTTGTTCAAAGGGCAACTGTAATGTCATTCAGATTCTATACAACTTGTCATATCCCAAGTCTGGTATTCGCTGAAGAGCCACCAAGACTACCAAGAAAAGGAGAATTAGAATAAAAAACAAAACAGTATCAGAATCATAGATGACCTAAACATTAAAGTTCATACATATTTTGGTAAATATTATCAAGTTCAAGAAAATAGATGACAAGGTGGAGAACTTAACTTGATGACAAGAAACTATAAACTGATTGAAGTTGAACTGATAGAATTAAAAACTATACGAAATTTAAAACTCGGTACTGGAATGGACACAGGTAAAGAGAGGTAAGTGAACTGGAAGATAGAGTAGTAACAATATTAAGACTAAGGCATGGGAAACGAAAAGAATAAAAAGTAGACAAAAGCACATTTGAGACGCATGGGCCACAGTAAATATTTTTTTATCATATGTGTAAACTGGAGTCCAAGGAAAAAAGGAGAGAGAGATTGGGATGAAAACAATATTTCAGAAATATTAACAGCTGAGAGTTCTCTAAAACTAAAAAGAATATATGGAGCCATAAATTCAATAAGCATTAAAAAATGCAACAAGAACAAATCCAAAGAAAACCACACCTGAGATCACCACAGTACAATTCATGAATAGCAAAGAAAAGCATGACATCTTAAAAGCTGCCTGACGAAAAAGAGAGATTACTTTCAAAGGAACAATAGGATTAAGATTACAGCTTTCTTCTCAACGAAACTGACTGGATACTAGAAAATAATGGAATAACATTTTTAAGTGCTAAAGAAAAGAACTGCCCATTGGGAATTCTAGAGGCAGAGAAAATGTTGTTTGGAAGGAAAGATGAAATAAGGAAATTTGCAGACAAACAAAATTTAGAAAATATGTTCTCATCAGAACTGACTGAATTAAATTATAAAGGGAGACCCGCAGGCTGAAGGAAGATTATCATAGACGAAAATAAGGACTTTATAAAGAATTATGTATAACAGAAGGAATAAATAAGTGGATAAACCTAAATAAAATCTAACAGCACAAAAAAGTAATAATAAAATATATCAAAAATTAAAATGCATTAAAACAAATGGAAGAGAAAAAGTAGTAAAAGATATTTAAGATCTCAGCATTGCTCGAGAAGCAGTAAAAGAGCTAATAAGTCATGGTACATGTGTAACTGCTACTTATGTAAAAATAACAAGCTAATACAAGGGAAAATGGAATTTGAAGAAATCTAAAAGGAAGAAAGAAGAGCAAAAGGAACATAACAAGGTGGGACAGATAGTAAACGAGGAGTAAACGGTCTACAAGAAAATGCCTTAAGTGTAAATACTCAAATTAAAGGACAAGGATTATTAAAACAAAAACCGTAATTCTATGCCACCTACAAGAGACAAGAGTCAGATTGAAAATTAAAGGATTCAAAAATTATGTCCTAACAACAATAAGTAAAATTGAAGAAGATTTTTTAATGTTAACATAAATTTGAAAGAAAAAAGTATCACTGGCGATAAGGCAGGATAATAAAACCCACTGTTACTTTACAAGGAATATATTATAAATCTAAACTTCAATGCAATAGATGAAGGGAAATTCCAAAAAACTAAGTAGAAATAGAAAAATCTAAATTACCTAGAGCAGTAACATAGAACCACAACAACAAATCAGCAGATTAGAGAAGATCTGAATAGCAACATTAAAAACTTTGGCCTAAATTTACATAAAACACTGCAACAACAATGATGGAATATATATATTATGCAGAAAATGTTAGGTGCACATGGCACATTTATAAAATTGACTATATTCCGGTTATAAAACAAGACTCTGAATAAGCAAGAAATTTAAAAATATATAACCAATATTTTACCAAATAGTTGGATATTAAAAACATACTTCTGATCATTATGTAGGTCAAAGATAAAGTCACAATGGGAATTAGAATTTTATTAATTGAATGATAATGAAAATATGCCATAACCAAACCTGTGGGTTGCAAATAAAGCTGTGGCCACAGAGAAGTTTATGTATTCAAATTATATTTTCTAAATGTAAAAGGGAAAGGAATAAAGCAACTAGAAGATAACCTACCACCCTGAGGTAGGCAGCTCCTGAACTGTACCTGGTGGGGAAGGCAGGGCAGAACTTCAGGAGGCCAGCTGAGGGCACGGTGAACACCACGTCAGGAGCAGTCTCCAAGAAAGAGCATTTAATGTACAAAGGGATGACTGAAATATTTTTAAGAGCTAGCACCCTGACTCCTCTTAAGGATGACTTAACTTTGCTGGGGAAAAAACAAGAAGTGCTCGATGTAGAAGGTGAATAGCTTTACAATTCCCAGGAGAATCTTAGTACCAGGACCACACAATGAAGAACTTGGAGTCCCCGTGGCTAATCCAGCAGAGAGAAAAGGAGAAACAGAGACACGAGAGAAACAAAAGGGAACTCTTGGTGCAGTTTGGTGCTGCTGCAGGCCCAAGTCCAGGTATATGCTCTCTAGCTCCCCATCTTAAATAAAAGCCACCATGTTCCTCAGTCTTTCAGGTACTCAGAATTTCTCTTTAGAACCTGAAAATGGGGTCAGGTTTCCTGTCTGCATTGCTACAGTCCAAAATAGAGGCAGGATGTTTGAAATAGTTCTCCATCTGGCAGAGGAGGCCTTGAAGCTGTGAGCCACTCACTGCAAACCAGCAGGACATGAAGGATTCTTGAGCAGATCTGAAGCTACTGGGAGGCCTTTCAGGAGTTAAATCCCTTAGTATATACTGTACCTCCAATTCTCCCTCTCTGTCCAGTCTTCCTCCACTCCCATGGGGGCCCAAAGGGGCTAAATGAGCACTCTTTGACTTGTACTTGGTGGTCCCAGAACTTGACTTGGGCTTGGAGACTTCCATGAAAAGTCTGCCTTCCACCTACTGGCTTGGGGTTCTTGGTCTCTCTGCTCCAGGCTAATCCCTTCAACCTGCTTTTTCCATTTCTGCCAATAATCCCCCTCTCCAGACCTTCCTAATGCTCTTCTGGGGCGGGAGGAGACTTACTGAGGGCAATGTTTATTTCCAGAGGGAGAGGTGACCACATGACCTCACAGTAGCCATCCCCTTGATTCCTCAGTTTCTGTCTAGATTAGTCGTGGGTGTCTGTGCGCCCCAGCCTCACCCCAGGAGGCTGTAGACCACTGTTCTTATCTCAGCCCTGAGCCTCTCTCTATCCTCCTTCCCTCTCTCTCCTTACCCTTCTTTACCCACAGACTCGCAGGCTTTCTGGACCTCTGAGGAAGATAAGCACGTCACAGAACCTCTGCTACAGAACAAAACACACTGAAACAAAGCTATTGAAACAACAGAAAAAGAATACATGAGGATTGTTTTTCCTGAGCGTTCAATTACCTAGGGGACCTTCAGCAAACTTTGATTGATAAATCTAACCTTTCTTTCCTTGGCAATAGTTGATCACACTGTGAGGAAAACAACTTAGAGAATGGAAAAATAATATTTGGATTTCAATGAAATAATAAAGATGCAGGGACTATCTTTGACTTTTGCAAAGTGAGAAGAGAGTTTACATTTTGATTATTGATGGCAGGAATCCCTTTTAAAACAGGGCCAGTCTGCATGATGCATTTAAAAATCAACCTTTTCAAATATAGCCATAACCCCCACAAGATTTCTTGATTTCTCTGGGGTCAGATAAACCATCACATTTCACAGTGGTGCCCTGTATATGAAAGTGATAAACATAATCTGGAAGCATGGCAGTGGCTAAAAATATGGAGCTGGCAACCACACGTTGAAAGGATTTTTTGCTTTTAATTCATTGCATAAAATGCTAATGTCCAAATTCAGGCAGGTAGATCTTACCAACCATCAAGAGCTTCAACCCTGCTAACAGCTAAGTATGCAATTTTAAGCCCTACTTTGACTGCTCCAGAAACTTACTGGGTTTCTTTAATGCCTCTATTACTATTTCCTTCGTGTCATTTTGTTTTTCTTTAAAAACATAGCTGTGTGACCTTGGGGAAGTTGTATTATTTCCTTGAGACTTGGTTGCCTTCTCTGTGAATATCTGGCTATAATTTTAGTATTGCTCAATAGAATTTTTGGTGATAATGAAAATATTCTATATCTGTACTATGCAAAGCAGTATTCAATAGCTACATGGAGCTAATAAACATCTTTGAAATATGGCAAATGCAACTGAGGAACTGAACTTTTAATCTTATTTTAAATTTTGTTTCCATATAAATAATGCCGCATAGCTAGCATCTGTTGACAGTACAGATCTACATAATATTTTAAGGACACTCTCCACTCAAAAACTCTACCATTCATTAACTCAATCTAAATATTTTTGCCCTCGGACAAACAGAAAATAATTTATGCTTCCCTTGAAATTATCTGTCAAGACCTTTATCAGTTTGGGGACATTATATTCTTAAAATTGACTTTGCTTTATAAAACTTTAATAATGTTGGAGCTCCCTGCCCTTGCTATCACCTTTGTGATGATGGGAAATATTGTGGATGATCAAGGACCATTTCAAGAGATCATGGAGAGAAACCTCCTTCTGGATTTCATTTCATTATGACGATGTCAAAATGCTTAATTACTTAAAATAAAACCCATACCGTTTTTATGCTGTTATATTCTACATGTAGCTGGAAAAATGTTAAAAATACTTTTAAAGAACTGCACAACTATTTTTGAAACTGATTTTTCTGTTCAAGGCTTGCTAGCACTTTATCCATCTCAGTACTACTTCACTTAGTAAACAAATGCAGTTGCCATAATTGCTGCATATGTGTCTGTGTTCCCTTCTAGGTTATATGTTTTTGAAGTTAGAAACTATATTTCTATCACAGCCCCTATGTATAGCACAATATCCATTGCTAAATCAGATTGTGTTTTAAGATATGAGACAAAATTTAAGACTTTTATTATAGTCATAAACATCTAGCAAACCAACCAGAAAATAAAAGCTAATTTTCAATTGGTTGGCCAAGAACAAAAAAGAGAGGAATACCTAGTGCAAAACCATATCTCTAATAACTACTGTTGGATTTAGAGCACACACATGCTAAACTTATTTTCAAATATCTTCTTATCAAAGATTTGAGGTTGAACCTGAAAAAATTATATCAGAAGTGAAAATAATTATGTGGTCTGACCAGCCTGGATCACACAAAGTAAGTGTACACTATATATAAAGTAGATAAACTACGAGGTCCTACTCTATAGCACAGGCAACTATATTCAATACCTTGTAATAACCTATAGTGGAAAAGGATCTGAAAAAGAAATATATATATATATATATATATCTGAATCACTTGGCTGTACACCTGAAACACAACACTGTCAATCAACTATACTTCAAGTAAAAAACAAAACAAAACAAAGTAAGTGGAAAGGGAAATATAGTTTTATAAATTCACCTCTGATATCCAATGGACCAACTGAAAGACAACAGAAACTACAACTTTCTAGGAGATAGGACATGGCTAGCAAACCAGGCCGTTACCCTCGGTAATGGTCATACCTGCCAAAAAATATACAGACTTGCCTGCATTCATGAATACATAGGTATTCTTCACTTATCTGGCATTATTAGGCAATGAGGTATTGTATGTTAGGAGAAGTTTTTTTTAAATGACAAATTTAAGAGGAGTTATTTTAACCTTCACTCGGTAATTTTTTCCTAAAATTAAGAAATGTATCCACTGGTGTATCTAATGTTTCCGTGATAACTCGGGGTCATCAGTTCAATCAACGTTTGCATGAATAATGCAAATGGAAACATGACAGGCATGCTTAATGAAACTGAAAATGACATAGCACTGGCTGGAATAACTGATGAGAGAGCAAGAAAAAAACAAAAATGAAAACAAACCGTGATCAAGAAACAATCAGTCAAGTTCTGACTTTCTGTACTTAGTTTCAAAAAGAGACACCACAAATCCCAGCGAGAGACTCCAGCAGCATTAGCTGTCTTTCTCCTTTGTTTCCACCTTCCTTTCCTTTTCCTTCTACCCTAGATTGTTCCAGGAAATGTTTATAGCTGCTTCCAAGACAAATGCTAATACTTACTTTCTCTCACACAAACTTCACAATATGTCACGTGATAAATAGTGTGGAGGTAAAAGACAATTCATCACAGAGACATCTCCTATGAAAATAAAATTAGAAACTAGCTTCTAAACATGCAGAGAGAAGGGCGTGGTGTCAGGCACTAATTTCCTTGCAAATTCCTCTCCATTTCTAATAGACGTTCTTATTTACCAAGATCCCTTTTTATTGGTGTCCTATTCCAGACTGCTCCACTCCGCCCATCCTCATCCTGTAAAATACATTCACACTCTTTTGTGACCCTACCTATTTGCCCATTAAATAATCATTCATAGAACTGTCGGAATTAAATATAACGTGAAATTAAAATACTGGAGTCACTTGGAGGGTTTAAGCAGCTCCACCAGAAAATACTGGACATGGATTTAAAGAGGCTGTGTGGGATGTGCTCTTGTCCAAGTTCTTTCTCAAGAAGTATCTGAAATAAGCCTAACTTCAGAGTTAATCAGATTGGCCTGCTTTCTCAGGTGGACTGGAATTCATTGCTCTTTCCCCTCAACTCCCTGATGTCAGTGGCACTTTCCAGAGATGAGGTGGACTTCTCTGCCTACTGCAGAAGCTCAGGTCCCCCGGGGCCCATTCCCTGTCTGAATCCCACACTTGAGGCCAGGTGCCACCCTTCCCAGAACATTCGTGGTCTCATTTCAGTTTTTGACCTGCTCAGATTGAGTCCCTGTAGACTCTTTCTCAGCTTGAAACCTGATCTTCAACCCCTTTCCCTGACCTCGATGGTTACCTTCCTACTTTAGGTCTCAGGTGCTTTAGCTATAAAATGATATCGTTGCCCTTAATTCTAAAGTCTTCTTTCTAAAGCTCTACAATGTGCTGGCTCCTTGAAAATGTTTCTCTTTGCTGGTTTTAATTTTGTAGAGAATTAAAACCACAGCTACTCTAAAAGACGGTATGTTACATTGGATAAGGGAAGTGTGTTTTTGTAGTTAGATTAACAGGGATGGAAGACGACTTAGTATGTTTTAAGATACTCATGATCCATTCTCGTGAGAGTCAGGAGAAGAAGGGGAAGAGAGTTAATAAAATACCAAACCATTGTGACAAATTAAGTTAACAAAGATGTAGCTGATTAGTTACTACTTGAATAAGCCACACATATCCAATTCAAGTTTTCCTTTATTTTTCTAAGGAGGGATCCCAGTGAACTGAGTCCCATGTTCAGGAACTCCATGTTCAATGGCTTAGTCTTTAAAAACTGTTATGTTGCTGGAAGAAGAAATATTTCCCATCAAGTCCTAATTGATGTTTAGCTATCACGCACATTTGAAATAAATTTATTACTTTGCCTGATCTCGGTGTAATACATTCCAAAGGGGCAAAGAGCACACGAAAATTTATGGAGTCTCCATCTTCTACACTAAAGTGTGCAATAAATTACATAATATTGGGCCGTGAAATTCACAAGCTATAGAAACCACACCATTAGCAATGTATACAGTGGTAAACAGCAGGTAATGATAATGATATAAAACAAAATAGACTGTGTATGTTGGCACTGCTGCCAATAAAGCAATCATTAAATGCATTCATATGCATCTACGCTAGGTAAGCTCTTTGAGGGCAATTGCTATGAATTCTACATACCTGTCAGGATACTATATAGAGGCCAGTTTCTATGGCCTTTATTCAGAGACGCTGAGAAACGGTTACTGTGGGTAAATACAGACCTTTTCTCAATATAGAATTTGGTCAACATGCATTCTGAACAGCAAAATTTCACACTGCTTTCAATTTTCCTACAGTACTTGCCACCTCAACAAATGCAGGATTAAGTATAATGGATTATAAGAAGTTAGAAAGGAAAGATGGAAGAAAAGAAGGAAGGTAGAAAAAAGTTGCGTATGGAGTACATCAACATTTACGTAAAGAGTGGACCTAAAACTAACCTGAGGTTACCCTAAACTATTAGCGTATGATATAGAAGCGTAAATGAAAAAATAAAAAAAAAAACAGCAAGGAAAACTCAAAGATTCTTTGTTTTTTCACTTTACTGCATATACACGTCCGTCTTAAACAATCTATATGCTTATATCCAATAAGAGAGCATTGTTTTGCAAGGCTATTTGGGTTCTATCAGCATGTAAAGGTCGGACAACTCAACTTTAGCAGAGTTAGCCTTCAGGTGAATAATTGCTTCTTTCAGGTTGTGAGCATTTCAATTTTCCAGAAATGTTTCCCAAAAAATGAAAACTAAAAGAGTCCTAGGACAGCATCCTTTAGAAGTTTTATAGTATCAAGGTATTTGGAGGAAGAGTATTCTTGTCGATTATCAACACAATGATTCCAAGCAGGTCAATTTATGCTGAGAATATTATATAACAGAACCCACTTCACCTCCATTATACTGACAATGATCTTCCTTACTTCAACCTTGTGCTTCTTAGTAAAGTTGAAAATACTGAGCCAAGAACAGACAGTGACAATGCCAGAGACTCAGATGTTCCTATAGGTGCCTTCAGACAACATCAGCCACACAGGCTAAAGTCCTAGTTTTAAAACATCCCAACATGAATGAATCTCAAAAACCATAAGCTGAGCAAGTGAAGCCAGATCAAAAGGGCACCTACCGTATTATTCAACTTACATGAAATTCTAAACTGGGCAAAATTCATCTCTAAAGATAAAAATCAGATCCATGGTTGCCTTGGGGTGGGAGATGGGGATAGTTTTGCAAAAGTCTAGGAGGAAACTTTCTAGGGTTTTAGAATTGTTATCGATCTTATGGGGGTGGTAGTTATACAAATGTGTACATTAATTAAAAGTCATTGAACCGTTGACTAAACATGTCTGCATTTTATTGTGTGTAAATGATACCTTAATAAAGTTGATTACAAAATGAACCAAAAACAAAACAAAGAAGAAGAAAAAACTCTCAAGACCTCAAAGGAAATACACTGTTTTCTTCCAGGGTACCAGATTGGAAATGAGGCACTGGTCTGTTCTACCCTCAGATTATCCCGAGGATTATCTAGTCTATTTTAAAGCACTAGAGTCCCCTATCAGAAAAACTCACCCCATGTGTAATTACTTTGATTTCTTCTCTGCCTCTTCTCCCACACGGTGAAGTCATTTACGGAAGAAAAACCAGCTTTTTCCAACTTTGCATCATCACATATTCTTTCCAAAGCTACTATTTATGGAACAAAATTTGGCTACACTTTGTAAAAATCTAGTTTTCTGAGCCTTACATATCTTAACAGTTAACCTATTGCCTCCTTTGGAATTTGGAAAAAAAATTAGTTTGAAAATGAATAGCTGAGATTTGACATTTTTGTGTTTTGTGATTTTCTCTTCCCCTAAGAGAGAAGTGAGTAGGAATGAGAAACACATACATAAAGAAAAAACAAATTATCTTGCTGCCTTTGCATGGTTATAATTTATAGGAGGCCCTTTTCAACAATAATCTATTATCAGAATCAATAAAAATAAGCTCCATGAAGGCCAGGCCAGGATATTTGTCTCTTTTTCAGCAGATTGCAATACAAACCACATTCATGGATATGCTTCTTCATGATCTTTGTAATACTGTAACAGCTGACCATTTCCTCATGCCTCTTCACCTTAACTTAAACCTGGTTTTTCACTAATGACCTCACATTTCCTTCTCTATCACTTGGTTGTCGGCCTCTTTTCCAACTCCAACTCCAACTCGCATTTCACTCTGGAACCAAAGGAAGACTCACACCTTCCTGCTTTTTAGTGGTACCTCAAGGTCATTACCATATTGTGATCAACCTGAAGAACAGCCAGACAATTGTTATTGCAGAGCCATCTGACAGTTTGTAGCTCTAAAAATTAACTAAAGACCACATTTGTCAAAAATACCCTAGTTTAAGATTTTGGTAATATAGCAACAGTAATTCCGAAGTCATTTATGACGATCAGTGTGGGAAGCACCCTCCTTCGGGAAGATCCTTTGCCATACAATACACTTTCCCTGTCAGGTAATAAGGAAGCACGACTGTGGAAATTAAACTTTTGTGGAAAGAAATACGTGGCTTCGAGAAGGCTTGAAGTTCATACATTTTTCTTGAATTAGATTCCCCATTAATTACATTATCCACAGAGAGGTAATTATCAGAATTATGTAAGCAATTAAGGAGATGCTACTCCACATTCTTTCAGCTTGTTGACCTTTCTCACTTTATTTCATGTGGCTATCTGAAACATCAGTGATTTACATGTCTTTCTTTTTTTTAACAGATTTCTCTGTGTGTGTGTGTGTGTCCCCATGATGAAAACATCATGAAAATAAAATATCATGAATAGACTCTTAAGAAGCAGAGTCTACTTAAAGTCCTGGAAAATGTGAAAGCACTAATATTCATGGACAACTCTACACTCTGAACGCTACTCCAAATTTTATTGATCTCTATTTTGTCTAGGAGTTTTTCAAATTTTCTACCATGATCATTTGTTAGTTTTATAATTACATAATAAAGGCATTACATCATACAATCTTTTGTTATCCGTTGCAGTTTTAAAACTATTCCTTTCCTTGTCCTCAGCAGATATGTCATAGATTATTAGTACACAAGCAAAGACTTTCAACGTAACAGTACTTTATAGTGAGAAGAACTATACTGAGCTATCTCTATCCTAAGACAATGCACTAGGAAAGCACTAGGAATTCTTAAGCACTAGGAATACAGAGACAATCAAGGGGCAAGTTCCTTGCCTTCGAGTATACATAATCATTATAGCAAATGCTTAAATAGCACTTAGTATATAACTCACCACAGCAGTCTTATTATACTCCTTTTAAATAGGTGAGCAGAGGAAGCCACAGGGAAGTCATAGGGTAAAGCCAGAATTTGACCCTAGGTAGACTAGTACACTGTCCACGGCTTTAACTACTATGATAATATATATATATATATATATATATGTGTGTGTGTGTCATATATATGTATATATATATATATATATATATATATATATATATAACTCCAAGTATTCTGAAGTTACAAAACACTTATCTACCAAAACTCAAAAAGGAGCACACAAAATTGCATAGAAAATAAACATGTAAAAGGTCATAAATAAACCACAGTATAACCTGCTCCACATAATATACTGACTGCAGTGTCCTGGGCCTCTCCCATCCTTAGGTAGCTGGAAATTACAACAAAATAATACTTTTCACTTTTGGAAGCCACACTATCTCTCATACCAACCAACTAATTACTTCCTTATAGAGAATAGGAAGTTAACCTGAATATCAGAAAAAAACCATATATATATATATATATATATATATATATATATATAGCATTACTGATGTAGAATCTTTATTTAAGACAATAACTTCAATAGCAGAGGGAACTTTACCATTGCAGGCTTCAGATAACCTCTATATTTCTCAGATTTTATGCTAAATCATAAAATGCCATATTGTGTCTGAAGCTATTTTTTCAATAGTCCATTTTCTTAAATGGACTAGCAAAGCAGTAAATACTGAGGAACATTTTGGCTCCCAAATCCTAAAGCCATTCTGATTATGCCTGGGTCATCATGGGGACATCATCGGAACTACCAGAGGACTGGCAGAAATACCAGTGGTCTGGCCAGCTTATAAATTAGAAATTATACAGAATCCAATTTTATTTTTTTGTTAAGTAATTCCTATGAGGTTTTTGGGATGTCAGTGTAAAGTCCTTTGATGTGTAATCTTTATCCATTAGATAGGGGAAAATGCCAATCCCCATCATAAATACGTTCCCAATCTGACACTGAAAATCCACTGTAGGGCATAGGACCTGCAAATAGGATATGAATCACACACATCCATCCACTCATTCAGACAATCCACAAATATTCATTTTTAAGTCTACTATATGCCAATAATGTACCGGGCTCTAAGATGCTAAACCATGCTAAATGCTGAAACAGACATACTCAGTTCTGGCCCTCCTGGAACTTATGACCTACAGAAGTGCCTTCATTGTAAGTGGTCAGGACTCAGCCAATGCTATTATCATCAGCAGGTGACCAAATGATAGAGCTTGCTTTCTAAACAAGCTCCACACTCTTTGCTTTCAACATTTTTGCTTTCCTTCAAGCCACATAATCCAGTGGTCAGTTTCTCCCAGTTAGTGAGGTTTGGGGAAAATGTACCCAGTGAACAATTCCTTGTGGCCTCACTCTTTCCTCACACTCTCCTCTGTGCTCTTGAGCTAAAGAGACCTGGATTCAAGTCACTTGCTCTAACCTTATTATTTTAAAATAGGGCTGCTCCTGCTTTGAGGATTTCCACGGGATCAACACAGTAGCAAAGCAGCACTGAATCAGAAGCAGGTAAATTTCAAAATGACAGCTCTAAAAATATCCACTCTCCTTTTGTTCTCCTCCTATCCCTTTGCTCTGAACACCTCTGCTCTGAGGCTTTGCCTTTACCCTTCTCTGATTACTGCTCCAAAAGGGTTTCCAAGAACCGGGAGTATTTATGGTTTCACTTGCTCCCAAGTCCTTGGTGGAAAAGGATGCTTGCTTTCTGATTCTTACTAATTCCACACTCACATTGTTAACACAAAAATCATCATTAAAAAAAAAATTTCCTCAGCTTCATATTTCATCTGGGCCAACACTGAAAGAATATTTTCAAAGAAACACTATCCTCTCTCCTTTGCTCTTCTGAGTTTCACGTTTTTACCTCCAGTCTCATTTTCAACCCTTATTACGGGATGCATCACCAAAATAGAAGAAAGTTCTTTCTGCTTTCCCTGTACCAGCCAATTATTCTACTTTGTTCTGTCTCTAACGAACAGAATGCGAAATCAACACAAAGCCTGATTATGCGACCTCTTCCAAGGGAAAGGTCTGAGAGTTGTCTATTTACTAATGAAGCTCAGTGTGTATTAAGGGTTGACTGAAGCAATCATCAGGAATTTTCATCCCTTAAATTAGTGTTTTCCACCAGATGCACATCGTTCATTTCAGATAATATAACTTTTAAGTTCAGGATACAACTGGACAAAAGAAAAGAAAAAAAAGTAACCAACACAACATTTGCAGTAATAACACAGTAACAGCTATCATCCTTCCCTGAGGAATTCAGCCTACTTTATGGACACAACTTAGTACAAACTCATAAGAAAGCTAACAAAGCCCAAAACCACTTCACAAGAGTGTAGAGAGGTAAAGGTCAAAACTTATTACTGCCAGGCCCAGCAGACAATGGCACCTACCGGAAAGAGCACAGGACGGGAAAACCTGGAAGCCTGTGTTCCAGTTTTGGTTATTCCTGTAAGCATTGGTATGATCTGAGTGAACTCAGCCTGCCCTGCTTTTTCCGTTTATAAAAACCTACATCATCCTCTCATTAGAAAGAAATGTCACATCTAAAAAGTTGCAGATCTCTTTAGGAAAGAAACAAAACTCAAGTTTCTAACCAAAATGGAATAATTCAGTCAATGGAGACATAATAAAAATCTGCCATAAAGCAACTGTTTACTTGAAATCTATCTTTTGTGGTGTATTTATATGGGTAAGGAGTGTAAGGATATCATAAGTAGAGTTACCAATTCTTCCAGAAATCAAGGTCATTGAGTTCAGATTCCAACTTTGACCTTGACCCAGGCTTACAGAGATGTAACATGTGCCAATACCTCATATCCACCATACATGGGAGAAAAAAGGTATGCAGACGGATCTTCTTCTAAGTATCCCATATGTAGTGGTTTTAATACAGGGTCTCAGATTCGTTGCCATTCTTCACATCCAGATGTGGGCATTTCCCCTTGAATTTGGGCAGGCTTTCCATGGCTTCAAACAATAGAGCAGGGGTCAGTAAATTATGGCTGGTGGACCAAATCTAGGCCTCTACCGGCTTTTATAAATGAAGCTTGATTGGAACACAGCCATGTTCCTTAGTATATGTATTGTTTGTGTCTGTTTTCACATCACAGCAGCGGAGCTAAGTAGTTGCAAAAGAGACTGTATGGCGTGTAAAGCCTAAAATATTGACCGTCTGACACTTTATGGAAAAAGGTCTCCAACGCCTGCAATAGTATAAAGTGATGCTATGTAACATCTAAGACTAGGTCATAAAAGGTCATGCAGCTTTTGCATGATTCTCCTGGAATGCTTCAACCCTGAACGCTCATTCTTGGGATACTCTATCTTGAATCCTAACTACCACGTTATGAGAAGTCCAAGCCACATGGGCAGCCATCTGTAAGCACTCCAGGCAACAGTCCTTGTTGGGCGCAGTGTTCAAGTCATCCCATCTCAAGGGCCAGACATGTGAATTAAAATTATCTAGATGAGGGCTTCCCTGGTGGTGCAGTGGTTGAGAATCTGCCTGCTAATGCAGGGGACACGGGTTCAAGCCCTAGTCTGGGAAGATCCCACATGCCGCGAAGCAACTAGGCCCGTGAGCCACAACTACTGAGCCTGCGCGTCTGGAGCCTGTACTCCGCAACAAGAGAGGCCACGATAGTGAGAGGCCCACGCACCGCGATGAAGAGTGGCCCCCACTTGCCACAATTGGAGAAAGCCCTCGCACAGCAACGAAGAACCAACACAGCAAAAATAAATAAATTAATTAATAATAAAAAAATTATCTAGATGATTGCAGCCCCAGCCATTTGAATCCTAATGAGCTGAGGTTTCAGACATCAGTCACAGAGTAGAGACAAGCCATCTCCTCTGCGTACTGTTTGAATTGCTGACCCACAGAATCTGGGCACATATTAAAATTTTTGTTTATTTCACCACTAAGTTTGGACTTCTTTATTATGTAGCAATAGATAACTACAGCACTGTGTCTGTACACAGGAGATCTACATTTCACAGAGCACATACATTTAGATGTGAATGTTGACTGCTCAGTTTCTCAGAAGAACGTATACACACATATAGGTACAAAATATTTACGTATATGTAAATATTAGACCTATATAAACTAATCTATATTATCCATAAAATGAGGGGCCCTTGATAATGGCTAACATTTCTTTTCAGTATTTATTGTGTTCCAAGAACTGATAAATTCTTGCATTGTATGAATTTTCTTTTTTAACCCTCATAGCAACTCGCTGAGAGAAGTAATGTTATCTCTATATTATAGATGAGAAAACTGAGGCAAAAACAGATAACATGCTCAAGAGTACTCAACAAGTAAATTTTAGAGTCAAGATTGGAACCCAAGTTCTCAAGGTTTAGATCCCTTACTCTTAGTCACTAAGCTATATACTGAGTAAGGAGATGAAAGCTGAAGCCATTACCTCATGCTCAAGAAGTTAGACAGAAACTTAGCAGGCATGGTTGAAAGAAAACAGGACTTGGAGTCGTAAGTCCAGAGCCTGAGTTATGAAATGAATTCTCCTCTCATCTAGATATAGGTTTGTTTTTAGAAAATGAAAAAGATCACTGCATATTTTGATGGTTAATTTCTGTACTTAATGATTACAAAAGAATGGAATTTTACCAGGGAGCTATTTTGCAATGACATAACTTATTGATTCAAAATCAAACCTTTATTATAAATTCTTGATTCAAAAGCAAATCTTTATTAAGTCTCCGTTGCATCAGAAGTCTTTCCCATTCTTCATTTCTTTTAAAACCCTTTCCTGTCTACTCTTGGCCAAAGCTTGAAGCCTAATTTAACATTTGGAAATAAAATAATGAAATAGTCATAACACAGCAATTCCAATGCCTACTGAAATGGAAGCTCTAAATAATTTTTCAGATAATTTAGGAAATTAAAAATATTTACATCATAGATGCAAAGAGAGAAGTTACTTGTGTAATAAAATAAATGGTGAGACAAAAAGTTTCTGGTCAAGTAGATTTGTTTAAATATGAACACTAATTTGAGCTCTATCCCGGTGCTAAAACCCAGTGACAGGTTGCATACAGTTTCTAAAGGGATAGTTCAGTGCATTGGGTCAAATTCATGCCATAAAATGTGGTATTATTAGTAGTACTAGAAGACAGAGTGTGACTGTCTTCTTTGGGACATAGATGAAGACCCCAAGTTAGACAATATCAAGGACAAGTTATGTAGAATAAGATATTATCTCAGTCCTTGGAACATGTCATCCAGGATTGAACAAGAGGTAGATTTATTATGAAGTACATGAAGCCAGAGACAGTAAGCAATGAGTGGTAGTTGGTTAAAATAGACAGGTTTTAGAAGTAGAGGCAGGGATGTAGAAAACAAACTTAGGGTTACCAGGGGATTGTGGTGGGAGGCTAAATTGGGAGATTGGGGCTGAAATATACACACTGCTATACATAAAATAGATAACTAATAAGAACCTGCTCTTCTTATTAGCACAGGGAACTCCACTCAATACTCTGTAACGGGCTATTTGGAAATGACTCTAAAAAAAAACTAAAAGTGGATATATGTATATGTATAACGGATTCACTTTGCTGTACACGTGAAATTAACACAACACTGTAAATCAACTATATTCCAATAAATTTTTTTTTTAAAAATGAGTTTTAAGAACCATAGTCAGGGAGCAGTGTGGATTGGAAAGACCTGGCAAGAAATATTTCTTCATCCTCAGACAATGCTCCCCAAGATGGCTATTGCAAGGGTGAGCATTTAAGAGATCTTTGACCTAAGGAGGACATGAGATTAACAATCAACCCCAATGTGGATGAATTATTCTCCTCTGTGTTATCAGAAATCAGATGGCATCCTAGAGCTAGGGTCAGCAGATCTTTTCTGTAAAGGGTCAGATAGTAAATATTTTGGATGTTGTGTACCATATCTTTCCATTGCAACTGCCTGTCTGCTGCTGTAGCACAGAAACAGCCATGCACCATACGTTAATGAATGGGTGTGGCTGTGTTCAAGCAAAATGTTATGTACAAAACCAGGAGTCAAGCGAGATCTGATCAGTGGGCCAGAGTTTGCGGACCCCACTTCTGGGTCAGTGTTCACAGCTGAATGAGTCATGAGGCCTTAAGTTCCAGTTCTCATTGTACTACTTTCTACCTGGGTGAACTTGGGTTCATCCTTTTATTTATATGGGCCACTATATTAGTCAAGCTTCTCCAGAAAAACAGAACCAACAGCATGTGTATACAATGTGCCCATATATATTGATAGATATAGATATCAATATTGATACCTAGATCTATATCCATATCTATATAAAGATAGAGAAAGAGAGAGAGAGATTTTAAACAATTGGTTCACACAATAATAGAGGCTTGGTCAATTCAAAATCTGCAGGTTAGGCTGTCTAGAGACTCTAGGAAGAGTTGCAGTTCAATTTCTGTAAGTCTTCTGGCAGAATTCCTTTTTGCGACAGGAAGGTCAGTCTTTGTTTTATTAAGAGCTTCAACTGATTGGATGAGGCGCACCCATACTATGGAGGATAATCTGCTGTACTCAAAGTCCAACACCAATTTAAATATGAATTTCATCCAAAAACACCATCACAGAGACTACCCTGGTGGCACAGTGGTTAAGAATCCGCCTGCAAATGCAGGGGACACAGGTTTGAGCCCTGGTCTGGGAAGATCCCATGTGCCGTGGAGCAAATAAGCCCGTGCACCACAGCTACTGAGCCCGTGCACCTAGAGCCCATGCTCTGCAACAAGAGAAGCCACCGCAATGAGAAGCCTGCACACCACAACAAAGAGTAGCCCTCGCTTGCTGCAAATAGAGAAAGCCCACGTGTGACAATGAAGACCCAACGCAGGCAAAAATATAAATAAATAAATAAATAAATAGATAGATAGATAGATAGATAGATAGATAAATAAATAAATAAAATTGTAAATACACGAAAACACCCTCACAGAAATATACAGAATAATATCTGACCAAGTAACTGGGCATGGTGGCCCAGACAAATTGACATAGAAAATTAACCACCTAAGCCCTAGTTTTGTCATCTTTTACTGAGAAATTTGACTTATCTGAACTATTTGGATAACTAAAAGATACCGTCTAGAGGTAACACCCTCAGGTTTTTACATGGTAGGCAGCAGAGGGAAAGAGCCCATTTGTCCAGTCAGATGACACCTAAAGATAAAATTCTGTCTTCTCTTTCCAACCCACAAGGATGAATGCCAAAAATACATCACTTATATCTGCTTTAGCTAACATAGGACAGGTCTGGAACAGACCTATGCTCCCAGTAAGCCTCATGAAATGCTATTTCATTAAGGGGAGACTTTACTTGCTAAGATTAGAAGCAAAAGAGGGTGGTGGATGAAACACTGCCCAAGGATATAAGTTCGTGCAAGGAAGCAGGAGAGAGAATGGGTATCTGAAGATGTGCGCTCTAAGCCAACACTAATTCCACAGCATCAGGTTATAATTCAGGGAGCACAACTGCTGGGGTTTATTCCCCCTCTTTTTTTCCCCCAAAGAGGGACAAATCAAGCATACTGACAAAGGAAGAGCATTAGTCACCACAGATAAATTCCTTTTTAGAGGTGATCTTGCAAATAATTTGGCTCAGTGTAGACTATGATTTGGTTCCAAAAACCATAAGCTAGAGCATTTCATTCCAGGTCCCTCCTCAAATATCCATGATAGGTAGAAATTTGGCATCAGTAGTCCTTGAAATCTCCCCAGGTGATTATAATATGCAACCAGGGCCGAGAATCTGGAGATGTAGAGAGAATTTAAATTGAACTTTAGTTAAACAGTAACACGAGCTCTGACTCTACTGGCTGGAGCTAGAAAAGGGATATGCATTTACTGGGATGAGAAGATAAAGAAAACCAGGGAGTAAATCAAATGCTTTACACCTGTGCTTAGCTAATTGTTACTCAGATAATTCAGACAATCTTACAGCACCTGAACCCTGAAATTCCTTAGTACTGTTTTAAAAAAAAGTAACTCTTCAAGTAACTGAACTCTGAGAATCATGTAAATCATAAAGAAAAAGACGAAATCTTATTTTCTGAATTAGTTGATTTCATATATACTGTTTCACTTTCATGATGTTAACTAGTTAGCTTTCTTTCCATTTTATGTTTGAGGAAAGTAAGGCTTTAAAAATCTCAGTAATTTTCTCAAGGTCACTTGTTAAGGGTGTGGTAGGCAGCATAATGGCTCCTAAAAATGCCCTCACCCTAATCCCTAGAACCTATTAATATGTTACCTTACATGGTGAAGAGGACTTTGCAGATATGACTGAAGTTATAGACCTTGAGATAGAAAGATTATCCTGGATTACCTCATGGAACAAATCTAATTGCATGAGTCCTTAAAAGTAGAAAACCATTCCCAACTGTAGAAAGAGAAAGAGAGAGATGTCCTAATAGAAGCAGAATCAGAGAGATTCAACATTTTGGGTTTTGTAGGTGGAGAAAGGGGACTCTGAGTCAAGGACTACAAGTGACTGCTGGAAGCGGATAAAGTCCAGGGAACAGAAACACCCCTAAGAGCCTCCAGAAAAGACTGTAGCTCTGCCAACACTTTTTTTTCTTTTTTAACCATCTATATTGGAGTATAACTGATTTACAATGGTGTGTTAGTTTCTGCTTCATAACAAAGTGAATCAGCTATACGTATACATATATCCCCATATCTCCTCCCTCTTGCATCTCCCTACCACCCTCCATTCCCGATCACACCCCTGTAGGTGGACACAAAGCACAGATCTGATCTCCCTGTGCTTTGCGGCTGCTTCCCACTAGCTATCTATTTTACATTTGGTAGTGTATATATGTCCATGACACTCTCTCACTTCATCCCAGATTACCCTTCCCCCTCCCTGTGTCCACAAGTCCACTCTCTATGGCTGCATCTTTATTCCTGCCCTGCCCCCTAGGTTCTTCATAACCATTTTTTCTTTTTTTTTAGATTCCATATATATGTGTTAGCATACGGTATTTGTTTTTCTCTTTCTGACTTACTTCACTCCGTATGACAGTCTCTAGGTCAATCCACCTCACTACAAATAACTCAATTTCACTTATTTTTATGGCTAAGTAATATTCCATTGTATATATGTGCCACATCTTTATCCATTCATCTGTCGATCCTGCCAACACTTTTACTTTACTCAATTGAGACCAATGTCAGACTTGTAAGGTAATAAATTGACATTGTTTCGAGTCACTATATTTGTGGTAATTTGTATGAAAGCAATAAAAAACTATTACAGGGGTCCTATAGGAGCCAGGCTATATATTTATACTTAAGTATTTCTGAAATGAATTTAACCTTGTGATTGACAGCAGCTTCCAAGGGATCCCACCACACACCTGAGGCAAAAGCAGCCTAATACAAAGCAGTGACAGCAGCAGGTCACTGCCCCACACTTGGGGTAGAGGGGGACTTGATCTACTGTAGCAGCAGCATAGCCTGAATGGGAACCCATCCTCCTGTGGCACTAGTCCCATCAACATTAGTCTAATCTGCTAGCACCTGCTGCACCAACAGGCCCAACATATACAAACCCTCCAACTCAGCAGCATTAAGTGAGCCAGACTCAGTGTTTCCTGAAACTCATATCCAATGACACTGGAAAGCCCAGATATCACCTAATGTTATGAAAACATTAAAAAAACAATAACAGAAGACTGGGAACTTCAGAAAGAAAAGGGGAACAATGGAATGGGTGAAAACAAATGGGGTATATATAAGAGAATATCATTAGCCTCATGAATTTCTTACATACTATATAATGGTCAAAGCAAATATTATGACACCATCTGATGTGGTTCTCAATGTAGAGAAAGGAAATACTACAGAAAATCATACTTTAAAACTGGGGAATATTAAGAGACTAAATGGAAGTAAAATTTTGGAACTTCACTTGAAGTAATAAAACACTGATTCCAGTAGGCTATGGTAAGTTACATATGTATACTGTGATGCCAAAAGTAAGCACTAAGAAAACTATACAAACAGTATACACAAATGATTATAAATAAATTAAATTAAAATGGACTTATTAAAAAATGTTTAAGTAACCCACCAGGCAAAATAAGAGAAACACAGGATTGAAAAACTAAGGTAAAAGACAAAACAAAAAATTAAATGGTAGACCTAATCTTTAACATAACAATAATTACATTAACTGTAAATGATCTAAATAACCAAGTCAAAGACAGAGATTGGAAGAGTAGATTAAAAATTCACAAGCATGATCCAACTATATACTGTCTATAAGAAGTTTACTTTAAACATCATGATATAGGTAGTTCAAAGTAAAAGGAAGATAATGATATATCATGTGAATGTTAATCAGAAAAAGTAGGAATGGCTATATTAATATCAGATAAAGTAGACTTCAGAGCAAAGGAAATTATTAGGGGCAAACAGGGTCATTACATAAAGATAACAGGAATAATCCACCTAGATGACCTAATGATACTAAATGTGTGTGCACCAAACAACAGAACTTCAAAATACATGAAGCAAACACTGAAAAAAGTAGTAAAAGGAGAAAATTTTAAATCTACAATTATTATTTGAGACTTCAGCACAGCAATTTATAGAACTACCAGAGAGAAAAATCAGCAAGAATATGGAAGAAATGAAAACATCATCAATCAATAGGATATAACTGACATTTAAAGAACATGGGGGCTTCCCTGGTGGTGCAGTGGTTGAGAGTCCGCCTGCCGATGCAGGGGACACGGGTTCGTGCCCCGGTCCGGGAAGATCCCACATGCCGCGGAGCGGCTGGGCCCGTGAGCCATGGCCACTGAGCCTGCACGTCCGGAGCCTGTGCTCCTCAATGGGAGAGGCCACAACAGTGAGAGGCCCGCATACCACAAAAAAATAAAATAAAATAAAATAAAAAATAAATAAAGAACACACTCAGTAACAGCAGAATACATATTCAAGTGTCCATGGAATATTCACTCATATACTATATACTGGGCAATAAAAAGAACCTTAGCAGATTTAAATTGTAATGTGCCTAAGTGTTGGATGCTAAGACTCAGAGGTTTTCTTATTTCTTTCATTTATATATTCATAAAAAAATTATCAGATTTAAAAGAATTAAAATCATAGGGTATGTTCTCTAGCCATAATGGAATCAGACTAGAAATCAATAACGGAAAGACAACAGGAAAGTCTTCAATCACATGAAAACTAAACATCACAGTTCCAAATAACTCATGGGTAAAAAAAAAACAGCATCAAGGAAATATTGTTTAATGCATAGAATAAAAGAAAATGGAGATATAACAGATCAAAGTTTGCAGAATGAAGTGAAAGCAATGCTGAAAGGGAAGTTTATAGCACTAAATTGGGAAAGAAAGTGTTTCAAAGCAATAATCTAATTTTCTATATTACAACAGTAAAAAAGGAAGAGGAAAAGAACACTAAACAAGCAGAAAGAAGGAAATAATAAACATGAAATAGAAATCCATGAAACTGAAAACAGGAAAATAGGGGGGAAAATCAATGAAACAAAAGGCTGGTTCTTGGAAATAAACAATCTAATCAATAAAGATCTAGCAAGACTGATAAAGATAAAAAGATGGATGGCACAAATCACAGGTATCAGAAATGCAACCAGGGATACCATGACATATCCTGCAGGTTAATAAGGGACAAGTTGTTATGAACAAGTCTACACTATAAATTCAAAAATGTAGGTGAAATGGGCCAATGCTTCTACACTCAAAACTACCAAAACTCAGCCAAGATGAAATAGATAATCTCAATTTTCCTGTAACCATTAGAAACACTGGTTTTTCATTTAAAAACTCCCAAAAGGAATAGTCAGGTTTAGATGTTTCACTTTTACCCAAGACATAAAGAATTAACACCAATTTTACATGGAACAGTTCCTAATTAAATTTATGAAGCCAGTATTACCTTGATACCAAAACCGGACAGGGATAGTATAGAAAGAAGAAAACTACAGACCAATATTTTTTATGAAATTGGCTGTAAAAATCCTCTGCCAAATATTAGCAAATTAAATCCAGAAATATATAAAAAGAATAATATACCATGACCAAGTGGCATTTATTCTAGTTATGCAAAGTTGGTTAAATATTTGAAAATCAAACAATATTATCCACCATATCCAATCGATTAAAGGGAAAAGTCATGTGATCCTATCCAATAATGCAGAGAAAGCACTTGACAAAATCCAATCTCATTCATGATTTTAACAAAAGAAGAAAAAAGAACTCCAAGCAAACTAGGAATAGAAAAGGAACATACTGAAACTCATAAAGATGACCTACAAACAACCTATACTGACATTATATTTAACTGTGAAAGACTGAATGTATTCTCTGTAAGATCAGAAACAAGGCACGGATATCTGCTCTCACCACTTTTATTAAATATATTACTGGAGGTTCTAGTAAGAAAATAAAGCAAAAATAAATAAATACATACATTTAAAAGTTAAATTTTTAAAAAGTTCATTTAAAAGATAAAAGGACTATTCCTACTATGTTGAATAGGAAGGAATATATCCTACTGAATGTTGAAGAGTAATATATCCTATTATATTGCCTAAGGAAAAGTAAAACTGTCTGTGTCTGAAGAGGAGATGATAATCTAAATGGAGAAAATACCAAGGAATCCACAAAAAGCTTGAGAAATAATATTAGTTTGTAAATGTTTTAGAGTACAAGATCAACACAATTTTATCACATTATATATTAATAACAAATGTGTAGAAGCTTAAATTAAAATATGTGATGCCATTTACAACTGACCTAAATAAATACTTAAATACAAGCCCAATAAGACATTTATAGGACCTCTATACTGAAAATTACAAAATGCTGATGAAGAAAACATTTAAAGTCCCAAACAAATAGGGAGACATACCTTGTTCATGGATTAGAAAACACAACATAATAAAGATGTCAATTCTCCCCAAGTTAAGAGGCTTAACACAATTACTCTTAAAATGCCCTCAAGGTTTTTGCGGATATAGACAAGCTTTTTCTAAGATTTATATGGTAAGAAGAGGCTGAAGAATAGCTAAAACAATTTGTAAAGGAAGATTAAACTGGGAGGAATTAATCCACCCAATTTCAAGACTTTGCAGTAATTTTGGAGGGTAGATACATAGATCAATGGAATGGAATAGAGAACCCAGAAATAGACTGACATAAATACATTTAACCTGTTTTTGACAGCAGTGCAAAAGCTATCAAGGAAGAATAGACATTTCAAAAAATGGTACTGAAACAGTTGGACATCCCTCGACAAAAACAAACAAAAAATGAACCTTAACCTAAACCTCCACACCTTACACAAAAGTTAAATCAAAGTGGATCATAGTCTTAAATGTAAAAGCAGGACATTTTTAGAAAAAAATATAGGAGAAAATCTTTGGCATCTAGAACTAGGTGAATAATTCTTAGACTTGACACCGAAAGTATGATCAATAAAAGCAAAAACTGATACATTGGATCTCATCAAAATGAGTTAAAAATGCTTCATAGAAGATCCTTTTAAGTGGATGAAAACTCAAATTACACAGTGGGAAAACATATTTGAAAATCCCATATGAGACAGATGACTTGTATCTATAATATACAAAGAACTCTCCAAACAACTTAAAAAAATCCAACTAGAAAATAGGCAGAAGACAGGAACAGACATTTCATGGAAGAGAATATACACATGGCAAAGAAGCACATGAAAAGATGCTCAACATCATTAGCATTAGGGAAATGCAAATTAAGACCATAATGAGATATCAGAGAATAACTAAAATTATAGTGACAACATCAAATGCTGGCGAGTATGTAGAAAAGTTATATCACGTCACTGGTGGAAAAATAAAATGGTTTAGCCACTCTGAGAAACAGCTTGACAGTCTCTTTTAATCCTAAAAGTAGATTCACCCTACAATGCAGTAATTGTACTCTTGAGCATTTATCCAAAAGAAACAAAAACTTAATTAAGTTCCCACAGAAACTTACACATAAATGTTCAGAGCAGTTTTATTTATAATAGCCAATAACTGGCAACTACCCAAATGTCTTTCAATGGATGAATGTTGAAACAAATTGTGATAAAATCTTATGATAGAATACTACCGAGCAACGATAAGGAACAAATTATTAATATATGCAAAAATTAAAATGAACTTCAAGGGAATGATGCTGAAGAAAAAAATTTTAAATCCAATCTCCAAAGATTAAGTAATTCATGATTATGTTTACATATTATTCTTAAAATAACAAAACTGTGGAGATGGAGAACAGATTAGAAGTTGCCAAGGGTTAGAGATGGGGGTAGAAGGTACAGTGGGGAAACTTTGTGAGGTTTTTGTGGTCCCAGTACAAATAATACAGCACTCTTGGTTTTAATCCCTAAAGATGTTTAAAAACAATTCCTAATAAGAGTTGTCCAGATATTTAGCAATGGCAGCAGATTACAGGTATAGCTCCCCAACATGACAACTTCAAAAGAGATTGTACTAATTCAATGCATATGTTAATTTTAAAAAGGCCAGTTACAGTACTTAAATGATATATATCTTAACGATATTATTCTAAGTATCTAGCTATACCAGATGGACTAGCAGGATTTTCTGTACATTCAATCTTATTTAAGACAGTAAATCTTATAATAAGAGAGTTAAAAAAAAAAGAAAAAGAAAAAACAACAAACCTCAACTACAGTTGGATATTCTCATAGGAAGATGAGGTGAAAAAAGTAGCAGTGGTTCAAAAGCTTAAGCAGTGGCACCTAAATTTGGCTGCATATTAGAATCATCTGAAGCACTTTTTAAAAACCCTCACACTGACTGTTGGTCATCCTAGACCAATAAAATAACTTTAAATCTCCTCAGATGATGCCAGTGTCTAGCCAGAACTGAGAACCAGCGGACTAAGCAGAAGGGGATGTTTCTACAAAGAGTTCTTAACAATAAGTCCTTTCACCCAATCAGATTTACCTTCCCACAAAGGGGTAAAGAAGGCTAGATGTTGTCCATACTTGCTTCGCTTTAATTAGCACTTGTGACTTGCCCAAATCCTAGATCATGTTTCCCCTAAATTTCATGTTATTCCCTAAGTTTTTCAAATCCAGGGCTAAGGGGTTTGCCAGGATGAGATTTTAAGTGTTCACACAGGGGAAGTCCCTGGCAAACCAGGAAAGTGGTCACTCTACATTGAATTGTAAAGTATCCTAAATAACCCTGCCACTGCTCCCAGATACTAGTCTGTGCCAACCAGTGGAGAAAAGGCATTCTCCATTACTACCATGGCAAATGCTGCTGTACTTGCCTTGGCTACTCCCTATCTTTTCCAGGCGTCACTCCCCTTCACCTTCTGGTGGACGCTTTGGCAGCTGACAATGCAGATATTTTCAAACTTTAAGGTGAATAAAAATCATCTGGAGGGCCAGTTATAACAGAGATCACTGAGCCCCACTAGAGTTGATGATTCCATAGGGCTGGGATAGGGCCCTAAAACTTGAATATCTGACACATTATCAGGGGACGCTGGTAAAGCTGGTCAGGTTGTTACCGAATGCAGGTTCGTGTGTCTGAAGCACAGTGAGGCCAAACAAACCTAAAGGTTGGAGTCTGGAGAAGAGAAAGGTTTATTGCAGGATCGAGCAAGGAGAGGGGTGGTCCATGTTCCAAAACCCCTGAAATCTCCAAAGGATTTCAGCAAAGCATTTTTAAAGGCCAGGTGAGGGAGGGACATCCCAGGGCATGTGATGAGCTCGTGCACAATCCTCTGATTGGCTGATGTTGAGGCCACAAGGCAGGTAACATTATCCATCCTTAGGTGCCAGAAGTTCTGGGGGCTATGTGCTCATGATCATCAAGGAGTTCATTTCTTCCATTGGGTGGTGGTTTTTCGCATCTGAAAACTCAAGAAATATGCCTGAGATACTATTATCTGAGTACTTCAGAGAGAAACTACAATAGAGGATATGGTGGATGGGTCTGCCCTAGGAAGGCCCCATAGGGTACTGCTTGGTTACAAGGTGACCATACTTTGAGAACCACTTCTCTAGTGGCTTGGAATGTTAAGAAAGCAATGGAAGAATCCCTTCCCAGATCTAGATTCTAGTATCACCAGCTATTTTGGTGGGAGGAAGGGTAAATTTTGTCCTTGCTTGGACTCCTTGTTCATTTATATCAAAGCCTATTTGAGGCAGTGCATTTGGAAGTCCTGCAGATCTGTCTTTTGCTTCAACAGTGTTTGGAATGAACAGTCCCAGGGACGCTCCTTGCTCCAGCCCCCGACCACCCTCCAACCTTTCTTCCTTTCGCAACCTTTGGAATCAGACACTCAGCTATCCTCAGCCTCCAGGACAGGCCAACACCAGTTGTTGAGCTTAGCTCCTTATCAGTGATCAACCACGAGTTCCCAGGTTCGTCAGAATTATTCCACCGAGGTGGAGGCCCCCGTCCACCGCCTGTTCATCTTGCATCTGTGGACACTTACCTCTCTCTGAGCATCTATTTCGACAGCAACAATGGGACTCTGGACAGTATGGGCCACATTTTTTGCCAACTGGCTGAGGAGAAGTGTGAGGGCGCCCAGCGCCTCTTGAAAATGCAAAACCAGTGCTGCGGCCACGCCCTCTTCCAGGATGCGCAGAAGCCTTCTCAGGATGAGTGGGGTAAAACCCAGGATGCTGTGGAAGCCGCCATTCTTAGGGAGAAGAATCTGAACCAGGCACTATCGGATCTGCGTGCCCTGGGTCCTTCCCTTGCAGACTCCCAGCTCTGTGACTTCCTGGAGAGCCGCTTCCTGGAGGAGCAGGTGAAACTCATCCAGAAGATGGGTGACCACCTGACCAACCTCCGCAGGCTGGCTGGTCCGCAGGCTGTGCTGGGCGAGTATCTCTTTGAAAGGCTCACCCTCGAGCCAAACAGGAGTCTCTGAAGTCCAGCCGCATCTGAGGAGACCCTCTGGCGTCAGAGCTTCTGCCTGAAGCCCCGCTCTGCAGCCACTAGGCAGCTTTGTAACCACCCTGGAGCCCTCTCCCAAGCCTTGGACCAAATGGAAACAATAACGCTTTTTGCAGAAGGAAAAAAAAAAGCCTATTTGAAATACAAACAGAATAAAGCGAAAAAAAGGAATATATACATATATTCATGTTCTTTTAACATATGAATTGCCCCACTTTATCTGTGTGAAATAAGTTTGTTCCCATTATTGGGCTGGTTCTCAAGCTTTGCTGCTTGTTTGAATTACCTAAAGAGCTTTGAAGAAAAACATTGGTGTCTGGGTCCCAGCCCCAGAGATTTTGATTCAGTAGGTCTAGGGAGGAGCCTGGGCACGGGGAGGTCTCAGAGTTCCCCAGGTGATTCTAATGTGCAGCAACTTTGTGAACCACCTCTTGGCTTCAATGCAGCTAGTCATCAGATATTAAATCTAAGACACATGGACTACTAGTGCGTGAGCTCTGTTGCTAGGTGTATTCCATTTTCTTCCTCCTGGAAGATTCGTGCCAGGGAAAATGATTGATAGTGGTGTTACTTCTCTGAAATGGATGGAAATTTCCAATTAGCATGAACAGGGGAGGGTGAATGGGTGAATGCAATAAGGTGTATCATTTACGTATTGCCCTATGTGTATGGCTAGAAGCTTTTGCAACTGAGGTCTGCCCTACTTTTCATGCTAATGGTAATGCTTGTCCTCCTAATGCAGCTGTAAACCTTATAAGCCCATAGGTAGACAGCATCACAAAATATTTACCCCTCCCCACTGGCCCACTCTCAAGCTTCACTCCCCTTCCCCAATACACAAATGTACATCACTGTGCTTGAGACCAATATCAACATACTGACCTTCAATTCTTCTACTTTGCAGCTTCCCTCTTATCAGGAGATGTCAGCACATAGTGCAAGGACAAATGCTTGCCTCTTGAGGAGTAATGTAGACAAAGCCTCCAAGAGACAAATAGCCCTCAGGGAGGGGGAAATAGTCTTTCAAACAGGTTGATGCCCAGAGGAGGCATTTTCAGTCATCTCAGCTTAGAGGTCAAATATCCAAAATTAAAAAGGTTAAAAAAAGAAGAAGAAAGCAAGGAAGAAAAGAAGGAAACAATTTTCTTATCTCATAGTAATAAGGCAGTTTTCCTTAAAAAAAAAAAGACTTAAATTCTCTTTCCTAATCAAAATGTGCTTTTCCATCTTTAGACTATTCCTCTTATATCCTGTATTATTCATGATGTTTAATTCTTGAAATAGCACATGGCTGAAAACAGAAGCTAACCTCTTGTTCACTATGAATTAAATCTTCTTTTCCTAGGACCCGTCTACAATGTACAATTTGGGGTTGGCCAACATGATTATTTTCTCTGAAATACGTTACAGCATTTTGCCTTTTCAATATATAGTTATACAATACATTGTTAACACAACATATTTAATATAGTCAATATAGTAAATACAACTATAACACACATGATATGATGCCACTTTGGTGATTTTCTTCATCCATGTAATTCTGAAATTTGACAGTATAGTTTTCATATTCTAATGAGCTGAGTATTACCTTTTCAAGGATAGAAAAATAAAATAAATTCATGATATTCTTGTGTGGTTTGCCCCTGGGGTGGATTACCATAATGGGGGGATATTTGAGCCTTTCCCCAAGTCATTAAAAATCCTCCAGCATGCAGCCGCTTGTCCTCTCCAGGGAGTGGGGGGAAAGGATCTTTAATCATAATAATCCTGGGGGGAGAAATCTCGGAAATAAGACATCTGCTTCTGTGCCTTGTTGTTTTTCAGAATAGCAATGATTGCCTTAGCAGCTTCTATTGCCATATGTATACAATAAGTAAATGAACATAAAATTGAATGAATGCATAAAAGAAAGATAAACCCACCCAGCTTAACAAACCCACTTTCTCACCTGCTGTGCCGCAAAACATGAAAGAAAGAATCACGGGATCATAAGGATTAATAAAATAACAGTCTCTGTTAACAATATTGACAGGAGGTATAAGGATAATTTGTCTGATGTGGGACCAACAGCTTAACTAACTGCTTAATTCTTTTTTTAAGGGCAATTCATTCATTTATTGTTTAAAGATTGCAAGACAACATCTGAATTTTTGTAGCACAATTTAAATGGTTTACTTTTCTGATAAAGCAGAGTATCATAGCAAAAACAATTAGTTTCCGGTAATATCTATATCTCTATTCAGAATTAAGTCTTCCACAGACATGTAACCTGGAAACAAAAGCCTGTTACAATAAGCAAAGCTTCAATGGAGTGGCTACTTTTTGTGCCAGGGAAAGTTTCATCCCTATAGGAGGATGATGTGCTATGTAAAATGGCTGCAAGGTCACAGCCTTGAGGGCGTTGGAAGTCTAGTATCCTATTCCACATTAAGTAGTTCGGGGAACTTCAAACGTCCGTTCATCTGCAACCAAGCTGGCAACCTTTAACTGATATTTCAAGCAGGTAAGAAATAAATGAAAAGAAATCCCTACATTGATGTTCCTTGATTTACACTGTTAAATGGTTCATTAACATGTAATTCTGGCTAAGAATTACATTTGAGACTCCTTGCCCAGATTATGGTTAACAGTACAAATCTTTCAGAAATTCATGTTTTCATTAATCAATAATTTGTCAGCTAGGATACATTCAGGCATCAGCTGCAACTTCAAAATAGGTGCACTGCCTCAGCGCTTTGGAAAGACATAATCTAAAACACTAATAGCAGACAAAATATCTGTTACTAGACAGCATATGTGCAGTACAGCAAGACAAAAACATATTCATATGTGCCACGGACCAGCCTCAGAAAGAGGATTTCACTGCCCAGGGTCAGAAGGGACGGGGTAAGGAACTGAAGTAGCACCGACGAATGGGGTCAAAAGGACCAAGACAACTGATGGTTGCAAGGCAAGTTTTATTATGCTACAGTTGCAGATTATATAGACTAGAAAAGGGAAGGTTGCCAGACGGTGGTTTACATGATCTAATGACTGTCTCGGCTCAAGGTTAACTTCCCTGGGAGAAAACCCATAAACCCAGAATCATCCAAAATAACCTGCACGTGCAGGGTGGAGACAGATTTGCTTGTCTCATTTTACATTCTTTCTGATTTCTGGGCCCTGGTGATTTATCTCCCATGGAATGGAACAAGGAGGGGAACAAGTAGGGACGGTCCCTTCGAGCAGCGGCGGCATGCCTCGCATGTCTGTAGCCTGCTCTCAAGGCTGACTGCTTCCCACAGGTCCCCCTTTTTTATTTTTTAATTTTTGCTGCAAAATAATTCCATGAACCTTAGTGCCGAGAGTAGTATACCGTTGCATGAGGTTACGAAACAGACATGAGAAGATTATTATCAAAAATAGGCAAATTATGGCCAGGGTAATAAATCCTGACAACCCTCTAGTAATCCACGACTAAGGGTTTAACCACTTTAAATGATCCAGTAAACTTTGAATTACATCTTCTGGTGAAATATCGTTAAGATGTGCATTTTGTATATCCTGAATTTCAGCACTTAATTTCTTAAGATCAAGACTAATATTATTATCTGACCAAACACTCAGCAGATGCATTTTTACTTTTTCCCATTCCCAAATACAGTCATTGTACTTGTAAGGAATAACACAAATCCACGTATACTTTGCATGACAAGCTAAACGCATCCTCAATTTTAATGCTGCCATCTGATCTCCAATCCTCAAAATTGCGTTTTTAAATTCATCTAACTTGTTATTAATCTGTAAATCTATGTGACTTTGTAAAGAATAAGCAAGACTGGTATTTTGAGATAATTGATTAGCAAAGTGAGCATGATTAATACTCTGTGAAAGAGCAAGACGGGCAGTAGCCGCGGTAGCAGACAGAGCAGCCAAGGCAAGTAAACTTACTATTAGCCACCCAATAAAGCATCTCCTTCTCTGTAAGGCTTTGGAGAGTTCCACCCATGCCTGTACTCCAGTATCTTCATACCAAGGTTCTCTCAGATGTACAGGCACCATAACATATATGGGTTGCCTTAGTATAAGCACAGATTGTGTTCCTGCAGAAGGGAACATACAACTGCTAAAAATACAATGAACACAGCTAATATTATATCCTCCTTTGGAAGAATTACCAATGTTAATAGAACCAATCAAAAGTGTATATGGAGGAGCAACACAAGTTATAACAGGTGTATTGGAATTAGTTAGAGCTAGTTTCCATATATCCCAGTTCTTTTGAAATGTGATAAACCTATCTATGATGGGAATAGAAGAGAGAAGAATTGACCCCTTGGTATGATCTGTAGTACACCATATTTGGTTAGTATTCCAAGATGCATTGCAACGTTCAAAATTGGATCCAGCAAAGTTAATGGTCATAAAAGGAGGAAATTGAGTTTTTGATTTTCTGTTAAGAATAGTAACCTTATGTCCAACTATAAGTATCCCTTGTCCTCCAAGTAAATGCTTCATACAGAAATAATTTCCTGAATCTTCACCTGGAACCTTGGCTATAGTAATAGCGGAATCCCGAAGTGGTGAGGCATATGAGATTCGACCTCTAATATTAATAGCTTGCCCATTTTTATACCAAATGATGGTATCCTTAAGATCCTCTCATCGGCTGGTAGCCGGGCCTGTAAGAGTAATGTTGGTTCCTGTAAAACGAAGGTTCATGAAAGCAAAACAGTGTAATAAATGAGTGATAACATGTTTAGTAGCTTCTCGGGTCTGTGCTGTAGCACAGAGGAAACCAGAATAAGTATCAATAGTGACATGAACAAATTGTAATTTCCCAAAAGACGGGATATGAGTAACATCCATTTGCCATAAATGACTAGGTAATAATCCACGAGGATTAACACCATAATGTGGAACAGGAAGGTGAGGTAAGCACTGTGGGCATTGCTTAACAATTTGTCGGGCGGCTTCACGAGTAAGGGAAAATTCTTTGTGTAACGTAGCCGCTGACTGATGGTGTAAAGCATGTGATTGCTGTGCTGCTTGTGAAGCAGTTTGATCATAATTTACCATAATATGAGGGTGTCCAGGACATGGACCATGAGTATCAACAGTATGAAGATAATGAATGCAATACCTTAGCCATTCTTGACAGCATGACGAACGGAAAGGAGGAGGACGGTAAATTGGGATATGTCCTGCTTTAGGGAAAAGAGATTGAGGAGGAAGAGTAACTTTAACTTTATTTTTGGGAGGAAAACGCACAGGATAAAGATCACGTTTAGATCGAGTTAAAACATCTGCAGTCGCATTAAGTTTAGACAATGGACCAGGCAAGTTAGAATGAGCACGGATATGCAGAGCTGCAACACGACCATCGTGGGAACGAATAAGCTGTTGAAGCAAACGAAAAGAGGATGATAATTCAGGGTCATTAGTATGTCCTCTGGTCACAGTCTCCAGAAGAAATAATAAGCTGATAAGATATTTACTATCAGAAAACAAATTAAAAGATATAGAAGGCAAATGTTTAAAAGCCATAATGACAGCATACAGTTCAACACGTTGAGCTGAAGTCAAGGAAGTTTGTTTAATGAGTTTGGTTCCGTCGTCAATGATTACAGTAGCCACTCCTGAAGAAGAACCGTCTGTAAAAACCAAAGGTACATGAGGAATAGGCTGTTGCCTAATTATAGAAGGAAAGATGTAACAGTTAACTTTGTCGAATTGGATCAATTTATCAGCAGGGTAATGGCATTCCAAGGTACCTGAAAATCCTGCAAGATCAAGACCCCATTCATTACTATGTTGAAAAAGCCAATTTTGTTGACTAACTGGATAAGGGATAATAATTTGAGAAGGTTCTATACCCAGAAGTTGTAAGCATCTAGTTCTACCTTGCATTATTAGCTTACTACTAAGTTCAAAATAAGGGTTAATAACCTTAGAGGATGTAGTTTTCATATGAATCCATTCAATAATTCCAACAGTTTGCCATAAGTTGGCAGTAGGCACATGAGGTGTTGGACAAGCAATTAAAGAAATTGGCAGGTGAGTATGCATTCGAGTTAATTGTGCAGAGCTGATAGCTCTATTAACTATTTGTAAAGCTTGAAGTGCTTCTGGAGTCATAGAGCGTGAAGTAGAAGGATCTGAGCCACCTTTAAGAATATCAAACAAAGGCTCTAATTGAGCAGTAGTAAGTTTTAAGGAATGCCTTGGCCAATTAATATCTCCAAGTAATTTTTGAAAATCCTTTAATGTTTTTAAATTATCAACTCGAATTTGCAGTTTTTGAGGCCTAATGGTAGTGTTATCAATATATTTTCTCAAATAGAAAAATGGAGATTATCTTTGAATTTTTTCTGAGGCAATGACCAAGCCAAATGATCGTAAGGATTGTTGTAAAAATTGAAAAGCAGTCTCTAATAAAGAAATATTATCTGTGGCTAAAAGTATATCATCCATATAATGTATGAGATATAACGTTGGAAACCTTTTTCTCACAGGAGTTAAGGCCTGAGCCACATAGTTTTGGCATAATGTAGGACTATTTGCCATGCCCTGAGGCAATACTTTCCATTGAAATCTCCTCATGGGTTCCTTAAAATTTAAGGAAGGCAAGCTAAAAGCAAAATGTTTTCTATCTTCAGGAAACAAAGGAATAGTGAAAAAAACAATCTTTTAAATCTATAACTAAAAGATGATAATTGTGTGGTATGGCTGTTGGAGAGGGTAGGCCTGCTTGAAGAGCTCCCATTATTAGCATAGTTTTATTAACAGCTCTTAGATCCGGTAATAACCTATATTTTCCAGATTTTTTCTTGGTAATAAATATAGGAGTATTCCAAGGACTATTGGAAATTTCTAAATGCCCTAATTGTTCCAGTACTAATTGCTCTGCAGCTTCTAATTTCTCCTTTGTGAGGGGCCATTGGCCCACCCATACAGGGTCATCACTCAGCCAAGTAATTGGATCAGCAGTGAGTGGAGGAGAATCCAAGGCCCCTAAGAAAAACCCAAACCTTGTCTATCATTTTTTATTTTCACATCAATAGGATAGACAGTTCCTTGTTGATTTGTCCCCAGTCCTTTTGTGGGAAGAAATCCTTGATCCAACATCATATTAGAGACTTGAGAATTTGGACTATAAAGTAATACTCCCATTTCTTTTAATATATCTCGGCCCCAGAGGTTTAAAGGCAGCCTAGGCAAAACATAAGGCTGGAAGTATCCTGAATGGCCCTCACTATCTTGCCATAATAATAACTGACTACTTTGCATAGGAGAAGAACTCTGTCCTATTCCTTGAAGTTCTGTAATAGTAGGACTAACGGGCCAATGTTTAGGCCAGTGCATCTGCGTCATAGCAGAGACATCAGCTCCAGTGTCTAACAAACCTGAAAAAACCTTTCCATTAATGGTTCATTTCCTTTCTGGACGTTCTTTCCCTATCTTCTGAATCCAGTAGGCAGCATTAGATGATCCAAAAGCCTTTGTGTCTCTCTTTTGATGTTGTAAAATTTGTCCATGAGGTACAAAGGGCAAAAGTAGCAATTGTGCAATTTTATCCCCAGGAGAAATCATTATTATATTTTTAATAGTTTGTGCCATGATTTTTATTTCTCCTTCGTAGTCACAATCTATGACTCCTGGCATAATAGTTAAACCCTTCATGGTGACACTACTTCTTCCCAATAATAGTCCCATCAAACCCTTGGGTAAAGGTCCATAGATGCCCGTAGAGAAGGCCTGAGGACCCATTTCAGGAGTTAATACATATCGGGCGGAGGTACTGTGGTCCAGTCCTGCGCTTCCTGCTGTTTCTCTGGAGAGCAAAGATATTGTATGTTTTTGTTTTTGGTTAATGTCTGATTGATAGTTTGAGGAGGATACACAGACATTGCCCCTATTATCTGTTGGGGCCGGGGAAGGCCCCGGGAGGAGTTTCCCGACAGTGGTGTTCCATCCTTGTGGGTCACTGAGCGACAATCTCCCCTATTGCATTTAGGGCATAAACCAGGGATTTTCTGGCCATCTGGAGGGTTTTGAGTAGGGAAGGAAGGACCAGGGTTACAGTGAAAAGATCTACATTCTCCAGCAAAATGACCTGCCTTTCCGCATTGAAAACTAGTCTTTGTTCTCTTTGGATTGTTTTTAAACCCCACTTTAGTGGGGTTTATGCTGCAGCCATAGCAGCACCCTGTATATAAGCAGGCCCAATGTCTGCACAAAGGCGAATATAATCCTTCAATGTTCCCCGTTTTCTCCAAGGTCGAATCACAGCCTGACATGCATTATTAACATTTTCAAAAGCAAGTTGCTTAACTACAATTGTACCAGTGAGTCCATCCCCAATGAGCCTCCCCACCGGCTGTAACAATCTATCTACAAAATCAGCATATGGTTCATCAGGTCCCTGTCTAATTTTTGAAAGATCCTCAGTTTTGTGTGTAGAAGATAATTTCCTCCAGGCTTGTAATGCCAAATGATTTATTTGAGGATAAGCAACAAAGGGATAAGTTAATCGATCTTGTAAAGCAATATAAGGTCCTTCCCCAATCAGCATATGATAATCAACTGGAATATCATGGGTAGCACTCTTTTCTGCTTGTTCAGCAGCCCGTTCATAAAAATCAAACTTCCATATTAAATAATCTCCACCATTTAAACAAGCTCGTGCAATAGACTGCCAATCAGCAGGGGGAAGAGCTTCTCCTGTAATAGTGTCAACCATAGCAGTAGTAAAAGGAGCAGTGGGCCCATATTGAGCACAAGCAGATTTTAAATCTTTCAAAACTTTAAAAGGAAGAGCCTGATGCTCCCTAATAGCCTGTTGAGGATTATTAGGATCAGGTCTTTCCGTGACAGGACAACAGAAAATAGGATCTTCTCCTCGTTTTATTGCTGCTTGTACAGCACGTTGCAAGGGACTGAGCATTTTTACAGATGGAGAATTTTGAGGAAGACAGTCCTTACTAATTTGCAGCTTTTGCACTGACTTATCTATTATAGCCATTAGAAAATCATCCTCAGGATATTTCTCTCTTTTATGTTTAAAAGCCTCATCTGTTAAGTCAAAATGTTCCTCTTCATCTGAAATATTTAAATTAATTAGCTCTTTCGGTTTAGGAAGTGGCGACACAGTAGCTGATAATACAGTCTTTTCTTCTGTCAGAGGCTTATGTTTTTCTGACTTTACATTCAAATCAACACTATCATGAGAAGAACCTAAACATATTTTTATCAGATTTCACAAACTAAATGTAACAACGGCAGTATGAGTAGGCCCTCGAGACTCATAATAATTTTTTAAATCTTCTCCAACTTTCTGCCAGATTTCTATGTCACAGAGCCGCCATCAGGAAACCAGGGAGATACATCATGGATATGCTGCAAAACTTCAGTCAACTGTGAGGTAGAAACTTTATTACCCCGAGCTTGAAGCATCAAAAGTAAAACCGGAGCAAATAATTCACGCTTCTTTGAGCCCTTTTGCCCCATCTTATTTTACTTCTGACTGTTGCCTTATGCCTCTATTAGTTTCACTTTTACTCGTGTCCACACATATTTTGCATAAGCGTTCTCTTACCTGCACTTTCTTTTTCTTTTCATTGGCTTCACGCTTCAGGTCCCTGTTCGGGTGCCACTTGCCGCGGACTAGCCTCAGAAAGAGGATTTCACCGCCCAGGGTCAGAAGGGACGGGGTAAGGAACTGATGTAGCACCGACGAATGGGGTCAGAAGGACCAAGACAACTGATGGTTGCAAGGCAAGTTTTATTATGCTACAGTTGCAGATTATATAGACTAGAAAAGGGAAGGTTGCCAGACGGTGGTTTACATGATCTAATGACTGTCTCAGCTCAAGGTTAACTTCCCTGGGAGAAAACCCATAAACCCAGAATCATCCAAAATAACCTGCACGTGCAGGGTGGAGACAGATTTGCTTGTCTTATTTTACATTCTTTCTGATTTCTGGGCCCTGGTGATTTATCTCCCGTGGAATGGAACAAGGAGGGGAACAAGTAGGGACAGTCCCTTCGAGCAGCGGCGGCATGCCTGGCATGTCCGTAGCCTGCTCTCAAGGCTGACTTCTTCCCACACATATGTTGGCTTGTTTAAGCCTCAAGCCCTCGATCCTTTGTTGAAATACAATAATTTCATTCCTATGGTTTTCTTTTTTTTTTTTTTTTTTTTTTTTTTTTTATTAGTTTCTGCTTTATAACAAAGTGAATCAGTCATACATATACATCTGTTCCCACATCCCCTCCCTCATGCATCTCCCTCCCTCCCACCCTCCCTATCCCTCCCCTCCAGGCAGTCACAAAGCACCGAGCTGATCTCCCTGTGCTCTGCGGCTGCTTCCCACTATCTTTCTAGCCTACGTTTGGTAGTGTATATATGTCCATGCCTCTCTTTCGCTTTGTCACAGCTTACCCTTCCCCCTCCCCATAACCTCAAGTCCATTCTCAAGTAGGTCTGTGTCTTTATTCCCGTTTTACCCCTAGGTTCTTCATGACATTTTTTTTCTTATATTCCATATATATGTGTTAGCATACGGTATTTGTCTTTCTCTTTCTGACTTACTTCACTCTGTATGACAGACTCTAGGTCTATCCACCTCATTACAAAAAGCTCAGTTTCGTTTCTTTTTATGGCTGAGTAATATTCCATTGTATATATGTGCCACATCTTCTTTATCCATTCATCCGATGATGGACACTTAGGTTGTTTCCAGCTCCGGGCTATTGTGAATAGAGCTGCAATGAACATTTTGGTACATGTCTCTTTTTGAATTATGGTTTTCTCTGGGTATATGCCTAGTAGTGGGATTGCTGGATCATATGGTAGTTCTATTTTTAGTTTTTTAAGGAACCTCCATACTGTTCTCCATAGTGGCTGTACCAATTCACATTCCCACCAGCAGTGCAAGAGTGTTCCCTTTTCTCCACACCCTCTCCAGCATTTATTGTTTCTAGATTTCTTGATGATGGCCATTCTGACTGGTGTGAGATGATATCTCATTGTAGTTTTGATTTGCATTTCTCTAATGATTAATGATGTTGAGCATTCTTTCATGTGTTTGTTGGCAGTCTGTATATCTTCTTTGGAGAAATGCCTATTTAAGTCTTCTGCCCATTTTTGGATTGGGTTGTTTGTTTTTTTGTTATTGAGCTGCATGAGCTGTTTATAAATTTTGGAGATTAATCCTTTGTCAGTTGCTTCATTTGCAAATATTTTCTCCCATTCTGAGGGTTGTCTTTTGGTCTTGTTTATGGTTTCCTTTGCTGTGCAAAAGCTTTGAAGTTTCATTAGGTCCCATGTGTTTATCTTTGTTTTTATTTCCATTTCTCTAGGAGGTGGGTCCAAAAGGATCTTGCTGTGATTTATGTCATAGAGTGTTCTACCTATGTTTTCCTCTAAGAGTTTGATAGTTTCTGGCCTTACATTTAAGTCTTTAATCCATTTTGAGCTTATTTTTGTGTATGGTGTTAGGGAATGATCTAATCTCATACTTTTACATGTCCCTGTCCAGTTTTCCCAGCACCACTTATTGAAGAGGCTGTCCTTTCTCCACTGTACAGTCCTGCCTCCTTTATCAAAGATAAGTTGGCCATATGTGCGTGGGTTTATCTCTGGGCTTTCTATCCTGATCCACTGATCTATCTTTCTGTTTTTATGCCAGTACCACACTGTCTTAATTACTGTAGCTTTGTAGTATAGTCTGAAGTCAGGGAGCCTGATTCCTCCAGCTCCTTTTTTCGTTCTCAAGATTGCTTTGGCTATTCGGGGTCTTTTGTTTTTCCAAACAAATTTTGAAATTTTTTGTTCTAGTTCTGTGAAAAATGCCAGTGGTAGTTTGATAGGGATTGCATTGAATCTGTAGATTGCTTTGGGTAGTAGAGTCATTTTCACAATATTGATTCTTCCAATCCAGGAGCATGGTATATCTCTCCATCTGTTTGTATCATCTTTAATTTCTTTCATCAGTGTCTTATAATTTTCTGCATACAGGTCTTTTGTCTCCTTAGGTAGGTTTATTCCTAGATATTTTATTCTTTTTGTTGCGATGGTAAATGGGAGTGTTTTCTTGATTTCATTTTCAGATTTTTCATCATTAGTGTACAGGAATGCCAGAGATTTCTGTACATTAATTTTGTAACCTGCTACTTTACCAAATTCATTGATTAGCTCTAGTAGTTTTTCGGTAGCATCTTTAGGATTCTCTATGTATAGTATCATGTCATCTGCAAACAATGACAGCTTTACTTCTTCTTTTCCGATTTGGATTCCTTTTATTTCCTTTTCTTCTCTGATTGCTGTGGCTAAAACTTCCAAAACTAGGTTGAATAAGAGTGGTGAGAGTGGGCAACCTTGTCTTGTTCCTGATCTTAGTGGAAATGGTTTCAGTTTTTCACCATTGAGGACAATGTTGGCTGTGGGTTTGTCATATATGGCCTTTATTATGTTGAGGAAAGTTCCCTCTATGCCTACTTTCTGCAGGGTTTTTATCATAAATGGGTGTTGAATTTTGTCGAAAGCTTTCTCTGCATCTATTGAGATGATCATATGGTTTTTCTCCTTCAACTTGTTAATATGGTGTATCACATTGATTGATTTGCGTATATTGAAGAATCCTTGCATTCCTGGAATAAACCCCACTTGATCATGGTGTATGATCCTTTTAATGTGCTGTTGGATTCTGTTTGCTAGTATTTTGTTGAGGATTTTTGCATCTATGTTCATCAGTGATATTGGCCTATAGTTTTCTTTCTTTGTGACATCCTTGCCTGGTTTTGGTATCAAGGTGATGGTGGCCTCGTAGAATGAGTTTGGGAGTGTTCCTTCCTCTGAAATTGTTTGGAAGAGTTTGAGAAGGATGGGTGTTAGCTCTTCTCTAAATGTTTGATAGAATTCGCCTGTGAAGCCATCTGGTCCTGGGCTTTTGTTTGATGGAAGATTTTTAATCACAGTTTCAATTTCAGTGCTTGTGATTGGTCTATTCATATTTTCTATTTCTTCCTGAGTCAGTCTTGGCAGGTTGTGCATTTCTAAGAATTTGTCCATTTCTTCCAGGTTGTCCATTTTATTGGCATAGAGTTGCTTGTAGTAATCTCTCATGATCTTTTGTATTTCTGCAGTGTCAGTTGTTACTTCTCCTTTTTCATTTCTAATTCTATTGATTTGAGTCTTCTCCCTTCTTTTCTTGATGAGTCTGGCTAATGGTTTGTCAATTTTGTTTATCTTCTCAAAGAACCAGCTTTTAGTTTGGTTGATCTTTGCTATCGTTTCCTTCATTTCTTTTTCATTTATTTCTGATCTGATCTTTATGATTTCTTTCCTTCTGCTAGCTTTGGGGGTTTTATGTTCTTCTTTCTCTAATTGCTTTAGGTGCAGGGTCAGGTTGTTTACTCGAAATGTTTCCTGTTTCTTAAGGTGGGATTGTATTGCTATAAACTTCCCCCTTAGAACTGCTTTTGCTGCATCCCATAGGTTTTGGGTTGTCGTGTCTCCATTGTCATTTGTTTCTAGGTATTTTTTAATTTCCTCTCTGATTTCTTCAGTGATCACTTCGTTATTGAGTAGTGTATTGTTTAGCCTCCATGTGTTTGTATTTTTTACAGATCTTTTCCTGTAATTGATGTCTAGTCTCATAGCATTGTGGTCGGAAAAGATACTTGATACAATTTCAATTTTCTTAAATTTACCAAGGCTTGATTTGTGACCCAAGATATGATCTATCCTGGAGAATGTTCCATGAGCACTTGAGAAAAATGTGTATTCTGTTGTTTTTGGATGAAATGTCCTATAAATATCAACTAAGTCCATCTTGTTTAATGTATCATTTAAAGCTTGTGTTTCCTTATTTATTTTCATTTTGGACGATCTGTCCATTGGTGAAAGTGGGGTGTTAAAGTCCCCTACTATGATTGTGTTACTGTCGATTTCCCCTTTTATGGCTGTTAGTATTTGCCTTATGTATTGAGGTGCTCCTATGTTGGGTGCATAAATATTTACAATTGTTATATCTTCTTCTTGGATCGATCCCTTGATCATTATGTAGTGTCCTTCTTTGTCTCTTCTAATAGTCTTTATTTTAAAGTCTATTTTGTCTGATATAAGAATTGCTACTCCAGCTTTCTTTTGATTTCCATTTGCATGGAATATCTTTTTCCATCCCCTTACTTTCAATCTGTATGTGTCTCTAGGTCTGAAGTGGGTCTCTTGTAGACAGCATATATATGGGTCTTGTTTTTGTATCCATTCAGCCACTCTGTGTCTTTTGGTGGGAGCATTTAGTCCATTTACATTTAAGGTAATTATTGATATGTATGTTCCTATTCCCATTTCCTTAATTGCTTTGGGTTCGTTATTGTAGGTATATTCCTTCTGTTGTGTTTCTTGCCTAGAGAAGTTCCTTTAGCATTTGTTGTAAAGCTGGTTTGGTGGTGCTGAACTCTCTCAGCTTTTGCTTGTCTGTAAAGGTTTTAATTTCTCCATCAAATCTGAATGAGATCCTTGCTGGGTAGAGTAATCTTGGCTGCAGGTTTCTCTCCTTCATCACTTTAATTATGTCCTGCCACTCCCTTCTGGCTTGTAGAGTTTCTGCTGAGAGATCAGCTGTTAACCTGATGGGGATTCCCTTGTGTGTTATTTGTTGTTTTTCCCTTGCTGCTTTTAATATGATTTCTTTGTGTTTAATTTTTGACAGTTTGATTAATATGTGTCTTGGTGTATTTCTCCTTGGATTTATTCTGTATGGGACTCTCTGTGCCTCCTGGACTTGATTAACTATTTCCTTTCCCATATTGGGGAAGTTTTCAACTATAATCTCTTCAAATATTTTCTCAGTCCCTTTCTTTTTCTCTTCTTCTTCTGGAACCCCTATAATTCTAATGTTGGTGCGTTTAATGTTGTCCCAGAGGTCTCTGAGACTGTCCTCTGTTCTTTTCATTCTTTTTTCTTTATTTTGCTCTGCATCAGTTATTTCCACTATTTTATCTTCCACCTCACTTATCCGTTCTTCTGCCTCAGTTATTCTGCTATTGATCCCATCTAGAGTATTTTTTATTTCATGTATTGTGTTTTTAATCGATGCCTGATTCATCTTTAGTTCTTCTAGGTCCTTGTTAACTGTTTCTTGCATTTTGTCTATTCTATTTCCAAGATTTTGGATCATCTTTACCATCATTATTCTGAATTCTTTTTCAGGTAGACTGCCTATTACCTCTTCATTTGTTAGGTCTGGTAGGTTTTTATCTTGCTCCTTCACCTGCTGTGTGTTTTTCTGTCTTCTCATTTTGTTTATGTTACTGTGTTTGGGGTCTCCTTTTTGCAGGCTGCAGATTCGTAGTTCCCGTTGTTTTTCGTGTCTGACCCCAGTGGCTAAGGTTGTTTCAGTAGGTTGTATAGGCTTCCTGGTGGGGGGGAGTAATGCCTGTGTTCTGGTGGTTGAGGCTCGATCTTGTCTTTCTGGTGGACAGGTCCACGTCTGGTGGTGTGTTTTGGGGTGCCTATGGCCTTATTATGTTTTTAGGTAGCTTCTCTGCTAATGGGTGGGGTTGTGTTCCTGCCTTGCTAGTTGCTTGGCATAGGGTGACCAGCACTGTAGCTTGCTGGTCGTTGACTGAAGCTGGGTGCTGGTGTTGGGATGGAGATCTCTGGGAGATTTTCGCTGCTTGATGTTATGTGGAGCTGGGAGGTCTCTTGTGGACCCGTGTCCTGAAGTTGGCTCTCCCACTTCAGAGGCACAGCACTGGCTCCTGGCTGCAGCACCAAGAGCCTTTCATCCACCCAGCTCAGAATAACAGGGAGAAAAAGCAGAAAGAAAGAATTAGTAGAAGAAAGAAAGAGAGAGGGAAAGAAAGGAAGAAGGGAAGAAAGGAAGGAAGGAAGGAAGAAAGAAAGAAAGGAGGGAGGGAGTGAGGAAGGATGGAAAGAAAGAAGGAAAGAAAGGAGGGAGGGAGGGGGCAATGAAAGCAAAAGGAAGAGTGAATGGAAGAAGGGAGGAGGGAGGGAGGAAGGAAAGAAAGAAAGAAAGACAGGAGGGAGGGAGGGAGGAAGGAAAGAAAAAGAAAGTGGAAAGAAGAAGGGTGGGAGGGAGGGAGGAAAGAAAAAGAAAGAAGGAAAGGAAGAGCGGAGGGAGGGAGGGAGGAAGGGAAGGTAGGAACAAAAGAAAGAGCAGGTAAAGTAAAATAGAGTAAAGTATGAAATATAGTAGCGTTATTAAAATTAGAAAGTAATTATTGAAAAAAAAAAAAAAAAAACGGACCGATAGAACCCTGGGACATATGGTGGAAGCAAAGCTATACAGAGAGAATCTTACACAGAAGATTACACATACACATTCACAAAAAGAGAGCAGGGGGAAAAATCAAAAATCTTGCTCTCCAAGCCCACCTCCTCAATTTGGGATAATTCGTTGTAAAAAGAGGAAAAGGGCAAGAAGTCTGAAATCTTGCTCTCTAAGTCCACCTCCTTACTTTGGAATAATTCGTTGTAAAAAGAGGAAAAGGGGGGAAAGTCTTAAATCTTGTCCTCAAAGTCCACTTCCTCAATTTGGGATGATTCGCTGTCCATTCATGCACTCCACAGACGCAGGGCACATCAAATGGACCGTGGAGCTTTAATCCGCTGCCTCCGAGGCTGCACAGAGAGATTTCCCTGACTCTGCTCTCACAGCTCCCGGGTATCAGCCTTGGACCTGGCCCCGCCTCTGTGCGTAGGTCGCCGGAGGGCGTCCGTTCTTCGCTCAGACAGGACGGGTTTAAAGGAGCCGCTGATTCGGGGGCTCTGGCTCACTCATGCAGAGGGGAGGGAGGGGCGCGCAGTGTGGGGCGGGCCTGCGGCGGCAGAGGCCAGCGTGACGTTGCAGCAGCCCGTGGCGCTCCGTGCGCTTTCCCGGGAAAGCCGTCCACGGGTCTCGGGACCCCGGCAGTGGCGGGGTGCACAGGTCCCCCGGAAGGCGGGGCGGACAGTGACCCGCGCTCGCACACAGGCCCCGCGGCTGCGGCGGCGGCGGGCGGCGGCAGGCAGCGGCGGTGGCGGGCCGCGGGGGCGGCGGCGGCAGCGGGCCTCGGCGGCGGCGGCGGCGGGCGGCGGCAGGCGGGCCGCGGCGGCGGCGGCGGCGGCGGCGGCGGCGGGCCGCGGCGGCGGCGGCGGCGGCGGCGGCGGGCCGCGGCGGCGGCGGCGGCGGTGGCGGCGGCGGGCCGCGGCGGCGGCGGCGGCGGCGGCGGCGGCGGGCCGCGGCGGGCGGCGGCGGGCGGCGGCGGGCGGGCCGCGGCGGCGGCGGGCGGCGTCGGGCGGTGGGCGGTGGCGGGCCGCGGCGGCGGCGGGCGGCGGCGGCGGCCCACGCCCGTCTCCGAGGTCCACGCCTTACCCGCGGCTCGCGCCTGTCTCCGGCGCTTCCCTAAGCAGCCCTTTTAATGCCCTCTCCTCGCACACCAGGAAACGAAAGTGAAAGTGAAAAAAGACTCTTGCCTCTTCAGCAACTCCAGACCCTTTCCCCGGACTCCCTCCGGGCTAGCCGTGGTGCTCTAACCCCTTCAGGCTCTCTTCCTGCCGCCAGCCCCAGTCCTCTCCCTGCGCTCCGACTGAAAGCCGATACCCAAGCCTCAGCTCCCAGCCCCGCCCGCCACGGCGGCCGAGCAGACAAGCCTCTCGGGCTGGTGTGTGCCTGAGGGCACCGATCCTCTGTGCCGGAATCTCTCCGCTTTGCCCTCCACACCCCTGTTGCTGTGCTCTCCTCCGCTACTCCGAAGCTTTCCCCCTCCGCCACCTGCAGTCTCCGCCCGCGAAGGGGCTTGCAGTGTGTAGAAACCTTCCCTCCTTCACGGCTCCCTCCCACTGGTGCAGGTCCCGTCCCTATCCTATTGTCTCTGTTTATTCTTTTTTTCTTTTGCCCTACCCAGGTATGTGGGGAGTTTCTTGCCTTTTAGGGGGTCTGAGGTCTTCTGTCGGCGTTCAGTAGGTGTTCTGTAGGAGTTGTTCCACGTGTAGATGAATTTCTGATGTATCTGTGGGGAGGAAGGTGATCTCCGCGTCTTACTCTTCCGCCATCTTCCTCCGGCTCCCTCCTATGGTTTTCAATACCAAAAACTCAACCTCCAGGAGGGCTAAAGTCTAATTTGTACTCCAAACCAAGTAGCAGTGCAGTTCGCTACTACTGAGGCTGAATCCATAAAGACTTACAGACCACGACCAGAAGACAAGTTATTATATATAATACCCTAGAAGGTCTGAAACATAATTATCATATACATAGCTGGTCCTTCAGAGCTTTTTACCTATAACATATTTTTTGATGAAAATTATTTAATGTACTGGAGATAACTGTGACTTACTGATCAAATATTTGAATACTTATACTTACCTGGGATTTCATTTCTGCTGAAAGAAAAAGGAAGAACAGGACTCACCTAAAAAAATAAAAAACAAACTTTAGAAATGAAAGTAAAAATCTTATCACACACTCTCACTTTTGGAAGCAGCATAGAGGGGCAGTCAACGGTAAAACACTGGTGAAATAGGTCAAAACTCTAGGCCAAAAATCCATTATTATTATCGTCAGTGACAGTACCACAACTGTGCCCTTCATAATTAATAAGTACTCCTAAGAATCTTCATTTGGCACCAGATGATGTGTTGAAGAGAAACACTCTGGGAGGTTGTGAATCACACTTGGTATTTTGTTAGCCAAGTTACAGGAGAGTTTTTAAAGTGGGAGGAAGGGAAGAAGGAAACGGACCAGAAAAAGAATTGATGCAATCATCTACAAACCAACAAAGCACTGAGAGTTCCAAACGTTATGTCAGACACTAAAGTGACTGATATAGGCTCAAGTGGTTTATAAAACCTATAAAAAGACTACACCAGCAAAGTCCCCATTTATCGGTAGAGTTCAGAAACTAAAACAAGGAATATTTTAGCTTAAAACCTTATCTCAAGAGAATCATATACACTTCACATGAATAAAAATACCTGAAACCAAACATTTTTAAAAGCTCCAATACCCAAAATATAAAGAAAAAAATTAATTCAGAAGACTCAATCAATCCATGATAATCACAAAACGGTTGGGCAATCTCTATCTCCCTTCCACACTAACCATCCATCCCCTGGGAGACCAAGGGAGATCAGACCTTCCAGACTTACCTTCCAGACCCTCCAGACACCTGGCTGCTGCAAAATTCGATGGAGACTCCTTGTGGAACAGCAGTTTCGCATCTCTTGGGTCTCTCCCTATTGTGATCATGCAGGAAGCAAGTCTGTCTGTGCTATTTCTTATCATTGTCTGTCACCCATCTGCACCATGATATTGAAAAAGTAGTTCCCTTTCCCCCAGAAGGTTGAGGCTCAGCTACAGGGATAATTCTCCTGGGCACACAGTCGTTATGTAGGCCGACTCAGTGACTTCAACAGGCTTAATCATGTGATCAGGTTTGTTGCCAGCTGCATAATGCTCCCACATCTGTAGATAGAGCCGCTCTAGTTCCATTGTGTATTGTTTGGTGTTGAACAGAGGGCTAGATGTTCTCTGCTTCCAGACTTTGCCACGAATTTTCTTCAGGTATTCGAGATCAGTTGCCAGTTTCACAGCTATCTCTTCATATTCTTGCCTATTTTTAGCAATCAGCTCAAGACAGCCTAAACAAGTGAGCTGGGAACCTGCAACTCGGGAAGCAAGAGTCTCTCCTGGCATAGTCACCATGGCGGTCCCTGCCCAAAGGTCCCTGTGGTGTGGCCATTACAGAGTGGAGTGTCCAAGCAGACATCAGCCAGCTGGCCTCTCCGAACATGTTCCTCTTTAGGAGCAACAGGGGAAAAAATGCTACGGTTCGGGGGAAGGCCCACATTTTGTGTGTACTGTTGAATATTAGCTTCTCCTGCTGCTGGAAAACGCAACAGCCACAGTACACTATTGGGAACACGCTTCAGAATATTTGCCCACATCTGCAAAGTAGATGGGTCAATTTTGTATAACTGATTAAAGTTACAGTACACAATGGCATCTTCCGGTAACCCGTACTGAGAACGTGTGGTTACAATAATGGTACGGGGAACCTCCTCTCCAGTGGCAGCCTTATTGTTGATCAGGGTGGTTGCCAGGCCATTGCTAATACTGAATCCATTCATTGGAATCTGAATTTGTCCTCTGTTAATCATTTCAATAACTGCTTCTGCAACAGTATTCATAGGAATGACAGGCATAGTAAGAGCTGTATTACTGCTGTCTGCGTTGTCTTCTCCATCAGGACATTTCATCTTGACTATTTGCACATCTGATAGACTATCAAGAAATGCTTGGAGGTCGATGCCATTCAGCACAATCCGATTGTCATAAAGGTGCCCATTGGACTTAAAATCGATGACGGCTTTTTTCTTCAGGTGAGGGAACATATTAGCATGATCTCCAATAAAGAACGTATGGGGCATATAAGCCAGTTTCTCAGAATACTGCTCAGCAACTTCAGCAGGTGATGTTTCCTGATCAGTGATGATATAATCCATGAAAAGCATGCCACTGGTCCCAGGGTACCCCAGCCACATTGCCTGAATAGGAGCTGGCCTGAGAGCAAAGAGTTCATTTCGAGCACCCCTGCTATAACCATTCATATTTACAAGGATGTGTATACCATCTTGATGGATGCGATCAGCTGCTTTCCCATTGCATGGAATCTGAGGAAGATCAGTGAAATGATTGGCTTCTGCCATCACCTTCGCTCGGCAGTTTGTGCCATCATGTGGGCTCAGGGCATAACAGAATATCTCAAATTTATCAGAATTGTGCATGTCTGGAATAGACTGCATAAGGTGAGAAGTAGGATGGTTCCCAAAGTCAGAACTCACGTATCCTACATGCAGTCGACTGTCACTGAGCTTCAAGTCTTTTGGATGTTCATATGGTGGTTTATGAAGGGCACTTATATTAGCCAAGCAGAGGTTCCCATGCCTCTCAGCAATAGCCTTTCTGAAGCCATGAGGAAGAGGATAGAGCATACTATGATGAGGCTGCACAGAAGGCAACCTATTCTTCTCCAACTGGTCAGCCACAATGCTGACCAACTTCTTCATTCGCTCATCATAGTCTGTCCAATCACAGACAACCTGCAGGCAATGAGCCAAATTACAATAAGCGTCAGGAAAATCAGGTTGAAGCTTCAGAACAGTGCGATCAGAAGCAATTGCTTCTGGAATATTCCCTGAATCCTGGTGAATGGAAGTCAGATTGCTGTGGGCATCCGCAAATGCAGGGTTGATCTGAACGGCACGAGTATAACACTGCAAGGCTCCCTGAACATCCTGCATCTCCCATAGAGTGTTTCCCATATTACAGTACGCATCAGCAAAGGTAGGACTGATTCGAATAGCCTCCTTATAATGCATCAGAGCTTCGTGCCGTTTTCCCTGCTGCTTCAATACACTTGCTAAATTTGAATGGGCATCAGCAAAGTCTGAGCAGAGCTCTAATGCTTTACGATACAAGCGAACTGCCTCTTCACTGTTTCCCTGTTCTCCTTTGATATTGGCTAGGTTATTCAGAGAGTCTGCATGGGTGGGACACAGCCGGAGAGCTGTATGATAACAATCTTCTGCTTCAGCAACACTGCCCTTCTCTTTGAGAGCATTGGCTAGGTTGCAGTAAGCATCAGGGAAATGTGGTTGCAATTCAATAGCTCGCCTGTGGGTGTCTATTGCCAGATCCACCAGGCCTTGCTCGTAGTATACACAAGCCAGGTTGCCATGTACCACTGCATGATTTGGACTCAAGCTTAGGGCACGAAGGTAAGCTGCCACAGCTCTGTCAAAAATCCGTGCCTCATTGAAGACATTTCCTGAATTCATATAAGCATCCAGAAAATTGGGGTCAAGGGTGACAGCCTTTTCAAAGTGATGAATTGCAAGCCAAATCTCCCCTTGTGCATTGAAAACACAGCCAAGATTACTCCAAGCTACTGCAAAGTTCGGTTGCATCTCAATTGCTTTCAAATAACATGCCTTGGCTTCTTCTAAGCCACCCAGGGCTTTGAGCAGGTTCCCCAGGTCACTGCGAACACAGTACAAAGAAGGATTGTACTGAAGAGCAGAGATGTAAGCTTGTACTGCCCCTTCCATGTCGCCTGCTGCTACCAAAGTGGCTGCCAGGTTAATAGAACCATCGATGAAATCTGGTTTGAGACGCAATGCATGCCGGTAATGCTCAATTGCTTCCTGCAACTGCCCTCTTTCCTTGTACACTTTCCCCAAATTTAAATAGGCTTCTGCCAGAAGAGGGTTCTGTTTAATTGCCAGAGTACTAAAGTGGGCAGATCTGTCCAGCCTTCGACACTGGAAGTGTATAGATGAAAGCAATAAAAGTACACCAGTATTGCCTGGCTCTTGTCTCCAGAGCTGCATGCAGTGTCTCTCAGCTGTCTCAAAATCTCCTGCCTGATATTCTCGATGTGCCAGCTCAGCTAACCCTTGGAAGGAAAGCATACGTTTCGTTAGTTCTGTGCTCTCGGACACGTTGCCCATGGAAGACGCCATCTGGAGCTTCTGGAGAGAGTGAAAAAAGGGGGTAATGGAGTCCCGCTGCCGCCACTACTGGCAAGAATGTTTCTAGTGGTAGCAAACACGAGCGCAGCAGCCGTACCACTGCTTTGGCACGCGTAAGCAGCGGCAACAGTTACAGGCACCGAACCTTAGGAACTCTGGTTGGCCATCTACCTCTCATGCTCTTGAAATCTTAATTCTTAACCCTACCCTCTTCCACCATTTTTCTCCTAATCAGGGAATAAAAATTACCTATCCATTTGCCTTAGAAGAAATCAAAAGTCAGTAGGCCAAACACTTTTTAAAATGTTGTTTTCTGTCCAGTTGGAAATGAAATACTTGATTGACTTTTCTTCATCATTCATATAGTCAACGTGGAAAACATTAGGGCCATGAATTTCAATACAGTAAGATGAGAAAATTTTAAATTGGCCTTCCCAAACCACTAATAAGTAAGCGATGTTGTATAGAATGCTAAAATCTTAGAGACTGAGTTTGATATTTTAAAAGTTCTGCAAACATTAGCTAATTTCTCCTCATCAAATTTCTCATGCCTCAAACCTGAGTATTACTTTTTAAAAGATAAATTTATTTATTTTTATTTATTTATTTTTATCTTGGCTGCGTTGGGTCTTCAGTGCTGCGTGCAGGCTTTCTCTAGTTGCGGTGAGCAGGGGCTACTCTTTGCTGCAGTGTCCGGGCTTCTCATCACAGTAGCTACTATTGTTGTTCCACAACTCTATGGGTTCCTTTTTAGGTCCTACAAAGAACCCTAGAAATTAGTTCAGGTAATTATAGGTTTTTGCAAAATTGTCAAATGTGAGATATTTTAATTTCCATCAGGTAAGTCCAACGTCTATTTCTTTGTCAATTTTCCTTCTATCATATTCTGCTATGTTGGATCATATTGGATTGGTCACAGGCTTTTTTGAAATCTGGCTAAGGAGATGTTTTAAGTGAGGCTATTATGTGATTTTCAGACACCACCATATGTAATTGACTATATAATATCCCATTACAGGAATAACTTTCAGTACTCTTACTGACTACTCTACTGACTTAACTAGCACAAGACACAGAAGCATAAGGACAAAAACAACCTTACAATATAGCCATGTCTTGCACTTCACAGCTCTCAAAGCATGTGCGTGTGAAGAAGAAAAAAAGAACTGAAAAGTATAAAACCAGAAGTTATTCTGTGGAAAATTATTTCAATCATCAGGCATGTGAAAGATAAGTCAAAGATTCAGTTTTCTTCAATGCTTAGTAAAAACGGAAATTTCCTTCTGTCAAGAATATACTCCAGGGCTTCCCTGGTGGTGCAGTGGTTGAGAGTCTGCCTGCCGATGCAGGGGACACGGGTTCGTGCCCCAGTCTGGGAAGATCCCAAATGCCACGTAGCGGCTAGGCCCGTGAGCCATGGCCACTGAGCCTGCATGTCCGGAGCCTGTGCCCCACAACGGGGAGAGGCCACAACAGTGAGAGGCCAGCATACCGCAAAAAAAAAAAAAACCCAATATACTCCAGGGGCTTCCCTGATGGCACAGTGGTTAGGAAGCCACCTGCCAATGCAGGGGACATGGGTTTGAGCCCTGGTCCGGGAAGATCCCACATGGTGCAGAGCAACTAAGACCGTGTGCCACGACTATGGAGCCTTTGCTCTAGAGCCCGTGAGCCACAACTACTGAGCCTGCGAGCCACAACTACTGAAGCTTGTGTGCCTAGAGCCTGTGCTTTGCAACAAGAGGAGCCACCGCAATAAGAAGCCTGCACACCGCAACAAAGAGTATCCCCCAGTCGCTGCAACTAGAGAAAGCCTGCGCACAGCAACGAAGACACAACACAGTCAAAAATAAATAAATAAATAAATAAAAGAATAGACCCCATCAATAATGTGTGTAATGGAATGGTGTCAATGAGTATTTTATCAGAATTCCTGTAATGCACAAACCTATAGCAGTACTGAAATCAGTAATGCATTTATAATAGTAAATATTTATGAGGAAGTAATCCATAGAGGTTTTCTCAAAGTTAACATTGAACATTAATGCGACATTATCAATAATAAATTGTGATGCTGAAATAAACTTTTCTAAACTATTAATAACTAAAAGCAAACTCTAATCAACCATGTGAAAAGAAATCTATGTCTATAAACTACAAAGTTTATTTCTTAAAATTTTATTTCTAAAACACATAAACTGTCATATGAGGAGGCAGTTAAAGAATATATAGCTACAAGAGTGGGGAAAAAGTTTTATAGAGACACATCTGGCAGCAGTTAATTTTCAAATGTCATTTTTCTAGATTTTGTGACACCTACAGTATTGATATTTGAAAGCATTAAAAAAATTGTATTTTGAAGATTTGCTACTTCCAGGTAGAGTAAAATATTTTGAAGCAAAACAACATTTCCACTGAGAAAAATTTTAAAAGCCAAATAAAATAGTCAGCATTCAATCAAAAAGCTCTAGACATACCAAGAGATAGAATCATATGACTAAAATTCTAAGAAAAGAACAGATAATACACAAATATTTATATACAATATTGTGTATATTTATCAGGAAAAGTCTTTATCAAGAAAAGACTTTAAAATCATCAGAATTAATATTACATTTTATTTATTTGTATATTTTATTTATATATAGATATTTATATAAAGAACTTAAAGATAAAGCCCTAGTTAAGGCAGTGACCAAAGCAGTAGCAGTGGGAGTGAAAATAAATGGTTATATTCAAGGATATTTTGTCAGTAAAAGTCCAAGATCAAATGTCTGACTGCATACATGGGATGGATAGACGGAGTGGGAAAAATCAAAGTGAACTATAGAGGTTCTAGTGAAGATGGGGTTGCTATCACCCAACCCAAGGTGTTGCGATCATCCCCAAGGTCTAGGAGACTCAAAGGGAAGGTCATGGTCGAGGAAAAGTTAATTGCTGGGAAAATAAGACTCCCAGTCTCTCCATCTCCTTATACTAGTTTTTTAAAAAAACATCTTTATTGGAGTATAATTGCTTTACAATGGTGTGTTAGTTTCCACTTTAAAACAAAGTAAATCAGTTATACATATACATATGTCCCCATATCTCTTCCCTCTTGCATCTCCCTCCCTCCCACCCTCCCTATGTCACCCCCCTAGGTGGTCACAAAGCACAGAGCTGATCTTCCTGGGCTATGCGGCTGCTTCCCACTAGCTATCTATTCCTTATACCAGTTTTGTTTTTCTGCTCATATACGTAGCAGCATTTCATTCAAGGGGAAAGTCATTGATCTGACTGGTCAAATTAAACACCATAGTTCAAGGCACATTTACAGTGGTTAGTTCCTCCACAATTTAGAAAGTAACGTTCACAGTTTCCCTCTTCCTACACTGTGGAACACATTGGCCATTCCTCCAAAGTTTCCACTCCATAGAGTGGACCAGAGATGACGTCAGCCCAGAACTGAGAGCTTGGCATGAGATGGTGTCAACCCCACCTAGAGCTCTGGCATAAGTTATGACCCAACCCAGCTCTACAGAGAGTTCTGCATGGAATCTTGTCTCAGCCATAATAATGTGATTCTGTTTTTCATTTGGTTTTCTTCTTTGCTTAACTTTCCCTGGCCACTCTGACAAACAAAATTTCAGGCAATCCTGGGCGACTCACTAACTTTATTCCATCTAATGTTATCCAGATTCCCAAGAAAATTACTAACTATAAAGGGGGAAATTTGGAACATGGTGAGTTTTAGGTGCCTGAAATATACAGGTAACTGAATCCAGTTAAGTAGCAAATTATTTGGATCTCAAATATGCCAGTAGAAGAGCAGACTAAGCTCAATTTAATGTACTCTTACTGGAGACACATGTAAATTCTGGGTCAGTTTTGAAAATGTTAAAATCACATAGCTGAGATTAAAAGAAAGAAAGGAACACCTGCATGTTTCAGAAAGTAACAGAGAAATTAAATCCAGAGAAATAAGAGCAGACTGGTGTTTATGGGTTCCGTTCCTTAGTATAGGCCTTATGTACATAGGGGCTGGAGCTAGAAATCTAACATTACCTTGAGGCCAGGAATTTAGACTCAGGATGGAACAATATGGAGAAGTTAGTACAGATATCCTACAGAACTTTCATGAGGAACTGCTTAGTCCATTAAGAGGGCCAAGGGAGGTGGTGAGGAAGATTGATATTTCTTGAAATCCTTCAGGTACAGAAAACATCAACACCTCTGAAAAGTAGGCCTGTCCTTCCCAGAGTTGTGATGGCCAGGTTGTCACTAACCTGTAAGGCCCTGTATGAATCAGAAACTGCAAGCAGAGTAATTCAAAGAAAACCAGATGCAGAATGGGTGTGGCAATAAATCCTAGGACCCTATCAGAAACAAAATTAAAACCACTCTAGAGGGAAATTTTAACAAACCAGGGCAGAGAGTATCCTAACCAGAATAAAATAATAATTCTGAGGAAGTTACTTTACTTATTTAAGTAAGATTCAATGCATTCCCATGGCCAGGCCCTTTTGAAGAATTCTAAAACATATACAAACAATTCATTTACATCTTATATATCCCACCATCCAGAGCAAAATTCACTTAAGAACTGTACTGGTGGAAATTGGGCAGCACTATGGAGAAAATAAAATGTGTTTACCATCAAAAAACATGAAGGTAAGAAAGATAATGTCTAATTTTTTAATTATCCTGTGGTTTCTTGAAATCTTTTGGAAACCCAAACTAGAGAAACCTAGGAGGAAATGAAGATTTAAATATTTAGAGATTTATCAACTCATCTATAAAAGCTTTATTAATCTCTTCTTTTAATAACATTCCTGAGAGGTATAAATGTGTCCAGTGATAGGGTTGAATAAGCCTGAGAGAATTTCAATTGTTTACTATTCTTGGTCAGCTCTTAAGACCATTCAGGAGCATTTTGATTTTCATGGCCTCATCCAACAAAAGCAGGATATTTTACAGAAAGTCCTGGTCCACTTTTTGGCTTGCTTTTGTGTTTATGCTTTTGGTTTTTTCACATCAGGCGGTACATTAGGCTACCTATTGCATACTCCCTCATTCATGCATGCATTCATTCAAACAATATTGACTGAGTTGAGACATTTAATTAACACTCAATAAATGATGTTTAGATGAATGAATGTGCTTTCTATCAAAGTAAGTGTAAGTACTGAGAAAAATTACAGAATGTATGATCCCAGCCCCACAAAAGCTTATAACTGTGTTGAGGATATAACATATGCGGATGAAATAACTAATATATCATATTGGACAGTGTCTAAGTTCAAAAATGAGTTTTTATAAATAATCAGAGCCTAAGGAGCACAAAGAAGGGACAGTTCATTATGGGTTGAATCTATCAATAAATGTACATTTCAGATGAGATTTGAGATTGACCTCAAAGAAGAGGACTTAGATATATGAACAGAGAACAAAAGAGGCATGGTGATAGCATGTGCATAGATAGTGTGGCCAATATTTATGTTCTTCATTAAAGATAGTCAGAGATAACCCAAATGTAACGGTTTCCATGGGTCCATTCTCAGTATCCAAAGAAAACGGCAAATCCTATCTTAGTAAAACTAATGAAAAACACAGTCTTTAACAAAGAGATTGTGAAGGAAAGGGGGAGAGAAAGGCTTGCATCCCACACCACACAACAAAACTTATTGAATTATTTGTTTATCTCCCTCTGAAAATTTCCTCTCCCTCTCTCTGTACGCGTCTCTTCTCCCACATCTGGCCACACTCTACCAGCCACCTTTCCAGATCTTTCCAGAACTCTCCATCCTAGTTTCATTAGGCCACAATTTCAACATCTCACAGGTCTCCAGGATGCATCCCCATCACTTATTCCACAAAGACAAACAAAGGACACTTCTCAGGATCACGTTTCTTTGAAGGAAGAGGTCATGAGGAGTGATTATAAATAATATAAGGTGGAGGGCAGTGACTTAGAATACCATATTTCACCTTAGAATGTGAATACAGGGAACTTTGGGAAACTAGAAAATCTAGAAAGGATTCACTGATAATTATTTATGTTCAATGAATAATATAAAATGTAATAACATGGCTAAACTCTGACAGATTCACTTTTTCAAAAGTTGCTTTCACACACCTTCACTATTGGGATGTTTGATAAACACACCTTTCCTTCTTTACTTTCTTCTTTCTTTGCAGATACTGGCACCAAACTTTCAAACGATAAGAACCTTCCCATAAGTCTCTTGCCAGGCAAGATTAAAGTATAACAATCCAAACAAAGTTTTGAAGAAGATAACTGCTTGAAAGCACAGGAAAAGAGCTGGGTTTCTCTTATTCAACAGTCACATAATGAGTAATGTGCGAATTGGTTTAAAAAGTCTCTCTGCATGAGGGGCTAAGGTTAAGATTAGAACTTCTGAGGCCAGAAGAGCAAAATGACTACAACAATCCACATATTTTCAAGAGCTGCCCATTGGATGTGAGGGATTGATTTTTTCCCATTTTTTTTTCAGCAACCCAACTGGTGTCTTTATTAAACGACATAAGAGAATACAGTGTGGCCAAGAAGGCTTAGATTTCCTTAGCCCCAAGTCAGATATTCTCCAGTGACTGTCCACTCAAATGAAAAAGAGAGATTTACAAGAGGAAACTGGATACAACTGAGTGTACTTTAATTTTACCTGAATTATTTGTTTTGTTTTCAATTCTCCGCTGAAGTGCCTACATTAATATATTTTTAAGAACATTTCCTTAAGTTGAAGTATTCATTCAGTATATTCATTTACTATAATTTAGAAAAGCCAAATGATTTAGGCAAATTCATTTCTATATTGCCACAACAGTGTATTGTGAACTAAATGACACCTGGCAGTTCTTTTTTTTTTTTTTTTTTTTTTTTGCTGTACGCGGGCCTCTCACTGCTGTGGCCTCTCCCGTTGCGGAGCACAGGCTCCGGACACACAGGCCCCGCGGCCATGGCTCACGGGCCCAGCCGCTCCGCGGCATGTGGGATCCTCCGGGATCGGGGCACGAACCCGCGTCCCCTGCATCGGCAGGCGGACTCTCAACCACTGCGCCACCAGGGAGGCCCAACCTGGCAGTTCTTTACTCAGATACTAACTCAATTAGAAGGCAGAACAAGGATACCTACCCATTCAGGGAAGGAAAGGTCACTTAGCCTCTGTAGCTTAGGTCTCTTATCATCACAGTAACAAATTGAAGACTAAAAACCATATGATCATCTCAATAGATGAAGAAAAAACTTTTGAAAAAAATTCAATATCCATTCATGGTAAAAACTCTCCAGAAAGTGGGCATAGAGGGAACATACCTCAACATAATTAAGGCCATATACAACAAGCTCATAGCTAACATACTCAATGGTGAAAAGCTGAAAGCATTTCCCCTGAGATCAGGAACAAGACAAGGATGCCCACTCTCACCACTTTTATTGAAGGTACTTTTGGAAGTCCTAGCCACAGCAATCAGACAAGAAAAGTCAATAAATAAAAGGACTCCAAAATGGAAAGGAAAAAGTGAAACTGTCACTGTTTGCAGATGGCATGATACATAGAAAATCTGAAAGACACCATCAAAAAATTATTAGAGCTCAAAAATGAACTTGGTAAATTTGCAGGATACAAAATTTATATCTAGAAATCTACTGTATTTCTATACACTAACAGTGAACTATCAGAAAGAGAAATTAAGGAAACAATCCCATTTACAATCGCATAAAAAAGAATAAAATACAGAAGAATAAATCTGCCTAAGGAGGTAAAAGACCTGTACTCAGGGAACTATATGACACTGATACAAGAAGTTAAAGATGACACAAACAGCTGGAAATATATACCATGGTCACGGATTGGAAGAATTAATATTGTTAAAGTGACCATCATACCCAAGGAAATCGACGGATTCAATGCAGTCTGTATCAACATATCAAGGGCATTTTCCACAGACCTAGAACAAATAATTTTAAAGTTTGTATGGAAACACAAAAGATCCTGAATAGTTAAAACAGTCTTGAGAAAGAAGAACACAACTGGAGGAATCATGCTCCCTGGCTTCAGACTGTGCTACAAACCTACAGTAATCAAAACAGTATGGTACTGGCACAAAAACATCGATCACTGGAACAGAATAGAGAGCCCAGAAAGAAACCCATGCACTTATGGTCAATGAATCTATGACAAAGGAGGCCAGAATATGCAGTGGAGAAATGTCTGGGCTTCCTTAGGGATGGTTTCATCAATTAATTTGTTTTCTTAAATGGACCATACTTTTCCATGTCTTTGTATACCTTGTGATTTTTTTGGTTGAAAATTTGTCTTTCAAATAGTATAATGTGGTATCTATGGAAATCAGATTCTCCCACTTTCCCAGGGTTTCCTGGGCTTTTGATTGTTGGAGGCTGTAGTAGTCTGTTTGTTTAGGGACCTTTCCAAACTATTTTTGCAATGACTGTTTTCCTTATTGTATGTACGCACTGAAGTCTCTGTTCCTTTAGTTCATGTTTAGCTAATGTTTTGACAGAGATTTCCTTGAATTCCTGCACCTAAAACAAACAAAAATAAATACACACAAGCACATCCACATGCACACCCAAAACCACACACCTCTGCCCATTGTGCAGATTGCTGGATCACTCCTTCAACATTTAGCTGACCTGCATTGAGCTCAGGGCTCAGCCCAAGGTAAAAGCTTAGAGACTCCTCTGGTGTTTTCAGAACATGCATCTTATCTCGAGTATGCATGTGGGTTTCCTAATTTCTCTGGACACATGTGTACTTTTTGTAGGTTCTAATTTCCCAAAGAATCTCCCCCAACTTTGGCTCCTGCATCTTCTGTGGTCTATTGTATTTCAATGCACAGTCTTCTGCCCCAGCCACCTGTGCTTTGTTAGTTCACCTTGCACTTTTTTTGAGCATTGACCACTGCTTTTCCAGACTGTGTTCCAAGTTAGCTAAGACAGAGATAAGCATCTTGTGTCAGTCCTTCAGGTAGCTCCCAGACAGGTTAGAACAGATACACATAATAATCTGAGAGTACGGTCTCCTCTGCTCCCTCCTGAAGCAGGATTGAGGGTCCCATACTAGGAATGGTCTGCTGCTACTTTAAGACTATCACTGCATTAAGACTCCACCACTTTAACACCATCACTACACTAACAGTGAATGGGGCAAGGGCAAGTAAAAATGCCACAAAGCTTTCCTGCCATTTTCAAATTGCCTCTTCCCTGGTTCACTATGTGTTTGGTTGCTATAAATCTTTGGCTGATTTCAGGACTAAGAGAAACTCAAAGAACCCCACAGCAAAAACCAGTATAATCAAACTCTCAGAAGCCAAACGACACAGAAAGAATCTTTTCTCCCAAAGGAGAAAGAAAAAAGAAATTTGTTACGAAGCAGGGATCCTCAAAAAGATTAGAGCTAATTTCCTATATGAAACCACGGAAGCAAGAGGCCAGACATATTTAAAGTGCTGAAAGAAAAAAAAATTGTCCACCAAGAATTCTATATTTGGCCAAACTGGTTTCAAAACGTAGGGAGAAATTAACGCATTCCCAGATGAACAAAAGCTGAGGGCATTTATTTTACAACTTCCTACCACTGCCCTATGAGAAATGCTAAATTGAACCTTCAGGTTGAAATGAAAGGATACTAGACAGCATCTCAAAGCTGTAGAAAGAAATAGAAATCTCCAGTAAAGATAAATACATGGGCAAATACTAAAGCCAGTATTGTGTTATTGGCTTGTAGCTCTACTTTTTATTTCTTACATGATTGAAAAAACAAATGTATAAAATAATCATAAATCCATGTTATTGGGCTCACAAAGCAAAAAGGTGTAATTTGTGACAATAATAATGTAAAGAGGAGGAACGGAACTGTAGAGGAACAGAGTTTCTGTGTGCTACTGAAGTTGGTTTCAATTGAAATTATATTGTTTTAACTTTAGAATGGTAAATGTCATCTTCTTGATAACCACAAAGAAAATATCAATAGACTATATGCAAAAAGAAATGAAAAGGGAATCAAGAGTTCACCACAAGAAAATTGGCTAAGCACAGAAGTCACTAATGGAGTAAATGAGGGGCAAAAAATGCATAAGACATACAGAAAACAAGCAGGAAATAGACAGAATTAAGTTCTTCCTCATCAGTAATTTTTTTTTTTCTTTTTGCGGTATGTGGGCCTCTCACTGTTGTGGCCTCTCCCGTTGCGGAGCACAGGCTCCGGATGCGCAGGCCCAGCGGCCATGGCTCACGGGCCCAGCCGCTCCGCGGCATATGGGATCCTCCCAGACCGGGGCACGAACCCGTATGCCCTGCATCGGCAGGCGGACTCTTAACCACTGCGCCACCAGGGAGGCCCGTCATCAGTAATTTTTGAAAAAGTAAGTGGATTAAGCTCTCCAATAAAAAGATAAACATTGGCAGAATGGACTTTAAAAACAACCATAATCCAAGTATATGCTGTCCGCAAAAAACTCACTTGATTTCAAAAGTCACAAGTTGCTTGAAAGTTAAAGCATAGAATAAAATATCCCATGCAAATAGTAACAAAAAAAGAAAGAAAGAGAGACAGAAAAAGAAAGGAAGGAAGGAAGGAAGGAAGATAGATCTGGGATGGCTATGTTACTATCACACAAAATAAACTTTAAATCAAAAACTATCACAAGAGGAAAAGGAGGCCACTATATGTTGATAACAAGTTCAATCTATCAAGAAGATAGAACACCTATAAACATATATGTACCAAACATCCCCCAAATATGTGAAGCAAACATTGACAGAATTGAAGGAAGAAATAGATAGTTCTAAAATAATAGTTGGAGATCAATACCTTGCCTTCAATAATGGAAAACACATCTAGACAGAAGATCAGTAGAGAGGTAGGGGGACTGAATAACACATTTAACCAATTAAACCTAACAGCCGTATATAGATCACTCCACTCAACAACAGCAGAATACACATTTTTCTCAAGTACACATGGAACACTCTCCGGGAAAGACCATATGATAGGCCACAATACAAGTACCAATACATTTTTAAGAAATTGAAATCATACAAAGTATCCTCTTTAGCCACAATGAAATGAAGGTAGAAATCAATAACAGAACCATTGATAGCCATTTCCCATCATGCCTGCCACACATGATATAAAGCAATGAAGGGAAAAACATAATTTCCCACTTAGAAAAGTGGGAAAGAGGACACACCGTTGACACAGAGTGTGTGCTGTTTCCCATTGTCAGGGCTAGAAATAAATTAGCATCATTTATTCATTAGTGTGTTAATTTCTTGGTCAATCATTGGGCAGCCAGTGTTTCTGCCTGATGGGAAGATTTCCTATACTCAGTGTTGAGTGGAGCCAACCTTGAAAGGGACATTTTAAAGGATTATACTGTGATGGGCTTCGCAGTACCCTTCCTCCTATGCCAGTATTTAGGCTGGGGTATTTCCATGGAGTGTGTACAATCGTAGGCCCCAGTTCACCAGAATTTAGTTTGACTTGTTCTGTTAATACATTCCCTCAGTACTTTGTCTTTTGTATCCTTTTGCATTTACTTCATTCTTTATTATCACTGCGAAACAACTTTGTTTCCTGTTCAGATGCCAAAAAGTGGATATCAATACGTCCTGAGTTTTACACATCACAGATCAGTTTTGGATATCAGGGACAGAGACAACAGCTATTTGCAATGACTTTGAGACATACTTTGAACATGTGATTAACATGTTGAGTGTTGAAATGTGTGTCGAGCTCATTATACGTGCTCTAAAAGGTTTCAAACTGCAAATATTTAAAAATCTCTATCTTTGAATAGTTTTCCTGTGCTGTCCCTTTGTGTCAGACTGTTAATGTGCAGTCTGGCACCTTCAAATAATGTGGCTTTGTAACCAATTATTTACATGTTGTTTTATCCACGGAGAATCTTTTTTTAAAATAAATTTATTTATTATTTATTTTTGGCCATGTTGGGTCTTTGTTGCTGCACACAGGCTGTCTCTAGTTGGGGCGAGTGGGGGCTACTCTTCATTGTGGTGTGCAGGCTCCTCATTGCTGTGGCTTCTCTTGTTGCCGAGCACGGGCTCTAGGCGCTGGGGCTTCAGTAGTTGTGGCACGTGGGCTTCAGTAGTTGTGGCTCATGGGCCCTAGAGCACAGGCTCAGTAGTTGTGGCACACGGGCTTATTTGCTCCGCGGCATGTGGGATCTTCCCAGACCAGGGCTTGAACCCATGTCCCCTGCACTGGCAGGCGGATTCCCAACCACTGTGCCACCAGGGAAGTCCCCACACAGAGACTCTTAAGGTCAAAACATACAACTCGATTAACTACACTTCCTCCTGTTCACATTTCCCTCATCTTTTCTTCATCTTCTGTCTATGTTTCCTTGGCCTTGTTTATATTAAGTGCTTTTGCCATTATATTTGATTGTATGTATTCCGGTGAGTTACCACAATGCTTTATGGGACATGCTAGGATATAAATGCATTTAAGTTATATGTATGTATATATATATATATATATATATATATATATATATATATATATATATATATATATATATATACATATATATACACACACACACATATATATGTAGTTTGCTTGAGTGCAGTGTTTTTTGTTTTCTGTACTGAATTCATTAGCATGGGTCGGTATAATATTTAGCATAGGTCGATATGTAATTTGTAAACTAATAAAGTCTTAAAAGTGAGGGAATAAGTCTTTCAAATTTAATTATTTATTTTAAAGAGTAGAATAGCATACATAAACAGGTGCCTAATGAAAACTTGTATTCTAATTTGGAACTCTCATGAACACCTATTTTTTTGTTCTTCTAATGGTATGATCGTAGGCCAGTTGATTATTTTTATTTTTATGGCTTTAACTTTGGAATAATGAAATATTCATAAATTTTAAAAAGTATTTTTCTTTATTTGATGGGGGTGGGATACTGGAGAAATTAAAGGTCAAACACCTATTGAGGAATCCATACTTGTCTATATAGTGTGTACTTTTATTTCAATAACTGATTTAAAATTCCTAAAAGGATGCTATAATAAGTTATTATGCCATTTTACAGACTGAATTAAGTGAATTTCAGGGAGGTATGAAACTTGCCTAAGGCTATCCAGCTGCCAAGTGGTAGAAGTGAGAATTAAATCCAGGTATACCTATCGCCAAAGTTTCTGCTCATCTCTTTACATCATCCACTTTTAATAGCCAATGCTTTTCTGCTTATAAATATGACTGAGGTTTCCAGACAGTCAACATTGCTTTTTAATCAGATAGAAAAATTACTGTTGCTTCTCTATAGACATATTCCTTTTCCATTAAGTGACTTTAGTTGTTCAGATAATACTTCCAGACAGTAGTCATCATACAGTTGGAGACTAAGAACAGAACTCAGGGATGTGTCTAGCACTCAGTAAAGACCAACTGGGTTCACTGATGGTACTTATGGTCATTTCCTCTAGACTAACATAATCTTATTAATAAGACCCTAATAAGTCACAGTACTGCCTTTGCCTGATTATTTGTTCTTCTCCCTCTATCACTCTCTCTTTCCCCATATGATTATTATTTTTGACAATTTTTGGTGAATTAAATTCAGGGATTAGTATTCAGGAGCGCTAGTCACAAAAGCAGAGAATCTTAGCTCACACCAAAGGAAGAAAATAGAGAAAAAGTATAAATTATATGAATACACACATATCACACATGTATCAACTATATGTTGCACTTCTCCAAAATCTATTCGGTATCTGCACATTTATTGTATCTTAGCAGTAAGACAAGAAATGAGTGTAACGCTCTGTTTACAAGATACAGAAAACAGACCCAAATATGGAATTTACTAGCGATGAGAATGGGGAAGAAAGACTACAACAAGGAATGTAGATGATATTTTTGTTTCTTAGCTATGATGCCAAATATTGAACTTTCAACTTGAGACAAGGAGGCCATAAAAAGTTGTATTAGTTTCCTAGAGCTGCCATGACAAAGTCCCAGAGACTGAGGAGGTTAAACAACAGAAATTTACTCACTCACGGGTGTAGAGGCTAGAAATCTGAGATAAGGTGTCAACAGGATTGATTTCTTCTGAGGTATCTCTTCTTGGTTTGTAGATGCCATGTTTTCCTTTGGTCTTCACATGGTCTTCTCTCTGTGCATGTCTGTGTCCTAATATTTTCTTTTTATAAGGACACCAGTCATATTGAATTAGAGCCCACCCATTTGACCTCATTTGACCTCAGTTACCTATTTAAGGGCCTTATGTCCAAATACAGTCAGATTACGAGGTATTGGGGGTTAAGACTTCCACATATTAACTTGAGCAGGACACAGTTCAGGTGATAATCGAAGATAAGAGTAATTTAAGCAAGTAAGTAACTATTGTTTACAGTGAGTTGCTTAAGGATATGTATTTACTCAAGAAAAACAAGAAGAAATTACATAACACTGTGTGTTATACAAAGATATTAAATTAATCATCATAACATCCTGTGAGATGGGCATTAAATTAGACTAAGCAAGAGTAAGCAACTTATCCAGAATTGTATAGTTGGTACTTTCCAGAATTTAAACCAGGTATTTTCCCAGTTCCATTCTATGTTATATATTCATTTCACTATTTGAAATGAATTTTGAGTCTTCATTTTGCTTAGTTCCTGAAGTTATATGGGGATAGAATGGAGTTGGATATTTTCAGTGACATTCACACATGGGGAAGGAAATTGAGTCCAGAAGCTTCAGCAATGTTTCCATGGAGAACGCTAACAACAGAACCAGAAACACCGTTAGCCTTTTGGTTCAGTGATCTTTCCTATAGCACTACAAGAATCAGTTTTAAGAAGCCCCATGTTTTCCAAACTTTCACCAATGGGCTCTGTAGGGTCCTCTAACAATATCTAAGAGACTAACTAGTTTCACATTCCAAGCCACTTAAGACAAGGAGTTCTGATTGTTCTCTGTGAGGAAATCAAGTGACAATCATAGCTGGTAATTTAGGATAGTTTCTTCAGGGCCCAGGCAAAACCTAATACACAAGTGATAACCATTGTTAAGTGCATCTTTGACAAGGACTCATCAAGTATCAAAGAGGTCTATAAATTGGGAGAAATTATGATCAAAGACAAACATAGACCACAGATATTTAATTAATGCTCAATTATTTATCAGTTTAACTTTGGTTAACCTCATTTTCCTTCTTCTAGGCAATTTCCAATTCATCTCCACAAAGAGACCAGAATACTTACCTTCCAAAACAAGATTTATTGTGTTCCTTTAATTCAAAGCATACAGTGACTTCTACATTCACTCCACCAAGTTTTGCTAGGAGAGAAAAGGAGACATTATATTTTGTCTTGAATTACATATGCCACCATACTTGACTTAGCTCATCCTACTGGAAGCACTTCGACGGCAGATTCTACAGTCTTGTCTGACATCCTCTACGGAATCAAGCCAAGGGAATCACACATAGTTACAGCTGGAAAAACGTTTGTTCTGGGTTGATACTTTTAGCCTTTACCACCAAGACTTTATCACCAAGATCTATCTTGACAGTCTCTAAACAGGAGACATTCTTGCCTTCCGTTTTCATATTGACAAGGAAGGTAAAGGGAAGAAATAAGAAGTACCCAAAGTCAGCTAGCAGCCAGCACAGATAAATCATCTGTGGAGATATTGTTTCTTTCAAAAGATATAAACATAAGAGGAAGTCCTAGTGTTTGAAACAATTGTGCATAATAAAAAATTCCATGAAAACCTAGAAATCCAGATGCAGATCAGTAACATATTGGCTAAATAAGCTGTTATGTTCATGCAATGGACAAGTGTACAGACATTAAGAAGGACGAGATACTCTTTTCTATGAGATTCTCTTTTCACTGAACTCATCAGTGCTGCAAAAACAATGTTACATAATACTTTTTCTTTAACATTATATCAGGCATCCTCATCTTGTCCTGCATTTATTGCCAGTGTTACTAAAGTTTATCGTTTACCTCTTTCTCTTGTAGACATATAATTTCTTCTTATTTTGGAAGCATTCATCAATCCCTATTTTACTCTTTCTTTTAAATTACAAATGAATATTGAATTTTATAAACTATCTTTTGCGGGATATTTCAAGTGATTGTATAGTATTGCTCTCCTTGGACCTTGTTATATGGTAAATTATATTTTGTTATTTTATATATGCTATTTATTATATATCGTATTATGTTTACTAATTACATTTATTATATTATAATTACATTATAACTAAGGTAGCATTTTGTTTTAGATAGGCAAACAACCAGTGGAATAGGAAGCATCTTAAAATTAGATGCAAGAGCATAAAGGAATTGAGTTTAAAATAAAATTCACGTTTTGGATCAGCAGCAAAAATTATTCAACAAAAGTGGGAAAATATGGCTATCATTACTAAATTCTAGATACAGCAAGTAGTTAAAAGTTAAAAAATAATGAAACTGTAAAAGTATCAGAAACCTGGGAGACATGAAATAAGGTATTCATGAGGAATACCTTTCTCAGATACAAAGAAAAAAGGATACATTTAATTATATAAGAAATAAAATTTGCCTCATGGCAAAATGCACTACAAAGGTCAGAAAACAAGCAAAAGAAATTGGGAAATATATTAAGAAATGGATATGCTTTCTTTACAACTTTTGAGGAAGCACATGTTTCTTTTTCCTTTAACCTGTTATGGGGGTATTAATCTATAATGTAAGTGCATGGTTCCTTTCCTTTAACCTGTAATGTGAGACTTAATCTATATGGTAAGTGCATGGTTCCTTTCCTTTCATCTGTAATGTGAGTGTCAACATGGGGTGCTGTTTCCAAGCACAGACTTTGGATGTTCCTGTACTGGTCCCATCACTGACCATCCACAAAAACTTACAAATGTTGCTTCACTTTCCTGGGGGTTAGAGTCTTAGCTAAGAAATGGAAGCAAAATAGAACTTTCCCGCAGGGATGATAGAAGGTTTAAAGGAGTAAATATGTAAGTGACTTAGCACAGTGCCTAGTACAAGAGAAATCAATATAAGTACTTATCATTTTTTAAAGAGACAGATGAAAGAAATAAAATGTGGTGTTTTCAATCTATTGATATATATCCTTGACATTAAACTACCTTTTCATTCATTGGATTACCTAACTTGCTCATGCTTTTTCTTACTCTAGTGAACTTGGGTAGCTAATTTCATAGTTTAACATTTTTGCTTTTATATTTACAAGTAAGTTTGACCTGTAAGTTACTTTTTCCTTACAGTCCTAATCTATTTTCAGTATTAGGATTTTATAGACTTCATAAGATGAATAAAGGAGAATTCTTCCTTCACTATCTCTAGAAGTTTTTCTTTGTTCATATTGATGTTATCTGTTTAATAGAAGTTCCATAGAATTCACCTCCCAAATGATCTGCCTGGGTCTGGTATTTTCTTGGTGAAAGATTGTAAACTATTGACATAATTCCTTTACTGGTGAAAGAGCTCCAGCTATAAATTTCCTCTTGTGTCAGTTTTGGTAAACTTTAGGAGCTAGGAAATTGTCCACTTTACAGAAATGTTCAAATTTACGGGCATTTCATATATTCTCTGCTCTAACATTGTCCTGATTCTTTCTGTATATTATTTACTTATGTTTTTGTTTTGCTTAATCAATGTGTGTTTTTTAAATCTTTTCAAAGAATATTCTTTTGACATACTAAATCACCTCAATTTTATACTTTTTTCTGTTTTATTAAGTTCTGCTCATATATTTATTATCTATTTTTCTATGTTCTCAGGGTTTATTGTTTTACTCTTCTGATGTCAATTAAAACACTTGGTTATTAATTTTAAGAAATCTTTTTAGTTATAAATAGTTGAACTTTCTGAAGATTCCAGATTAGTTGTAAGTATCTAAGGGTCAGCTCGTCCACACTGTTGCTAGCCTAAGGCTTAGTTCACCCTACCGCAGTGTATATATTGACATTTTTTCTCCTTGACTTTCTGTGTTTTGCTACTTCTCACTTTTCTTTGGAGAGAAGCCCTTTGAAATAACCTTAACTTATTTTACAGCCAATAAGTCTTTAAAATAATGTGTATTTTTTAAAGATAAATCCACTTATATAATTAGGCAGAAAATCTGACCTGCCATATTTTTAAAAACAGCATAAATTCACACTTCTCCATGATTAATCTGCTGTATTACACAACCTTCGAGTTTTTAGCTTTATCAATGACATGTACTTGAAAAATGTTTTAAAGATCCTACCCAGTCTTTTAAAACATCCTTGTTCCTTGTTTCAGTTCTAGTTTTATGTGTATTTTCTGCCTTGCACCTGATTATTCCAACATCTGATGGATGGCCTTGGGAATATAATTCTGGTATTGATTGTTTTTTTGCTGATTCTCTCCACTTCTAGCTGATTTCTTCATTATTGTGTAAATTTAGATCATGAGCTCATGTTTAGCTGAACTTTATCTGTGGGAATGCTATAGGCCTGTGTTGAAGGTCTACCTCTCCAGAAAGGGTTTAGTTTTGTGTTTGGAATACCACCAATTTGGGAGCATTTTAAGTTAATTTCTTAGCTTCTGTTTGCAAGACCGCACACAAATTTGCAACCCAAACACAGGGAACACAGATCTGGGGTTCAGAATTCTCAAGATTTCCTACCTGTTTCCTACCCAGAGCAGAGGCCAAGAGAACTTGGTCTTAGTCTCCCTTTGCCAGCAGATATTTTTTCTCCTGGCACACCCTTTCATTGAAGGTGAAGCTAGGGATAGATAGGTTTAGTTCTAACTTCCCATCTAGTAGGGATGGAGACTTACCTCCTGCCTCTCACGTGGTTATGGCCATTTATAAACAAGTCTCTATGTCAGGTGTGTCATTAAACTATGGCCTGTATTACAAATCCAGACAGATGCCTATTTCTATGGCCTGTGAGCTATGAATAATTTTCACATTTTAACTGGTAACATTTTAAATGGTTACCTAAGTACCTAAATAATATCCTCAATTTTGCTCTTTGGTCTACAAAGCCTAAAATATTTGCCACTTGGCTCCATAAAAACAGGATTTCCAGCTTCTGTTCTAAGCTATCAAGATCTTCAATCCACTCCTAATATAGCTATAACTCTCATACATGTACCACCCTTCTTTCATGGGTCCTGGAAATTTCTACTGCATACTTCAAAAATCAACCACGCACTTAAAAATAAGTTGTGTACATTTAACCTAGCATACCTAACCGTTTTCCTTTAGGAGAGTTTTTCAAGTAATCTTGCCCACCGTATTCTTTAGAGCTTCATTAATAATGGCAAAAAATTAAAACAACTTAACATTCAACAAATGGGAATTGTTCATAACAATTATAGAAGCACATACAGTAGAAAACTATAAACTCTTATTGAAACAGTGAGACATAACTAGTTTTATTCTTAGAGAACTATGTTTATTTAGGTCCTTTTGTTTAAATAAGTATATTTCTGTGTATGTATGTATATAGTCATGTATTTATATGCACATACATTATTTGTATGATATAGTTATATAAACATACGAAATACATACCTATACACATACCTTTGATTTATATTGGTATACATACACAGGAATATAGTTATATAAATTATATAGTTATATACATTGAACTGAAAACTGGTAGTATACATATATATCGTGTATAAATGTGTGTCGTCTATGTGCATGTGTAGAAAAGCAGGTTGAGAGATATGGAAGCATGAGTTAGACAGGGTTCATGATTATAAAAGTAGTTATGTGTAGGTAGTGAGGTTAAGGCCCATTTGATTGAAAATATTGCATATTTTTACATCAATTGTTATGATGAACAGATTCCTATGTAAATAAAATTATAAATAGCTATACATACTTGTATGTGTAATGTATAATTAAAATATATATAGTTTTATAGATGTATTATATTTATATTACATAATATAATTGTCTTATACTCATACATTACATATTGTGTTATATAGAATATATTAACTATAGTGTATTATATCAGATAATAATAATTATATATTTATAATATATATAAATATATATATTTATAATTTATATATTATGATATAATTGTTTTATAATCAATATTACAGGATATATCCTATTAATATTATGAAAATATTAACCATATAAATACATTTCATTACCCATATATTTTGTATATAATATACGCTAGGCAAAAATATATATTAATATAATACATAATTGTTATACATTAATATAAATATTAGTATATTAAATTTATATATCAATATAATATTTAATATTGGTATATTTATATTATATTTAATATATACATAGCTAATGCTCTTTAAAGCCATCTGCTACAAGTAGAATAAGACCAGGAGTATGGCAAAAGCAAATTCTAAAAATATTAGATTACTTATATTCATTTATATGTCATTTTCCTGGAATCTGTATCTGGCTATTAGAGAGGACACACAGCAAAATCAACACAAAGTTCCCAGGAGGACATAGGATCCTTTATTTATTGGAGCCTCAAAGGAAACACAGTGCTATCCAGTCCCCCATCAAAGAGCCAAGAGCAAACCTTGAAGCACCCAGTAAAAGCCCATTCAAACAAAAAGCTTTCCCACTTAAACTGGAAAAAGTTAAGTTCCCAAGAGACCCCCTACAGCAACCACCGAAGCTCATTTGGCAGTAAAAACAAAAATGTTCACCGAACAACAAGAAACCCAAAACAATAGTTGTTTTAGCACAAACAAAAAAAGCAGCTAATTAGTGTCTCTCCTGTTTGAAAGAAGCAGGTGGGAAGTGGGCAGAAGACCTGATAGGAAAGATAAAAAGAAAAGGAAAAGGAAAATAAGTTTCCAGTTTGACACTCAAGCTGTCTTCTGCATCCATTTTGTCAAGACCACCAAGTCAATGTGGAGGCTTTTTCCTCTTTCCCTTTTCTTTTCATGAGACTGATCACAACCAGCACTGCTGATCACAACCAGGAATGCTGTTGCCTACATGTGTGAATGAGCTGTGAGTAAAGTACTGAAGTAGAGGACACCTGAAGTGAAACGTCTTCATGAATGTGCATGTGGCTGAGCAGGAAGTTAACCTTTCATAGATGTGCTAAAGAAGAAGAGTTGGCTTTTATTTTATTTACTTTTCCCTGCACTGTGTTGAATGACTATCATCTACAAGTTCAGGCTACTTCTTGCTGAGGATTAATGCACTGGGAGAGCTGAGAGAAAACTGAACAGTAGAGCTGTCTTTTTCTTGACCAGTTCACCTTACTTTCCCAAACTCTAAGTCTTTCTCTAATTCTTTCTCCTTTTTATTGTAGCAAAATGAACAGAACACAAAATTCACCATTTTGATCATTTTACAACTCACTGTACCATTCAGTGGAATTTAGTACTGTCACAATGTTGTGCAACTATCACCGCTGTCCAGCTGAAAAACATTTTCATCACCCCAAGAGGAAACCTACACCCATTTTAAGGAGTCATTCCCTATTTCCCTCTCTTCCAAAGCCCTGGCAACCACTAATGTATAATATTTGCCGTGTGTATGCATTTGCCACTGCTGGACATTTCGCATAAATGGAACCATACCATACATAGCCTTTCGTGCCTGATGAGAAGTTGTGCAGTGGTAGGAACAACTAAAATGCGATGTACTGTATGATGTATGTTTTACTGAAGTGGCTTGGTCAGATTATAATGATTTATGATAAAATCACATAAAGCAAGCATCACAATTCTCCAGGAATGGTCTGAAGAATGCTAATGTTAATTATGCATATGTGAATCCTAAATCTTTCATTTGTATTGACCTTATCTCATTAATTCTTCTCCCAACACTGCCATAACTAGAGTTGAGTTCTAAAATGTACCTTCCTCTTTTCCCATAGAAATTGTCCCACAATTTCAAAAAGTTCTCAAAGGTGAAAAAGTGCACACAACGCTTATCACGTTTGCAAATGCCAATGGAAATGCTAAGCTAACACTGTCCAAAATGCAATATTCTTCTGTGAGAGCACCCAACTTTAAACAAATACACATATTCTAAATACAGCTTAGATCTGTGACATGTTTTGGCCACTGAAGTATGAGCAGACATGTTGGCCTTAAATGAGCAGAAGAGGCCTTAAATGGGCTTGTGCGGTTGGGCTCACCTCTTATGTTTCAGTGAACTTTTAGAGAAGACAGGGCCTGGGAGCTGCGGCCTCACAGTTGGGCTCCAGACGAAGAGGTGTGTGACAGACCTCAAACTGACCCAAAACACGGAGCAAAACTAGCCATCTAGAGGTCTAAAAGAGAGCCACTGCAGCTAGCCCATAGGTCCAAGAGAAATAAATTCTTGTTTATGTAACTGACTTTGGTGTGATTTGTTCCAAAGCATTATCACAGCAAGAGCTGACTAACACAACATCCTCCAAATCATTGTTATGTAAATGGATGCTACCATGCCTACATTTAAGGCAACTGTGTACTCAAATTGTGAGAATTCTTGAACTCTTGGTGCCTCTCCAACACAATGTACATGGCTAAATTTCCACAAATAAGTTCACTAATATACCACAAAGATCTCTCTAAACTTTTATTAAATGTAATGCAAAGTGCTTTCTTTTCATTTTCTGCTTCTCCATAGTTAAAATGCTGTTGATCAATGTAAAACGGTTCTTGCCATTTGGCTTCTGTCGTTAGAGTCTTTCGAACGCTTTGGCTTTTCAGCTCCTAGGCTGTAACATGTGAATCAGCAAATGCCCCAAGGAGAAAAGCTGCACCAAGTGTCAAGCTTGCGTCTGTGTTTCCCTTCTCTCCACAACTTGGCCCACATGTCTTGGTGTCTCTCTAACATTCAGACGCCAGGGAACAGAAGTTTTCCTACTCTATCCAGCTTTTCTAAAATTTCTTTAGACTTTGCCTGATCTTATGTTATTATTCAACTATCATCTCAATTACCCCTAGGAAGAAAATTTACAATTTTTAGAGAAAACGGAACCTTGGTACAGTGTTGGTCGGAATGTAAACTGGTGCAGCCACTGTGGACAACAGTATGGAGGGTTCTCAAAAACTAAAAATAGAACTACCATATGACCTCGCAACTCCACTCCTGGGTATAAATCCAAAAAGAACAAAAACACGTGTTTTCAAAGACACGTATTTGAAAAGATACATGCACCCCAATGTTCAGAGCATCAGTATTTACAATTACCAAGATAGGAAGCAACCTAAGTGTCATCAACTGATGAATGGATAAAGAAGATGCGGTACATATAACCAATGGCATACTACTCAGCCTTAAAAAAGAAAGAAATGTTGCCATTTGCGGCAACATAGATGGACTTGGAGGACATTGTGGTAAGTGAAATAAGTCAAACAAAAACAAACACGGTAGGATATCACCTATATATGGAATCTAAAAAATACAGCAATCTACCGAATATAACAAAAAGAAGGGGAGACACAGATATAGAGAACAACTAATGGCTGCCAGCGTGGAGGGGAAGGAGGGGGCAATACGGGGTGGGGAAGTGAGAGATGTAAACTACTGGGTGTACGATAGGCTCAAGGATGTATTGTACAACACAGGGAATATAGGCAATATTTTGTAATAACAGTAAATGTAAAGTTACCTTTAGAAAGTATATAAAAATGTTTTAAAACAGAAATCATACTGAAAATTGGAAACAATTTAAATGTCCATCAACAGGAAAATGCACATATAAATTATTGTACTTCCCTACATGGGAATCCTACATTGTGAGGGAAGTACATGAACTAGACAGATCTTTACGTGTCAGCATGGATGAACCTAGCAAAGATAACACTAAAAAAAGCAAGTAAGAAGAGAAAACATAGTAGAATACTATATGAGGTTTAAGAATACTTAAAAATGTAGCCTAAATAGAAAGACATCCATGCAGTGATGGAGACCAAGTTCAGAAGCGTGGTTACCCAGGGTCAGCTGGGGAGTGGCTGTGTTTGGGAAAGTGGTCACAGCAGGCTCTTCAACAGGAATGGTAATGTTTCAGTTCACACGCTGGCTGGAGGACGGAGGAGTGTCTGCGATATTATAATGTGAGCATGCTGCATGTGAAAGCCATTGCTGACCACATCTAGGGGATCTGATACGTGGGAGCTGGTAGTGGGTGGAGGCATCCAGAAGGTGGTGGTAGAAGAGGAACGTTGTATGCATAACGCCTAAGGCCTGACCAGAGAATGACCACTGTTCTAGAAACTGGACACAAATCCAACTTCTACGACCAATGTTAAAAGACAAACTGAGGCATGTTTAAAATAAGACTTTACATGAGCAAAAATAGATTCAATTCAGGCACCACCAAAGCAGAAATGGTGAGGAGCACTCCAGCCACAGGAGCTGCAGAGATGTTTATTTTAAAAGGGCAGAAGCAAAGCAAGGTAATGACTGACTTGTTATAACTTTAAAGCCTAGTTGGTGATTTGTGACTCGTTGTCCTCAGCAGTGTTCGCCACCCTGAGGCGTTGACAGGCTTAGATTTTTGTTGGTTTACGTAGGCGGCCGCATCACTAGAGCCACCGCAGGCTAACGGCCTCCTTGCAGGGTTCATTTACTAACACCAGTTGTCTGAGTCCTTACTCTTACTCAGTCACTTCACTTCCTACGCCTCAGTTTCTCTTCTGGAAAGTGGATATTCAGTAGTAAATTCTCTGTGGAGTTGTCAGTACCAAACAAAGTGATTATTAGTAACCACGATCATGTCCTGAATGCATGGAACACGTCACCATTTGCCAACTACCGTGTCAAATTAGCAGAAACTACAGAAATTAAGAGCTCTCCGCATAAATTCACACAGCCGTGCACCAGGTAAGGGACCACAGGCAGACGTTCACTCCGCCTTTCGTGTGTCCCTCACGGAGTGCAGGCTCTCTCCTGGGCGGGGGGAGCCCAGACAGTTACGGGAGTTTACTTTTAAAATGCGTCGATACAACCAGGTCTCAGTTTTGTTTGGATGAGTCAGCAAACGCTTTTTGGAAACCCCGAAGTCTCCACACCTCGTACGTTTCGCGCTGCCTGAGTCTCAGAGCTCAAGCCCCTACTCTTCAGGCCGCGTCACCATGGGAGACAGGGCTGCGTGCGGACGCACGGCGAGCGTGCTGACGTCCTCGAGCCCCGCCCCAACGGTCCCGCCCACTGACGTAAACCCCAGCTCCGTGGCATGGAGGCCCTAGATGTCTGCACTAACACCAGGCCGCGCAGGGTCTCTGGAGCGCGGCATGGGGGGGTTGGCGTAGCTGGGGCCCGTGGCCCTATGTCTTCTGGCTGCGACGCCGGTCCTGCGCAGGTTGCGGGGCCGCAGCCGCCAGGCGGTGGGCGCCCGAGGGGCCGGGGCCCCCAGGCGGGTGTGGCCAACATGTCCGCAGCCAGCGTTCCCGAGGCCGCGCTCGGGCCATGATCACTCGGTGAAGCTGTGCCGGGACAGCGCGGCCGACTTCTTTCCGCGCTCTGAGGACCTGTGCGCGCTGCAGGACTTGGTGCCTCTGCCCTCTGTGCGCGCTTCCCTGCGGGATATCCGCTGGACTTAAGGCCGACCGCCTCCGCGGGGTGCACTTGGCGCCGCTCCTGAGCACCCGCTGCCCCTGATTTGTATCCAGAGCTTCTTCCAGCCACGGCTTGTCGAGACAGGTTTGTACTTCCCGCTTCCAGGGCCCCTCGTGTTGGCGCTGAGAAGTGGGGTTTTTGATGGTGCAATGTGGAGGGTGGGCACTAGAACCAGTGCCCAGTGCCCGGGTGTGCGTGCACTAGACGGGGCGTGTGGCCTAGGACTCCTGCCAGCTCGGTGACCCCGGCCGAGTGCCTTAAGGCTTCTAGGTCTCAGTGTTCTCATCTGTAGCGTGGGCTTAACAGGTCCCAGTCTCTGTGGTGGTTACAAGGATGCACTGTATTAATGCTTCTAGACTCTACAAAGTAGAACACTTAGCACAGTTTGGAGCATCGTTAATTGTTGCACAGATGATTCCTGGTCTGTTGAATGACTTTGCCTGGTACACACCAAAGTGATTAGGAAATGGATATATCCCAGCTTCATTTCCTTTCCATTCAAACAGGGTTCAGGAAAAAAAAAATTTTCAATAGTCGTATCATATAGTGCAAAGATCACTGGTGTGAAGGCAGCTTAGGGTTTGAATTCCAGGGCTTATGCTGTCTGTGGTCTGGGCAGGTTTCTTATGGACTACAATCCCCACACTTGTAAAATGACATTAATAACCACTCTTTCTGTGGGTTCTTAGAATTAATTAAGCAGGTTATGTGTGTAAAGTAGCCTGGCACTTGAATGAGTTGTCAGAACCAAGGGCTGCTGGAGACGATGCTTCTGCCCTAGGTAATCTCCCCTTCTACTGGGCGGCAGGTAAACACAAGCACAGTAGTCAGTGCTCTGGAAGAAGTGAGTTCTGGTGCTATAGAGCATAGAATCTTTTTTTAAATTTAATTATTATTTTATATTGGAGGTTAGTTGATGTACAATATTGTGTTAGTTTCAGGTGTACAGCAAAGTGATTTAGTTATTCATGTATCCATTCTTTTTCAGATTCTTTTCCTGTAAAGTTTGTTACAGGATATAGAGTAGAGTTCCCTGTGCTATGCAGTAGGTCCTAGTTGATTATCTGTTTTATATAGAGTCGTGTGTCTATGTTAATGCCAAACTCCTAATGTATCCCTCCCCCCGATCTTTCCCCTTTGCAGAGCACAGAATCTTGGAAGGGAAAGTTCAGGGTAGGCCTCTTGGAGGAGGTGCCATCCTTTCTAAGGATATGTAGAAGCTCCTGGGGTGGCAGGAGAGAGCAGTGTGTGTTGATGTTTGAGAAATATAAGAAAATTTGGCAAAACTTATGTACAGGACTGGAACTCAGGGTTTGGGAAAGAAATGAGAGTTGATACTGGAAACTTAGTGGGGCCCAAGAGAAGGGGGCCTTGTTTGTCCTGTCAGAAGTTTGGGTGTTTATCCTGAAGGCTGTGGGAAACACCAAAGAAGAGTGAGATGGACTTGTGGTTCAGAGGTTCACTCGGACCTCCATGTAGAAGGCAGTTGATTTGGTGCAGGCTGAGTTGTAATCTGAGGGTCCCACTTAAGTTATAAAAGGTGGGACTGGATTTTGCAGATCTGAGAGAGAATGGGTGAGGCCTGGTGACCAGTTAGAAAAGGGAGGGCAGCAAGCGTGGGTGACAGTTTACAGCTGCATCTTTTTGAGAGATACAGAGCACAGTAGAAAGGGATTGGGGGTGGCGAGAGGATCTTACTTCATCTTCAGTGCTTTAGAGGGGCCTGGTAGACGGGTCTGGACCCAAGGTACAGATCTGGGCTTTTTGGGAGGACAGGTGTTTGAAGGCATGGGAGAGACTTAGGTTACCCACAAGAAGATCCAAAGAATCATAGGTCTTAATCATAGACTTAATAACTAACAGTTGCAGCCTCTTCCAGGGATGTGACTTTAACCAGTTACTCTGGAATTACCTGGTTAGTTCCAGTGAGATAATCTGCCTCATAGACAGGTGACATCCCCCCCAAAAAGGTGACCTTGCTTGAAATAATACTTTGTTAGAAACTTTTTTTTTGCCCCCTTCTGTGTATAAAAGCCTTCCATTTTGTACAGCTCCTCAGAGCTCCTTTCTGCTTGCTAGATGGGATGCTGCCCAATTCATGAATCATTGAATAAAGCCAATTACATCTTCAAATTTACTCCATCAAATAATGTTTTTTAACACAAGAATTAATATTGAAAATGTAATCATGTTGGTCAAAGCTATTTGTGAGTATATGAAAATATAACATTTACATCTAATGCTTATACTTATAAATTATAGTAAGTCCGCTACAGATGAATGAGTTCCATTCTGAGAGCTCATTCATAAGTCCAATTTGCTCGTAAGTCCATCAAAGTTAGCCTAGGTACACAACTAATACAACAGCTATATACCATTGCTTTTACGCTTGCTTCCAAACATCCTGGGCTTGAAGTAAAGATACTGTATTATTATACTGTATACAGTACTGTACAGTAAAATACACAAAAGCACAACCACTTGTAGAGGACGCATGCACGTGACAATGGAAGCCAGACACATGAAGTAACTTACATGATTGGACACGCGAACGCACGTTTGCATCTTTGAAAGTTTGCAACTTGAAGGTTCATATGTAGGGGGCTTACTGTATTGCAGAAGTAAAGTAAAAACTATGTCAGGATAAAATATTGGAATTAAAGAATTCTGGATTTATTATATAATTTGGAAAGTAATCATTAACATTTTAACATGTACTATTTTATAAAGTAGCCATTGTAAGATAAAAACAGTATATAATATCTAAAATAGTGTGACCAAAACTGCAAGAACTGATCAATTAATTTAGCAAAGTAGCATGATACAGGATTAACATACAGAAATCTGTTGCATTTCTTTACACTAATAATGAAATATCAGAAAGGGAAAGTTAAAAAAAATCTCTTTGAAAATCATATAAAAAGAAAAATACTTAGGAATAAACCTGACCAAGGAGGTGAAAGACCTATATTCTGAGAACTGTAAAGGAATTTGAAGATCATTCAAAGAAATGAAAAGATATGCCATGTTCTTGGATTGGAAGAACTAATATTGTTAAAATGGCCATACTGCCCAAAGCAATCTACAGATTTGATGCAGCCCCTATCAAATTACCAATGGCATTTTTCACAGAACCAGAACAAATAATCCTAAAATTTATATGGAACCATGAAAGACCCAGAATTGCCAAAGCAATCCTAAGGAAAAACAACAAAGCGGGAGGCGTAACTCTCCCAGACTTCAGACAATACTACAAAGCTACAGTAAACAAAACGGTGTGGTGTTGGCACAAAAACAGACATATGGGTCAGTGGAACAGAATAGAGAGCCCAGAAACAAACCCACACACCTATAGTCAATTAATCTCTGACAAAGGAGGCGAGAATATAAAATGGGAAAAGGACAGTCTCTCTGCAAGTGGTGTTGGGGAAGTTTGACAGCTGCATGTAAATCAATAAAGTTAGAACACACCCTCACACCCTACACCAAAATAAATTCAAAATGGTTTAAAGACTTAAATATAAGACATCACAGAATAAAACTCCTTGAAGAGAACTTAGGCAAAATATTTTCTGACATAAATTATACCAATGTTTTCTTAGGTCAGTCTCCCAAGGCAATAGAAATAAAAGCACAAACAAACAGAACACAATCAAACTTATAAGTTTTGCTCAGCAAAGGAAAACATAAACAAAATGAAAAGACAACCTATGGAATGGGAGGACATATTTGCAAACAATTCGGCTGACAAGGGATTACTTTCCAAAATATACAAACAGCTCGTACAATGCAAGACATACAGATAGCCAAAAGGCACATGAAAAGATGCTCAGCTTCACCAATTATCAGAGAAATGCAAATCAAAACTACAATGAGATATCACCTCACACCAGTCAGAATGGCCATCATCAAAAAATTCTACAAATAATAAATGTTAGAGAGGGTATGAAGAAAAGGGCACCCTCCTACACTGTTGGTGAGAATATAAATTGGTGCAGCCACTATGGAAACTTGTATGGAGTTTCCTTAAAAAAATAAACAATAGAACTATCATATGACCAGCAATCCCACTCCTGGGCATGTAGCTGGAGGAAACTCTATTTGAAAAGATACATGCACTTCTGTGTTCATAGCAGCACTATTCACAATAGCCAAGACATGGAAGCAACCTAAATGTCCATCGACAGATGAATGGATAAAGAAGATGTACATATATACAATAAAATACTACTCAGCCACAAAAAAGAATGAAATAATTCCATTTGCAGCAACATGGGTGGACCTAGAGATTATCATACTAAGTGAAGTAAGCCAGACAGAAAAAGACAAATATCATATGATATCGCTTATTTGTGAAGTCTGAAAAAAAAATGATACAAACTAACTTATCTACACAACAAATAGACCCACAGACCTAGAAAACAAACTTATGGTTACCATAAGGGATAACAGGGAGAGGAGTGGAGGGATAAATGAGGAATTTGAGATTAACATATACACACTACTATATACAAAATAGATAATCAACAAGGACACATTGTGTACCACAGGGAACTGTATTCAATATCTTGTAATAAACGATAATGGAAAAGAATATTAAAAAGAATATATATATATATATATATAAACAAATCACATTGTCAGAAAATAACACATTATAAATCAACTATATACTTCAATCAAAAAAATAAAATAGTTGTGTGAAATGGAATTAGAGTAGTATATAAGTGAAATCAATCCAAAATTGAAAAGTTACACTAAAACACACACACACACACACACACACACACACACAATTATATGCACCTACATGCTAACCAACAAAACAAATATTGAAAATCAGATAAATAGAAAATATTAAATAAGTAAAATAAGATTGTAAGAATGAATCAATATATATGAAATTAAATGTGCCAAAGAAATAATCCAGGTTAAAAAAATCAATAAGTCAATTTAAAAATAAAGTTATATGCTTTTTTGCAAGGGGATAAGTTTTAGGCCCTAAATAAATTAAAAAAAACCCAAAAAACTTAGAATTTGAAATTAAAAGAGCATAAATTTATAAGCAAACCAAATATTTAAAATATCAATGATGTATTTGTGTTCATGTCAAACAAACAATACGTTAAATAGTAGTATTAAAGTCATCAGGATGATAAAAATCATACTGAGTATAAATTATAAATATGTATGCATCTAATAATAGCACCACATATATACAAATGTAACAATGTAGAAATGCTAAGAAGAAAAAAAAAACTTAAATCCAAGCCAGGAATATTAACAAGATGTTAAGAATTGATAAAGATATAGAAGATTTAAACTAAACAAGATCTTGATATAATGAATATAGATAGAACATGACACCTAACAAATGTAGAATGCATATCATTTTCAAGCAAACATAGCATATCCATAAAAATTAATCAGCTACAAGGTAATAAAGCAAGTTTTATTATATTCCCAGAACCAGTATCCTAAAGAACACATTCTTGACCAGAACGCAATTAAGCTGGTATTTGATATAAAAGGATTACTAAGGAACAACCACATCTGAAGTTAGGGAGAAATAAACTTACTCTTGTAAGTAACCCTTAGATGACAGAAGAAATAATAAAGTTTAAAATAATATGACTGAATAGTAACAAAAATACTGCAGAGTGAAACTTCTCTGTTGAAGCTGAAGGGGTACTTTGCACAAAATAAAATACACTTAATTTAAAAATAAAGATAGTGACAGAAAATGCTGCAAAAAGAAGAAAGTGTTATAGCCGACAAGCCTGCAAGTACAGGAAGGAAAATAAAAATCTTATTTATTGTCTAACCATCAGCGAGTGTGTGGAAGCCAGGAGAAATCTGGCTCCTTTCCCAGCTGAATATAAATGAAATTAAAGGAATTACAAGGCACAGGTTACTGATCACCAATAGACTTGCGTGCAGTATCAATCACATGAGAAAATGTATAATTGCTCCTACTGGGATGCAAAATTATTCCAACCAACATGTTCCTGCTCTCAAAGATGAGAATTATGAAGAAAAATGGAAGAAGTTAAGCTAGCTCTCATGAGAAATAGAATGGTAGTCAGTTAACTGAAGTTTTAAAGCCAGCAGGAATCAACAAAATTCCTCCAAGTGAACTGCTTATACTTGTAAAATGGACTCACAAACCAGATGAAATGTTACCAAAATGTTCATTCAAGATTAACGGGTTTATAAATGAAGGGAAACACATTATTTTGCCATGGTACCCTGTATTTTACTAAGTCTATTTCTTAATTTTTTATCATGCCTTTTATCTAATGGATTTGAGATCATTTATTAGGTTACCATATAATATAATTAGGGAATCACATAAAACAGTTTGAAGTGCAAACATTGCAATGGGTGTTACAAGTCACCTGGATTGAGCTATTTATTATTATTGGGCTCTAAATTTGATTTATATCTTCATGGCACTAGAGTGTGGGCACCTTGAAGGCAGAACCAATGTAACATAACCTGTAGTTATTTTCCTAATTAGTAAAATATTTTCTTAAAGGAGTATTTAGTCCTTAATATGAATATTAGTCATACTATTCTTCCTCCTTACCTTTCTCACAGCCAAAAGTAACAAATAAAAATATTTGAATTACTGATTTTTGAAAATAAAATAAATGTCTTCATGATAAAAGTAAGAGTAACTGATAAAAAGACAGTGACAAATTGGAAATATACTTGCAATACATGGCAAAAATATTAATTTCTGTGAGGAGAAAAACCGAATTTATAGGACACTAAGAATACAACTGGACATTAGACATGAAAACTTAACTTTGTTTATAATAAGATTAAATCTTACATTTTAAATTATTTTATCTAGAAAAGTGTGGGGAGGAAGAGTAGAAATGGGTGGAGATTGTAATGGGGGGGGCAGGCGTGAACCTACCCCCCCACCCCGCCCCTGCCTCGGCGACCTAATGGCAGCAGCGGTCCCCATGGGTCGTGGTGCACAGAGGCCTCAGCACCTGCAGTACACGGACACCGTCATCCAGGTAAGAGCTTCAACCGGCTTCAGACTCTCTGCTCAAGTTTCAAAACTTGGTCCAGCTTTGATCAGTTGTCCACCCCAGGAAGAGGCCAGAGGTCAAGGTTCAGCTGCAAGGACTTTGCACATCATTACTTCAGGTCCGCCTCTGTGGTTGGGCTGTTCTCGTCAAAGGGCAGTTGGCAGCTGGGAATTCACCTGACTGGTATTTGCTACAAATGATTCTCTCCAGTTTAAAGGAAAAGCCTGAGGGCCGGCAGGGTCCTGGGCGCCTGGCTCCCTCAGTGATGAAGGCTGGGCAGGGTCTGGGGACCTGGCCTGGAGGGCACCGCCACCTGAGATCTGCTTCTTCAAGCAGGCCTGGGCACTGGTGGGAGAACCCAGACTGGTTGATGGACGGACACTCCCGGGCAGGGTAACCAGCCTGCACACAGACCCCCTCCTCTTGGCCAGGACCTGGACTCTGGAGAGCAAGAGTTGAGCCTCGGGACCTTGCCCTTTCTTGTCAGTACAGAGAGTAACATTTGTTTTGGTGGAGGCTTACAGGAACATCGTGACCTGACCATGACCTGACCTCAAGAAAAGAGGATCTGACCTTAGAAGTTTGAAGCAACTAACCACACCCCTCCCTTACCTTTCCCATGAAAGGGCTTTGCTGAAAGCTTTTGGGGAGTTCAGGGTTTTCTAAGGCATGAGCTGCCCATCTCCTCACATGGCCCTGCAGTAAACCTTTCTCTGCTCCAATGCTCCAAGCTCGACATGTTGGTATTGTTTGGCCTCACTGTTTGTCAGGCACATGGACTTGCGTTCAGCAACAGGATGATATTTCAGTCAAGAATAGAACCTCTTTTTATTCTCAACGTGTTACCTTTGTCCATCTTCACCCTGAAATGTGCACTATCAACTGTATTCGGGGGGGCAGATCATTTTCTCCCATATAAATTATTTTCTTAATGAGAGAGTAAATTGTGCGCCTGAGATTCAACTTCGGAAATAAACTGTTTACTCTGAAGAGCCAAACTTGTCCTTGGAAACACACTTTCTAGACAACAGCAGTTGGACCCATCCTGTGCAGAGTCCAGTTCATTCTGAAAGTTCTATTGTGACCTGTCACTATGGTAATATGATAATGCACATCTTGGCATTCCATTCCAACTGCCATTCTGTGAACTGAGAGGTTCACATACGGTGACAGATGAGAAGCTCTCACTCTCACCCCTTGAGACTTTGAAAATGGACAATCTGAATTGTTCTGGAGGTAGGTTCATATTCATCCTCTGAAGGCTGTTCCTTCAAATGTGCTGGTTAACTTTTACTGATATATGTTCCTCATCTTTTTTGTTTTCTTTTTTGATTTCTACCACATTTATCTACAGTTATAACTATATTTTATAGTTTGTTATATTACTTAAGTTATATTTTTGATTCTTCTATCAAGCCAGCTGCCTTAAATATTTTCCTAAATTTAGAAAAACATACTATCTCCAAATGCCAATTTTGTACACACTCTACCAGAGAACAGATAAAGGGAACTCACTCATTATGCTTTTACTGAAGCAGGAGAATCTTCATATCTCCTCAGCAATGGTCATTATAGGAGGAAAGGGGAATTACAGCTCAGCTCTTCTAAATGTAGCTGTCAATCTGAAACCAAATATTCAAGGTCTAAATCCAGAGAGTTTTATAAAGGAAAGAACCTGGGATTCACTGGTTGGATTTCCATGGGTTGCTGTGGACAAGATCACTGGCTGTTTGGTGGCTGCCAGGGAGTTTGGTGAGAAGGGCCAGTGCCATCACATTAGTGGAATGAACATTTGGTCACTGAGGGAAGGAGGGTCTGTCTGGTGATTCTCAAGGAGCATCCTGGGGTGGGGTCTCCAGCCTCTGAGTATGGAGATGACTTTCAAAAAGAATGTGGGATTCTATTGCCTTCCACTACAGGGTCTAGAAAATGATGAGTTTATAGAGCCGGAATATTAGTGAGGAAAGACTTGAACGCTTGCCCATTCTTAGCAAGCCCTTGGTCCAGGCTGCTCGAATGGGTGCTCAGATCAATTGTCAGGGAGACTTTGAGCATCACAGACTTAACTAAGCCATCAAAGCCCAGCAGAGATGGCCACCTCCCCAGTTAATTCATGGTAATTATTCACCCAAACTTGGTCAATTGAAGGGAAGCTGATTCTTGGTAGAGCCATCATGTGGCCTTTTGCTTAGAGGTTTTGAGCTCTGAGGCAACCTAGGAATGTAACAGACCACTGGTCACTCAGGATGGTGAGCGGGTCATTGTGAAGGATGCTTGTGAGATAGTTGACGGTATGAAGAGGCTGGGGAGAACGGACATAGTTGGAATTCCTGTGGTCCTTCAGGGGAGCTTTGTTCGTAAGAAACTGATGTATTTTGAATGAGGGATTGAAATATAGAGACGAAAAGTAGGGTAAGGATTTGGGTTCCTTTCTAGGCTCAGGCAGCTCCTTCAGGGCATCAGCTCTCACCCACAGAAAACATAGGGCAGGAGAATTTGAGAGAGAGAGTGAGGGGAGCTCCTGGCTCAGGGATCCAGGGGTCTGTCCTGTCCCAGATACATCATTCATCATGGTTGTGATTCTTGGACAGTCACTTATCTCTAAATTTCCACACCCTCCACCATAACATATGGGTTACAGCGCCCACTTTGCCCTCCCCTTCACTCCCAACAGGGCTGGGTGTCAGACATGATAATGGATATTCTCCATGAGCTGTAAAGCATTGTTCCCATGAAAAAGCTGAAGAGTAAGCTTGAATCCCCCTTTACTTGGAGCCCTCAAATCCCTTCTCTCCTTTCAACAGCTACGAAATATCCAGCTTCTTCTTGCCATCATTCAGGATTGAACACTTATAGAGCATTTGTGAAGCACCGGTCCTTTATTTTTCAAACATTTTACCGGTATTCAATCATTTTTGGCCACATGACATAATGCTAAAAGTAGGCCATATTAACATTTCTACATCTCAGAACAGGGAACTGAGGCAAAGAGGGATCTACATATCTTTCCCAAGTACATGCTTCTTCTAAACGGGATTTGAATCCAGTCCGTCAGTCATGGTACCAATGGTTTGCTGAGTTTCTAGACATTCTCAGTTAAATAAAGATATTTGCCCACAAAACCTGTCTGTTGGGTGTTTTCACTGCATACCAAACTGCAAGATCTTCCTAAGTCCAACTTTGATTCAGGAGGCTCTGCTGGGCAGCTGGTGAGGAAAGGGACCAAAGGATTGAACTGTGAATAAATTATTGCTAATTTCCCCATGGTCTTCTGCCAGCAAGATGTCAATAGTTGTCTCGATTGTAATGCATTTCCCAGGATGCTGCTCCCAGAATGCGAGAAGAAGAAACACTCATCAGAGGTCAAGTATATCAACCCCAGGCTGGCTGAAAAAGATCCACATCCGGCCACATTTTAGGATGCACCCTATAAATGACCCAGCTGAAGGTACTGTGGAAAATGTCTCATTCGGTTCACTCAAGAATAATTATTCTAGTTGATTCAGTGCCTCATATTGAAGAAAAAGCTATGAAATATTAAGCAGTATTCTTCTTTTATTCCATGTGTTCAAATTGAAACTTACTAAGCCAGCTGGTACTGTTTTAACCATGGAAGTAAACATGCATTTATGTATTTATTTATTTATTTATTTATTTATTTATTTATTGAATTTTATTTTTTTAATTAGTTTCTGCTTTATAACAAAGTGAATCAGTCATACATATACATCTGTTCCCACATCCCTTCCCTCATGCATCTCCCTCCCTCCCACCCTCCCCATCCCACCCCTCCAGGCGGTCACAAAGCACCGAGCTGATCTCCCTGTGCTCTGAGGCATGCATTTAAAATTCAACATTTGGTTCATGTTTAAGAGGGAAGATGGTCTCTAGTTATGGTTTAGACATTAGCTGATTTTTGAACGTTAGCAACAACACATCCCTCCCTGAAACCATGTTTTGAGATTTCTTTAAATTATTAGACATTATTTAGAACAGGATTATATTGACATAAAAGTTGTACATGCAATACAGAAAATACCTGTATCCTATCACTCCAGTTTCAGCTATTAATAATATATAGCATAGGTGAAGTACATTTGTTACAATTAGTGAAACAATGTAAGTATATTTTTACTAATGAAAAGTCCATAGTTCACCTCAGAGTCACACCTTGTGTTGTTATATGCAATGATATTTGAAATATGTACAATATTATTTGTCACCATTATGGTGCCATACAGAAATGTGTACACGAATGTTCATAGTCGCATTATTCTTAGTAGCCAAAAGATAGAAACAATCCAAAGTCCATGAGGTGATGAATGGATAAATAAATTGTGATATATACATAGAATGGAATAATTTTCAAACATAAAAAGGAATTAAAGATTGACTTATGCTACAAAATGAATGATCCAAATAATATAAAAAATATATTATTGTTAGTGAAATAAGGCAGGCGCAGAAAGTCAAATATTATATGATTCCTCTTGTATGAGGTACCTAGTGTAGGCAAACTCACAGACACCGGAAGTAGAAATTACCAAGGTCAGGAGGCAGGAGTAAGGTGGATTATGATTTAATGGGTACAGAGGTTACGTTGAAATGATGAAAAAGATTAAGATGTAGATTGTGTTGATGGCTACACAACATTGTGAAAGTAAGAAATGCTAGTGAAGTGTATACTTAAAAAGTATGAAAAGCATAAATATGTATATTTCATCACAATAAAATAAGTCAGAAATCCAACAGAATGGACGATGAATGAAGGAGCAACATATTTGATTAGAAGGAAGCTGAAAGAGTCTTGTAACATTTCAAGAAGAAGGGGGATTTGGAGGGACTTTGAAATGGGCAGAGGGGCCGTGGGACTCTATACTGAAACATAGTGCAACGTTAGTGTTTAAGCTTTTTCAGACTGACACTTTCAAATTGATTAGGTTCCCTACAGCTAGAAAGCTAAAGGTTCTCTTCCTCATTTCTGAAATGTTCCTCCCCTTTGCCTTCCTCCACCCACCAGGGAGGTTTGTCCAACAGCACCTCAGTCCACACTCAGTAACCACCTGCATCCATACACTCCCACCCTGTGTCCACATTAACGAGGCTCTCTGAGTAATTCCTGAGCAGCATCACCAGTGTCCTGACACTTACTCTGTGTCCTCCTAGAGCCTCCTGAGGACCTGTTGGAGAAACTGCCCCATGTGAGGACAATTAAAGTGGCTCCTGCTACCTCCAGGGTAAGCTCCCCTTATTTATCAGAGATTAAAAGTTTGCTTCATTTCTTTCTTTTCCAATTGATTTCAGATCTGAAGATCTACAATGTTCAAGACAGCTGATGTATACAATTTTGCTTGGTTGGATGAATGCTGAGTGAAGGTCTTTCCCAACAGATAACTCATTCAAAAGGCCATTTAAAAAAATGGCAACATCAGTTAGAAACTGTAGAGTCAGACACACTTTCCTCAGCAGGAAATTTCCCTCCTTGAAATAGACTTTTGTATTTGCTCCTCAAAGTGGACCTGAGAGATCTTCCAGGCAAAGCTCCAGCCTTTCCCACAGCTGTCTTCTCTGGTTTCTTTTGGGGCCATTGACTCAACAGCAGTTTCCCATTTGGTTTTCTGAGGACAAAAAAAGAGATGAAATACCTGTGTCCACAGAGCACAGGATGCTGAGATCCTTACACTGTTTTCTCTTCTCTAATCACAGGTGGATTGGACAGCAAACAAAACCCGTATGTATTCAGAGTTCACCTCCGTGCTGAGGAACAATCTAGATGATGAAGAAGGTGGGACTCTCTTGCTGGCTTTGCTTGGAGAGACACCCTGATTCAGGGTCCCTACAGGGATGAGGGCTGGGGGTGTAGAGCTAGAGAGTGATTTCCCAGTAAAGAGCCGTGCCCAAGTTCTATGGTCCTGGAAGTAACTGCATCATTTAGAGGATGTGGGTTTGTGTGTATCAGGGTTGGGGTGGGGTCCATGTGTGAGCCTATGTGGTGTGATTGTGAACCTGCATGCGTGAGCTTGGGTGTGTTTCCTGAGGAGATATTTCCCTCTTACACAGCACAATTCACCTGTCAACAAAGCTCATCACCACTGCACACTGTCTGTACACTACCTTGTTCTTCCCTCAACACAGCTGTTGCCCAGATTTGGTTACTATTCCTTTTCCTCAGAAGGAGATGGTGCAGAGATAAATGTTCTCAGCTCTTGACCTCCTAAGTGGAAAAGCCAAACTGAGAACCCAGGGGTGGGTCCCAATGTGGGTGCTCTGGATCCCTGACCTGCACTTACCACTCAGCCAAGGGATCCTCAGTCATGGAGCAAGGGAGTCCCTGCATCCGTATCCTTGGCTGGAAGTCCTAGCATCTCCAAAGGTCCAGACCCTGCCCATCAGGTGGCCTTAGTGGTCACAGAATCCAGGGCAGCTATGGGTGGACTTATCAGTTGACTTTGGCACAGTCATTAATGTGAAATTCACCTCAGGACCTGCATTCTCCTGGTCAGCTCACAGATTCTGAGAGGTGTGAGACCCCATGTATACAGTACAGGTCATATCTGTCAGTGCTGGTGTCATTGCTTAAACAAGGCCAGAAGCAGATAAGAATCAGGGAGCTATTTTATTGTATTGGATAACATTACCATAAGCCTTAGAATTGGTCAATTGCTGTAGCCCACACCCAAGGACTCAAAGTGGAACCCGACTGTTAGCCTGTACACTTCTCCTGCGCAGCTGGGTTAGAGACAGGCTGTGCTCAGTCCGGGCTCCCTCTTCATAACGAAGTGTCCCACTTATGGAACAGCTCCCTAGAGTATGGACAGCCCCTGACTCAGTGGGCATACGTACATTGTATAGAAAACAAAGACTGGGAGAAAAATATGATACGATTGATAGTGGCTGTATCTAAATGGTAGGATTTCAGTTTTGTCAAATCTTGTGTATTTGATTTTCTTTAAGACAAGTGATTAGTGAATAAATGTAGCATATTTTGTCTAGGATTGAATTCAGTCCTTTAATGGAGGTTGCTGTTAATCAAGTATAAAATATCATACAACAGAAGACATGATAAAGGCAGTAGCTGGCATTGTGGATGCTGGGGAAAGAGTGATCTGGGAAAAATCAAGCGACAGTGGCAATTTAGCAGAAGCTCAAAAGAGGCAGGATGGGTCATGGGCCTGTGTCATTGAAACAGAGCATGCATTTTAGTGTTTACCATTTTTTAGATCGACCCTTCCCTTCTGATGAGGCTCCCCTTAGCTAGAAAGCCAAAACTCTGTTTTCATTTCCTTCCTCTTGTCCTTTGCCTTCCTTCATCCCCCAAAGAGGATGGCCCAACACCAGCTCAGCCCACACTTAATAACCTCCCACATCCATACACACCACCCCATGTCCTCATCGAGAAGAAAGCCCCTGAGTAATTCCTGAGCCGCATCACCAGTGTCCTGACAGTTACTCTGTGTCCCTCCAGCTCTCCCTGAGGTTTCGGTGGATGACCTGCACCGTGATAGGACAGAAGAAAAGCCCCCGTGGATCCCCAAGGCAAGCTGGATTTTTTTCTGGTCTGAGATAGAAATATTGCTTTATTTCTCTTTCAATAGAATTAAGTTATGTATATTTGAGGGTATTCCTTCCAGATACATACAATTCCCTTGGTTGGGAGAATGTGGAGTGAGAGTCTATTACCAACTCATGGTGCCTGATTCCACAGGACATTACAATTGACAGCATCCATTACAGCCTGTAGAGTACGGAGCTCTCTCTCCTGCAGCGATTTTTCCTCTAGGCAAAGAATTCTATAATTTCCAACCTAAATGGACTTGGAAGTTCCATCCTCCCAGCCAAGTTCTTGCCTTTCAGCCTGAGTAGGTTTGCTCTGATAACCCTTGCTGGGTTCCCTGGACCACTGTTTCTTATCAGGTTTTCTACTGTCAGCAAATGAACAAAAGACCTGAGCATCACTGTGATCTTATCCTCATAGTGTTTTCTCTTCTGTAATTGCAGGTGGCCTTCCCAGAAGGTGAAAACGGTATGTATTCTGGAATCAGTCACTTGGGGAGGAAGAACTTTGAAGATGAGAAAGTGGGACATTCTTGCTGGTTTTAGTGTAGAGGGCAAACTGATTCCAAATTTGTGCTGGGAATGAGAGTAGGGGTCCTGGTGATAGAAAGTGATTTACAAGTAATGTGACCAATTACTATAGTCCCAGGAAGAAGCTGTATTACGGTTAAGTGGTGTAGGTTTGTGTGCATGAGACTGGGTTTGTCTGTATGTGAAATGAGTGGTATGACTCTGTGTGTGTATGTGAACTTTTTGTGTTGTGTTTCCCTTGATTTATGTTCCCCTAAACGTCACTGTTACTGGTGCCAACTTTCTAGAAAATATTCCCATCACTGCATCATGAATGGGTATGGATATAAAAGTAAATAAACTGTACACTTTCAGTGTGTGCATTGATTTTATACCAAGTGAGCCTCATTTAACCTGGAAAACAAATCCTATCACCACCCAGGCAAATGTTTACTGGATTATTATTATTATTATTATTATTTGGCTGTGTTGGGTCTTCGTTGCAGTGCGCGGGCTTCTCATTTCGGTGGCTTCTGTTCTTCCAGAGCGCAGGCTCTAGGTGCATGGGCTTCAATAGTTGTGGCACGTGGGCTGAGTAGTTGTGACTTGCGGGCTCTAGAGCACAGGCTTAGTAGTTGTGGTGCACGGACTTAGTTGCTCCATGGCTGGATTCTTAATGAACAAAACTGGGTTTCAGCATGCCTACTACTGGGTCAATTACAACTTCATTTAATAAGAAATCTCATCTCTTAGTAGGTCTCATAGCATTCTGAATGGTTATGATACATCTCTCTGCCACTTCCCTCATTCTAACTGTTTCCTATTAGAGCCTCGGGATGAGTCCTCCCCCCTTACCTGAAGCACCTAGTGCTAGGCAGGCCTCCTTCCTTTTGCAGGGAGCCCATGCTTGTACCCACATGCCACACCCACTTCTGGAGGAGTCCGAGAAAGAAGGAGCCTCCAGGAGTAGATGGAGGAAATTCACTCCACCTTTCTCCTTTGAGGGTAATATTCACTATCGGATTCTGTGCTAAGGAAACAAAATGTCCTTCTCCTGTGGAAAGTCTGTCTTCCATCACTTGTGGCGGCCCTGTTTCTGTGTGCTGGGCAAGAAATACTGCATACAGTGAAGACAGAACCAAGAGATCTACCCCAGGGATTGAGCTCAGGGTAGGCACTGGCTCTGTCTGTCCTGTCCGTGATCCATCATTCATCATGGTTGTGACTCTTGGACAGTCACTTATCTCTCTAAATTTCCACACCCTCCACCATAACATATGGGTTACAGCCCCCACTTTGCCCTCCCCTTCACCCCCAACAGGGCTGGGTGTCAGACATGGTAATGGATATTCTCCATGAGCTGTAAAGCATTGTTCCCATGAAAGAGCTGAAGAGTAAGCTTGAATCCCCCTTTACTTGGAGCCGTCAAATCCCTTCTCTCCTTTCAACAGCTACGAAATATCCAGCTTCTTCTTGCCATCATTCAGGATTGAACACTTATAGAGCATTTGTGAAGCACCGGTCCTTTATTTTTCAAACATTTTACCGGTATTCAATCATTTTTGGCCACATGACATAATGCTAACAGTAGGCCATATTAACATTTCTACATCTCAGAACAGGGAACTGAGGCAAAGAGGGATCTACATATCTTTCCCAAGTACATGCTTCTTCTAAACGGGATTTGAATCCAGTCCGTCAGTCATGGTACCAATGGTTTGCCGAGTTTCTAGACATTCTCAGTTAAATAAAGATATTTGCCCACAAAACCTGTCTGTTGGGTGTTTTCACTGCATACCAAACTGCAAGATCTTCCTAAGTCCAACTTTGATTCAGGAGGCTCTGCTGGGCCGCTGGTGAGGAAAGGGACCAAAGGATTGAACTGTGAATAAATTATTGCTAATTTCCCCATGGTCTTCTGCCAGCAAGATGTCAATAGTTGTCTGTATTGTAATGCATTTCCCAGGATGCTGCTCCCAGAATGCGAGAAGAAGAAACACTCATCAGACGTCAAGTATATCAACCCCAGGCTGGCTGAAAAAGATCCACATCCGGCCACATTTTAGGATGCACCCTATAAATGACCCAGCTGAAGGTACTGTGGAAAATGTCTCATTCGGTTCACTCAAGAATAATTATTCTAGTTGATTCAGTGCCTCATATTGAAGAAAAAGCTATGAAATATTAAGCAGTATTCTTCTTTTATTCCATGTGTTCAAATTGAAACTTACTAAGCCAGCTGGTACTGTTTTAACCATGGAAGTAAACATGCATTTATGTATTTATTTATTTGTTTATTTATGTTTTGAATTTTATTTTTTTATTAGTTTCTGCTTTATAACAAAGTGAATCAGTCATACATATACATCTGTTCCCACATCCCTTCCCTCATGCATCTCCCTCCCTCCCACCCTCCCCATCCCACCCCTCCAGGCGGTCACAAAGCACCGAGCTGATCTCCCTGTGCTCTGAGGCATGCATTTAAAATTCAACATTTGGTTCATGTTTAAGAGGGAAGATGTTCTCTAGTTATGGTTTAGACTTTAGCTGATTTTTGAACGTCAGCAACAACACATCCCTCCCTGAAACCATGTTTTGAGATTTCTTTAAATTATTAGACATTATTTAGAACAGGATTATATTGACATAAAAGTTGTACATGCAATACAGAAAATACCTGTATCCTATCACTCCAGTTTCAGCTATTAATAATATATAGCATAGGTGAAGTACATTTGTTACGATTAGTGAAACAATGTAAGTATATTTTTACTAATGAAAAGTCCATAGTTCACCTCAGAGTCACACCTTGTGTTGTTATATGCAATGATATTTGAAATATGTACAATATTATTTGTCACCATTATGGTGCCATACAGAAATGTGTACACGAATGTTCATAGTCACATTATTCTTAGTAGCCAAAAGATAGAAACAATCCAAAGTCCATGAGGTGATGAATGGATAAATAAAATGTGATATATACATAGAATGGAATAATTTTCAAACATAAAAAGGAATTAAAGATTGACTTATGCTACAAAATGAATGATCCAAATAGTATAAAAAGTATATTATTGTTAGTGAAATAAGGCAGGCGCAGAAAGTCAAATATTATATGATTCCTCTTGTATGAGGTACTTAGTGTAGGCAAACTCACAGACACCGGAAGTAGAAATTACCAAGGTCAGGAGGCAGGAGTAAGGTGGATTATGATTTAATGGGTACAGAGGTTACGTTGAAATGATGAAAAAGATTAAGATGTAGATTGTGTTGATGGGTACACAGCATTGTGAAAGTAAGAAATGCTAGTGAAGTGTATACTTAAAAATTATGAAAAGCATAAATATGTATATTTCCTCACAATAAAATAAGTCAAAAATCCAACAGAATGGACGATGAATGAAGGAGCAACATATTTGATTAGAAAGAAGCTGAAAGAGTCTTGTAACATTTCAAGAAGAAGGGGGATTTGGAGGGACTTTGAAATGGGCAGAGGGGCCGTGGGACTCTATACTGAAACATAGTGCAATGTTAGTGTTTAAGCTTTTTCAGACTGACACTTTCAAATTGATTAGGTTCCCTACAGCTAGAAAGCTAAAGGTTCTCTTCCTCATTTCTGAAATGTTCCTCCCCTTTGCCTTCCTCCACCCACCAGGGAGGTTTGTCCAACAGCACCTCAGTCCACACTCAGTAACCACCTGCATCCATACACTCCCACCCTGTGTCCACATTAACGAGGCTCTCTGAGTAATTCCTGAGCAGCATCACCAGTGTCCTGACACTTACTCTGTGTCCTCCTAGAGCCCCCTGAGGACCTGTTGGAGAAACTGCCCCATGTGAGGACAATTAAAGTGGCTCCTGCTACCTCCAGGGTAAGCTCCCCTTATTTATCAGAGATTAAAAGTTTGCTTCATTTCTTTCTTTTCCAATTGATTTCAGATCTGAAGATCTACAATATTCAAGACAGCTGATGTATACAATTTTGCTTGGTTGGATGAATGCTGAGTGAAGGTCTTTCCCAACAGATAACTCATTCAAAAGGCCATTTAAAAAATGGCAACATCAGTTAGAAACTGTAGAGTCAGACACACTTTCCTCAGCAGGAAATTTCCCTCCTTGAAATAGACTTTTGTATTTGCTCCTCAAAGTGGACCTGAGAGATCTTCCAGGCAAAGCTCCAGCCTTTCCCACAGCTGTCTTCTCTGGTTTCTTTTGGGGCCATTGACTCAACAACCGTTTCCCATTTGGTTTTCTGAGGACAAAAAAAGAGATGAAATACCTGTGTCCACAGAGCACAGGATGCTGAGATCCTTACACTGTTTTCTCTTCTCTAATCACAGGTGGATTGGACAGCAAACAAAACCGGTATGTATTCAGAGTTCACCCCTGTGCTGAGGAACAATCTAGATGATGAAGAAGGTGGGACTCTCTTGCTGGCTTTGCTTGGAGAGACACCCTGATTCAGGGTCCCTACAGGGATGAGGGCTGGGGGTATAGAGCTAGAGAGTGATTTCCCAGTAAAGAGCCGTGCCCAAGTTCTATGGTCCTGGAAGTAACTGCATCATTTAGAGGATGTGAGTTTGTGTGTATCAGGGTTGGGGTGGGGTCCATGTGTGAGCCTATGTGGTGTGATTGTGAACCTGCATGCGTGAGCGTGTGTGTGTTTCCTCAGGAGATATTTCCCTCTTACACAGCACAATTCACCTGTCAACAAAGCTCATCACCACTGCACACTGTCTGTACACTACCTTGTTCTTCCCTCGACACAGCTGTTGCCCAGATTTGGTTAATATTCCTTTTCCTCAGAAGGAGATGGTGCAGAGATAAATGTTCTCAGCTCTTGACCTCCTAAGTGGAAAAGCCAAACTGAGAACCCAGGGGTGGGTCCCAATGTGGGTGCTCTGGATCCCTGACCTGCACTTACCACTCAGCCAAGGGATCCTCAGTCATGGAGCAAGGGAGTCCCTGCATCCGTATCCTTGGCTGGAAGTCCTCGCATCTCCAAAGGTCCAGACCCTGCCCATCAGGTGGCCTTAGTGGTCACAGAATCCAGGGTAGCTATGGGTGGACTTATCAGTTGACTTTGGCACAGTCATTAATGTGAAATTCACCTCAGGACCTGCATTCTCCTGGTCAGCTCACAGATTCTGAGAGGTGTGAGACCCCATGTATACAGTACAGGTCATATCTGTCAGTGCTGGTGTCATTGCTTAAACAAGGCCAGAAGCAGATAAGAATCAGGGAGCTATTTTATTGTATTGGATAACATTACCATAAGCCTTAGAATTGGTCAATTGCTGTAGCCCACACCCAAGGACTCAAAGTGGAACCCGACTGTTAGCCTGTACACTTCTCCTGCGCAGCTGGGTTAGAGACAGGCTGTGCTCAGTCCGGGCTCCCTCTTCATAACGAAGTGTCCCACTTATGGAACAGCTCCCTAGAGTATGGACAGCCCCTGACTCAGTGGGCATACGTACATTGTATAGAAAACAAAGACTGGGAGAAAAATATGATACGATTGATAGTGGCTGTATCTAAATGGTAGGATTTCAGTTTTGTCAAATCTTGTGTATTTGATTTTCTTTAAGACAAGTGATTAGTGAATAAATGTAGCATATTTTGTCTAGGATTCAATTCAGTCCTTTAATGGAGGTTGCTGTTAATCAAGTATAAAATATCATACAACAGAAGACATGATAAAGGCAGTAGCTGGCATTGTGGATGCTGTGGAAAGAGTGATCTGGGAAAAATCAAGCGACAGTGGCAATTTAGCAGAAGCTCAAAAGAGGCAGGATGGGTCATGGGCCTGTGTCATTGAAACAGAGCATGCATTTTAGCGTTTACCATTTTTTAGATCGACCCTACCCTTCTGATGAGGCTCCCCTTAGCTAGAAAGCCAAAACTCTGTTTTCATTTCCTTCCTCTTGTCCTTTGCCTTCCTTCATCCCCCAAAGAGGATGGCCCAACACCAGCTCAGCCCACACTTACTAACCTCCCACATCCATACACACCACCCTATGTCCTCATCGAGAAGAAAGCCCCTGAGTATTTCCTGAGCCGCATCACCAGTGTCCTGACAGTTACTCTGTGTCCCTCCAGCTCTCCCTGAGGTTTCGGTGGATGACCTGCACCGTGATAGGACAGAAGAAAAGCCCCCGTGGATCCCCAAGGCAAGCTGGATTTTTTTCTGGTCTGAGATAGAAATATTGCTTTATTTCTCTTTCAATAGAATTAAGTTATGTATATTTGAGGGTATTCCTTCCAGATACATACAATTCCCTTGGTTGGGAGAATGTGGAGTGAGAGTCTATTACCAACTCATGGTGCCTGATTCCACAGGACATTACAATTGACAGCATCCATTACAGCCTGTAGAGTACGGAGCTCTCTCTCCTGCAGCGATTTTTCCTCTAGGCAAAGAATTCTATAATTTCCAACCTAAATGGACTTGGAAGTTCCATCCTCCCAGCCAAGTTCTTGCCTTTCAGCCTGAGTAGGTTTGCTCTGATAACCCTTGCTGGGTTCCCTGGACCACTGTTTCTTATCAGGTTTTCTACTGTCAGCAAATGAACAAAAGACCTGAGCATCACTGTGATCTTATCCTCATAGTGTTTTCTCTTCTGTAATTGCAGGTGGCCTTCCCAGAAGGTGAAAACGGTATGTATTCTGGAATCAGTCACTTGGGGAGGAAGAACTTTGAAGATGAGAAAGTGGGACATTCTTGCTGGTTTTAGTGTAGAGGGCAAACTGATTCCAAATTTGTGCTGGGAATGAGAGTAGGGGTCCTGGTGATAGAAAGTGATTTACAAGTAATGTGACCAATTACTATAGTCCCAGGAAGAAGCTGTATTACGGTTAAGTGGTGTAGGTTTGTGTGCATGAGACTGGGTTTGTCTGTATGTGAAATGAGTGGTATGACTCTGTGTGTGTATGTGAACTTTTTGTGTTGTGTTTCCCTTGATTTATGTTCCCCTAAACGTCACTGTTACTGGTGCCAACTTTCTAGAAAATATTCCCATCACTGCATCATGAATGGGTATGGATATAAAAGTAAATAAACTGTACACTTTCAGTGTGTGCATTGATTTTATACCAAGTGAGCCTCATTTAACCTGGAAAACAAATCCTATCACCACCCAGGCAAATGTTTACTGGATTATTATTATTATTATTATTATTTGGCTGTGTTGGGTCTTCGTTGCAGTGCGCGGGCTTCTCATTTCGGTGGCAGCCTAGAGCATGGGCTCTAGGTGCATGGGCTTCAATAGTTGTGGCACGTGGGCTGAGTAGTTGTGACTTGCGGGCTCTAGAGCACAGGCTTAGTAGTTGTGGTGCACGGACTTAGTTGCTCCATGGCTGGATTCTTAATGAACAAAACTGGGTTTCAGCATGCCTACTACTGGGTCAATTACAACTTCATTTAATAAGAAATCTCATCTCTTAGTAGGTCTCATAGCATTCTGAATGGTTATGATACATCTCTCTGCCACTTCCCTCATTCTAACTGTTTCCTATTAGAGCCTCGGGATGAGTCCTCCCCCCTTACCTGAAGCACCTAGTGCTAGGCAGGCCTCCTTCCTTTTGCAGGGAGCCCATGCTTGTACCCACATGCCACACCCACTTCTGGAGGAGTCCGAGAAAGAAGGAGCCTCCAGGAGTAGATGGAGGAAATTCACTCCACCTTTCTCCTTTGAGGCTAATATTCACTATCGGATTCTGTGCTAAGGAAACAAAATGTCCTTCTCCTGTGGAAAGTCTGTCTTCCATCACTTGTGGCGGCCCTGTTTCTGTGTGCTGGGCAAGAAATAGTGCATACAGTGAAGACAGAACGAAGAGATCTACCCCAGGGATTGAGCTCAGTGTAGGCACTGGCTCTGTCTGTCCTGTCCGTGATCCATCATTCATCATGGTTGTGACTCTTGGACAGTCACTTATCTCTCTAAATTTCCACACCCTCCACCATAACATATGGGTTACAGCCCCCACTTTGCCCTCCCCTTCACCCCCAACAGGGCTGGGTGTCAGACATGGTAATGGATATTCTCCATGAGCTGTAAAGCATTGTTCCCATGAAAAAGCTGAAGAGTAAGCTTGAATCCCCCTTTACTTGGAGCCGTCAAATCCCTTCTCTCCTTTCAACAGCTACGAAATATCCAGCTTCTTCTTGCCATCATTCAGGATTGAACACTTATAGAGCATTTGTGAAGCACCGGTCCTTTATTTTTCAAACATTTTACCGGTATTCAATCATTTTTGGCCACATGACATAATGCTAAAAGTAGGCCATATTAACATTTCTACATCTCAAAACAGGGAACTGAGGCAAAGAGGGATCTACATATCTTTCCCAAGTACATGCTTCTTCTAAACGGGATTTGAATCCAGTCCGTCAGTCATGGTCCCAATGGTTTGCTGAGTTTCTAGACATCCTCAGTTAAATAAAGATATTTGCCCACAAAACCTGTCTGTTGGGTGTTTTCACTGCATACCAAACTGCAAGATCTTCCTAAGTCCAACTTTGATTCAGGAGGCTCTGCTGGGCAGCTGGTGAGGAAAGGGACCAAAGGACTGAACTGTGAATAAATTATTGCTAATTTCCCCATGGTCTTCTGCCAGCAAGATGTCAATAGTTGTCTGTATTGTAATGCATTTCCCAGGATGCTGCTCCCAGAATGCGAGAAGAAGAAACACTCATCAGAGGTCAAGTATATCAACCCCAGGCTGGCTGAAAAAGATCCGCATCCGGCCACATTTTAGGATGCACCCTATAAATGACCCAGCTGAAGGTACTGTGGAAAATGTCTCATTCGGTTCACTCAAGAATAATTATTCTAGTTGATTCAGTGCCTCATATTGAAGAAAAAGCTATGAAATATTAAGCAGTATTCTTCTTTTATTCCATGTGTTCAAATTGAAACTTACTAAGCCAGCTGGTACTGTTTTAACCATGGAAGTAAACATGCATTTATGTATTTATTTATTTGTTTATTTATGTTTTGAATTTTATTTTTTTATTAGTTTCTGCTTTATAACAAAGTGAATCAGTCATACATATACATCTGTTCCCACATCCCTTCCCTCATGCATCTCCCTCCCTCCCACCCTCCCCATCCCACCACTCCAGGCGGTCACAAAGCACCGAGCTGATCTCCCTGTGCTCTGAGGCATGCATTTAAAATTCAACATTTGGTTCATGTTTAAGAGGGAAGATGGTCTCTAGTTATGGTTTAGACATTAGCTGATTTTTGAACGTCAGCAACAACACATCCCTCCCTGAAACCATGTTTTGAGATTTCTTTAAATTATTAGACATTATTTAGAACAGGATTATATTGACATAAAAGTTGTACATGCAATACAGAAAATACCTGTATCCTATCACTCCAGTTTCAGCTATTAATAATATATAGCATAGGTGAAGTACATTTGTTACGATTAGTGAAACAATGTAAGTATATTTTTACTAATGAAAAGTCCATAGTTCACCTCAGAGTCACACCTTGTGTTGTTATATGCAATGATATTTGAAATATGTACAATATTATTTGTCACCATTATGGTGCCATACAGAAATGTGTACACGAATGTTCATAGTCGCATTATTCTTAGTAGCCAAAAGATAGAAACAATCCAAAGTCCATGAGGTGATGAATGGATAAATAAAATGTGATATATACATAATATGGAATAATTTTCAAACATAAAAAGGAATTAAAGATTGACTTATGCTACAAAATGAATGATCCAAATAATATAAAAAGTATATTATTGGTAGTGAAATAAGGCAGGCGCAGAAAGTCAAATATTATATGATTCCTCTTGTATGAGGTACCTAGTGTAGGCAAATTCACAGACACCGGAAGTAGAAATTACCAAGGTCAGGAGGCAGGAGTAAGGTGGATTATGATTTAATGGGTACAGAGGTTACGTTGAAATGATGAAAAAGATTAAGATGTAGATTGTGTTGATGGGTACACAGCATTGTGAAAGTAAGAAATGCTAGTGAAGTGTATACTTAAAAATTATGAAAAGCATAAATATGTATATTTCCTCACAATAAAATAAGTCAAAAATCCAACAGAATGGACGATGAATGAAGGAGCAACATATTTGATTAGAAAGAAGCTGAAAGAGTCTTGTAACATTTCAAGAAGAAGGGGGATTTGGAGGGACTTTGAAATGGGCAGAGGGGCCGTGGGACTCTATACTGAAACATAGTGCAATGTTAGTGTTTAAGCTTTTTCAGACTGACACTTTCAAATTGATTAGGTTCCCTACAGCTAGAAAGCTAAAGGTTCTCTTCCTCATTTCTGAAATGTTCCTCCCCTTTGCCTTCCTCCACCCACCAGGGAGGTTTGTCCAACAGCACCTCAGTCCACACTCAGTAACCACCTGCATCCATACACTCCCACCCTGTGTCCACATTAACGAGGCTCTCTGAGTAATTCCTGAGCAGCATCACCAGTGTCCTGACACTTACTCTGTGTCCTCCTAGAGCCCCCTGAGGACCTGTTGGAGAAACTGCCCCATGTGAGGACAATTAAAGTGGCTCCTGCTACCTCCAGGGTAAGCTCCCCTTATTTATCAGAGATTAAAAGTTTGCTTCATTTCTTTCTTTTCCAATTGATTTCAGATCTGAAGATCTACAATGTTCAAGACAGCTGATGTATACAATTTTGCTTGGTTGGATGAATGCTGAGTGAAGGTCTTTCCCAACAGATAACTCATTCAAAAGGCCATTTAAAAAATGGCAACATCAGTTAGAAACTGTAGAGTCAGACACACTTTCCTCAGCAGGAAATTTCCCTCCTTGAAATAGACTTTTGTATTTGCTCCTCAAAGTGGACCTGAGAGATCTTCCAGGCAAAGCTCCAGCCTTTCCCACAGCTGTCTTCTCTGGTTTCTTTTGGGGCCATTGACTCAACAGCAGTTTCCCATTTGGTTTTCTGAGGACAAAAAAAGAGATGAAATACCTGTGTCCACAGAGCACAGGATGCTGAGATCCTTACACTGTTTTCTCTTCTCTAATCACAGGTGGATTGGACAGCAAACAAAACCCGTATGTATTCAGAGTTCACCCCCGTGCTGAGGAACAATCTAGATGATGAAGAAGGTGGGACTCTCTTGCTGGCTTTGCTTGGAGAGACACCCTGATTCAGGGTCCCTACAGGGATGAGGGCTGGGGGTGTAGAGCTAGAGAGTGATTTCCCAGTAAAGAGCCGTGCCCAAGTTCTATGGTCCTGGAAGTAACTGCATCATTTAGAGGATGTGGGTTTGTGTGTATCAGGGTTGGGGTGGGGTCCATGTGTGAGCCTATGTGGTGTGATTGTGAACCTGCATGCGTGAGCGTGTGTGTGTTTCCTCAGGAGATATTTCCCTCTTACACAGCACAATTCACCTGTCAACAAAGCTCATCACCACTGCACACTGTCTGTACACTACCTTGTTCTTCCCTCAACACAGCTGTTGCCCAGATTTGGTTAATATTCCTTTTCCTCAGAAGGAGATGGTGCAGAGATAAATGTTCTCAGCTCTTGACCTCCTAAGTGGAAAAGCCAAACTGAGAACCCAGGGGTGGGTCCCAATGTGGGTGCTCTGGATCCCTGACCTGCACTTACCACTCAGCCAAGGGATCCTCAGTCATGGAGCAAGGGAGTCCCTGCATCCATATCCTTGGCTGGAAGTCCTAGCATCTCCAAAGGTCCAGACCCTGCCCATCAGGTGGCCTTAGTGGTCACAGAATCCAGGGCAGCTATGGGTGGACTTATCAGTTGACTTTGGCACAGTCATTAATGTGAAATTCACCTCAGGACCTGCATTCTCCTGGTCAGCTCACAGATTCTGAGAGGTGTGAGACCCCATGTATACAGTACAGGTCATATCTGTCAGTGCTGGTGTCATTGCTTAAACAAGGCCAAAAGCAGATAAGAATCAGGGAGCTATTTTATTGTATTGGATAACATTACCATAAGCCTTAGAATTGGTCAATTGCTGTAGCCCACACCCAAGGACTCAAAGTGGAACCCGACTGTTAGCCTGTACACTTCTCCTGCGCAGCTGGGTTAGAGACAGGCTGTGCTCAGTCCGGGCTCCCTCTTCATAATGAAGTGTCCCACTTATGGAACAGCTCCCTAGAGTATGGACAGCCCCTGACTCAGTGGGCATACGTACATTGTATAGAAAACAAAGACTGGGAGAAAAATATGATACGATTGATAGTGGCTGTATCTAAATGGTAGGATTTCAGTTTTGTCAAATCTTGTGTATTTGATTTTCTTTAAGACAAGTGATTAGTGAATAAATGTAGCATATTTTGTCTAGGATTGAATTCAGTCCTTTAATGGAGGTTGCTGTTAATCAAGTATAAAATATCATACAACAGAAGACATGATAAAGGCAGTAGCTGGCATTGTGGATGCTGGGGAAAGAGTGATCTGGGAAAAATCAAGCGACAGTGGCAATTTAGCAGAAGCTCAAAAGAGGCTGGATGGGTCATGGGCCTGTGTCATTGAAACAGAGCATGCATTTTAGTGTTTACCATTTTTTAGATCGACCCTTCCCTTCTGATGAGGCTCCCCTTAGCTAGAAAGCCAAAACTCTGTTTTCATTTCCTTCCTCTTGTCCTTTGCCTTCCTTCATCCCCCAAAGAGGATGGCCCAACACCAACTCAGCCCACACTTACTAACCTCCCACATCCATACACACCACCCCATGTCCTCATCGAGAAGAAAGCCCCTGAGTAATTCCTGAGCCGCATCACCAGTGTCCTGACAGTTACTCTGTGTCCCTCCAGCTCTCCCTGAGGTTTCGGTGGATGACCTGCACCGTGATAGGACAGAAGAAAAGCCCCCGTGGATCCCCAAGGCAAGCTGGATTTTTTTCTGGTCTGAGATAGAAATATTGCTTTATTTCTCTTTCAATAGAATTAAGTTATGTATATTTGAGGGTATTCCTTCCAGATACATACAATTCCCTTGGTTGGGAGAATGTGGAGTGAGAGTCTATTACCAACTCATGGTGCCTGATTCCACAGGACATTACAATTGACAGCATCCATTACAGCCTGTAGAGTACGGAGCGCTCTCTCCTGCAGCGATTTTCCTTTAGGCAAAGAATTCTGTAATTTCCAACCTAAATGGACTTGGAAGTTCCATCCTCCCAGCCAAGTTCTTGCGTTTCAGCCTGAGTAGGTTTGCTCTGATAACCCTTGCTGGGTTCCCTGGACCACTGTTTCTTATCAGGTTTTCTACTGTCAGCAAATGAACAAAAGACCTGAGCATCACTGTGATCTTATCCTCATAGTGTTTTCTCTTCTGTAATTGCAGGTGGCCTTCCCAGAAGGTGAAAACGGTATGTATTCTGGAATCAGTCACTTGGGGAGGAAGAACTTTGAAGATGAGAAAGTGGGACATTCTTGCTGGTTTTAGTGTAGAGGGCAACCTGATTCCAAATTTGTGCTGGGAGTGAGAGTAGGGGTCCTGGTGATAGAAAGTGATTTACAAGTAATGTGACCAATTACTATAGTCCCAGGAAGAAGCTGTATTACGGTTAAGTGGTGTAGGTTTGTGTGCATGAGACTGGGTGTGTCTGTATGTGAAATGAGTGGTATGACTCTGTGTGTGTATGTGAACTTTTTGTGTTGTGTTTCCCTTGATTTATGTTCCCCTAAACGTCACTGTTACTGGTGCCAACTTTCTAGAAAATATTCCCATCACTGCATCATGAATGGGTATGGATATAAAAGTAAATAAACTGTACACTTTCAGTGTGTGCATTGATTTTATACCAAGTGAGCCTCATTTAACCTGGAAAACAAATCCTATCACCACCCAGGCAAATGTTTACTGGATTATTATTATTATTATTATTATTATTTGGCTGTGTTGGGCCTTCGTTGCAATGCGTGGGCTTCTCATTTCGGTGGCTTCTGTTGTTCCAGAGCATGGGCTCTAGGTGCATGGGCTTCAATAGTTGTGGCACGTGGGCTGAGTAGTTGTGACTTGCGGGCTCTAGAGCACAGGCTTAGTAGTTGTGGTGCACGGACTTAGTTACTCCATGGCTGGATTTTTAATGAACAAAACTGGGTTTCAGCATGCCTACTACTGGGTCAATTACAACTTCATTTAATAAGAAATCTCATCCCTTAGTAGGTCTCATAGCATTCTGAATGGTTATGATACATCTCTCTGCCACTTCCCTCATTCTAACTGTTTCCTATTAGAGCCTCGGGATGAGTCCTCCCCCCTTACCTGAAGCACCTAGTGCTAGGCAGGCCTCCTTCCTTTTGCAGGGAGCCCATGCTTGTACCCACATGCCACACCCAGTTCTGGAGGAGTCCGAGAAAGAAGGAGCCTCCAGGTGTAGATGGAGGAAATTCACTCCACCTTTCTCCTTTGAGGCTAATATTCACTATCGGATTCTTTGCTAAGGAAACGAAATGTCCTTCTCCTGTGGAAAGTCTGTCTTCCATCACTTGTGCCGGCCCTGTTTCTGTGTGCTGGGCAAGAAACACTGCATACAGTGAAGACAGAACCAAGAGATCTACCCCAGGGATTGAGCTCAGGGTAGGCACTGGCTCTGTCTGTCCTGTCCGTGAACCATCATTCATCATGGTTGTGACTCTTGGACAGTCACTTATCTCTCTAAATTTCCACACCCTCCACCATAACATATGGGTTACAGTCCCCACTTTGCCCTCCCCTTCACCCCCAACTGGGCTGGGTGTCAGACATGGTAATGGATATTCTCCATGAGCTGTAAAGCATTGTTCCCATGAAAAAGCTGAAGAGTAAGCTTGAATCCCCCTTTACTTGGAGCCGTCAAATCCCTTCTCTCCTTTCAACAGCTACGAAATATCCAGCTTCTTCTTGCCATCATTCAGGATTGAACACTTATAGAGCATTTGTGAAGCACCGGTCCTTTAGTTTTCAAACATTTTACCGGTATTCAATCATTTTTGGCCACATGACATAATGCTAAAAGTAGGCCATATTAACATTTCTACATCTCAGAACAGGGAACTGAGGCAAAGAGGGATCTACGTATCTTTCCCAAGTACATGCTTCTTCTAAACGGGATTTAAATCCAGTCCGTCAGTCATGGTCCCAATGGTTTGCTGAGTTTCTAGACATCCTCAGTTAAATAAAGATATTTGCCCACAAAACCTGTCTGTTGGGTGTTTTCACTGCATACCAAACTGCAAGATCTTCCTAAGTCCAACTTTGATTCAGGAGGCTCTGCTGGGCAGCTGGTGAGGAAAGGGACCAAAGGATTGAACTGTGAATAAATTATTGCTAATTTCCCCATGGTCTTCTGCCAGCAAGATGTCAATAGTTGTCTCTATTGTAATGCATTTCCCAGGATGCTGCTCCCAGAATGCGAGAAGAAGAAACACTCATCAGAGGTCAAGAATATCAACCCCAGGCTGGCTGAAAAAGATCCGCCTCCGGCCACATTTTAGGATGCACCCTATAAATGACCCAGCTGAAGGTACTGTGGAAAATGTCTCATTCGGTTCACTCAAGAATAATTATTCTAGTTGATTCAGTGCCTCATATTGAAGAAAAAGCTATGAAATATTAAGCAGTATTCTTCTTTTATTCCATGTGTTCAAATTGAAACTTACTAAGCCAGCTGGTACTGTTTTAACCATGGAAGTAAACATGCATTTATGTATGAATTTATTCATTTATTTATTTATTGAATTTTATTTTTTTATTAGTTTCTGCTTTATAACAAAGTGAATCAGTCATACATATACATCTGTTCCCACATCCCTTCCCTCATGCATCTCCCTCCCTCCCACCCTCCCCATCCCACCCCTCCAGGCGGTCACAAAGCACCGAGCTGATCTCCCTGTGCTCTGAGGCATGCATTTAAAATTCAACATTTGGTTCATGTTTAAGAGGGAAGATGGTCTCTAGTTATGGTTTAGACATTAGCTGATTTTTGAACGTCAGCAACAACACATCCCTCCCTGAAACCATGTTTTGAGATTTCTTTAAATTATTAGACATTATTTAGAACAGGATTATATTGACATAAAAGTTGTACATGCAATACAGAAAATACCTGTATCCTATCACTCCAGTTTCAGCTATTAATAATATATAGCATAGGTGAAGTACATTTGTTACAATTAGTGAAACAATGTAAGTATATTTTTACTAATGAAAAGTCCATAGTTCACCTCAGAGTCACACCTTGTGTTGTTATATGCAATGATATTTGAAATATGTACAATATTATTTGTCACCATTATGGTGCCATACAGAAATGTGTACACTAATGTTCATAGTCGCATTATTCTTAGTAGCCAAAAGATAGAAACAATCCAAAGTCCATGAGGTGATGAATGGATAAATAAATTGTGATATATACATAGAATGGAATAATTTTCAAACATAAAAAGGAATTAAAGATTGACTTATGCTACAAAATGAATGATCCAAATAATATAAAAAATATATTATTGTTAGTGAAATAAGGCAGGCGCAGAAAGTCAAATATTATATGATTCCTCTTGTATGAGGTACCTAGTGTAGGCAAACTCACAGACACCGGAAGTAGAAATTACCAAGGTCAGGAGGCAGGAGTAAGGTGGATTATGATTTAATGGGTACAGAGGTTACGTTGAAATGATGAAAAAGATTAAGATGTAGATTGTGTTGATGGGTACACAGCATTGTGAAAGTAAGAAATGCTAGTGAAGTGTATACTTAAAAATTATGAAAAGCATAAATATGTATATTTCCTCACAATAAAATAAGTCAAAAATCCAACAGAATGGACGATGAATGAAGGAACAACATATTTGATTAGAAGGAAGCTGAAAGAGTCTTGTAACATTTCAAGAAGAAGGGGGATTTGGAGGGACTTTGAAATGGGCAGAGGGGCCGTGGGACTCTATACTGAAACATAGTGCAATGTTAGTGTTTAAGCTTTTTCAGACTGACACTTTCAAATTGATTAGGTTCCCTACAGCTAGAAAGCTAAAGGTTCTCTTCCTCATTTCTGAAATGTTCCTCCCCTTTGCCTTCCTCCACCCACCAGGGAGGTTTGTCCAACAGCACCTCAGTCCACACTCAGTAACCACCTGCCTCCATACACTCCCACCCTGTGTCCACATTAACGAGGCTCTCTGAGTAATTCCTGAGCAGCATCACCAGTGTCCTGACAGTTACTCTGTGTCCCTCCAGCTCTCCCTGAGGTTTTGGTGGATGACCTGCACCGTGATAGGACAGAAGAAAAGCCCCCGTGGATCCCCAAGGCAAGCTGGATTTTTTTCTGGTCTGAGATAGAAATATTGCTTTATTTCTCTTTCAATAGAATTAAGTTATGTATATTTGAGGGTATTCCTTCCAGATACATACAATTCCCTTGGTTGGGAGAATGTGGAGTGAGAGTCTATTACCAACTCATGGTGCCTGATTCCACAGGACATTACAATTGACAGCATCCATTACAGCCTGTAGAGTACGGAGCGCTCTCTCCTGCAGCGATTTTTCCTCTAGGCAAAGAATTCTGTAATTTCCAACCTAAATGGACTTGGAAGTTCCATCCTCCCAGCCAAGTTCTTGCCTTTCAGCCTGAGTAGGTTTGCTCTGATAACCCTTGCTGGGTTCCCTGGACCACTGTTTCTTATCAGGTTTTCTACTGTCAGCAAATGAACAAAAGACCTGAGCATCACTGTGATCTTATCCTCATAGTGTTTTCTCTTCTGTAATTGCAGGTGGCCTTCCCAGAAGGTGAAAACGGTATGTATTCTGGAATCAGTCACTTGGGGAGGAAGAACTTTGAAGATGAGAAAGTGGGACATTCTTGCTGGTTTTAGTGTAGAGGGCAAACTGATTCCAAATTTGTGCTGGGAATGAGAGTGGGGTCCTGGTGATAGAAAGTGATTTACAAGTAATGTGACCAATTACTATAGTCCCAGGAAGAAGCTGTATTACGGTTAAGTGGTGTAGGTTTGTGTGCATGAGACTGGGTGTGTCTGTATGTGAAATGAGTGGTATGACTCTGTGTGTGTATGTGAACTTTTTGTGTTGTGTTTCCCTTGATTTATGTTCCCCTAAACATCACTGTTACTGGTGCCAACTTTCTAGAAAATATTCCCATCACTGCATCATGAATGGGTATGGATATAAAAGTAAATAAACTGTACACTTTCAGTGTGTGCATTGATTTTATACCAAGTGAGCCTCATTTAACCTGGAAAACAAATCCTATCACCACCCAGGCAAATGTTTACTGGATTATTATTATTATTATTATTATTTAGCTGTGTTGGGTCTTCGTTGCAGTGCGCGGGCTTCTCATTTCGGTGGCTTCTGTTGTTCCAGAGCATGGGCTCTAGGTGCATGGGCTTCAATAGTTGTGGCACGTGGGCTGAGTAGTTGTGACTTGCGGGCTCTAGAGCACAGGCTTAGTAGTTGTGGTGCACGGACTTAGTTGCTCCATGGCTGGATTCTTAATGAACAAAACTGGGTTTCAGCATGCCTACTACTGGGTCAATTACAACTTCATTTAATAAGAAATCTCATCTCTTAGTAGGTCTCATAGCATTCTGAATGGTTATGATACATCTCTCTGCCACTTCCCTCATTCTAACTGTTTCCTATTAGAGCCTTGGGATGAGTCCTCCCCCCTTACCTGAAGCACCTAGTGCTAGGCAGGCCTCCTTCCTTTTGCAGGTAGCCCATGCTTGTACCCACATGCCACACCCACTTCTGGAGGAGTCCGAGAAAGAAGGAGCCTCCAGGAGTAGATGGAGGAAATTCACTCCACCTTTCTCCTTTGAGGCTAATATTCACTATCGGATTCTGTGCTAAGGAAACGAAATGTCCTTCTCCTGTGGAAAGTCTGTCTTCCATCACTTGTGCCGGCCCTGTTTCTGTGTGCTGGGCAAGAAACACTGCATACAGTGAAGACAGAACCAAGAGATCTACCCCAGGGATTGAGCTCAGGGTAGGCACTGGCTCTGTCTGTCCTGTCCGTGATCCATCATTCATCATGGTTGTGACTCTTGGACAGTCACTTATCTCTCTAAATTTCCACACCCTCCACCATAACATATGGGTTACAGCCCCCACTTTGCCCTCCCCTTCACCCCCAACAGGGCTGGGTGTCAGACATGATAATGGATATTCTCCATGAGCTGTAAAGCATTGTTCCCATGAAAGAGCTGAAGAGTAAGCTTGAATCCCCCTTTACTTGGAGCCGTCAAATCCCTTCTCTCCTTTCAACAGCTACGAAATATCCAGCTTCTTCTTGCCATCATTCAGGATTGAACACTTATAGAGCATTTGTGAATCACCAGTCCTTTATTTTTCAAACATTTTACCGGTATTCAATCATTTTTGGCCACATGACATAATGCTAAAAGTAGGCCATATTAACATTTCTACATCTCAGAACAGGGAACTGAGGCAAAGAGGGATCTACATATCTTTCCCAAGTACATGCTTCTTCTAAACGGGATTTGAATCCAGTCCATCAGTCATGGTCCCAATGGTTTGCTGAGTTTCTAGACATTCTCAGTTAAATAAAGATATTTGCCCACAAAACCTGTCTGTTGGGTGTTTTCACTGCATACCAAACTGCAAGATCTTCCTAAGTCCAACTTTGATTCAGGAGGCTCTGCTGGGCAGCTGGTGAGGAAAGGGACCAAAGGATTGAACTGTGAATAAATTATTGCTAATTTCCCCATGGTCTTCTGCCAGCAAGATGTCAATAGTTGTCTCGATTGTAATGCATTTCCCAGGATGCTGCTCCCAGAATGCGAGAAGAAGAAACACTCATCAGAGGTCAAGTATATCAACCCCAGGCTGGCTGAAAAAGATCCGCATCTGGCCACATTTTAGGATGCACCCTATAAATGACCCAGCTGAAGGTACTGTGGAAAATGTCTCATTCGGTTCACTCAAGAATAATTATTCTAGTTAATTCAGTGCCTCATATTGAAGAAAAAGCTATGAAATATTAAGCAGTATTCTTCTTTTATTCCATGTGTTCAAATTGAAACTTACTAAGCCAGCTGGTACTGTTTTAACCATGGAAGTAAACATGCATTTATGTATTTATTTATTTATTTATTTATTTTTTGAATTTTATTTTTTTAATTAGTTTCTGCTTTATAACAAAGTGAATCAGTCATACATATACATCTGTTCCCACATCCCTTCCCTCATGCATCTCCCTCCCTCCCACCCTCCCCATCCCACCCCTCCAGGCGGTCACAAAGCACCGAGCTGATCTCCCTGTGCTCTGAGGCATGCATTTAAAATTCAACATTTGGTTCATGTTTAAGAGGGAAGATGGTCTCTAGTTATGGTTTAGACATTAGCTGAATTTTGAACGTCAGCAACAACACATCCCTCCCTGAAACCATGTTTTGAGATTTCTTTAAATTATTAGACATTATTTAGAACAGGATTATATTGACATAAAAGTTGTACATGCAATACAGAAAATACCTGTATCCTATCACTCCAGTTTCAGCTATTAATTGTATATAGCATAGGTGAAGTACATTTGTTACAATTAGTGAAACAATGTAAGTATATTTTTACTAATGAAAAGTCCATAGTTCACCTCAGAGTCACACCTTGTGTTGTTATATGCAATGATATTTGAAATATGTACAATATTATTTGTCACCATTATGGTGCCATACAGAAATGTGTACACGAATGTTCATAGTCGCATTATTCTTAGTAGCCAAAAGATAGAAACAATCCAAAGTCCATGAGGTGATGAATGGATAAATAAATTGTGATATATACATAGAATGGAATAATTTTCAAACATAAAAAGGAATTAAAGATTGACTTATGCTACAAAATGAATGATCCAAATAATATAAAAATATATTATTGTTAGTGAAATAAGGCAGGCGCAGAAAGTCAAATATTATATGATTCCTCTTGTATAAGGTACCTAGTGTAGGCAAACTCACAGACACCGGAAGTAGAAATTACCAAGGTCAGGAGGCAGGAGTAAGGTGGATTATGATTTAATGGGTACCGAGGTTACGTTGAAATGATGAAAAAGATTAAGATGTAGATTGTGTTGATGGGTACACAGCATTGTGAAAGTAAGAAATGCTAGTGAACTGTATACTTCAAAATTATGAAAAGCATAAATATGTATATTTCATCACAATAAAATAAGTCAGAAATCCAACAGAATGGATGATGAATGAAGGAGCAACATATTTGATTAGAAGGAAGCTGAAAGAGTCTTGTAACATTTCAAGAAGAAGGGGGATTTGGAGGGACTTTGAAATGGGCAGAGGGGCCGTGGGACTCTATACTGAAACATAGTGCAATGTTAGTGTTTAAGCTTTTTCAGACTGACACTTTCAAATTGATTAGGTTCCCTACAGCTAGAAAGCTAAAGGTTCTCTTCCTCATTTCTGAAATGTTCCTCCCCTTTGCCTTCATCCACCCACCAGGGAGGTTTGTCCAACAGCACCTCAGTCCACACTCAGTAACCACCTGCATCCATACACTCCCACCCTGTGTCCACATTAACGAGGCTCTCTGAGTAATTCCTGAGCAGCATCACCAGTGTCCTGACACTTACTCTGTGTCCTCCTAGAGCCCCCTGAGGACCTGTTGGAGAAACTGCCCCATGTGAGGACAATCAAAGTGGCTCCTGCTACCTCCAGGGTAAGCTCCCCTTATTTATCAGAGATTAAAAGTTTGCTTCATTTCTTTCTTTTCCAATTGATTTCAGATCTGAAGATCTACAATGTTCAAGACAGCTGATGTATACAATTTTGCTTGGTTGGATGAATGCTGAGTGAAGGTCTTTCCCAACAGATAACTCATTCAAAAGGCCATTTAAAAAATGGCAACATCAGTTAGAAACTGTAGAGTCAGACACACTTTCCTCAGCAGGAAATTTCCCTCCTTGAAATAGACTTTTGTATTTGCTCCTCAAAGTGGACCTGAGAGATCTTCCAGGCAAAGCTCCAGCCTTTCCCACAGCTGTCTTCTCTGGTTTCTTTCGGGGCCATTGACTCAACAACCGTTTTCCATTTGGTTTTCTGAGGACAAAAAAAGAGATGAAATACCTGTGTCCACAGAGCACAGGATGCTGAGATCCTTACACTGTTTTCTCTTCTCTAATCACAGGTGGATTGGACAGCAAAGAAAACCGGTATGTATTCAGAGTTCACCCCTGTGCTGAGGAACAATCTAGATGATGAAGAAGGTGGGACTCTCTTGCTGGCTTTGCTTGGAGAGACACCCTGATTCAGGGTCCCTACAGGGATGAGGGCTGGGGGTGTAGAGCTAGAGAGTGATTTCCCAGTAAAGAGCCGTGCCCAAGTTCTATGGTCCTGGAAGTAACTGCATCATTTAGAGGATGTGGGTTTGTGTGTATCAGGGTTGGGGTGGGGTCCATGTGTGAGCCTATGTGGTGTGATTGTGAACCTGCATGCGTGAGCGTGTGTGTGTTTCCTCAGGAGATATTTCCCTCTTACACAGCACAATTCACCTGTCAACAAAGCTCATCACCACTGCACACTGTCTGTACACTACCTTGTTCTTCCCTCAACACAGCTGTTGCCCAGATTTGGTTAATATTCCTTTTCCTCAGAAGGAGATGGTGCAGAGATAAATGTTCTCAGCTCTTGACCTCCTAAGTGGAAAAGCCAAACTGAGAACCCAGGGGTGGGTCCCAATGTGGGTGCTCTGGATCCCTGACCTGCACTTACCACTCAGCCAAGGGATCCTCAGTCATGGAGCAAGGGAGTCCCTGCATCCGTATCCTTGGCTGGAAGTCCTAGCATCTCCAAAGGTCCAGACCCTGCCCATCAGGTGGCCTTAGTGGTCACAGAATCCAGGGCAGCTATGGGTGGACTTATCAGTTGACTTTGGCACAGTCATTAATGTGAAATTCACCTCAGGACCTGCATTCTCCTGGTCAGCTCACAGATTCTGAGAGGTGTGAGACCCCATGTACACAGTACAGGTCATATCTGTCAGTGCTGGTGTCATTGCTTAAACAAGGCCAAAAGCAGATAAGAATCAGGGAGCTATTTTATTGTATTGGATAACATTACCATAAGCCGTAGATTGGTCAATTGCTGTAGCCCACACCCAAGGACTCAAAGTGGAACCCGACTGTTAGCCTGTACACTTCTCCTGCGCAGCTGGGTTAGAGACAGGCTGTGCTCAGTCCGGGCTCCCTCTTCATAACGAAGTGTCCCACTTATGGAACAGCTCCCTAGAGTATGGACAGCCCCTGACTCAGTGGGCATACGTACATTGTATAGAAAACAAAGACTGGGAGAAAAATATGATACGATTGATAGTGGCTGTATCTAAATGGTAGGATTTCAGTTTTGTCAAATCTTCTGTATTTGATTTTCTTTAAGACAAGTGATTAGTGAATAAATGTAGCATATTTTGTCTAGGATTGAATTCAGTCATTTAATGGAGGTTGCTATTAATCAAGTATAAAATATCATACAACAGAAGACATGATAAAGGCAGTAGCTGGCATTGTGGATGCTGGGGAAAGAGTGATCTGGGAAAAATCAAGCGACAGTGGCAATTTAGCAGAAGCTCAAAAGAGGCAGGATGGGTCATGGGCCTGTGTCATTGAAACAGAGCATGCATTTTAGTGTTTACCATTTTTTAGATCGACCCTTCCCTTCTGATGAGGCTCCCCTTAGCTAGAAAGCCAAAACTCTGTTTTCATTTCCTTCCTCTTGTCCTTTGCCTTCCTTCATCCCCCAAAGAGGATGGCCCAACACCAGCTCAGCCCACACTTACTAACCTCCCACATCCATACACACCACCCCATGTCCTCATCGAGAAGAAAGCCCCTGAGTAATTCCTGAGCCGCATCACCAGTGTCCTGACAGTTACTCTGTGTCCCTCCAGCTCTCCCTGAGGTTTTGGTGGATGACCTGCACCGTGATAGGACAGAAGAAAAGCCCCCGTGGATCCCCAAGGCAAGCTGGATTTTTTTCTGGTCTGAGATAGAAATATTGCTTTATTTCTCTTTCAATAGAATTAAGTTATATATATTTGAGGGTATTCCTTCCAGATACATACAATTCCCTTGGTTGGGAGAATGTGGAGTGAGAGTCTATTACCAACTCATGGTGCCTGATTCCACAGGACATTACAATTGACAGCATCCATTACAGCCTGTAGAGTACGGAGCGCTCTCTCCTGCAGCGATTTTTCCTCTAGGCAAAGAATTCTGTAATTTCCAACCTAAATGGACTTGGAAGTTCCATCCTCCCAGCCAAGTTCTTGCCTTTCAGCCTGAGTAGGTTTGCTCTGATAACCCTTGCTGGGTTCCCTGGACCACTGTTTCTTATCAGGTTTTCTACTGTCAGCAAATGAACAAAAGACCTGAGCATCACTGTGATCTTATCCTCATAGTGTTTTCTCTTCTGTAATTGCAGGTGGCCTTCCCAGAAGGTGAAAACGGTATGTATTCTGGAATCAGTCACTTGGGGAGGAAGAACTTTGAAGATGAGAAAGTGGGACATTCTTGCTGGTTTTAGTGTAGAGGGCAAACTGATTCCAAATTTGTGCTGGGAATGAGAGTGGGGTCCTGGTGATAGAAAGTGATTTACAAGTAATGTGACCAATTACTATAGTCCCAGGAAGAAGCTGTATTACGGTTAAGTGGTGTAGGTTTGTGTGCATGAGACTGGGTGTGTCTGTATGTGAAATGAGTGGTATGACTCTGTGTGTGTATGTGAACTTTTTGTGTTGTGTTTCCCTTGATTTATGTTCCCCTAAACATCACTGTTACTGGTGCCAACTTTCTAGAAAATATTCCCATCACTGCATCATGAATGGGTATGGATATAAAAGTAAATAAACTGTACACTTTCAGTGTGTGCATTGATTTTATACCAAGTGAGCCTCATTTAACCTGGAAAACAAATCCTATCACCACCCAGGCAAATGTTTACTGGATTATTATTATTATTATTATTATTTGGCTGTGTTGGGTCTTCGTTGCAGTGCGCGGGCTTCTCATTTCGGTGGCTTCTGTTGTTCCAGAGCATGGGCTCTAGGTGCATGGGCTTCAATAGTTGTGGCACGTGGGCTGAGTAGTTGTGACTTGCGGGCTCTAGAGCACAGGCTTAGTAGTTGTGGTGCACGGACTTAGTTGCTCCATGGCTGGATTCTTAATGAACAAAACTGGGTTTCAGCATGCCTACTACTGGGTCAATTACAACTTCATTTAATAAGAAATCTCATCTCTTAGTAGGTCTCATAGCATTCTGAATGGTTATGATACATCTCTCTGCCACTTCCCTCATTCTAACTGTTTCCTATTAGAGCCTCGGGATGAGTCCTCCCCCCTTACCTGAAGCACCTAGTGCTAGGCAGGCCTCCTTCCTTTTGCAGGGAGCCCATGCTTGTACCCACATGCCACACCCACTTCTGGAGGAGTCCGAGAAAGAAGGAGCCTCCAGGAGTAGATGGAGGAAATTCACTCCACCTTTCTCCTTTGAGGCTAATATTCACTATCGGATTCTGTGCTAAGGAAACGAAATGTCCTTCTCCTGTGGAAAGTCTGTCTTCCATCACTTGTGCCGGCCCTGTTTCTGTGTGCTGGGCAAGAAACACTGCATACAGTGAAGACAGAACCAAGAGATCTACCCCAGGGATTGAGCTCAGGGTAGGCACTGGCTCTGTCTGTCCTGTCCGTGATCCATCATTCATCATGGTTGTGACTCTTGGACAGTCACTTATCTCTCTAAATTTCCACACCCTCCACCATAACATATGGGTTACAGCCCCCACTTTGCCCTCCCCTTCACCCCCAACAGGGCTGGGTGTCAGACATGATAATGGATATTCTCCATGAGCTGTAAAGCATTGTTCCCATGAAAGAGCTGAAGAGTAAGCTTGAATCCCCCTTTACTTGGAGCCGTCAAATCCCTTCTCTCCTTTCAACAGCTACGAAATATCCAGCTTCTTCTTGCCATCATTCAGGATTGAACACTTATAGAGCATTTGTGAAGCACCAGTCCTTTATTTTTCAAACATTTTACCGGTATTCAATCATTTTTGGCCACATGACATAATGCTAAAAGTAGGCCATATTAACATTTCTACATCTCAGAACAGGGAACTGAGGCAAAGAGGGATCTACATATCTTTCCCAAGTACATGCTTCTTCTAAACGGGATTTGAATCCAGTCCATCAGTCATGGTCCCAATGGTTTGCTGAGTTTCTAGACATTCTCAGTTAAATAAAGATATTTGCCCACAAAACCTGTCTGTTGGGTGTTTTCACTGCATACCAAACTGCAAGATCTTCCTAAGTCCAACTTTGATTCAGGAGGCTCTGCTGGGCAGCTGGTGAGGAAAGGGACCAAAGGATTGAACTGTGAATAAATTATTGCTAATTTCCCCATGGTCTTCTGCCAGCAAGATGTCAATAGTTGTCTCGATTGTAATGCATTTCCCAGGATGCTGCTCCCAGAATGCGAGAAGAAGAAACACTCATCAGAGGTCAAGTATATCAACCCCAGGCTGGCTGAAAAAGATCCGCATCTGGCCACATTTTAGGATGCACCCTATAAATGACCCAGCTGAAGGTACTGTGGAAAATGTCTCATTCGGTTCACTCAAGAATAATTATTCTAGTTAATTCAGTGCCTCATATTGAAGAAAAAGCTATGAAATATTAAGCAGTATTCTTCTTTTATTCCATGTGTTCAAATTGAAACTTACTAAGCCAGCTGGTACTGTTTTAACCATGGAAGTAAACATGCATTTATGTATTTATTTATTTATTTATTTATTTTTTGAATTTTATTTTTTTAATTAGTTTCTGCTTTATAACAAAGTGAATCAGTCATACATATACATCTGTTCCCACATCCCTTCCCTCATGCATCTCCCTCCCTCCCACCCTCCCCATCCCACCCCTCCAGGCGGTCACAAAGCACCGAGCTGATCTCCCTGTGCTCTGAGGCATGCATTTAAAATTCAACATTTGGTTCATGTTTAAGAGGGAAGATGGTCTCTAGTTATGGTTTAGACATTAGCTGAATTTTGAACGTCAGCAACAACACATCCCTCCCTGAAACCATGTTTTGAGATTTCTTTAAATTATTAGACATTATTTAGAACAGGATTATATTGACATAAAAGTTGTACATGCAATACAGAAAATACCTGTATCCTATCACTCCAGTTTCAGCTATTAATTGTATATAGCATAGGTGAAGTACATTTGTTACAATTAGTGAAACAATGTAAGTATATTTTTACTAATGAAAAGTCCATAGTTCACCTCAGAGTCACACCTTGTGTTGTTATATGCAATGATATTTGAAATATGTACAATATTATTTGTCACCATTATGGTGCCATACAGAAATGTGTACACGAATGTTCATAGTCGCATTATTCTTAGTAGCCAAAAGATAGAAACAATCCAAAGTCCATGAGGTGATGAATGGATAAATAAATTGTGATATATACATAGAATGGAATAATTTTCAAACATAAAAAGGAATTAAAGATTGACTTATGCTACAAAATGAATGATCCAAATAATATAAAAATATATTATTGTTAGTGAAATAAGGCAGGCGCAGAAAGTCAAATATTATATGATTCCTCTTGTATAAGGTACCTAGTGTAGGCAAACTCACAGACACCGGAAGTAGAAATTACCAAGGTCAGGAGGCAGGAGTAAGGTGGATTATGATTTAATGGGTACCGAGGTTACGTTGAAATGATGAAAAAGATTAAGATGTAGATTGTGTTGATGGGTACACAGCATTGTGAAAGTAAGAAATGCTAGTGAACTGTATACTTCAAAATTATGCAAAGCATAAATATGTATATTTCATCACAATAAAATAAGTCAGAAATCCAACAGAATGGATGATGAATGAAGGAGCAACATATTTGATTAGAAGGAAGCTGAAAGAGTCTTGTAACATTTCAAGAAGAAGGGGGATTTGGAGGGACTTTGAAATGGGCAGAGGGGCCGTGGGACTCTATACTGAAACATAGTGCAATGTTAGTGTTTAAGCTTTTTCAGACTGACACTTTCAAATTGATTAGGTTCCCTACAGCTAGAAAGCTAAAGGTTCTCTTCCTCATTTCTGAAATGTTCCTCCCCTTTGCCTTCCTCCACCCACCAGGGAGGTTTGTCCAACAGCACCTCAGTCCACACTCAGTAACCACCTGCATCCATACACTCCCACCCTGTGTCCACATTAACGAGGCTCTCTGAGTAATTCCTGAGCAGCATCACCAGTGTCCTGACACTTACTCTGTGTCCTCCTAGAGCCCCCTGAGGACCTGTTGGAGAAACTGCCCCATGTGAGGACAATCAAAGTGGCTCCTGCTACCTCCAGGGTAAGCTCCCCTTATTTATCAGAGATTAAAAGTTTGCTTCATTTCTTTCTTTTCCAATTGATTTCAGATCTGAAGATCTACAATGTTCAAGACAGCTGATGTATACAATTTTGCTTGGTTGGATGAATGCTGAGTGAAGGTCTTTCCCAACAGATAACTCATTCAAAAGGCCATTTAAAAAATGGCAACATCAGTTAGAAACTGTAGAGTCAGACACACTTTCCTCAGCAGGAAATTTCCCTCCTTGAAATAGACTTTTGTATTTGCTCCTCAAAGTGGACCTGAGAGATCTTCCAGGCAAAGCTCCAGCCTTTCCCACAGCTGTCTTCTCTGGTTTCTTTCGGGGCCATTGACTCAACAACCGTTTTCCATTTGGTTTTCTGAGGACAAAAAAAGAGATGAAATACCTGTGTCCACAGAGCACAGGATGCTGAGATCCTTACACTGTTTTCTCTTCTCTAATCACAGGTGGATTGGACAGCAAAGAAAACCGGTATGTATTCAGAGTTCACCCCTGTGCTGAGGAACAATCTAGATGATGAAGAAGGTGGGACTCTCTTGCTGGCTTTGCTTGGAGAGACACCCTGATTCAGGGTCCCTACAGGGATGAGGGCTGGGGGTGTAGAGCTAGAGAGTGATTTCCCAGTAAAGAGCCGTGCCCAAGTTCTATGGTCCTGGAAGTAACTGCATCATTTAGAGGATGTGGGTTTGTGTGTATCAGGGTTGGGGTGGGGTCCATGTGTGAGCCTATGTGGTGTGATTGTGAACCTGCATGCGTGAGCGTGTGTGTGTTTCCTCAGGAGATATTTCCCTCTTACACAGCACAATTCACCTGTCAACAAAGCTCATCACCACTGCACACTGTCTGTACACTACCTTGTTCTTCCCTCAACACAGCTGTTGCCCAGATTTGGTTAATATTCCTTTTCCTCAGAAGGAGATGGTGCAGAGATAAATGTTCTCAGCTCTTGACCTCCTAAGTGGAAAAGCCAAACTGAGAACCCAGGGGTGGGTCCCAATGTGGGTGCTCTGGATCCCTGACCTGCACTTACCACTCAGCCAAGGGATCCTCAGTCATGGAGCAAGGGAGTCCCTGCATCCGTATCCTTGGCTGGAAGTCCTAGCATCTCCAAAGGTCCAGACCCTGCCCATCAGGTGGCCTTAGTGGTCACAGAATCCAGGGCAGCTATGGGTGGACTTATCAGTTGACTTTGGCACAGTCATTAATGTGAAATTCACCTCAGGACCTGCATTCTCCTGGTCAGCTCACAGATTCTGAGAGGTGTGAGACCCCATGTACACAGTACAGGTCATATCTGTCAGTGCTGGTGTCATTGCTTAAACAAGGCCAAAAGCAGATAAGAATCAGGGAGCTATTTTATTGTATTGGATAACATTACCATAAGCCTTAGAATTGGTCAATTGCTGTAGCCCACACCCAAGGACTCAAAGTGGAACCCAACTGTTAGCCTGTACAATTCTCCTGCGCAGCTGGGTTAGAGACAGGCTGTGCTCAGTCCGGGCTCCCTCTTCATAACGAAGTGTCCCACTTATGGAACAGCTCCCTAGAGTATGGACAGCCCCTGACTCAGTGGGCATACGTACATTGTATAGAAAACAAAGACTGGGAGAAAAATATGATACAATTGATAGTGGCTGTATCTAAATGGTAGGATTTCAGTTTTGTCAAATCTTGTGTATTTGATTTTCTTTAAGACAAGTGATTAGTGAATAAATGTAGAATATTTTGTCTAGGATTGAATTCAGTCCTTTAATGGAGGTTGCTGTTAATCAAGTATAAAATATCATACAACAGAAGACATGATAAAGGCAGTAGCTGGCATTGTGGATGCTGGGGAAAGAGTGATCTGGGAAAAATCAAGCGACAGTGGCCATTTAGCAGAAGCTCAAAAGAGGCAGGATGGGTCATGGGCCTGTGTCATTGAAACAGAGCATGCATTTTAGTGTTTACCATTTTTTAGATCGACCCTTCCCTTCTGATGAGGCTCCCCTTAGCTAGAAAGCCAAAACTCTGTTTTCATTTCCTTCCTCTTGTCCTTTGCCTTCCTTCATCCCCCAAAGAGGATGGCCCAACACCAGCTCAGCCCACACTTACTAACCTCCCACATCCATACACACCACCCCATGTCCTCATCGAGAAGAAAGCCCCTGAGTAATTCCTGAGCCGCATCACCAGTGTCCTGACAGTTACTCTGTGTCCCTCCAGCTCTCCCTGAGGTTTCGGTGGATGACCTGCACCGTGATAGGACAGAAGAAAAGCCCCCGTGGATCCCCAAGGCAAGCTGGATTTTTTTCTGGTCTGAGATAGAAATATTGCTTTATTTCTCTTTCAATAGAATTAAGTTATGTATATTTGAGGGTATTCCTTCCAGATACATACAATTCCCTTGGTTGGGAGAATGTGGAGTGAGAGTCTATTACCAACTCCTGGTGCCTGATTCCACAGGACATTACAATTGACAGCATCCATTACAGCCTGTAGAGTACGGAGCGCTCTCTCCTGCAGCGATTTTTCTCTAGGCAAAGAATTCTGTAATTTCCAACCTAAATGGACTTGGAAGTTCCATCCTCCCAGCCAAGTTCTTGCCTTTCAGCCTGAGTAGGTTTGCTCTGATAACCCTTGCTGGGTTCCCTGGACCACTGTTTCTTATCAGGTTTTCTACTGTCAGCAAATGAACAAAAGACCTGAGCATCACTGTGATCTTATCCTCATAGTGTTTTCTCTTCTGTAATTGCAGGTGGCCTTCCCAGAAGGTGAAAACGGTATGTATTCTGGAATCAGTCACTTGGGGAGGAAGAACTTTGAAGATGAGAAAGTGGGACATTCTTGCTGGTTTTAGTGTAGAGGGCAAACTGATTCCAAATTTGTGCTGGGAATGAGATTAGGGGTCCTGGTGATAGAAAGTGATTTACAAGTAATGTGACCAATTACTATAGTCCCAGGAAGAAGCTGTATTACGGTTAAGTGGTGTAGGTTTGTGTGCATGAGACTGGGTTTGTCTGTATGTGAAATGAGTGGTATGACTCTGTGTGTGTATGTGAACTTTTTGTGTTGTGTTTCCCTTGATTTATGTTCCCCTAAACGTCACTGTTACTGGTGCCAACTTTCTAGAAAATATTCCCATCACTGCATCATGAATGGGTATGGATATAAAAGTAAATAAACTGTACACTTTCAGTGTGTGCATTGATTTTATACCAAGTGAGCCTCATTTAACCTGGAAAACAAATCCTATTACCACCCAGGCAAATGTTTACTGGATTATTATTATTATTATTATTATTTGGCTGTGTTGGGTCTTCGTTGCAGTGCGCGGGCTTCTCATTTCGGTGGCAGCCTAGAGCATGGGCTCTAGGTGCATGGGCTTCAATAGTTGTGGCACGTGGGCTGAGTAGTTGTGACTTGCGGGCTCTAGAGCACAGGCTTAGTAGTTGTGGTGCACGGACTTAGTTGCTCCATGGCTGGATTCTTAATGAACAAAACTGGGTTTCAGCATGCCTACTACTGGGTCAATTACAACTTCATTTAATAAGAAATCTCATCTCTTAGTAGGTCTCATAGCATTCTGAATGGTTATGATACATCTCTCTGCCACTTCCCTCATTCTAACTGTTTCCTATTAGAGCCTCGGGATGAGTCCTCCCCCCTTACCTGAAGCACCTAGTGCTAGGCAGGCCTCCTTCCTTTTGCAGGGAGCCCATGCTTGTACCCACATGCCACACCCACTTCTGGAGGAGTCCGAGAAAGAAGGAGCCTCCAGGAGTAGATGGAGGAAATTCACTCCACCTTTCTCCTTTGAGGCTAATATTCACTATCGGATTCTGTGCTAAGGAAACGAAATGTCCTTCTCCTGTGGAAAGTCTGTCTTCCATCACTTGTGCCGGCCCTGTTTCTGTGTGCTGGGCAAGAAACACTGCATACAGTGAAGACAGAACCAAGAGATCTACCCCAGGGATTGAGCTCAGGGTAGGCACTGGCTCTGTCTGTCCTGTCCGTGATCCATCATTCATCATGGTTGTGACTCTTGGACAGTCACTTATCTCTCTAAATTTCCACACCCTCCACCATAACATATGGGTTACAGCCCCCACTTTGCCCTCCCCTTCACCCCCACCAGGGCTGGGTGTCAGACATGATAATGGATATTCTCCATGAGCTGTAAAGCATTGTTCCCATGAAAGAGCTGAAGAGTAAGCTTGAATCCCCCTTTACTTGGAGCCGTCAAATCCCTTCTCTCCTTTCAACAGCTACGAAATATCCAGCTTCTTCTTGCCATCATTCAGGATTGAACACTTATAGAGCATTTGTGAAGCACCAGTCCTTTATTTTTCAAACATTTTACCGGTATTCAATCATTTTTGGCCACATGACATAATGCTAAAAGTAGGCCATATTAACATTTCTACATCTCAGAACAGGGAACTGAGGCAAAGAGGGATCTACATATCTTTCCCAAGTACATGCTTCTTCTAAACGGGATTTGAATCCAGTCCATCAGTCATGGTCCCAATGGTTTGCTGAGTTTCTAGACATTCTCAGTTAAATAAAGATATTTGCCCACAAAACCTGTCTGTTGGGTGTTTTCACTGCATACCAAACTGCAAGATCTTCCTAAGTCCAACTTTGATTCAGGAGGCTCTGCTGGGCAGCTGGTGAGGAAAGGGACCAAAGGATTGAACTGTGAATAAATTATTGCTAATTTCCCCATGGTCTTCTGCCAGCAAGATGTCAATAGTTGTCTCGATTGTAATGCATTTCCCAGGATCCTGCTCCCAGAATGCGAGAAGAAGAAACACTCATCAGAGGTCAAGTATATCAACCCCAGGCTGGCTGAAAAAGATCCGCATCTGGCCACATTTTAGGATGCACCCTATAAATGACCCAGCTGAAGGTACTGTGGAAAATATCTCATTCGGTTCACTCAAGAATAATTATTCTAGTTAATTCAGTGCCTCATATTGAAGAAAAAGCTATGAAATATTAAGCAGTATTCTTCTTTTATTCCATGTGTTCAAATTGAAACTTACTAAGCCAGCTGGTACTGTTTTAACCATGGAAGTAAACATGCATTTATGTATTTATTTATTTATTTATTTATTTTTTGAATTTTATTTTTTTAATTAGTTTCTGCTTTATAACAAAGTGAATCAGTCATACATATACATCTGTTCCCACATCCCTTCCCTCATGCATCTCCCTCCCTCCCACCCTCCCCATCCCACCCCTCCAGGCGGTCACAAAGCACCGAGCTGATCTCCCTGTGCTCTGAGGCATGCATTTAAAATTCAACATTTGGTTCATGTTTAAGAGGGAAGATGGTCTCTAGTTATGGTTTAGACATTAGCTGAATTTTGAACGTTAGCAACAACACATCCCTCCCTGAAACCATGTTTTGAGATTTCTTTAAATTATTAGACATTATTTAGAACAGGATTATATTGACATAAAAGTTGTACATGCAATACAGAAAATACCTGTATCCTATCACTCCAGTTTCAGCTATTAATTGTATATAGCATAGGTGAAGTACATTTGTTACAATTAGTGAAACAATGTAAGTATATTTTTACAAATGAAAAGTCCATAGTTCACCTCAGAGTCACACCTTGTGTTGTTATATGCAATGATATTTGAAATATGTACAATATTATTTGTCACCATTATGGTGCCATACAGAAATGTGTACACGAATGTTCATAGTCGCATTATTCTTAGTAGCCAAAAGATAGAAACAATCCAAAGTCCATGAGGTGATGAATGGATAAATAAATTGTGATATATACATAGAATGGAATAATTTTCAAACATAAAAAGGAATTAAAGATTGACTTATGCTACAAAATGAATGATCCAAATAATATAAAAAATATATTATTGTTAGTGAAATAAGGCAGGCGCAGAAAGTCAAATATTATATGATTCCTCTTGTATAAGGTACCTAGTGTAGGCAAACTCACAGACACCGGAAGTAGAAATTACCAAGGTCAGGAGGCAGGAGTAAGGTGGATTATGATTTAATGGGTACCGAGGTTACGTTGAAATGATGAAAAAGATTAAGATGTAGATTGTGTTGATGGGTACACAGCATTGTGAAAGTAAGAAATGCTAGTGAAGTGTATACTTAAAAATTATGAAAAGCATAAATATGTATATTTCATCACAATAAAATAAGTCAGAAATCCAACAGAATGGACGATGAATGAAGGAGCAACATATTTGATTAGAAGGAAGCTGAAAGAGTCTTGTAACATTTCAAGAAGAAGGGGGATTTGGAGGGACTTTGAAATGGGCAGAGGGGCCGTGGGACTCTATACTGAAACATAGTGCAATGTTAGTGTTTAAGCTTTTTCAGACTGACACTTTCAAATTGATTAGGTTCCCTACAGCTAGAAAGCTAAAGGTTCTCTTCCTCATTTCTGAAATGTTCCTCCCCTTTGCCTTCCTCCACCCACCAGGGAGGTTTGTCCAACAGCACCTCAGTCCACACTCAGTAACCACCTGCATCCATACACTCCCACCCTGTGTCCACATTAACGAGGCTTCCTGAGGAATTCCTGAGCAGCATCACCAGTGTCCTGACACTTACTCTGTGTCCTCCTAGAGCCCCCTGAGGACCTGTTGGAGAAACTGCCCCATGTGAGGACAATCAAAGTGGCTCCTGCTACCTCCAGGGTAAGCTCCCCTTATTTATCAGAGATTAAAAGTTTGCTTCATTTCTTTCTTTTCCAATTGATTTCAGATCTGAAGATCTACAATGTTCAAGACAGCTGATGTATACAATTTTGCTTGGTTGGATGAATGCTGAGTGAAGGTCTTTCCCAACAGATAACTCATTCAAAAGGCCATTTAAAAAATGGCAACATCAGTTAGAAACTGTAGAGTCAGACACACTTTCCTCAGCAGGAAATTTCCCTCCTTGAAATAGACTTTTGTATTTGCTCCTCAAAGTGGACCTGAGAGATCTTCCAGGCAAAGCTCCAGCCTTTCCCACAGCTGTCTTCTCTGGTTTCTTTTGGGGCCATTGACTCAACAGCAGTTTCCCATTTGGTTTTCTGAGGACAAAAAAAGAGATGAAATACCTGTGTCCACAGAGCACAGGATGCTGAGATCCTTACACTGTTTTCTCTTCTCTAATCACAGGTGGATTGGACAGCAAACAAAACCGGTATGTATTCAGAGTTCACCCCTGTGCTGAGGAACAATCTAGATGATGAAGAAGGTGGGACTCTCTTGCTGGCTTTGCTTTGAGAGACACCCTGATTCAGGGTCCCTACAGGGATGAGGGCTGGGGGTGTAGAGCTAGAGAGTGATTTCCCAGTAAAGAGCCGTGCCCAAGTTCTATGGTCCTGGAAGTAACTGCATCATTTAGAGGATGTGGGTTTGTGTGTATCAGGGTTGGGGTGGGGTCCATGTGTGAGCCTATGTGGTGTGATTGTGAACCTGCATGCGTGAGCGTGTGTGTGTTTCCTCAGGAGATATTTCCCTCTTACACAGCACAATTCACCTGTCAACAAAGCTCATCACCACTGCACACTGTCTGTACACTACCTTGTTCTTCCCTCAACACAGCTTTTGCCCAGATTTGGTTAATATTCCTTTTCCTCAGAAGGAGATGGTGCAGAGATAAATGTTCTCAGCTCTTGACCTCCTAAGTGGAAAACCAAACTGAGAACCCAGGGGTGGGTCCCAATGTGGGTGCTCTGGATCCCTGACCTGCACTTACCACTCAGCCAAGGGATCCTCAGTCATGGAGCAAGGGAGTCCCTGCATCCGTATCCTTGGCTGGAAGTCCTAGCATCTCCAAAGGTCCAGACGCTGCCCATCAGGTGGCCTTAGTGGTCACAGAATCCAGGGCAGCTATGGGTGGACTTATCAGTTGACTTTGGCACAGTCATTAATGTGAAATTCACATCAGGACCTGCATTCTCCTGGTCAGCTCACAGATTCTGAGAGGTGTGAGACCCCATGTACACAGTACAGGTCATATCTGTCAGTGCTGGTGTCATTGCTTAAACAAGGCCAAAAGCAGATAAGAATCAGGGAGCTATTTTATTGTATTGGATAACATTACCATAAGCCTTAGAATTGGTCAATTGCTGTAGCCCACACCCAAGGACTCAAAGTGGAACCTGACTGTTAGCCTGTACACTTCTCCTGTGCAGCTGGGTAAGAGACAGGCTTTGCTCAGTCCGGGCTCCCTCTTCATAACGAAGTGTCCCACTTATGGAACAGCTCCCTGGAGTATGGACAGCCCCTGACTCAATGGACATACGTACATTGTATAGAAAAGAAAGACTGGGAGAAAAATATGATACGATTGATAGTGGCTGTATCTAAATGGTAGGATTTCAGTTTTGTCAAATCTTGTGTATTTGATTTTCTTTAAGACAAGTGATTAGTGAATAAATATAGCATATTTTGTCTAGGATTGAATTCAGTTCGTTAATGGAGGTTGCTGTTAATCAAGTATAAAATATCATACAACAGAAGACATGATAAAGGCAGTAGCTGGCATTGTGGATGCTGGGGAAAGAGTGATCTGGGAAAGATCAAGCGACAGTGGCAATTTAGCAGAAGCTCAAAAGAGGCAGGATGGGTCATGGGCCTGTGTCATTGAAACAGAGCATGCATTTTAGTGTTTACCATTATTTAGATCGACCCTTCCCTTCTGATAAGGCTCCCCTTAGCTAGAAAGCCAAAACTCTGTTTTCATTTCCTTCCTCTTGTCCTTTGCCTTCCTTCATCCCCCAAAGAGGATGGCCCAACACCAGATCAGCCCACACTTACTAACCTCCCACATCCATACACACCACCCCATGTCCTCATCGAGAAGAAAGCCCCTGAGTAATTCCTGAGCCACATCACCAGTGTCCTGACAGTTACTCTGTGTCCCTCCAGCTCTCCCTGAGGTTTTGGTGGATGACCTGCACCGTGATAGGACAGAAGAAAAGCCCCCGTGGTTCCCCAAGGCAAGCTGGATTTTTTCTGGTCTGAGATAGAAATATTGCTTTATTTCTCTTTCAATAGAATTAAGTTATGTATATTTGAGGGTATTCCTTCCAGATACATACAATTCCCTTGGTTGGGAGAATGTGGAGTGAGAGTCTATTACCAACTCATGGTGTCTGATTCCACAGGACATTACAATTGACAGCATCCATTACAGCCTGTAGAGTACGGAGCGCTCTCTCCTGCAGCGATTTTTCCTCTAGGAAAAGCATTCTGTAATTTCCATCCTAAATGCACTTGGAAGTTCCATCCTCCCAGAAAAGCTCTTGCCTTTCAGCCTGAGTAGGTTTGCTCTGATAACCCTTGCTGGGTTCCCTGGACCACTGTTTCTTATCAGGTTTTCTACTGTCAGCAAATGATCAAAAGACTTGAGCATCACTGTGATCTTATCCTCATAGTGTTTTCTCTTCTGTAATTGCAGGTGGCCTTCCCAGAAGGTGAAAATGGTATGTATTCTGGAATCAGTCACTTGGGGAGGAAGAACTTTGAAGATGAGAAAGTGGGACATTCTTGCTGGTTTTAGTGTAGAGGGCAAACTGATTCCAAATTTGTGTTGGGAATGAGAGTAGTTGTCCTGTTGACAGAAAGTGGTTTACAAGTAATGTGACCAATTACTATAGTCCCAGGAAGAAGCTGTATTACGGTTAGGTGGTGTAGGTTTGTGTGCATGAGACTGGGTGTGTCTGTATGTGAAATGAGTGGTATGATGCTGTGTGTGTATGTGAACTTTTTGTGTTGTGTTTCCCTTGATTTATGTTCCCCTAAACATCACTGTTACTGGTGCCATCTTTCTAAAATATATTCCCATCACCACTGCCTCATGAATGGGTATGGATATAAAAGTAAATAAACTGTACACTTACAGTGTGTGCATTGAATTTATACCAAGTGATCCTCATTTAACCTGGAAAACATATCCTATCACAACCCAGGCAAATGTTTACTGGATACTTTTTTATTTTTTCGACTGTGTTGGGTCATCATTGCAGTGCGAGGGCTTCTCATTTTGGTGGCTTCTGTTCTTGCAGACCACGGGCTCTAGGTGCATGGGCTTCAATAGATGTGGCACGTGGGCTGAGTAGTTGTGACTTGCGGGCTCTAGAGCAAAGGCTTAGTAGTTGTGGTGCAGGGACTTACTTGCTCCATTGCTGGATTCTTGATGAACACAACTGGGTTTCAGAATCCCTACTACTGGGTCAATTACAACTTCATTTAATAAGAAATCTCATCTCTTATTAGGTCTCATAGCATTCTGAATGGTCCTGATACATCTCTCTGCCACTTCCCTCATTCTAACTGTTTCCTATTAGAGTCTCGGGATGAGTCCTCCCCCCTTACCTGAAGCACCTAGTGCTAGCCAGGCCTCCTTCTTTTTGCAGGAAGCCCATGCTTGTACCCACATGCTGGAGGAGCCCGAGAAAGAAGGGGCCTCCAGGAGTAGATGGAGGAAATTCACTCCACCTTTCTCCTTTGAGGCTAATATTCACTATCGGATTCTGTGCTAAGGAAACGAAATGTCCTTCTCCTGTGGAAAGTCTGTCTTCCATCTCTTGTGCCGGCCCTGTTTCTGTGTGCTGGGCAAGGAACACTGCATACAGTGAAGACAGAACCAAGAAATCTACCACATGGTGTGAGCTTTGGTTGGGTACTGGCTCCCTTCCCAGGAGGGCGTAGAGGAAGTTGTGCTTTGCAAGGTAGGACAGAGAAACCAAGCAGTGTGAAAAGAGCATCTCCACTCATGTTGCTGTGCAAACTGCGAGATGAAGTAGGTTCTTCGTATTTTCTGAAGGCTTAGGTAAGCAAACAAGTCTGGGAGTATAGTCGATTAAAACATGGAAAGTGATACTTAAAATTTTTTTTTCAATAGTGAGTCCTTTGAGAAATACATACTTTAATAGAATATGATTGCCTTATATGTGTCAATATTTTCCCCACCAAAGAAAACACTGAAAATGCTTGATTGTAAAATGTCACTTGTTTACCCAAGAGACTCTCTATGAGTAAAGTTGTTCTAGAAATCCTCAATCCCTAGGTCGTAGTTTCCTGATGGTGCTGAGGGGAACCCAGGTGTGCGATTCAGTGCCTGCTACCCACAGGGAGGTTCTTAAGAACTCAGAGACCCGCTCAGTGGACCCCACGTGTGAGGACAGGATTGGAGCCTCGGGCTGGACTTGAAGAGGGAAATGCTTTAGAGAAGTGGAAGGAGATACAGGAAGGGCACCTGAGCCATGGGGAGTCAGGGGTGGTTGGTTTAGAGATCAAGGAAAAGTGTACACCTGAGCACAGCCTGGGCCACACTTAGGATGCTATTGGCACTTCTGGTTGAATGGGGAAGAGAAAGGACATCCCCCTCCTGCTGGAGTGAACTCTGGAGAGATGTGTTGTTTAAAGCCTGGGGAGAGGAGCTTCTCTCCCTTTATCTCCTGATACCTGTGTACATTCGAGACCCTTCCTCCTTTCTTCTTTCCCTCTGTTGACGCCCTTTCCTTATTTTTCTTCTATTTTCCCCTTTTTTCACTTTGTATTTATTTTACATATGTATATTTTATTGTTGTAAAAGTGCATATACAATGAAATCCAACGTCTTAACATATTTTGAAATATCCATTCAGTCCTGTTGACTACATGAACCTTGTTGTACAGCATGTGTCTAGAACTTTTCCATTTTGCAAATAACACATTCTAACCTTGAACAGAGACTTCCCATGTCAACTTCCTGCCAGCTCTTGGAACCACCTTTCTACTCTCAGCTTCTCGGAGTTTTCTTTCAGTTTTTGACCTTCTGTGACTGGCTTATTTCACTCTTACAAATGTCCTCCAAGTACTTTCGTGTTGCTTCAAAAGGCAGGGTTTCCTTCTATTTCAAAGACTGAATGACATTCCACTGTATGTATACACCACATTTTCTTTATTAATTCATGTTCCCATGGACACTAGGCTGTTTTACTGTATTGTAAATTTTGTGTAATGCTGCAATGGACATGAGATTGTAGATATCTATTTCTTAGACATTATTGTTTTATCTCCTGTGTATATAAACCTAAATCAGTGATTGTTGGATTTTATGAGAGTTCTCTTAATAATTTTTGGGGGACCTCCATTCTGTTTTCCATTAATGGCTACACCATTTTACATTACTACAGGGTACAAAACAGGGTACAGAAGTTCCACTTCTTCACATCTTTGCCAACATCCATTAATTTTCTTTCTTTTCTTCTTTTTCTTCCTTTCTTTCTTTTTTTTTCCTTCTCTTTCTTTTTTTTTTTTTTTCAGTACACGGGCCTCTCATTGTTGTGAGGTCTCCCATTGCGGAGCACCGGCTCCAAATGCACAGGCTCAGCAGCCATTGTTCATGGGACAAGCCGCTCAGCAGCATGTGGGATCCTCTCAAACCGGGGCACGAACATGTGTCCCCTGCATCGGCAGGCCGACTCTCAACCACTGTGCCACCAGGGAAGCCCTAATTGTCTTTTTATAATACACATTCTAACAGGTGTGAGTGATATCTCCTTGTGGCTTGATTTCCATTTCCCTGATGCTTAGCGATGTTGAGCAAATTTTCATATGTAGATTGCCCACTTGTATGTCTTTATGGAGAAATGTCTAGTGAAGCTTTTTACCCATTTTTAAACTCAGTTATTAGCCCGCTGTTTTTCTGAAATTGCCTTGTAGTAGTTTCTTTTATATTCTGGATATTGGTCCCTTATTCAGATGCAAGTTTTACACATATTTCCTCCCATCCTCTAGGTTGCCTTTTCATTCTGTTGATTGCTGAAGAGACTATCCTTTCTTCACTTGGTAATCTTAGTACCTTGGCCAAGATCAGTTGTCCATATATATGTGCGTTTATTTGGCATCTCTCTATTATATTTCATTGGTCTATCTCACTGTCTTGATGGCAGTAGCAGTCTGTTTTGACTACTGTGGCATTGTTATGTGTTTTGAATTCAGGAAGTGTTAATCTCCATCATTGCTCTTTGCTCTCAAGATTGTTTTATCAACTTGGGGTGGGGGGTTCCATATGTATTTTAGGATTCTGTTCGCCTCTATAATAATGACATGGAATTTTGTGGGTTTTTGCGATATATGTGTACATCACTTTATGTAGTATAGAAATGCCAACAGTATTTTATAATCCAATCTGTGAACATGGTATGTCATTACAATTACTTGTCTCTTCTTTAATTTCTTTCCACAATGTCCTGTAGTTTTCAGTATACAAATTTTTCACCTCCTATGGGGTCTTTTACATGCCTTCCTCAGGTCTTCTAGAGTCAGGGGTGAGAAGGATGGACTCATGCAGAGAGTGAAATCCCTCCCTCCCCTCTGCACCTAATCTTTGATTATGTCTAATACAGGTGTACTGGGCCATGCCCTTCACCTCTGTCTACAACTGGGCCCCTTGCTGGGAATTCCTCTTGGATCTGAGTGTTGACTGTACTATTTCAGTGTCCACAAGGACTCTCGCAATGCCAGGCGTGGGTCCAAGAGCCCAAGATATACCTACATACGAATGATCAGATGAGGCCATCAAATTTTCTGCAGTAAAGAACAACCAGGGGAGGGGTGGCTGGTTGCCTCTTTCTCATCTTTGGATTTCTTAGAGCTGAGCTTTCCAGTGTGGTAGCCACTACCCAAATGTGTCTATTTATGATTAATTTAGTTCAAACAATAATTAACTCATTCTATTAAAAAATGCAAAAAACACACAATTGCTTGGTCACACTAGCCATGTTTCAAGTGTGTCTGTAACATCTGGAATTTCAGGTTGGTAAGGTTGACGGTGAAAGCTCTAAATGGGTCTATAGAAGTGAGGGGTCGAAAGGTGATTTTCTCAGCATCTCTCCCTCATTTGAAATTTTCAACGGTGATCAATATCATATTGAAGGACTCTGTCTGCACAGAGCACAGGGGAGGTCTGAGAACCTGGAGGGAAGACCAGGGCGATGCTGTGTGAGCCAGCAAGTCGAGTAGGAGAAATGGGTGGGTCAACTTGTATAATAACTTTATGCTCATGGTTGTGTTTGTACAGAATGCATCGTGGAGAGCATACATAACAGCGATGCTGATGACGATTCACGTAGCGAACAACTCTCAGGTAGGATCTAAAGCGAGACAATTCCTAGAACACTTGGGTTCCACCCGGTTCTTTAGAAACTAAGGAAGGTGAATATGAAATCAGGAAGAAGAAGGAAATATGTGTAGAATTCTGATTTGTTCTTTCCAAATTTTATTGATATAATAGAGTTATGGTGTCCATGTCCTTTGACGGTACTGTGCTTATAGTCATCTTTTCTTGCTTTGCCATTCAGAAATTTTCTTTCTCACAAGACTACTCTTTCATTGCTTTTTCACTGCCAAAGATGAAAGGTTCATTTCTGTTTGATACCGGGAGGGTATTTTGCACCAGGATTTTGGTTTCCTTTTTTACATTCACGTATGATGGCCATATCCTAGTGGGAACAAAACTCTCATAATCACTTGACACTGGAGAACAAGTTCTTATAGTGAGTGTCACGTGGTGGATGAGACTTGAACTCTCTCCCTCTACACTTTCAGGACTTGTCGCTTCACCTTAGGTTTGTCCTCACTGTTTATTCCTCATGGAAAGGGCGCTCCCAGAGGTGGATGAGTCAGAGAACACATGCTTTGGGATCACTGCATGTGCTCAGTCTCCTCATTTCAGCCTCAGCACCTCCCAAGGCTGATGTGCTGACATGCTTCCATTTGAGAGGGCTCCACGTCCAGCTGCCCCTAAAGACCCTTCATGGCCGGCAGGAATTCTAGAGGACTGTGTGAAGGGGCTGCTGGGCTCGCTTCACACACTGGCTCTCACAGCCCTGCTAAACTGGTCTCCTGGAATTGACCAGGCCCAGGAAAAAGACTCAAGGCAGCAGGACCCAGGGTCTCTGTTCTTCTTACAACCCACTGCTCCATCCAGACAGCCCTGCCCCTGCTCCCCACACTCCCGTCCTGCCCACCCTCTGACCTTTCCTCAAGCCTGCCTTGGTCTTATCCTTCCCAGTTCTTCCAAGGCTGGGGTAAACCCTGGCAGGTGCTGTGTGTTTATGAGGCTTCCCCTGCTGTAGAACTTTTGTTTCAGTATTCCAGACTAAGGGAATTGGGACAAGTTACTTTTAACTCTAATATTGCTTTCATCCGCTCTAAGGGGCTAAGCGACTTACAGAGTTGTTTTGAAGTACCTAAGGTTAGCTCAGGCACAGGACACTTACTTCTTTTGTGAAGTTGGTTGCATATCTAGGCTATTGTGGAGAATGCTGCAATGAACCTAAGTTCAACTCATTGTGATACTGATTTAATTTCCTTTGGATATATACCCAGAACTGTGATTGCTGAATCATATGATATTTCTGTTTATAATTTTATAAGGAATCCCCATACTCTTTTTCATAATAGCTGCACCATTTTCCATTCCCACAGGCAGTGTACAAATTTTCCAATACCCCACATCTTGGCCTTGACTTGTGGGCTCTAGAGCACAGGCTTAGTAGTTGTGGTGCACGGGCTTAGTTGCTCCATGGCTGGATTCTTAGTGAACAAAACTGGGTTTCAGTATGCCTACTACTGGGTCAATTACAACTTCATTTAATAAGAAATCTCATACCTTAGTAGGTCTCATAGCATTCTGAATGGCTCTGATACATCTCTCTGCCACTTCCCTCATTCTAACTGTTTCCTATTAGAGTCTCGGGATGAGTCCTCCCCCCTTACCTGAAGCACCTAGTGCTAGGCAGGCCTCCTCCTTTTTGCAGGGAGCCCATGGTTGTACCCACATGCCACACCCACTTCTGGAGGAGTCCGAGAAAGAAGGAGCCTCCAGGAGTAGATGGAGTAAATTCACTCCACCTTTCTCCTTTGAGGCTAATATTCACTATCGGATTCTGTGCTAAGGAAACGAAATGTCCTTCTCCTGTGGAAAGTCTGTCTTCCATCACTTGTGCTGGCCCTGTTTCTGTGTGCTGGGCAAGAAACACTGCATACAGTGAAGACAGAACCAAGAGATCTACCCCAGGGATTGAGCTCAGGGTGGGCACTGACACCCTTCCCAGGAGGGCGGAGAGGAGGTTGTGCTTTGCAAGGTGGGACAGAGAAAGCAAGCAGTGTGACAAGAGCATCTCCACTCATGTTGCTGTGCAAACTGCCAGATGAAGAAGGTTCTTGGTATTTTCTGAAGGCTTTTGCAAGCAAACAAGTCTGGGAGTAAAGTCAATTAAAACATGGAAAGTTATACTTAAAATTTTTTTTTTCGATAGTGAATCCTTTGAGAAATACGTACTTTAATAGAATATGATTGCCTTATATGTGTCAATATTTCCCCACCAAAGAAAACACTGAAGATGCTTGATTGTAAAATGTCACTTGTTTACCCAAGAGACTGTCTATGAGTAAGGTTGTTCTAGAAATCCTCAATCCCTAGGTCGTAGTTTCCTGATGGTGCTGAGGGGAACCCTGGTGTGCGATTCAGTGCCTGCTACTCACAGGGAGGCTCTTAAGAACTCAGAGACCCGCTCAGTGGACCCCACGTGTGAGGACAGGATTGGAGCCTCGGGCTGGACTTGAAGAGGGAAATGCTTTAGA